>NC_140029.1:30356832-31055998 GCF_963513975.1 Fringilla coelebs | reverse complement strand
ATCACCCAGTATACTTTTGCACTATCTTTCAATTTATATGGTCCATATCAACTGTATAATTGAGTGTTAATTTTTACACCCTTTCCCTGAAGTATCTGTTCTGCTCTTCTGTGTCCTTGCAATGAATTTTTTTATACCAGAGATTTTCTTCAGATTTTCTTCTTCAAGCTCCTGCTGCTACCTCTCTATCTACAGTATTACTAAATGTGTCATATCCAGGCTCTATCTCATCCTCTGCTTAACTAGTCCACAGTTATTTTCAAAGATCTTCTTCTATGTCTTGTCATTATTATAAAAAGGTCAATTTATGCTCACTCAAGTAAAAAATATAACTGATGCTATTTTTCTGGTATTAAAAATGTGCATCACAGACTAAGAAAAGCATCAAGTGTACTCTTTTCCTATCTGTAAAAAACTGATATTGCAGGCACCAAAAACTTGACCTGAACATGTCCCATATTTGGCTGCATTACTTTTGCCTGATTGCCGAGCAAACCTTTGCAAACCTAAATCTTTTCAATTACATCATATTCATGAATGTGTCACACCTCGCTGTGTCATTGTGCCAGAGACTCATTAAATATCTGCTCAGAGCTTCCTTCCTAATTTATATTTTTTCTATGAGTTGCTTTGATTTGAGAAATCTCTTTTGCAAAAGGAAAGACGTCCATTGTTTGGAGTCTAAAAGGAAATGTAGGTGTTTAATTGGTGGATGTGGTTTTCATTATACTTTCTTTCTCCACCACAAACCCTCTTCATTGCTGTGACAGGTCTGTTGGCAGCCTGCTGTATCAGACTGGGGGTAGCTGACTTGATAAGCATGTCATCCAGATGAAGAAAAACACAAATCCCTTCCAACTTTGCTCAGAATTTCTAATTAGCTTAAAGGGAGGGTCCTAAATTGGCATAGAAAACCACCATGAGAAAGTCCAAAGGAGACACAACGCTGTAACTCAGTAGGGTCTAGCAATATTTTACATGCTTTCTGGTTTACTGAAATCAAGTCAGCATCTTTGCCCTGAATATACTCCTCATTTAAACACAAGTGCAGTGACATACAGTCCAGTAAAGTCCCCTGCTTCATTTCTATACAGCCCATATCATGATAATAAAGAAGGCTTATTTCCTAGAGAACATAAAGATGATGCTTTTATTTTTACAAAATCAGTCACCTACTCTCATAGCACTGAGGTCCTTTCCCTCATTTCCCAAATGAATGCAGAAGTGGGGATGAAGGAAGTATCAATCTGGCCGCTGTTATGATTCTCTGCTGCCATTTCTCAATGGGGCTCGTTACCTCTACCACTCAGACCCAAATAAAATCAAACCCTAGTGTACACACTTGGAGTTTCCAATAACCAAGTGGTAAGGAAGCATTTTCGATAAATAAGCTGGATGTGGCTACCTTTTTTTACCTTACTAATGTAAAACCTAGTTGCTCCTATTACTAAGGGCAAATCATGCCTTTCCAGTCTGATGGCCTTCTATGAGGGAGTTATGGCAATGGTTGACACGGGAAGATGACAGATTTCACCCATCTAGATTCCCGTAAAATCTTTGATATGGTGCCACATTACAGCCTTATCTTCACATGGGAGAGCCATGGACTGCTCAGTGGGCAAGGAATTAGCTGGATGGATGCAGACAGAGAGTTGTGGTCCGTGCCTCTATGTCCAGGGGGAGGTGGGTGATGAGGGGTGTCCCCCAGGGCCCTGCCTTGGGACTGGTGCTCTTCAGCATCTTCATCAAAGACACCGCCGGCGGAATCGAGCGCAGCAGGTCTGCAGACGGCAGGAAGCTGAGTGGCACAGGTGGTACGACAGAAGGACAGGATGCCATGCAGAGGGACCTGGAAAAGCTTGAGAAGTGGATGCAGCAGAACCTCACGATGTTCAGCAAGTCCAAGTGCAAGGTGCTGCACCTGGGTTAGGGCAATCCCAGATATGAGTGGATGGGGAAAAGAAGTCATTGAGAGCAGCCCTGCAGAGGACCTGGGGGTTCTGGGGGATGAAAAGCTGAACATGAGACAGGGGTGTGCACTCACAGCCAGAGGGCCAATGGCATCCACAGCTGCATCAAAAGACAAGTGGCCAGCAGGTCAGGGGAGGCAATCCTCCACCTCTACTCTGCTGTCATGAGACCCCACTCAGAATACAGCTCTGGAGTCCTCCACACAAGACATGAACCTCTTAGAGAAGGCTGAAGGAGGGCCACAGAGATGATCAGAGGTCCTCTCCTAAGAAGACAAGTTGAGAGAGTTGGAGTTGTTTACCATGGAGAAGAGAGGCTCCAGGGAGCCTCCCCAAGGCCTTCCAGCACCTAAAGGGGGCTTATAAAAAAGGAGCGAGAGGTCCTTTTCAAATGGGCAGATAGTGACAGGACAAGGGACAATGGTTTTAAAGCGGAAGAAGATGGGTTTAAATTAGATGTTAGGAAAAAAATTCTTTAGCCAGAGGGTAGTGAAGCACTGGAACAGGCTGCCCAGAGAAGCTGTGGATGCTCCATCCCTGCAAGCATTCAAGGCCGGGTTGGATGGGGCCCTGAGCAAAGCTGGTCTTGTGAATGGCATCCCTGCTCTGGCAGGGGGTTGGAACTAGATGATCCTTGAAGTCACTTCTGACCCAAAACACTCCATGATTATATAATTGTATGATTTTCCAGCATGTGAATGTATTTTGTGCCAAGTCAGTCAGCCCACAGGGCAGGGAGCAACCCATGACCCATCTGTGGCTTGAAGCTGACCTCTTTTGAACATCCTCCGAGGTGGGAGAACAGCACACAATCATAGTGTACAACTGCAGGCTCCAACCTTTCCCTGTGTGGGATGCTCTGACCTCCATGGCCCCCAGGAAGGTCCTCACACACTGACAACTCTTAAATTAAAGTTTTCCTACAAAAATAAATATTTTAATGGATACTGAGAGGGTACTCAGGATGCTTATGCCTTGAAGCTGTACGAACATTCACCTGATACACACAAAATCTTAATGTAAAGAAATTAGAGAACAGATTTGAACTTGTAATTATTTTCAAAAAATGCCTAAGTTGACAGAAAGAATACCTTTGCAGGTATGGTGTAGTTTATATTTTCAGGCTCGTATCATGGCTTGAATGAGTACAGGCACATTGAAAAATTATGCTCAGGCTTTAGTAACCCCCATATGTCCCCCTCCCCCTGGACGTGCCCTGGAAACGCTGAAATAAAAAGAGAATGTCAGCAGTTTTTCCAGAACTCCCAGGCAAGCCAGTCACAGTGGAAACCTGACATCCAGAAGACCTGGAAAACAGCCAGTTTGTGCACAGCATGTCCATCCTGTATGCCGGCATTCAGGTGCATCGGATTTATTATGCATGTGCAGATCACCTGATTTATTGCTAGGGTTTATTACCAGGTGCAGCAAGGCCAGCAGCATGTTCAGAAAATGCTGGATTTACTGCACGTACCCAGGACATCTGTGAGCACACACAATCACCTATTCTCCTGAGACTTCCTAGGAGGAAATACAGAAACTTCTGCATTCACTTTGGTTCCATGCTTGTCTGCAGACAGAGACAGACTTCTGGGATAAAGTAAATGCAGCTACTTCAGCATACTCTGAGCGTGCATTGCTAGAAAACTTGTTTATACTTCCCAGTCCTCCAGAGACAACAGAGAGCGGATGAGGGCAAACCAGCAGCGTTTCAACAGAGCTGGCCTGCTTCTCCACCACACAGCAGATACATTAGCACCTAATGAGTTATGATGACTTCAGCTTTAATAGATGACTTTTCTTCCGCCAACCAAATTACAATATAAGCAAGGCTGAAATTTTATTAGTTGTTTTGGCACATGAATGTGAGTTGAGCAAAGGAAAACACCTGAGCTACGTATTTGTTCCAAAAATCAGAATTCCATTTTCTTTGAGGCTTTCAATAAGAGGTTCGTTTCCAAGTAATTCCAGAAAGTGGGAATCAGGTATATCTGACTGGCATCCAGGTCAATGTTCCAAGACTCAGTCTGATCCAAAGCAGCAGTACTTTAGGAGTACTCCATAGTAGTAGTGTAATAGGTATATTTATTTATTTCCCATTGGTGCCACATGTGGTCTGACGAGGTGCTGAAGTGCCCTGCAGAACACCCAATAGTTATCAGCATTTCAGTATCAGAACTTTAATACACTGGGATTATGGGAGCTCTAAACTATAATGTGTTACTGAGACCCATCTACTGACTTCTTTGGGCAAGGGCATTTTTCTGCTGCTATAAATGCCTTAGTCTGCACAACTGGATTTCACAGATGAGAGCCAGCACCAGCTGAGATGCCACAGCCAACAGCCTTTCCCAAGCAGGGTGCTTTGACTAAGAGCCTCTTTTCTCCACAGCTCTCACTGGTTCCCACTTTCCTCGCCATGAAGGCCCTTTGTGGCCTGTTGCAATCATTATGAAAAGTCATTACCAGAAGTTATTAAAATAAGGCTTTCTAGTCTTCTCTTGACCCATTAAGGCTTTCCAAGTTTCCAACTAATCCCCCTTAGGTTATTCCTGTGCTGTCACTCATACTTGGGAGGAGTCCTCATAAACATGCCCAAAATCATTTCATTGTTCCTTTTGAGGTTCTTAAAAAGAAAGTTCTCAGTTTTCCCATCATGCTCACACTCATAGATTTGGCAGCACTGTCAGGCTGGTGGTTTGCTGCAACTGCTGGTTATTCGGGTTATTAAAATGCTCCAGTCTTTTCTATCTGACCAGTTTTACCTTTTATCCATAATTTTCCTCTGTTTTTCACTTTGCCGACAAAGATTTTAGTACTGTGACTGGATTTTTGTCCCAAGTCTCGACAGCTCTTCTTACAGCAAATCTGGTCCCTATGAAGGTGCAAAGTGCAATGGTAATGCTGAATAACAACAGCAACAGGCTGAAGGGTAAAATAACACAGAGCCACCCTACTCTGGAGCCACTGCAGAGCACTGAGCGTTCCAGCCCCTCGGTGAAGTATGGCTATAATGGGAACGTGAGGAGTTTCACTATTATTTCTATTGGGGTAAACAGCTAGGATGTTGACTCTTCTCAGAAACTTCCGTTGTAGTTTCATTTCAAATCATCAGCACTCCAGAATTAACTGCAACTTTCATTATTAAACTATTTTTCTTCCTCTTTTTAACCCTTATGATAATTTATTCCTTTTCTTTTTTTAGCTATACATTACTTTGCTCTGTGTGTGTCATAGAACTAATTTTTCTAGTTACTTTGACAAACCTGACATCTTGCAGCTGTTACACATCTTGTGTCAATTACATCTCTAGATAAAAAGAATTCTTAAACCCTGAAGGCTGCAGATGGCTTCCTGGAGAGGGGTTAATGGGTTAACTCCAGCTTCGTAATAAAGCCTTTTGGGGGTCCCTTTTCTTGAGCTGCTCTCTTCAGTCTGCTTCTCTTATGCCCTTCTAATTTTGCTATTTCACTTACTATAACTCACATTCCTCTCTGGTCACAAGAGAGGAGCTGAAACACCAGTGTCCATCCACCCCTGCCCCCGTCCCACCCAGAGGTGCCTGGGGGGCAAGACGAAATATCTGTCACCTGAACCTTATCTCCACATATCATGCAGGCTGCTTATGGCAGGGCACAGCAGAATGACCACAAATCAGTGGAGTGACAACTCCAACCATCACTAATCCCTAATAAATTCTGGACTGTCCCACAGATTTGGGGATCTCCTGACAACTGGTGATGCTCTCAGCATCTGGCAAACCACTTGTGTCTAATTGGGTACCTTGAGATATTTACAATGTGCTTAATGGTTACTGAAGAGATTGATCACCCTATTCTTGATATCTATCCAAAAAGGGTATATAAAATCCTTTGATCTTGCTAAGGCAGCAAAACATGTCGAACCATCAGTTATGTAAAGGTGGTTGTTATTAATTTGAATACTGCACAGAGAGGAAAGAACAGAAGTACCATATAATGAGATATATTAAGACTACAAAAGAATTAAGTGAAGCCGTTACGTTATGAATCATGATTTTATTGTTTAGCAGTCAGCTCTTGATGTAATTCAGATAATAATGAATGGGCTAATTTCTTCCACCTTATTCAGGCAAAACTTCCATTGACTTCAAAGAGAAAGTTGTCCAAGTGAGGACTAGAGATTGCTGCATATATCCCATTATTTGCGAATGCTTTTCTGAATACGAAGTTTTCCTTTATAATGGCCTATTGCCAATAACACTAACATTTACATAATGTAAACTTCTTACATAACAGTCTTTCATGTTCAAAAAAGATTTTTTATTCCTATTGCAAACTGCCACATTAAAAAGTCTTCCATTAACCCTAGCATATATTAAAGTGTAAGAACTACTGACTTTTTCAGCGCACCATTTCAACTATTTTTTCCTTTTGCTCAATTTTTGTTATTTCATTTTACCATGAATTTTTTATCAGGAGAATGTTTTATTTATTGATTATTAGCGAAGAGATGATTTATCATTGCAAATATTTCTCTTTATCACAGAAGAGTGCCAGAAAGGGGGAAATGTGCTAAACCTTGTTACTTGTTACATTTTAACAGATGCCAGGGGTATTTGAGGAAACAAATTAATAGATAGTCATGCATCACTCTTCATCTTGCTCTATAGTTCTGTTTATAAGTTATTACCCTATAAAACTTTTCAAACTGGGACTTTCAGGTAATTCCTAAAGCAATTGCCCAAAACCTGGAAAACGTGCTTAAGCACAATACTCTCTGTTTAGATCAGGGCAGGACTCTTCAGGTTTTTGACAAAACGAGACATTTTTGCTCAGATTATAAAGTATGCACTTCCATCTGGAACTTATTTTGACATTGTGAATCTTAATGCCTCAGAAAAGCACACAGAACAATGGATGGGCACTACTTGATTATTTTAAATTGAAATTAATTAATTATGAAACAGCTGCAATCATCTAAATTACTTATTTTCCCTTTCAGTGAAAATGAATTTATAGGCATTTGCAAAGCATACAAAAATAAAAAGAGAGTCAAGAAAGTCTGTATGAAGGGAAGCAATGTAAAATTGTCTATGATCTGTATTTCAAGAAAGTAAATAATTAATAACTCCTAGGAAGCATATTAGGGATTGCTCATTCTATTAGACAGACACATTGAGCAGCAAAATGCTTTAAATCTCAACAACAAAAACAGTACAGAACTCCACAGAATTTACCTTACCAGGTAATAATTTTTTCAGCAGAAAACAGCAAATTTTTCACATTAAAACCATACTGTGACTTGAAAGAAGCTTCTCAGTCATTGAATAAAGACAGATGAGCAATGAGTGTTAGAAAAGCTACCAAGGCATCAAAAGATCTACAGTCAAGGCCATTAAAGAATAGCTAATCTGCTCTAGTTTTAATTCTTTGCTAACGGGTTTCCTTAAATGTGCTTTACATCAGCTGTAATTAGTTCAAGATACTGCTACTTATATACTTCTAAGAACAACAACAACAAAAAAAGAGGGTTGCATTTATACCACTTGCTATGTAATCATGTTCACACAGCCACGCACCCAAGTTGGCAAGGTCTTGTGAAGTGTGAAGCCTTGAAGATTGCCATAAAGAGATAGTTCTCTTGGATCTACAAAAGCTGGTTCAGCTCTAGCAGCAAAAGCATTTATCTGTGCTTTCCTTTGTTGGGGTTATCTCAACACCATTTCACCTCAGATGCTGCAGAATCATCTGTATTAAATGGCCAGGGATAAATTAACAGGTACACATTTCCACAGATATTGCTAATACATTCATTTCTGCCACCAATGCTATGGGTTTGGAATAGATTTTCATAGACAGTGGCAGATACCAAAAACCAGACCCAAACCCAGCTATAATCCTTGCTCCTTCTACATTAGAAGGCTGTGTTCTGAATGGGATTCACTCCTTAGAAAAAGGAGACAAGAAGTCTTGGGGAACTTTTGAGCACCTTCCAGGACCTAAAGCAGGCTGACAGAAAAGCTGAGGAGAGTCTTATTACAAGGGCATGTAGTGATAGGACAAGGAGGAACAGCTTCAAACTGAAAGAGGGTGGGTTTAGATTAGATATTAGAGAGAAATTCTTTACTGTGAAGGTCAAGACGCTGCTGAGATGCTGAAACACGTTACCCAGAGAAGCTGTGGATGCCCTGTCCTGGAAATGTTCAAGGCCAGGCTGGATGGGGCTCTGAGCAACCTGGTCTAGTGGGAAGCGTCCCTGTCCAAGGCAGGGGGTTGGCACTAAGTGATCTCTGTTCCCTCCCAACACCAGCCACTCTACGATACACTTTGAAAGGCTGAGCTCCGCAAGCTGCAAACACTCTGGTGTACACAAACACGCAAGGCAATGTGCTGACACAAATTCAGATCAGTCAGGATCGTGGTGGTTTTCTTGTGGGGAGCCTTAGTAAATGGACTAGCACACAAACACCTTTTGTATTAAGAAATTCCTGACAGTCTTCAGGCCTAACCACAAATAAAGCACATTGTGACATTAATTTACTCTTTAAACTGGTGACATTTAGTTAATTCAAGGTCATCATCCTGGAGAAAATGTTACACTCTCTTTGCCAAACACAAATGAAGAAATGCATGCTTAGCTTTTATTGTTACTTTGTCCTTTAAAAACAGTTGATGACATGACAAGTTCCCTCCCCATGTCAGAAACAAAAAATATTAAAAAGTGTCTTCTATTGGATGCATATCAATGTAATTATCTTCTCCAGAGTCTCTGTCAACTCAGTCTGTTAGGTTTTTCTAGGCTAAGGTACAACCATCTACTTGCCGTTCCAAAGCCAAGGAGCACAAAAACATTGAAGTTACATCACTCTCTCTGAAAATTGACAGACCTGAGAGATGAACCCTTCTGCTCAATCACAAGTGGTCAATGACAGAAGGAATCAATTTTCTCTTGGTGCATCACTAGGATGTAGACACCATTTAGCATCAGCAGAACAAAAGCTAACATCCCCCCAGAGGAGGTTTAGGACACCTGCCAACATCAATGCACAGGAACAGGCTCCCCAAAACCTTCTGTGACCAAAACAAAGAAGGCAAGGATAGAAACAGGGAGATGCATGGTTGGAGATGGCTTTGTAATCTGAACTCGGCAAATGCATACTTCACCAAACCTTTCTCCTTCTAATCAGTCTGTCTGTCATATTTGCATTTTTTTACCACCACAGGTCATCATAATACTTGGCATCTAGACTGCACCATCATGGCAATGCACGAGCCAGGGAAGCCATGAGTTTCTCCCTAACATATTTCAAAAGTGATTTGTGCAGAAGGAAGTGATGGCAGCTCAAAGCAATCAAAACATACTCAGTGTAAGCAGACACCACCTTCATCCTCCATTTGTACACTCCTGCCATCTAGTCAAACCAGGCTGAGCCACAAAAGACTCTTTCTCTGCTCCAAAACATGTGCAAACAACCACACAGAAAGACTGGGTTACATTAAGAAGTTGTGCAGCTTTGTCAGATACAACCCTCTTGTTTTTAGTTTTAAGTACTTACAGTTGTGGATCATCTTTATTGAGAAACAAAACATAGCAACAAAAAGCTTCCTAGCAAATATTTCTGGTCCCTTCTGCATAATTTTAAGTGTTTCCTGCCTGCTGAGACCACCACTGCTGCATTGGAACTAATTTATTTTTTAAGAAATACATAAAGGGTCTCTGAGGCTAAGTTTAAATTGCATTCCTACTGTCATATTTCCCAAGATACATTTGTATCCAGGTCCTTGGTACATGCATTCAGGTTTAAATCTTCCTAAGAGGATAAAATGCAGTCCTCCTAAGTCACTAACACTACTTCTTGTTTGCTTAAGGTACAAGGAAAGTTGAGCTATCAAGCTGTAAGAGATGAACACAAGTGATGCATTTTTACCTTTGAAAAAACACAGTAATTGTTTAGCACAGAATGTTAATAATTGTCATTACGTTCATTTAACTGTCACTACAGTTCATTCACTCTTTCTCCTAAGTATAAATTTGCAGTTATCCACAAATTATTCAGAAATTATGTAGAGTATTACCTGAGTATTCAAGTATAAGCATCCATTATTTGCTCTCCTGGGGCCTTAGGCAGAACCAGCAAGTATAACCAGTGTCTTAATACTGATTTTTAAGAGACGGAAGAGTAGCCCTACTGCTAATTATGTGAATCCAATGGATTTGGCCAGAGCAGGGACCAGTGGCCTCCCTGGGAGCAGTCAGAATCCAGTTCCCAGCAGCAGCACCAAAATGGGAATTCCCACTCCCCAGCAAGGCAGGGTTTATGAAGAGCTAGTTCTGTTCAAAACCAAGGAAGTTTCATTACAGCTTTCCCTTTCCCTACTTCCAGTTTTTCCCTAAGAACTTGTGGTTTTCCCTGGAATTAGCCTTACAGCTAACCAACCATGTAAAAAGAAAGTTTCCATGGGTTTCCTAGAAAATGCCACCCATGTGAAATCTCATTTTTTGACTGGGCCACTTCACAGCCACAACCCGATCAGTCTGTCAGATGAGACAACATGTCACACAGAACTTAACCTCGCTGATTCCTGCCTATATGTGATGCCAGTTTCTCTTCATTTCTACAACTTTTACTCTATTACTCCTATTATTAAAAAAGTAATAACCTGACTGTAAGGTATCTCCCTTTTTGTTCATGCTTTGTCATCTCCTAGTCATAAATATAAAGCAAATGGATTAATTTGTTTTATGAAGTTAGAAACCCCGGTAATTAAACAGTTGCTTCGCTTCCTTTAATGACAGTGTCATGGAGTTGAGTATGAAATTATTGCTAATATATGGATGACAAGATGTTCCCACAGCCAGTATTTTTTGAATTCTGCTTTTTAATGGCCTGTATTTCTCGTCCGCTAATTTTAAGAAACCTGGTATTTTCCGCAAAATATTCCCAAAGAATGGGAAACGCTGCATCCATCTCATGCCCTCTTCTGAACCCTTCTCCAATAACCTAGAGTAAGGGTTTTGCCTCAACTTCTAATGAATACATCCCCAGAGGAGGACAAATCTACACGTCTGAGTGTCAGAATGAGAGCCTAAAGGGCTGTTCATCTCTTGCATCACACAATTGGGCATGGGTACTCAAACAGTCCTCAGGGAGACAGATGAAAGCACATCCATTGTCCTACTGGTGTAACAGAATTTTACTTATTAGACAAAAACAAATCACAAGCTTAAAAAACTCATTATTCTAAAACAAAAAATACTAAGTACTGTGAATTAGAGATAATAGTCCAGATCCTCATCTGATGTAAACTGGCAAAGCCTCTGGACTCAGTGGAGACTCAAATGAGGAAGGATGTGGTATATTACATCCAGCAAATGAGCACTCACACAGCACAGCAGACATGTTTTTAGAATATTATTATTATTCAGCTGATGTTTATAAAGTATTTTGAAAAGCTTGCTCTTATTATTATTTATAATGTTTTAGTACATACAATTTGTTCAGTGCTGTAAGAAAAAAAAAACTCAAACAATAAAAGCGGTTCCTGACCCTAAGGGCTTCCAGCCTAAAAAACAGGCATGAAGAAGAGAGAACACGCTGTGAAAGCAGGAGAAGGGAACAATCTATAGTTATTACTTGCCTATTGTTTGCTCACAACTTATAATCATCACAGAAAGAGCAAATTTTTAGATGGGATCTCAATGAGGGACAGGTGGTAACTGTGAGTTGACACTGGGAGGAAGGGAGAATAGGAAACACCACATAGAGAGAAATAAAGAGACAAAGATGATTTCAAGCATTATTGGTTGAAAAGGGGAAAGAGGTAAAAAGAAAAAAATAAAGAGCAAAGTCCAAGACACAGCTAGGAGTGGAGTTGTAAAGGAGATGGAGATAAAAGAAAACACTAACTTTTTTTTTTTTGAGAGGGAGGTATTACTGCTGAGCATTTTCTGCAAAAAGGATAAACACTGTGATCTTCTACTTTGACTGAAGAAGTATGTGTAGAATTAGCTTTCTAAAATTGTCTCCAGTAAACACCATGCAACATAAGAAAAAAAATCTTGCCTTACATATAAAATGTAGAGACTAAAAGCCAGGCAACCTGGAATCAAGAAGTTACAAAAGGTTCATTTATAAGACTGCTGGATGTCTGACCACTTTTTGTTAATAGCAACTTACCAAACAAAACTCTCATTGACTTCAAATGGAGCAGGAACAGACCCAAAGATAGCAAATGAACTAATAATTCAGTACAAGGTCTGTAAAACACACTGGGCCATCTTATACTGTGGCATTTGATATTGATCTTAGCTTGGAAGCTATACAGCTATACATTTTTTACAGGACTATCCAACCCCTGCAAAACTGATGTTGACTCAAAACGCACAGAAGTATCAGGTAACTACCAAATAAACCAATTACATACTTGGCTTCTTTTACCTAAACAAACACTGTTTTGTTTGTGGCTAACAAACATCTTACATTCAAAATTATTTTCTTGTTTGGTACAACACAGTAAGTGCTTTAATACATCTGCTAATTGCTTTTAATGAATGGGGAGCAACTCTGCCTACGCATGTATCTGACATCAGCATTCGAGGAGAGCCTTTACTGACTGGTCTTCACTATTGCTGTGCCCAAACCTAAGCATGGAATTAAAGACCTGGCTGAATCTTGATTTGTTAAATAAAGCAAATAACAAAACAAATGCCTGTAATGCAGAACTAGTCCGGGCACTGTGATTAGGTCCTTTGGTTTGTTCATTTGCTGCTTTCCATCATGTGTAGGATGTTTACTGATGTACAAGCAGGCATATAAAACACCTCCATCTGAGATTTTCCATCTCTTTTTGTCCTGTGTAAACAAATGCAAACCTGTAACACACTGGAGAATCCACTTCCTCGAGTCTGGACAAGTAAAACTACACGTGTAGCACACAAATAAATGCATGGAGGAAGAAAAACAGGAGACAGGGCTGTGGTTTGAAGTCGTCAGTGCCCTTTGTTCAAGATAACTCAGCAGTAACAACACCTTGAGTTAAGTTGGGCTGATCACCCTAAAATGTTCCAAAAAAAGCTTCCCAAATGGGCACGAATTTTGTTTACACCACAGATTGGTATGTTTTCTTAAAATTCCTATTTGAGTTTGGGCTCAGCTTTCACTATTTGAATTATAGTAGTTTTCTGGAAAGCAGAACTGTTATTGGCATCCATACAACCTGGAAAAACTACTGTTTAGTAGAAAATAGCTTACAATATTCTACCATTACAGTTTACTAGCTAAATACTGTCTTATAGCCACTACAAATATATCATTACATTTTCTGTGTTACAGCAAAGCAAAAGACATAGCATGTATTAATTGGAAAGAAAATTTATTAATAGTATAATAGCAACAATCTATGAAAACTGATTAGCATGCCCCTGTTCATTTGGAAACACCTTTTGATTTTCCAAGAACATCTCAAATAAATAAAGAAAACCCAAACAAACCCCCCCCACTTTAGAACAGCACATTAATATTTAATTACTGCACTTCTAAGCAAAATGTTCACCAAATACTTTAAAAAGTAGATTTTCAGTCATAAAGTGCACAAATTGCCATTATGGACACATTCAAAAGAATAAAGGACAACATTCATTCTTGCTTCAGAGAAAATTAAGTCTCTTTAAGTGTTGCTCTTTGCCATGAAGTACTTCCTATCTATGTGGTGTATTTTATTTCCCTTTTTGGCAACAACTGCATAACTTTGAAGGCATTCTCATAAGTCTTCATAGCTGCACATCACCATGTCCAAAAGCTTTGTTTTGGTCACTTTAGTACAGAATTCACACCAGCTTTCTTGAGAATGCCCATAACTTGCCCCAAGGTGAGCAGGCAGGATGGCAGGAGGGCAGCATGCAACAGCCACCCTGCCTGCAAATGGGAGAATGACCCGGGGCCCCAGGGCACTGCTGACCTTCACAGCAGACTTTGGAAGCTTTCACTAAGCCAAGGTAAGCTTTTATTTATTACTGTTTGTATGAGTTTTCAAAACTGACTATTCCAAACCACTTGTCAAACGGCTGCTTTGTGATAAACTTTCAGCCCATGACCTGATACTGCATGCTAAAGCTGGTGGCAGAAGCTAGTGCCCCAAAAAAGACTCAGAGTGCCCTCACCAGGCACTGCTCTGGGTATTTGTGGGGTTCAGCCCCTACAAAGGGGTGAAAGTTTAGCAGTGAAGGCAGGCCTGCCACAATGCAACAACTTTCAATGGGCTGTTTGGAGGCCTTCTGACGAACTCACCTTCTAAACTGCAACAAGTAACAAGAGCTATGAAACCACAAGATTGCAAGTAATGCAAATACAGATATTTTTAAGGAGGTAATTTAGCTGGAAAACAGTTGATGTCTTTTTGGACCCATACAGGAGTCTTATGGCAACCACAGTCATTTGAAAGTGGCTCCAAAACAACCAAGAAGCGTGCTAAAAAGGTTATGAGAAGAAGCAATGGCCAGACACAGCCTAGATCCCTAATGTCCCAGAGTTATGTTGTTAGTTTTTCAAATCATTATTAACTCAAATAGCCGGCTCAGAGAACAGAGTAATGGACAGCGCACTTTTGCTGAAAAAGAAAATTTGTCCAAAGTTTGTCTTCATTCAAGGAGAAAGAGAAAAGCATTCAAATATGTAAAAGTATTACTTCTCCCACTCTTGTTTAATAGAAAAAACATGTAATTTAATTGTAAAATCATGCATACGGACCGTAAACTTAAAATCAGGCCAGAGATAAATGTTATGGTTCGGATATAAACTGAATATTGGTATTTATAATTGAAACGAGGACATAACCTTAACTTGTGTCACAGGCAGAAACACTATAATTAAAAACTTTTATGGGGTAATAACTAATTTTGTATTATACGTGCTCTTTAAAGTTCCCACAGCAATGTAAAAGTTTTATTGGGCTCGATGTTATCAATGTATGCATTTATAAGCGCCCACATTATGCAGCGCAAGCTGTTCTCATCATCCTGAGGGCTTTTGTGAGAAGCGGCTCAACTAACGGGACTCGCTGGTCCAGCTCCTTCTGCTACACCTGCCACGGAGGAGAAAAGCCGGCGCTGTCGAACGCGCACCCTACTGACAGAAGCCATAGATCACCTAACACGGTTTAAAACAGAATGCACACCGGTGTCTGATTCCCGGCAAAAGAAACCTCAGCTCGCCGCACTCCGGAGCCGGCGGGCGGGCGCGCAGTGCCGCCGCTGCTCCGCGGAGCGCCCCGCGCAGGAGCGCACCCGCCGGGGAGGGCGGCACGGCACGGCACGGCACGGCCCGCGCCGGGCGGAGAGCAGCGGGGCTCCGCACCCGCGTCCCACCGGGGGCACCGCCATCGCGTCCCACCGCGGACTCCCACCGCGGCATCGCCCCACGGGTCCCGGCGCGGCCCCGGGGCGCTTCCCCGCACGCCGGGGGGGTCTAGGGGGAGCGGAGCGCTTCCTCCCCACCCCGCGGACCCCAGCTGGACCCGGCGGGGGCGCGCCGCCCCGGGGCCGGCGGCGGGGAGCGGCGGCCGCCCGGGGGCAGCGTGACTCCCGCAGCAAACTCCGGGACTTGGCAGAGGCAGCAGCTTGGGGAGGGTGGTGCAGGGGGGAGGGCAGCGCTTCCCACCTCCAGCCGCTAATGACATTTCTAGAAATTGTTTCCCCTCCTCCCTGGCAGCCCCGCACCCGCCGCCGGGGCGGGCAGGGACGGGGGTGCGCAGGGGGAGGTCAAGGGCATGCAATGGAGAGGGGGGGCGGGGGGGCACAATAAAGACGGCCCGGGAGGGACTTGCGGAGCGAAGGTTGGGGTGGGGGGGGGGGGGGGGTTAAAGGGGCGTGCAGGAAGGATGGGGGATGAGTCCAACTCGAGGTACCAGAGGTGGGTGGGTACAAGGTATTATTAGAGGGGAAGGGGGTGAGCGCGGGGGGGCAGAGGGCCGAGTGCAGGTGACCGCTCCAGCGAAACACCACACTCACCTCCCCGATCCACCCTGGCAGTCAGGAGAGGGGGGCACCCGTCCCTGTGCCCCTGACGAGCCAGCAATGCTGGGAGAGCAAGTGGCAGAGGAGACACCTCTCTGGGCTGCACCCTCTGCTAATGCACCCGCTGCCCCAGTTATTGTACCCTCGGGCCAATGCACCCCCTTACTGCACGCCCACTATTGCTGTACCCCAAATTTACTGCACCTCTCCAGGTAAGCGCACACCCACTCCAAAATATTGCACATGTCCCAGTCATCGCACCCCCTCCAGTTACCGCACATCCCCCGCAGCCCCTGTGTCCCCGCGCCGGGGGGAAGCAGAGGCACCACTCACCATAGAGAGTCCAGGTCCCACTCCTGAAGGAGAGCTAAGTCGAAGCTGTCCATGGTGAGCGATGTCAGCGCCGCCGCGCTGCAACCACACGGCGTCCGGGGCGCATCGTAACTGCACCGCGGGCAGGGCGAGGGCGCGGAGCACCCCCGGCGCCGCCGCCGGCCGCTCTCCGCACACGCGCGGGAGGGGACGGACCCCCTCGGCCGCCTTCCTCCCGCTTCCCCCGAGGAAAGAAGCAAGCACCCTGCCCCCAAAAGAAAGCACACGGTGCCACCGCTCGTGTGCGAGCGGCGCGGCGCGGCTCGGCTGGGCTCGGCTCGGCCGCCGCCGCCGCGCTCCGCTCCCGCCCCGCTCCCCCGCGCCTCCTCCCTCCCTCCCTCCCGCCGCCGGGAGCGCGGCCGAGGCGGCGCCCGCCCCGCGCACGCAGCGCCCGCGTCCGCGCAGCGCCCGCTCGGCGCGGGGGGGCGGCACAGCCCGGCGGGCAGGGGAGCTGGTGGCAACTCGCACCCCCGTGGGGGGTTTGGCCCGCCGAAGTTGGGTCTGGGGTGTGTTTTTCCCTCCTCTCTTCCTCCCCCTCTTCCCTTTCCTCCTCCTCCTCCTCCTCCTGGCCAGGTACCCCGGGGTGGGCCACAGCACCCCGGCTCACCCGCACCTCACTCGTGGTAAGCGCCACGATGTTCGGCTGAGAAACACTGGGGAGAAATTGTCGCATTTATTGTGGGACAGGGGCAGGGCCGGGACCGTGGCCCTGGTTCTCTGTCCTGGAGCCAGCAGCCCGAGGTACTCCCAGGGGCTCTCTCCGCAGTCCTGAGGTTGGGCTGGGTTAAGGCCTTTTTTGCACCAATTCCTCATTAGATGTGTAATAAACTGCACCTGTGCAAGTCTTCGTGTCCATACAGGTCCACCTAGACCTGCAAAGGCAATTAAAGGTCCCTGGATTGCACGAAGCCTTTAAAAAATGAGTGATCTCTGGTTAAAAATAAAAGTACCAATCATCAGCATTTGCCACCCAAAGCGAGCAAGATGCCTTGCACTGCCATCCAGCCTGTGTGAGGCACCGGCTGTGATATCTGGCTAGCCAGGGGAGGCAGGCGCTTCTGATTTGTAGTTGCTGAATCACATTAAGAGAGGTTAACACACATTAAATACTTTCCAGAATACTGGGCTTTTCAGCTAAGCTGTGAGTAGCTGCCAGAGAAGTGCCGTGTCATCGCAGACAGGGAGAAGAAATGTGCAAAATCCGTGACGAAAAGAGGGGGCTATTCATGCAACAGCACCAACGCGAATATCTGCAGAGCGATCCCACACTGGGAGATCCCTGCTCTCGGAGACCGAGCCAACCCAGCTGGCAGCTGGCTAGGGCACCCTGACGTGCATGACACCCTGGCAGCCCAGAGCGGTGCTCAGGCTCAAGTATTTATGCAGGCTTCTCGTCTGCTTTTGTGACTGTATGCTATTCGTTCCTGAGTTAGCTTGATTTAATTTAGGGCTGGTAACCTTGCCCGAGCTGCGGCGCAGCTTTGGCTGCAGCGTAGGCACACTCCAAGGGAAAGGTTTGAAAACCCGTTTGCACGGGTTTGAAAACAGTTTGCACGCCAGTTTCGGCGAGTCATCTCAAAGTCCCAAGCCACTCCACAGCTGCTTCTGTTCCCTTGCACAGCCAAGGTGGTGCTGCCTCCTACTGCCAGAAGTCCCCCGACCCTCGGGATGTGGCACATCTTCAGCCTGGAGTGACAGAAGGGAGCGGGCTCCTGCAATGCCTGTCTCCTCACTTTCCCCAGGGGGATGGAGAAGGGCGTGTCCCGGTTGGACAGGCTTGTGGCACCCCCTGCCTACCCAGAGCAAATGAAGATGAAAATAAATTTTAAAAAATCATGCCAGTTCAGGTGCCAAGCTTGGTGCAGTATTAATGGATACGTAAAGCCACCTGAAAGCAGGTTTTCTGTAAGCTGGGGTAAAGCTTACCACGACAGAAGATTGAGCCTGGAAAGCAGGTAACATTCTGAACAAATACATTACTTATGTGTGAAGGAGTGAAGGGCAGCATATTTACACTGACCTTTTCAAGCCACAGCCTGTGCTGCCTCACTCTTCTTATTTTAAGGGAGGTTGTGCAACCCCCATTGCAGCATGACCCTGATTCTTTCCCCGAGACCCAGCTTAAGCAGTGATTTGCAGAAGTGCTTAAATCACCTTTGAAACGGTACATACAGCAGGGCAGGCTTAGGCTGCCTTTATGGACTAAATCACTAGAAGTGGGACCCCCTTTACACCAGTGCTGGAATTTACCCCAGGTCATTCTGTAAAGAGCAAGGTGGACTGCAATGCTCACAAGTGGTAACTCGTGTGGAAACTTGGAAGCAAAATTCCATAGGCTAAATTCATCATCCAAACTGATATCAATAGAAAATGTAAACAAACAGCATGAACAGCACTGAGTGAATTAAATTTCAAAGAGTAATACATAATGATAGGCAGTATGTTTTATGTTTTTAATATGTTTTAACACAAAAAAAATTATTATTTTTCTTTTACATTTCTTGAATGTGTATCATTATCATGGTGTTCTTTTCTTTCCCATCATGGCTGTGATTCTCCTCTCATGCAGAGCAGAGAACATCAAGACTAATTGCATTGAAATTAATGTCAATTCAAAATCCCAACTGCTTTGGCTATCTGCCAGGTGCTCAATGTTTCCTCTGACCCTGATAGCATTTTTGAAACTCCTTGTACGTGAGACCTCACCTACAGGTAAACCTTCCACCCCTAAATTTTCTTCCCCTGTGATGTGCTTGGCTGGGCTCCTCTGCTGGCTCCTCAGCATAACACTGTGGTTGGTCCCCGTGGCTGGAGCATCCCCTGTGCTCCATGTCTTATTCATTCAAATCCTTCCCTCTTTCCAGCCACTGAACAGTAACCTCACCTGCTGCTTTCTTACTTAGAAGTGGCCCATCTATCTCCGGTGGGTTCCATGATCAAAACCATAACAGGCAGTAAATTGACACAGACTGTTTAAAAAAACTTCAGGATGGTTACTGAATAAAGTCCTTCCCCACTGCCTGTTGCAACCCACAGCTTTCCCACAGCCACCAGCAATCCCCTGTCATCCCTTGCTGTGTGACTTGTCAATGTATTTTCAACTCCTGTAGGGAATGAAACCTGCCTTTTTACGAAAACATGGCATTATATAAATAAAAATATGCCATGTGCTATCTAATTCTGTTCATTATACATTTATTTTTCATGATTCATACAGACATTACTTGCCCCTTCATTGTGCTCTTTCCTCTGTTAACAACTCTTCATTAAGAATAAGCAAGCAACTGTGCCCAGTCAAGCAGACTTTGTAAGAAGGACCTAGGAACAATATGTAATTCAAATCCCTTACATAAAGATTGCATGTAGCAGGAAAGCTGAACATCATCTTAAAAGTTGACATTTCCCTCTTCTCAGACTCTCTGTCTTAAGTGTGGCATAGCAACTGCCTGAGGAAGAGTAAAGATAATTTTAATGTAACATAAAATAAGGGGGAGGTGAGAAATACTACATTCCCAGTCAACATCCTGTACGCAAAATACCACCATAGTATCTCTTTGCTAGCACCTACCTTTAAAACGTGTACCCAGCAAGAAATTAATTCCCAGCGAATTCGTAAGACCTCAGCTGAATGCTTTCAAAGAACAGAAGAGAGGAATTCTGGAGGTGGACAGTGCAGGAAATGCTTTAGCATTAGTACAGCGTGTCTCAAGAGCAAGAAATTCTACATCTCACCGCACTTGTGACACACCAACGCAGAGCGGTGGGACACAGGCAGAACCTCTTTTTTGCCTGTGAATTTCAGTGGTTACTGGGGACAGCCTCACAGCCACGTGTGTGCAGCGTGGTCCAGGATGAGACAGTGCATGTCACATCTTGCAGTTTCAGGAACAAAGTGAGGGCTGTTACCCCTCACCACACCTCTCCAGTAAATCCATGCCTGCTCTTGTCCCAACAGCCTAACCCATCAGCAATTCCTTCAGAGGGCAGACTCTGCATTGTTTGGCAGGGAGGGTTACCAAGCACAGTCACACGTTTCTTGGTGTGTGATGCACTTCCACCTCTCACTGCAAGGCAGTGCTCCCTGGGCAGCTCTGGTAACTGCCCTGAGCCCTTGTATAGGCTGTGGCAGGACACACGAGGTTCCTCAGGGAGTGTTTGCGTAACACCTAGCCACGAATGTCCTCCATGAGATGAGAAACCAAGAAGCATTAATTAGTCTTTCTTTAGCATCACATCACCATTCTGAGCAATACCTATTTCTGCTGGGCACCAGCTCCACAGGGGCAAGGGATACTAAATTAGAGCCAGTTTTGCAGAATCAGTCCCTCAGTGCTTTTGGATGTGTTTTGTTTTTCCAGGGGTCTCTAAAGTAGTCTAATGAGTATACTTTATAATAGGTTTGCTATTTAAATTCAAATACAGTGTTCCACTGTGGGTACTTACACATTAAAGTGTAAAGAGTTTTCAGTGTACTAGTGGGTTTTCATAAGCTCATAGTTTATGGCAAAGGCAAACCCACTGGATTATCTAGACTAGCCACCTGTATATCACAGCCTATCCAGTGTCACTGTTCTTGCCATGCTGAGCTCAGTAACTTGCAGTTTGAGCAGTTGCACAGTCCATAGTTTAGTACTCTTAACATAATAAAATGTACATTTGGAAACAATTTTTCTCTCTAACTAACTTTACTTTCTCCCTGTATCTTTATGTTTTCAACCAGATAATGTTTCATTAAATCAGTGCTGAGTTCCAGCACAATGGCTGGCGTTGCTTCAGCAGAGAGAGAAATGAGCTCTGAATTGCGTTTCCCTATTTATTTAAATTTGCAATCTACTTTGAAATTCCTTAGGATGAAACTTGTGTTTATGGCTGATCACTAACATACGCCTAACCTTAACTGACTCAGCAGGTATAAGTGCTCCTTGATTCTGTGCTCTTACATGCTCCTTTATTGCATTATTGTATATTGTATTCGTTAGGTGGCTCTTCTCTAGTCACTACAAAAGATGCCAAAAATATTGTGAATGATTTCTCTCCTGTAAATATCATCACAGTCTATTTATACACTGTAGCTTCTGAGATTTGATAAGACCAGAGTGTAATATGGCATGGATACAGATGCTGTCAAAGTTAAGTTAACACAACATATTTCATCACTCTCCCACTTAAAATGCATATTACACAAACGGTTGCAAGCTATCACTCTTTTAAAGAAGCAAAATATATGGATTTAATTTTTAATGATTTAACTTGGTAATTAATCCAAATTATTAGTTAACAATAGCTAAAACAGAGAACTATAATGGATTCTCTGGATAATGAAAATATTTATTATTTTAATAAGGTGCGTGGCTGGAAGTCTAAGTCAAGTCTTAGTCTACTGGCCACATATTGCTCTTGGTTCACACATAATACCCCCACAGAGGTAGGTGGATGGCTGTGTCCCCAAACAAAGAAATATAAATTGCTGTTTCCAAGTATTGATGACAACATCTATCATGTCAGCTGCAGAATTGATCCATCTTAAATTATAAACCAAGGCTGATGGAATTATGCCAATTAGAGAGACACAGACTTTTTTTTTTTCATCTTGTTTTTCTCTTTCCTATAGTTTTTTACCCACACAAAAGGTTTGCAGACCTATTTATATTATCAAAGTCTTTTTGTCACCTGAGCCCCAAAGAAAGATTTAAAAAGAAAATGTAATTGCTGAACAGAAGTGCTGTGAGGGCTGTTTCAGGCTCAGGGGAGGGGAAGGTCAAGTTTTTAACCTGGAAACAAAAGGACTGAACCCAATGCTATGAGTGGGCTTTCCCTGGGGTCCAGGTCGAACAAAGCCCTTTTGCTGGATGGTGGCTTTGTGGTGATGGGGAGGGCACGACCTGCTGGCAACGAGCACGGCAGGTACACGCCACCCTCCGAACCAGAGCCCATCGAGGGCTCTGCAGGTTGGGGTCAGGCACTGGGGGCAGGGGGGCAGCAAAGAGGGTGTCCCCAGTGACAGCTCCCAATTACACTTGCCAGCCAGTCACCCCCAGCAGATGTCAGGGGCCATCTCACGAAGTGGCCAAGGGATCAGCGGGTGGACGCTCAAGCTGGTCACCGCTGCTGGCAGCACACAATGCCCCTTGGAAGCAAAAGAGAAAGGTTATTACCCTATCCCTCATCTTTCTGCCAAAAATTTCTGAATTTGTGAGCGGTGTCAGATTCTGTTAAGCGATTACTACCTATTTCCTTTTGTCTTACATTCATGCCTTGAAAACGGCTTTAATAAATGCCATAATTACAATTCTCAGTGCCTGCACCAGTTTAAGGGTGCATCTTTTCTGAGCATCTCTTAGAGCAGTGGCTCCCTGAAGAAAACCTCCATGTGACCAAGGTTGCTGCCTGGCAGCCTTCACTGAACAGAGAAAAGCTGGAGACAAAGGCAGTGGTGCACAGCACAGTCCCTGCCTGCCTCCACACTGTGCCAGAGGCTGTGCTTGTTCCACTGCCTCCGCCTCACAGGCAAGCCCTGAGCAGTGGCAGTACTGAGAAATCTGAGAAAGATCACAGTGACATAAAAAAAATGTGTGTGTGTGTATGTATGTGTATATATATATATAAAAATATTTATAAGAAATAGATATATTTGGGATAATTGCATTTGCAAAACAAAACAAGGAGGAGGCAGGTGATCCTCACTGAACAATCCTAGAGACTTGTGTGCTCTTTCTGGGGATCCCAGGTGCTGCTGTGAGCTGGGGATATGTACCAGCAGCCAGGACCTGCTGTGGAGCATGAGCTGGGAATGGAGTTACAACCAACACGACATTCCCGTGCCGGCTAGCTGTCCCCTGGTCACCTTCTCTGGCATCTGAAACAGGGTGTCACTTCTTGCTCTTCTAGACAAGTCACCCAAACTGGGCTTGGAGGTTGCTACTTATCTTCTCCAAAACTCAGCAAAGATGCTCAGCTTGGGGGGCAGGTCCTTTGCTTCCTGCTCCTTGCTTTTTACAGCAAAGTTTTATTGGAGTCAAGGAAATCGTCCAGCATCATCCCCTGGCAGGTGTGGATGTGGACTTCCCAGGGAAGTTACTCTTGGAAAGGGACATCTAATGGTGAGGAGCAAGAGATGACAGTGGTAATGATCTGCCTGGGTGACAAGGTGACTATTCAGAAATAGCAGGCACTTAAAACCCTACCGTTTAAGGTGGGATCCTTTCATCACTGGTAACATCTCAGGAGGTGACAAAGGACTTGCCATGGGTGCAAGTTAACCTATCACAGACACGTGGAAATGTGTTCTCTGCCTTCCCCTAGCAGCCGGAGGTGCTGGTCAGCTCCTGGGCTTGCAAGATTCCTGTTTGGATCCAGGGTGGTCCATCCAATCTTCCCTCATTATTTAGGTACTTGATGAACTCTGTAATCAGCAAAGCCCCAGCAAATGCCTCTCAGCTGAAGCCCTTGTTTCTGGGCTACCAGGAGCACCTTGCAGGGGAATGTTTTGTTTCATGAGGGAAAAAGAGGACCTTTGGAAAGGTAGTAGGGTGTTTAAAGCATTATTTCTGGGTGTTTTTGTGGGGTTTTAATGTACAAAATATTGTGTATCAAAGTTAAAGGTCATGGACCTTTAGAGAAATTAAAAGGATTCTTTGAAAAGAGGTTCAATATATTTAAAATTTATGAGCGTGCACCCGTGCAAATTGGAAAAGGAAATTAAACTATATCTGCAGAAAAGGAAAAATAAATCTACTTACATATGATGTAATTTAGAAAATCAGCTGTAGCTCTGAATGATGTCTGGATGAAGGGATAAAGTAATGCTGAAGAAGGCTTTATATTTGGTCTTAAAAAGCCACATGGGGCCACAGAGAATAAGAGTTTGCAATATAAATGTTTACTCATTATGAAGAGTTTCCATGGCACGAAAACTATACCTAGCTGACTCTCAGCTAAGAGAGAAAAAAAAAAACCAGAGAGAGCAAGTACAGTTTTTTCAACCTCATCAGTGTTTTCTGCACCAGTAGATCTCTGCTCCACACAACTGATTTGAAAACCTACACACTGATATTTTTTCCTATGTCTGTTAGTATTTGTGGATCTCTATTTCCTAGGCTGCGCAAAATAAACTTCTAGTCAAAATAACTGGTCTGAGAACAAAGGAGGAAATGATGAGAGACGTAAAGCAGAAGGAAATAATTTGTGTGGGTATTTCAGGGAGACACAGAAAACAACAGCAATTCACAATATTTTCCTTTAAGCTAAAGGCAGAAGCTGTCTGTGTTTCAGGCCTGGCATGGCACAGCGTGCTGCAATCTGTCTGCCACATTAAAAGAGCCGGTGATCTCAGCTCAGTTTCTCGTGAGGAGGCACTCGCCGCGCAGTGCCGAACAATTGGGTCCCTGGGTAATAATTTTATTGGCAAGGCCAAGAAGGGAACGGCCGTGGAATTAATATTGCTGCACTGTGCTGTTCCAATTCTGAGGGCGAGAGAGGACTTTGCTTTATAATGCTGACACCGCAAATCCCTTAATGAGCACTAAATTCACTTAACAAAATTCTAACCCCCTCAGATTTCTGATGTGGCTTAGCACGTCGGCTTTACCTTGGAGTTTTCTGCGTTTCGCTGGGCTGCGCCATCAACCTGAGGATCCATAAAGCCTACATTCCTTTTTTATTCACTCTTCCTGTTTATTCCTTAGTATATTTACCCTTTTATTAAGAGCTTCCACTTGGTTAAGACTTGTTCAAGTATAAGCTCAACAGGAAGCATTTTCCTTTATACTGTAATAACTCTATATTGTTGCCTAGAGGGTGACAGAAAGTAACGTAAGATTCATAAAAATATAACTGTCTGAGCCAAGTAGATAGAATTATGGGAAGCATTAACCAAAGTGTATTTCTCTGTCCTATAGGGTGAAATCAGAACATCTTAATGTTTTCTTTCTTGGGTCACATAATTCTGCAAAAGTACGCCAAGAGAAATGCCAGACTGCTTCTGCTTGATTGTTACATTCTGTACCAGCCTTTCAAACAGGTTTGCAAATAAAATTACTTTATTTCATTATGTGTCATTTTACATTTTGCCCATGCATCACCCCACAGAGACCATTTGGTTTAAGACACTTTTTTCGTAAGCTATAAGCAATTGGAGTTTTAAACTCATTTAAACTGCATTCAGGATGCTTCTAGTATCCCCTTTTCACGTTTAACCATTAAATGAGTACAGCCTTAGAAAAAGAAAAATGCATGTCTTATCTTTACTGTTTTTTTTATCCAAGTAATAGCAAAAAATTCCAAACCTCGAAAAGGCACGCTGCTGGAGAAATTTTAACCCTATTGGTACTGGCATGATGGTTTCTGAGCACGACATTTCTGGTTTGTTTTCTCTAAATTGGATGAGGGAAGTGTAGGCATGCTGACTTTCCCTTCCAAACCAAGGGGGGGTGAAATAGCCCATACATTTCTCAGTCTCCTATGGTGAGGAGGTGGCTGAGCCACGTCCTCCAGATCACCATGCTCCTTCCTCCTGAAAGAGGGGGTCAGCATTTTGGAACTGAAATCCAGTAAAGCCATATGCTCTGTGTCAGCAGCTAGACCAGCTCCATTAGCATCAGCAATAAGCTTTTCCATAATGCCTTACCGTGCCGCAGAAGAGCTACCCGTGTAGAGCAGCTGTCTCCTGCAAAGAGGAAGCAAAATTATAGCAGCAGCAGGATAAACACCGCAGGCAAAGTCATGAAGGTGATATTTGTTAGCAGTTGCAGGTTGAGAAAGAAACCTGGCACCTGAGTGACTGAAAGAATAAAGGATGAGATGGCCTATTACAGCATTTTCATTATTTCATTTCAATATTTAGTCAAATTAGCAAGCCTTAAGTAAGAGGGAACCAGGTAGAGTTGTGTTGAGGAGGCAGGTTGGAATTGGAAAGTCTAGGTCATTTTTCACATTTCTAGGTTTGACAGTTCTGATGTTTTCCTTGTTCTGGTTGCCTGGTAATAATTTAATACTTTTATTTCTATATTTACCTTATTTCTTAAAAAGCCAAGAGGTGGAGGTATATTGACAGACTGGAAAAGGAAGCTATTACTAATTAAAATTATTTTAAGTCTAAGATTAAAATAGTGCTCCTGCATATAAATTTGCTTCAATGAGCTGGACCCGCTCTAATGTTAAATCACTGCAGAAATTAGGAAATGTATCAAACACAGTAACTGGGGACTAGATGGTGCCACTGTTCCATGGTGCAGAGTCTGTTTTCCCCATATCCTTCTTATGTCCACAAGCAGCTTAGATTCCACTAGGTAAGTGTGCATTTCTGGTATAAATTAAATTCTTTCTCTTAAAAGGAACAAGACCAAAGTCCATGAAAATCAGTGCAAATTTCTGAACTAGCTTGAGGACAAGTTGGACCATGCCCAGAAAGAAACAGAGCATGGAAATCTGGGAGGCAGTGGTTATCTCTATTGTTTGCTGGTAGAGCTGGAAAGGAAATCTTGCAAAGTATCATGTAGCCTGCTCTTCATTACATCTAACTAAAACTAAAAACATGTATTCACTATCAGAGAGTCTCTGAACAAATCTAGTTTCATCTGAAAAATCAAGAAAGGAGTAAAAAGGCTATCATGGAACACAGCAAGATATTAATGAAGTTTTGCTAATTTATATCATTACTTCGTAATCACAGTGATGGGTGGCAGTCTTGTATTCCCAAATAATCAAATTAAATTGTAATACTGACCACTACCAACCCAGCTTATGAAAAGCCATGGTCTCCATCTGCTTGGTGACCTGGAGTAGGAAAAACCATGGCAGTTTCTGTTACAACAAGCAGAGCCCCTTGCATGGAGTGCAACAGCCAAGGAGGGAGGTTTCCATTGGGGCTATATATATATATATATATTCCACTGCAGCAGCAGTCCAAAGCACACATTCCTCTCCAGAGCCCAAGCAGGGAGCTATGCCTGGCCCATGCTGTGCTGAGACAGAAGTCAGCAGAGGGACCATTATGGCTAATCCAGGGGCCAGGATCTGCTGATTTACAACAAAGTCTACCATGACTCATGACAGCTGCTCGTGATCACCCAGCTCTTTGGAGGAAATGGTCTATGACTTCTCCATCCTGTCCTCTTGCTTACAATAAAACACAGTCTGTACTGAAGTGAAGTGACTTTTCCTCTTTCCTCTGCTGTAAATGAGGTGTAGCTTCTCTGTGGGAGGGGAAATCTGAACAGTGGGGTCCTGGATCTTACTCCTGCACACCCAGCAGTTCAGATACAGAAATCTGGAGGCAATGTGCAGTCTGGCAGACTTGGTAGAGTAGGGCTGCAGAGACCTGAGGCTCACAGGGCTTCTGCAGTGTCAGCTTCTCAAAGAGCAAATGGAGAAGAGAAACCTATCCTTGCTCCTGGTGTGACATCCCTCATGACTATATTTTTCAGCAGAAGTGATCTGCATTCCCAAATGGTCTGCAGGGCAAGCTATAAAATAAGCCAGAAAAAATCTGAACGAGATGGCAGAGCAGCAGAAAACACTGACAAATGTACCATGGCAGAGCTGTCAGCAAGAGATGCACCTGCTGTTGCAGGACTGCCTTTTTCTCCAGCACCACACACAGATGCCCTGGCGAGATTAAAAAGCCAGGAAAAATTTTACAGCCTGGCAATGCTGATAAAATGAAGGAGTTAATATTGGGTGATACAGGGACTGACTCTTAGTTCATGTAGGAGCAGACATGAAGTAGTTCAATTAAGTTTACAACAGAATATTCCTGCATTTCTTGTACGGACAAGAGCTGGTGAAGACCTCACTGATATGCATGTAGACATTGCAGATATGTAGATCTAGTTTTATGTGTAAGCATCATATTGCTGTGCTGACGAGAGCGGCAGCCTGTTCTGCCCTGGGTCTTTCTGTCTCAGCTACCTGTAGAGCAGGCACACAATGGAGAGGTGTGAGATAGCAGCATAATCTTTACATTTGTGACCACAAAGTCATGATGTAAGGCAAGGACCAAAGACTTTGCTGCTCCCCTCCTTCCCTTCTGTGGAGGACAGCTGGGACAAGGGACGTGATGAGATCTGTAAGAGCCTCGGGGACTGGCTATCATTTTGTAAGCAGAGAAGTATATCCTCCAAGCTGTTTATTTGTATGCCTGCAAAGGAAGAAAAGGATTTGCCCCAAATGCCTTCTTATTTATGTTCTCATCGAACTGTTTTATTATACCTAATTTGTCATCCTTAGAGGATGCCTCTTATCATGTGCAAATTCTTTTTAAATTATTACACTGACACAGAAATAATAGATGCCTGATTTACATTGTAATCTTCGGTAAGAGGGATGTTTTTATTTTTTAAAGTGTTATGATTTAAGTTGCTTCTCAGTGGGGTTTTTATGGTTCATGTTATTATATTGCAACACACAGAAATGAAGGGGAGTTCACCATTCATTAGAGATACCTCACGATGAGATCCCAAAATCACAGTCCCCAAATCCTAGTCCCTGCCTAGGACACTGCAGTCATCAGTACAGACAGCAAACCATTAAAAAGCTCTTAAGTAAATAATGACTGCAGTGATGATATAGTGGGGAAAGGAGTAAAATTTCAATTCACTAGGGTTAATAGTGAGAGGCTCTATTTTCTAAACAAAGATTACTACCCATTCTCCAGAGCACACATACACTTAATACTCAACTGCAACATTAAAGCTGAGATAAGGAGGTAGATAATACTCACAGCAGGAAGCTCTGTACAATGCAGCACTTACAGACAAGCTCCCACCACACTGTTTAAACCCTGGGCTTTGGCACTACGGTGTTTAAGCCAAGAAAGCAAATCAGGCCACCTCCACGCCTAAGCGAACCTCAGCCCACTTCGCGCGGCGCAGCTCTGGCTCTGAGGAAGTTCTCACCTCTCCTGGAACAAATCCAGCTAATGGCTGCTCAGAAAAGCACTTTTTTTTTGTTGGGTATTTTTTTAGCTCTCACAGACCTTGAAGTGTAGCAGCTTTTATCTCACAGCAACATTTAAAAGATGTCTTTTGCAGGTGAGGTTGCCTATGCAAATTTGCGAAGGAGGGTTATCAGTGCCCTACCCAATTCCATGTGCTGCCAAGATCAGTACTGGGAGGGAGGACTTGTATTCTTCTTTTTGATATTCAATGTCATCCTGTGTGCTGAGTCTTTTTTTCACCTTGGTGAAGGAGAAATTTACTTGGGGAAATTAGACTCATTTAGAAACACATTTTTTACTGAGGGATCTACACTTTTGCTGGCAGAAAATGCATTCTCTTCCTACAAATGAAAACAACAATACTGGAGAGCAAGGGCCAGAATTCAGCCAAAGAGTAATTTGAAGATCAAATTAAAGGGCAAATAGTAGAGTTTCATTAATACTCCTCCCACTAACCACTGACTCTGCTGTGCCTCTCCTTCTGCATGAGAGAACAGGATGGGATGCCAAGGACAGGAATCCCATCTCTTTTTCTCCAACAGGAGATGCATTAAATTAAAAAAACAGCAGCAGTTAGATTTTCACTACCAAAAAAAAATCTTTTTATCTTTCATATAGTTACTTAATGTCCCTCCTTTATAGGACAGCCTTCAGAATAATGGCCCAAATGATTTTACTGGCTATCTGACTGTCATTCTCTTTAACACAGTCTGTGGTTTGCTAGTTGATGATAGCTTAAGCGGAATTTAATTGGTAACATATTGTCAGCTGAATTAGAGGCCATATGATGCAGATTTAAACCTTGGTAATTTTTGCATAAAGAACAATCTGTCAACAAATCACAGCAAGAAAAACAGCCATAAATCAGTTTGTCAGGTTTATTAGTAAATGCAGAAGTTTTGTTGTCTGGTTTGACTAGAGCCTCTCTTTCCTTGCAGACAGAAAATGTATCTCTAAATGCAGTTTACTTTGCAGGTGTGCAGATTTTATGCTTCCTGTGCACAGGGATGTACACAAACATACAGAGGGGCGTATGCAATTGCAGAGCACTGCAGATAATGACCTAGACAGCTCCTCCAGCCCTGTCTTCCTAAATAGATCAAACCACAGCACCACACATGGATGTGCTGTACAGTCACATCCACCTTTATTTAACCTTATAAGCTAAGGCTACGTTCAGAGGAGGATCTTGCACTTTCTCTGTGCCTCTGTGTTTCTGCTGGCGGATTTTGCATTATGACGCTTCTCCTGATAGATTCACTTTTTTTTTATCCAAAGATTCATGATAAAACTCTGCTAGCTCAAAGCTGGGACATTGACACTGTCCTTTTTTCCTGGAATCATGCAATTCTGAAGTCACCTTTCCAAATAGGATGATATTTGTCCCCATAGAGCATTCCCCTAGCATGGGTTGGATCAGATGTAATGGAGCTGGCTCCGTGGCACAATGCAGAGTTAGCTTTATCTTGCAAGCCAGATGAAGTGCAGAGAAGGATGGATTTGTCCATAAGGCCTCAAGAACAGAGAGTGTCCCCCCCCACCATCCTCTGGACGGTATTTCTAGAGGCTGCAGAAACACAACAAGGGGCTGGATCTCCCAGGAAGCCCTTCTTGGGGGTGTCAGAAAGGGGCCCTGTAAATCACCTGGCAGATTCCCCTTATTTTTGGGTTGATACCCCCTATCAGGTATACATGTACACCCCATCCCTCTCCCCTCGGTATATCCACTGATGATAGCAGTCATCCTCTGACACTGACCTATATCTGCCAAGCAGAAGCTGTCCTCTACCATACAAGTGCACAGGGTTCTCCCTCTTGGTTTGTGTCTGACGGGATTAATTTTTCTTAATTGTCAGGAATTTGTGAAATTAGAGAAGGCAAGGCACCAATTGAACAGATATCCATTGGGCACCATTATGAAAAAGATGGGAATACACAAAAAAGTGCCCCATTAATATTTCATCTAAAAGGTTGCCTTATGTATTGCGATTACCCTTGGGTGACAGAGACTGACAGAGCGTGTCTATCACTCACAATAAAGATTGCAGGATGGTCTGCAGCATCCTTCATGAGCGTGATATAAGGTGCTGTAGTTGTTACAGCAGCATAATGTTCCTGTGCAGTAACAAATATACTGTGCACAGACATGCACATAATTAAAACGACGCTCGCTGGCTTGCTAGCACCGTTTGCCAAAGAATAAGTTGCATGCAAGTGGATTTGCATACAAATGAGATACTGTCAGAACAATAATGGGACTTTGATAAGACCACATACTCATGTCATTAAGTCACTTCAGTAGCTAAGGAATATTTAGTTGGCATTAAACGAGGATAAAAGTTGATCACTTCCCCTTCCCCCCAAATTAAAACAAAAGCCAACAAGGTGCATCCAGTTAAAAATATCAGGACATTTTTAAATTAAAAAGATTCTGCTGTTAATGTCATCTTTTAAAAGTTTTACGATGTACTGCAAAATGAAAATTTTAATTTTAACACAGAAATGAAACCTTTTTATTGTTAAAAGCTATTGTCACTGAGACTCCACGTCACCTGCCTGCTTGGTAAGCACAGCTGTAGTATTGGGTGGGGTTTTTAAAATAAATAGAACTTTTTTTAAAAGACATTTAAGTTCATGCTTATATTTATTTTAGTTTTACTTTTATGCCAAACTAAAACTTTAGTTTTATGCTTGAGTGTAACAAAAGCAGCATAGATTAAATACCTATTCAAATCTTCCAAAGGATCAAGAGCCTGTCAATCCTATTTTTTTGCAGTACACAGAGACCTCTCGTAAATGTCTGAACTTTGGACTTCATCCAGCTATGCTAAAATCAATGGGAATTTTTCCATTGACTTCAGTGAACACAGGTCCTCTGGGAACAGTATGAACTCAGATGTAATGCTCTACTTGGCTCCTAAAAAAAAACTCCAAAACCTTTTGGAAGACCATCTTATGGCAATCTCAAGGTCTGTACAGCCTATGTGCTTTATAAGTTAACAGCCTTACAGTTATATATGTAAATATGTAAATAATCAGAGGAAAAGTTTAACAGTGAAGTAAGAAGTTTTCAAAGGAGAATTCAAGACATTAAAATAGTCTTTTGACAATAGTGGGAGACCTGCTACCCCTGTATTGCTGGAAATGGTCTTGCAAATTTTCTAACTTCTTTCCTAACTTGAAAAATAGTGCAGGAGTCACTCAGAGGAGGAAAAAAATTAATATTAATGATTTCATTTTGACAGGAATGAACTCATTACCATGCACATTTCCAACGTTTTTCAACAGTTAATTTTAGCTGCTGAAAAAGACCTCTCTTGCTAAGAGAGAATATGGTAATTTCACATTAAAAACTGTGTATTAAGAAGTCTTTCTTTGCCAAAGTTACAAGCTTGACAGGGTTTTATAAACCACACTGAGCACCTCACAAACTTTCAATCACACATTATGAGAGGACTAAAAAAATCCAAAATTAAAATCAGTTGCCTGATTCATTTTCTGTAATGTGTAATTTTATTTTTTTTTCAGTATTGCTCTTATGACAAAACAACTAAGACATATGGAAGAAATATATTGGCCCATAAGATTCTCTATATTTTTTTTTAAGAAAGAGAATACAAAATTATGGTATAATAACTGTCACTCCCAGTGATAGAAAGTATACTCTTTTATTTACAGGTAGATGAATTAAAAGCTATAAAAACTAAAAAGTACTTATTATACAATGAATTTATATTAGGATAAATGTGTCCATTTAATCTCTGGCACATTGCTTCTTGGACACTCACTTTTATGGTTTGCTAGCAAAACCTGTGTTTAGATGCTGTTGGGCTTAAGGAGTCCTGAGGAGCTGTGGGTGACGCATGAGATGTAGTTCTCCCCTTTTCGCTCAAGAGAAACCAACTCACCCGATGATTCAGAAGATTTTGAAACAGGGCCACTAACAAATTGGCCCTTTTAATCTGGAAAATCTTCCAAAGGAGTTTTCCACACTTTCGGAAGGCACAGCATGAAACATTCCCTTGTTTGCCCTGCTGTCACCAGGCAGTTGTAAAGGGTGGGGGAACACACCGAACAATGGGGTTCACTCCTCCATCCCAAGTTGCATCCCCTTCCCAGCCCTGGACCTTTGCTTTCCCAAAATCTCTTCTGTGTAGCTCTCCCCTGGGGCGAGCACTGCAGGAGCCCTCTTGGCGCTGCATTGAGCTCTGTGCTGATAAACAGGGCAGATCAGTCCCTCCCGGTGCTGTCAAAACCGCGACGTACACAACCCGCAAAACAAAGGAGATCGCCTTTATTTCCTTCCAGTCTAATCTTCTTCAGGGCTATTTGTAACAATAGTAGGCATAACGCTGCCAAATGCAAATGTGATTTCCAAGTTGGAGTTCCTTTCAGAAAATGGATTAGTTCAATTTTCCAGATGTCAGACAGGTGTGCAGTTAAGTATACACTGGAATTCACTTGTGGTGATTAACACTCATAATGACTATTTGGCTATGACAATCAAAACCTACCATTTATTTTTCTAGTACATTTGCTTCACTTATAGCCACCAGCCAAATCCAAGATCAGCTAGGAGGAAATTAAAACCGATTTATTATGCTTCCACTATTTGTACAACATTCATCATCACTAGAAGAAAGTGACTGCAAAAAGCAAGGATAAAGAGGTTTAACACCAATACAGAAAGAAATTAAGATGTGTCATTCAATTACATGTGGTAGTGTTGGGAAAAAGTTAAAAAAAAATGCAATCAAAATTTCCCCATATTGTTTGCATCCCTTGACATTTTGCTCTGCAGAAGTCACTTTCAGAGAAATCCTATCTCCAACACTACAAAAAGTCCTCACACTCAAAAAAAAATGCCAATGCCTTGGACTTGGAATTTTACAGGTCAGTATCTCTGAAAGATTGCTCTTGCAGTGAAAAGCAAAAATAGTAAAAGAAGTTTCTGTACCAGCTTCTCTAACAAAGCAACCCTTGCTCATGCAGGCTTCTCACACTACATTTTGAATGGGCTGAAAGTGGGCAGAGGAATGACAGGTCAGGGCTGTAGTTCTCTCTCAGGAAGAGCTGATCACAACATTTGCCTCCCTACCCAGATTCAGCCCAAAGTGTTCACTTCTAAGCATCTCTGCCTACCTTCATAATTCTGGATTGACTTGCCACAAGGTTATAACTCTTCTATAAATTGATTTGCCTTTATGAGCTAAAAGCAAATCATGTGGAAAAGCAGTTCTATGTGGCCTTGATGTAGCAATAGACTTGGTATTAAAGGTGCTGCTGGTGTGCTTGCAGTCATATGTGGGAGAGCCTGGTGCTGTGGTTTATCTGTTGTCACGCTGGTATTGATCCCTAAAGTATTGTTCACTCACTGCTGCTTAATTAGGTGCTGTTAATAAATCAATATACTGCTTTGATCCTTATTTGATTTTTCTGCAGCAGACATAATCTGTCTTTAACCATTGTGGATGGGCAGCAAGGTTGTGACCACTCTGTGCAGCCAGAGAAGAGAAGTGTGCTATAGTCACTGCTGAGAATTTTCAGTGTCATAAAGCATGTCTCCATCCTAATGGTGAAGTGAGGGTGAAAAACCTAGATCTTATAAGTGTACATAAGAAGAAACCAAGAGTTAATGGGGGTCAATTTGGCTTGATAAGTATGGCAAGTATTTTCCCAGGCTTATTAAGGTTACTGAGACCCTGCTGAGTCTGTCAGCCCGACACGGTTTTAAATCTGCTTCCAGTTCCATGCAAGCATCTTCCTTGGAGACTTTCTTGCATGCTTCTCTCTTTCACAAACACACCTACACAACATCTTGCTGGTTGTTAAGCTTCAGCCACCTTTTTTGAGCTTTTAGAGTACTGTTCTATTTTGTGGATGCCAAAATACCTTAACTTGACCCAGTCCCTCAACTAGTTCTTTTAATATCAGCCTACTGACATTTTAACAAGGACCTTTGTATCAAGGCCAAGTAAAGACTGCTGCATGTGGTTGTTCCACTTTGCAAATTTTGTGCCCAGGTACTACAGTATTCTTTTTTAAAAATATACCCTTTCTTTCAATGAACAGGTTTGAGAGTTACACCTGACAAAATACTATATGTAGTGAAAAGAAAAAAACAGTGGAATTTCCTTTCCCTATTGAAAGTAGACATCAGAAAATAACCTCTTCAGCTATTTTTCACTCATTTTTGTTAATTTTTAGGGTATTGTCAGATGAAACAAGCATTGCTTCTTTTCTGAGTCAGGCTCTGTGAGAGTGAATTAGTGTGGGTGGAACCAATAATAGCTCCAGGGAACACTATGAAAGCAATATGATATTAAGGTGCCTCAACACATTTGGAGGTACATTATGTGTCAAATCTCCTGCCTTATTGTTGCTTCTTTGAGTACCACAAGGAAAACCAGGCCTAGAGGAGCCTCTCCTGTTGCAGCACTGGCTCACCTTAACCTCAGCTCAAAGTACTGCGTGGCATTGGAGACCTTGCTGGCCCGGACCTTGGCCCAACTTGGCAGAGTTCAGAGGTAGCAGGACAGCCTCCAATCTCACTGATGCAGGGCTCACAGAGGAAATGGGTTCCCTCTGTTGAACAGGGATCAATCACTGGAAAAAGTCTCAGGGATCTTGAGAGAGACTGGAAGCATGGCCACTTTTCCCAGCCACGTTTGAGATGTGCCTTAAAAGGCAGCAACTCTCCCTGCGATATTTCCTGGCATGGGACACCGTAAGTCTTACACCTGCAGTGTCTCCACTAGGATTACCACATGAGTTCAGCTGCTTTTCAAACAAAATGCACTACTGGGTTGAGATTGCCTCTGGTAAACCACAGGAGGCTCTAGCAAACCAAGCTGTGGCTCCGAAATATCTTCCACGGATGTGCTGGATTTTGTGTTGGCTAATAGACTGTTTGCAGTCTGTGAACAGACCTAGTACTATGAGCAGTGGTCTTGGGTGTCTTTTCCAACCTAAATGATTCTATTATTCTATGTGTGAGGGGAAGGAGAAGAATGTGGGTAGGAAAGATGGAAAGGGAAAGCAAAATTATGAAATACATTTTTTTTTTTAGCATTTAAATATCACAGCGATGAATATAACCTAGACAGGAGAAACTCATGGGACTCTACAAGTATTTTAGGGTGTGAACCCACTTAAATGGTTCATTGGAACACATTCCTAAATTAATTTATCACTTTAGCAAAGAAAAACAATGCTACAAACAGAGGGGCTTTTATGAAGTCAAATAATTTTTAAAAGAGTTCATTGTACAAGTTGAGCCAATTATAATCTTAAAACAGAACAATGAAACCAGTGATAATTAGCCAGAGAAGGGGTCATCAGGCCAAATTTACATCTCAAAGAGCTACATTATAATTCCATGAACATTAAAGAAAAATAACCTTATACATTTTGCAAGCTTCTGAAATACTCGGGATTTGGCAGTTTGGGTTTGTCGTTTGGTTTGGATTTTTGGGGCTTTTTTGAAATTGCACTGGCTTTCTCCCATTAAAATCAACTCCTTCACTGACTTTCCTGGAAGTTTATCTTGGCAGTTGCAATTCTTGTGAAAGTGTTGGAAAACAATTAATCTATGAGGTAGCAGGGCATAGGAAGAGACTATGAAAATGTAACTGTCCTATGCTACTTTTTACTACTGTTTGGTAAATAACTTCCAAAAACACAGGAAATGTTTCAGTGTTTCCAGCTGAAATTTTAAAATTAATCCATTAAATAAGGAAAGTAATACATATTCTTATTTTAAAATGGTGTGTGTGTGTGCATGTCTGTATATATATATATATATGAGATTAATTGTTACATAAATGACAAATTGAAATATCTATATATATCTATATAGATAGGTTTCCCTTCTAAAGTGAGTAAACAATAGGAAGATTCTATTTGATAGGATGATTATTCAAATCCAGGCATGTTTTTCCAATGCTGTACGCATTTTGGAATAGTCTTATTTAGGTACAGATCTGATTTGCAAAATATTTATTATATTCTTTTGCATCAATTATTTTTAGAAAAGGAAAAGCCCCTGCAGTGAACTATGATCAAATGAAAATGCCAATACTGGTGTTACCATTCAAAGTTGTTTTGCATTAGAAAGTGCAACAGCTTTTCCCTGTTTTCCCGTGAGAGAAGCTGTTTTTGTAAGATTTCACATTCATTCAAAAGCATAGTTCAGACACACTAGCTGGCCCACCCAACACCCCATGTACTTAAAAAAAAAAAAAAAAAGTGTTTTCATGCTTGTTTCTTTCTGTAGCTTGAATCTAAGTCTTTATCACTTTGCTCCTTTTATCCTAGTGGTTTATTCAACCTGACAAACCTTTGGGGGTTTTTTCCCTTTTATTCAGTACAGTTGAGAAAACCCTCTTACAGTGTGTCAATTTTAATATTTGACTTCTTCACCAATACACAAACAAGTATATCAAGGTCTGCCTTTGGGGAAGCAGCAAATGAAGTTGTTGATGCTGTACCACACAGTGCTTGTAGCAGCCTCTGGGTGGCTCAGCTCAGGCTAATAAACTAATAAACTTACCTGCTCCATCAGACTACTCATTCCTCTCTCTCATTCACCTTCTTTGTCCTTCTGACAAGAGTTGACACTGCTGCCTCAGTGAGCTGGGACTCGTGCTGGTCTCATAGAAAAGTTTATGAACCAATAAATAACTGGGATACTTTCTGAAATCCTTCTCCACCCCTTTCCAAAGTGAACTAATGATGCACTGGAGAGAAGTTCTCAAAAAATAATTTTAAAAAGGGGGGTTTAGTGTATTTCTTTTCACTACTTCTTGTTTCTATTAATTGACTAGAGATGGTTTTGTCTTCATCCATGAAAACTGAATTTTAGAAGTGCTTACCTTGCCATTTCCCATGGGTGGAAGGGGGTGCAGTCCCTTTGATGCCTCGGAACATAGGGGCTGGTCCAGCTTAAGCTGGGTGCCCAAAAAACAAAGGAGTTTAATCTTTCCAAAGAGCACTCAAAAATTTCCTCAAACGTAAATAGGGACAACAAGACTTAGCACCCAAGGGGAGGATACATTAAGCAGTGCTTTTTAATTTCCCCTTTGAAATTGTGATGTCAAGAGCACTGTAGAAATGCAAAGTGCTACAGTCAGGGCTCTTCTCAGAAGCAGCAGGGTCACCTGCCTTTCTGCTTTGAGGGAAAACACACAGCTATGATTTGTTTCTTCTTGTGGCTCCTGCAAAGACTGTTGTCATATTTTACATGCAGAGCAGACATGAACATGTTGTTATTAAACATTTTCTTTATAAATTTGCCATGTAATCAGATGAACATTTAGTACCTAGCCATGACTGTAGCTGGCCCATGTCACTGAGTATTGCCACAAAGATGAAAATTCAGAAAATCACTAAAGATTTTGTTTTTGAGGAATATTTTTGATAATACAGTAATGACTTTTGAATGCCACTAAATGTGCATTTTTCCTTACTCACTTTCCTTATCTAGAAATTTGCCTAAAACTTGTGAAAGTATTTCTATAACAGAAACCTAGATGAGCTATAGTTTTAAGACATTTTGTCTTAGAGAGTATTGCATGTTTTTACTAGTTTATTGTTTGCCCATTTATCTCATCCTATAAAAATTACAAAATTAATCCATATTACCTCCGGCAGAATCCAATGATTTTAAGAACACTGAAGCTTAACAAAAACTGCTTCTGTTATAGCAAGAAAAATGCAGAAATAAAGGCACATGCAAGTCAAGTATGAGGTCTTGCAAATGACTAGTAGCTAGAATAATGCCATCACCATCTGCAGAGACTCACAATTCCTAGACAACTTTTGAAGTGATGTTGTGGGGCAAATGTGTTATGAGGGACACTGCAGTCAATGGGAAAGCAATCACACATGGTTGTGTGCTGTGCATGAACGTCTATCTGCACTTATGTACTTGGGAGGTCTGGAACTGCATTTATATAAATACTTGTATAATTTCCTTGCTTGTAAGCCTGTCTTTTTAAGAGTTCAGTATGAAACTGCTATAAGATCATGGTTTCCTTTTGTCATCAGAAATTCTATGACAAGCATAAAATAATCATTCACAAAATTTTAGCTCAGCTGTAAAATTTTCTGTTGTTGAAACCTTGCTTATGTAGAAATAATTAATTTTGCTCAATTGGATTTTATAAAAATGCTCCTTTTGATTGCAACAGTATGAGATGTTTGATGTAATTTAACTGTGGATTTCTGAGGGGGGTTTTACTGTCTGAGATAGAGTTGCCTATTCTTGAGCAAGCAAACTATTATACAACATTATGTTTTGTGCTACTGTGTAATGAAATGCTATAATTGATATAGGTCTTTACCACACTGACTATCATACAGTACAATATAAAATAAATTACCAGAAAAGAACAGCATTTTTCTAATCCTAGATGCTTATATAAAGCATTTTGAATTGTTGCATTTTAAGAAGGTGACAATTACTCTCTCCATGTTCACTTGATTCATGAATAGCGCAATTTTCAAGCATTTATATTTGGTTAACAGTGCTCAGAGAGAAAGCCCCATAACAAATAGTCAAGTGGCTATAAACCAGATCCTTCCATGCTGACAGGCTAATTAATCTGATCAGTCTTGAATACCAGTGTTTGCCAGATTCAGCGGTCACCTATAAACGCTCCCCAGCTGCCCCAGAGCTTCACGCTGCTCTCACCACAGCCAAAGGCAAAAGCTTTACTGATCCCAGCTTTCAGAAAATGAAGCAGCATCAGCTCAGTACCTGCCAGGATTGAATTGTCATGCTGCAGTGTTCTGAGGTCATGCAGTTTGTTAACTGCACCAATTTTGAAGAAAATCTGCAAGAAAATAGCATTCAATTCAATTAAAACTCAACCAACCAACCACTAACTAACCAACCAAACACCAACCAACCAACCACCAACTAACCAACCAACCTGCAGCCAAACATGCTCATGAAACAAAAAATACTGTAAGTGCAGGGGATCTAGGGTTTTCAGGAATTTTCACTTTTCTCTAGTTGATGAACAATCTTTTCTCAAACTCGTGGCGCAGGTCACAGCAACAGGCTGGGAATGTTCTCCCATTTGAACAAAGCATCATATATTAAGGCAAAAGGAGCTTGTATTAAATTCCTATCATCCTGAGAACACAAAAAATTTCTAGCAATATGATGCTGAGAATAATACAAAAACCATAAAATCAAGCCATAATTTTTGCATTTATTTATTTATTTATATTCACAAAATTATCATTAAATTTTTTATCAAATTGTAAGCAGCATTTCCTGCTATAGAAGCAACAACCTAGAGCATCAGATATTCTCTGGTGAATCTTTCCAACCCAAACCTGCTTAGCTTTTAAGATTAGACAAGATCAAGACTACTTTGACAAGGAAGGCCATCTGTTTTCAAGGATCCAGCTGCTATCCCTTCAAACACAACTCACTGTGGACTCCTGCGATTTATTAATCCCAGGATAAACCTCTAAGTCTGCAATATCATTATTTGACTTCTTTATACCATTAGCCTGAACATTTTATCAACCACTGTGCAGGTAACAGTCAAAAAGCTAAGGAGATTTGTCAACCCCCATAATTAATATCTCCTTTCTTTTAAGTTATCAGGACCCCAGTTTAGCACAGACTTAAGCACTTTCCGTGTGTGGGCAGTTTAGAGGATAAGATTAAAGACTGGCATGTGTTTTAGACCCTTTCAATGCCTGGGACCCACGTTGAAGATTTTGCCTGTGGCAGTTTGGTTTTGAAACTGGTCCATACATTCACTCACGTATGCACACACACAGATGTGTGAGCATGGACTGACACACAACACTACCATGTTATTTTTAGGTTTGTTATTTCTTCTTTGGAGAGGGGACTGGTGAAGACTCCACTCAAGCCAGGTGAAATTGGTTTGAGTTTACTGGTGGTTTTTTAAAACAAAGAAGTCAGGAGTTATCTGGGCAGGAGTTATCTCAGCCCTCAGAATTTATGTGCTGGATTTAAAAGTGGAAAAGGCTTTTTCTCAGTCAGACAACTCCAAATTGGCTAAGTGGCTGGATGGATGTTAATAAAACTTCCCTTTCGTCGACAAAATGATTGTGTCTGGTCCCAGGTGGAGTATGATAAATCAATGTGAAAGCTGCTTTTCTCAGAAAGTTGTAAGTGACTGAAAATAAGGGTTTAGAATGTAAGTGCCATGTTAGTTGTGGTTTCAGAGTGTTGCTCTTAGGTTGTGCAATCCACCTACTAAAAGCATATTTAACAAGATAAAATAAATAAACCTTTTTATGTATGCACAAATATAGAGTTGACAAAGCCACTACTATTAGTTCTTAGATTGTACTTTTCTGGGAGGCTCTGGAGTTCTCACAGAGGTCATTCGGGTTTCTCAGATAATTTTGGGAGTTATCAGACCTTTTTGCCTGAGCAGAGCGGGTGTTTGTGCTCTGCCATGCTCTCTGCCTAGAAGACAGCAGGAGAAAACGATGGGTTGGGGGGTTCAGTTTTCTGGCTTTTCAGTTCTGTGTCTTCCCAGATGTCTTTTTGAAGGAATAGAAATGCCTGGGAGGAGAGACCAACACCCACCTGGCCACAGCCTCCTTTCAGGTGGTTGTAGAGAACAATAAGGTCCCACCTGAGCATCCTTTTCTCCAGGCTAAACAGCTCCCTCAGCCACTCCTCACAGACCTGTGCTCCAGACCCTTCCCCAGCTCTGTTGTTCTTCTCTGGACGTGCTCCAGCCCCTCAGTGCAGTGAGGAGCCCAGAACTGAGCACGGGATTTGAGGTGCAGCCTCACCAGTGCCCAGTTCAGGGGACAATCCCTGCCTGGTCCTGCTGTCACACTATGGCTGATCCAGGCCAGGTCACCACTGGCATTCTTGGCCACCTGGGCACTGCTGGCTCATGTTGAGCTGCTGTGGACCAGCTCCCCCAGGTCCTTTTCTACCAGAAGCTTCCCAGCCTCTCTGCCCCAGCCTGTGGCACTGCCCAGGTTTGTTGTGACCCAAGATCAAGACCCAGCACTTTTCCTTACTGAACCTCACACAACTGGGCTCAGCCTGTCCAGATCCCTCTGCAGAGCCTTCCTGTCCTTCAGCAGATCAACAGTCCTGCACAACTTCCTGTCATCTGTGAGCTTTCTGAGGGTGGAACTGTTCCCACCATCCAAATCATCAATTAAAATCACCAATCTCAACAGTAATGAGCCTTTGGGAACCCCACTAGCGACCAGATGCTACTTGGAGGTAACACCACTCACCCCCTGCTCTGGACCTGGCCATCCAGCCAGTTTTTAACATAGTGAAGAGAATGTGTGTCCAGGCCATGGGCTGCCAGCTTCTCCAGGACAGCAGTATCAATGGCTTTGCTGAAGTCTGGGTAGCTTACATCCACAGCCTGTCCCTCATCCACCTGGTGGGTCACCTGGTCACAAGGGGAGATCAGGCTGGTTAAGCAGGATGTGCTTTTCCTAAACCCATGCCATCTGGGCCTGATCCCAAATGGTATGTGCCCCAAAAATCTAATGGTGTAGTCCTCTAGTGGTATACCCATACCCTGTAGCACTGCAAGCTCAAGGAGTCAAAAATCTTATCTTTTTATTTGACTCCATTAAGGAACTCCATCTACTTGTTTTGGAACTTTTTGAATTACACATTCAATTTACACCTGAAATAGTAAGTAAGGAGCTAATGTTAGGAATAGTAGTAAAGGAGCTAATGTTTTGAATTAACTTAAAATACTGAAGAACAAACTGTAAAAAAGAATTAAAAATTGTATCAGTAATTAAGAATCCCTCCAAACCAATATCAAAATTATTTAATTTGTGGTTGGTCCACATTGCTTCATATCCATTTTAATACAGGACAACATGCAGCAATTGCCATAGGTTACATTAAAAATCATTTAGCAGTAGGGAAGCAACCTCCACACTTTTATACATAATTTCCTGACATCAAATGTTCTAAAAGATTTTGAGGTAGACTCAGTGAGGATCAACAGATACACTTCTGTGAACAAAGAGAAGCTTACAAACCATACTGTAAAATCTGTGCTATTCCGTTTTGGGCACTCACATTCATCTGTTTAACTGGCAATCAAAAAAAAAACCCCAAAACTGAAAAACATTTAAACTAGAACCTGATTCACTATGATACAAAGGATTGTTTGTAAGGCACCCAGAAACTGGCCATGATTGAAATGATAGAACACTGCTGTTGCCCGAGTGCCTGGACAGTGGGAATGTCTGACCCGGAGATGTCTGAGCCACCTCTGAGCACTACCCAGATAATCACACATGGCCTTCTACTGATAAAGCCACCTGACAGCCTGGAGAAACACAACCTCAGGGCATCCACTGGGGGTCTGACAGCTCTTGCAAGGGTGGGGTAATGCCCAGACAGGACTAAAGAATGTGTTCACCTTAGAGAGAAAATAGGTGGAAGGATGCCTGGAGAACACAACTGCAGAGCTAACTGTCTTGGTGGACAAAACATGCTTTTTGCAGAATGACAGTGCAGTGAGGCCATAACATGTATGAGGAGGAATACCAACAGTATTCATTTAGTACCCCACCTTCCATTTAAAGCTGTCTGGAAAGTGGGGAGGGCAGCTGCTCTTTGTGAGAGAATGTTACAAAGATGATCACCAGAGCCTCAGCACAGAGAATAGGCTTTGAGGGCTACAGGAGAGCCTTATGGCTGTGTGGTGATTAACAACACTTTTCCAGGTCCTTTTCACAAAACAAACTGGGTAATGCCACTGTGAGAAGATAGATTGCAATCTATCAATGACTGCATGCAAACTTCCTCTCCAAAGTTGCTCAGATGAGTTCGGTATTACACAAGTGATCTTCAGTGGGTGCAGACCCAAGAATTTTTCCAGTGCTCAGAATACCTTGATAGGGCCTTTAAATTTACCAGCTTAGTATCTTACAGATATACCCTGGAAGGTGCTGGTTAACACAGCTCCACTGGCATGCCAAAGCAGAGTTGATTTGCTCCACATAAGCATCTGGCTTGGCAGTCCAAAGAGCAGATGCATAATCAAGCAATCTTGTTCCCAGGTAGGTGTTTTTTGCTACCACTTTAAAAAAGCACCAGGAAAAGCTTGTTTGTTTTATCATTTGGTGATTATTCTGCCTGGTAATTGCAAATATCCTGTGTTGAGTCTGACAAGAATTAACTTATGCTTTGCAAATATTGGTGCTTTCCTTCATGCTCCCCCCTGATAAAGGTAGTGTGACTTTGATATTGCTTAAAGTAGTCATAGTCTTTGTTCTTCAGAAATTATAAAGCATTTCTAATTCTGAGTTTTATAATACTACAATATGGAGAGACAGATTTTATCTTAATAACATCTATATTATGATAAAGAACCAGCTACATGACAGGAAAGTGAACATTTCAGTTCATCTACAATTCTCCATCACATCAAAAGACACTACATGTGAGAATGATATGCAAAATCTTGCCATTATGCAGTTTGGAAACACATATATTTATTCCAAAAGAACCAGTATTGTTAAGAGTAACCTCAAAGGTTGATCTAGATAGTGTTTCACAGCCTGAACTGATACTTTAATTACAGTATAATAAGATACTGATCTAATTTCTGTACATCTTCAAAGATATTTCTGTGAGCAAGACGCTGGATGTAAAGATACAAATAATAACACAGAGGCGATCCCTTCTGGCTATGTTGGGACACCCAAACTGTTGTTAGGATTTAATGGAACCAGTGACAAAATAGGATAAATTCAATGAGAAATCTACCTACAGAAATATGCAATAATTTCTGTGAAGAAATGGAGAATCAGGTTGAACCATCCCTCACCCCAAGGAGATAATTATTTATTATGTAGCATTTATTCTGCATAGAACAACATAATAACCAAAGTCTGCCACACCTTCTCATAACAGAAGATGTGAAAATACAGAGAACAGACCTGTGAGCTTTTGCTTAATGTGCACATTGGTAACTGCATGCTCATATTTTATAAATCCCACTCTCTCACATTCATTCATATAGGTGAAATATATACTCATATGTATTTATGATGGGCCCAATTCTGCCTACCTTGCTCATAATGAGAAGCATCTTACCCTGCAGTAGTCCTACTGAAGTCAAGCAGAGATAACGCTCCTTAATAAGAGTATGGGTGGCAGATTCCACCTATATATAGCCCATCTATATTTATCTCCATTTAAAGTGGTTAATTTAGCTCTGTATTGCTGAATTAAATATAAATTATCTGCTAGCACAAAAGCAGCTTGGGAGCAATTACAGCCCCCTATCTTCTCCCCCCCACCCCCCCAAATACACAAAATATCAATGTGTAATATGCAAATCCTGGGGGGTTTTTTTAGCACTAACCAAGTCAAATTCTCAATACCAGACAAGAAGAAAATCATAGCTTAACATACTCCAGTAGATGTAATAAATAATGAACAGCACTAACAGCTTAACATCATAAGGAAACAGATGGAAAACTTCCCTCCAGAGATCATTGCATCTAGTATTAGAGAATGAGTTTCTGGACGTGCACAGGGTGAACAGTTCAAGTCTGAATTACAATGAGGTTGGTAACACTTTTTTATTATAAATGTAGGAATTTCATGTCTTCCTTTTAGGAAGTACTGCTATTATAGCATTCATCTGTTTCACTGAAGACATGAAAAGCAAAAGGCAAAATCTTAAGCTGCTAAAGCGTGCATAGCACAATCAAATCAAGATCTCGCTCTGGGAGTACCTTGGCTGGGTTTGCAGAATACAGCAGGGCTGCAATGCCATCATCTGTCCAGGAAACGAAACAGAACCCAGCCTGGAAGCCAAGTCCTCACTTGCAGTGTTTATCTACACTGCTGAAAAACCTTATTGAGGCTAAAGCTGTTGTTACTTGTAGGTCAATGACTACTACATATTTAGAGAATGGTAACAAAACACTGTCCAGTCTGTTTCACTGATAGCATTTCTACATCAAGTGGCTTGGCTGCATGTTGGAAGTACCTTTCAAACTGAGAGAAGAAGGAACAATGATTTTTCTGGAAAGTGAGGCACATCTGTTTAGTTTGAATAGACCACACTAGACAAGTGAACCTGCATTTGTTTACTTTTCTTTTTTTTTTAATAGGTGGTGTCCAAGTGACATATGCACATTAAATCACTGGAAACAGCTCAGCTAAAGCAAGAAGTCCTGCTTGAATCCTTAATCTACACGGTTCTAGTGGGCATTTGAGCACATGGTGTAGCTTCTCCTAGCTTTTATTAGAAATTTCTGCATGTACATACACCATGGATTACAACAGATTCTGGCCTCTCTCATCTGCCATCAGAAAGGTCTTCAAGAGTGGTGCAAAGCTCCACCTCTAGACACACCCTCTTTCAAATGTCTGTTATAGACACTCAATTTACTGTGTATGCAGCTACACCCCATATAGAGTTTTGTGCAAAATAATGAGATTTTATGAGAAGACGCTGCTTCCCTGCTTCCTTTATCCATCCTCTTTACATACACCCCTGCCACACTTTAGGGACCACAAAAGAAGCACAAAAACTAAATGCTTTATTCGAGGTCTCAAAATCCATTTCAGCAGAGCATGCCCAAGACAGCCCAGCTGCTGTCTGCTCTCTCAGTTATTAGATAACATTGCTTCCAGGATCAGATGGATGCAGAGAGCACTGATTTCTACTATGGCTGAAAATATATGAACATCATTGAAACTTGTATTGATTTTCAAGCCAAAACTTCTAGATGACTAAAACTCTGGGGCAACTGTAGGGTCAGCCAGAACACCTTTGGTAATAGGGTGAGGAGCGGAAGCTGATGTTCTCTTGACAAACTTGCTAAGCTTATAAATGTCTAGCACTCATTACATTATACACAAGCCTAGCCAATAATTTCAGGCTGCTGTTCCAAGACCCAAATTACTTCCAAATGCAGGACTATACAGAAATAAATGGAAGAGGTCCAGTATTGGAATGTAAGGGACACCAAAGGGTTACTTCAATAACAAGACTACTCAATAATTTTGTATTGCGCAGTTTGATGCTCAATCAAATAACTCCACAGCACCCACAGCCCGTTGTAAATGGAGAGCTAGTGATGTACTTGCAGAGACTGGCTATAAAACAATAAAATAAGAAGTGGAAAATTAAAAAAAAAAAAAAGCCCCACAACCTAAACCTCTTCTGGCATGCTGAGACAGATAAAAATCTCACCCCTGTGTGCATGTCTGAGCAGTCTCTGAAGAGATGCAAAGTTGCAGGGCTGCGGAACAAGTAAGCTGGCAGAGTTTAGCATTTCCCCCTGCCCCATCACAGGAGGCAGTGCTGGCAGCAATGAGCTGCAGGCAAGAGGCTGCCAAGGACAGCAAACTCTCCGTGATCTCCCTCAGCCCATGACCTCTCCTGATCTAAGCACTGGACAAGTGGACATGTTGTAGAGAGGAGGGAAAAGGGACCAAAACTGGAATTTCACCACCAGAGTTGCAAACAGAAGCCCCACAAGAAAAAGTTGCCCAGTTTCTCCATCCGCTCCTCATTCAGGTTTCTATTCTTGATTTCCATCTTGCATTACCCCATGTCCTGCTCAGGAAGTGTCCAAGCACAGCTCCACCTGGGGACAGCAGTCCACCTCGGTGGCTGAGAAGCTTGAAGCCACACCTCCCAAGAGAATGAGAGACTTACAGCACAAGTTTCACCTAAAACTATATGCAGTCAGTGAGTTTTGTGTTAAGTCCTGTCATGAACTTCAGGATCATGTCCAAAAACTTGCAGAATTAAATAATTGATTAGGTTCTGCTTAAGTCTCTTTTTTTTTTTTGACCTTCACCAGGTTAAAGTAGCATCTTTTCTGTGAAGACCCTAGAGTGATTCCAGGTCACCATATTCACCACATGCTTTTTGGTGCATCAGCTAACTTTGGATCTCACAAAATGTTTTTACAGTTTTCTCTGGTAGAGCCAGCTTTGTCTGCTTGTGTGGAATTGATGCTAAAAACTAGGATCATAGCCAAATAAGCTAATATGAGGCAAAAAAAATTGGAGTATGGTGAGAAGTAGCATACCAGTTTGATGCTGGCAGCCCAGATTTGTTTCTTCCTCACGCTTCCCCTGCATTTGCCTCCATTTGGCACTCTCTCTGTCCTCATCACATTTTTGCAAGGACTTCCTCCCACCCTTGGTAGCTTTCAACCAGAACTGAAAAAAAAAACCAAAACCAACAAAAACCAACCAAACTCAGAGGTCTTTTTTTTACCCTTCTCCTCACAGCTACTTTAATTTTGTTTCTTCTGCAAATTCAGAGGACAGCAAAATTTTTTAAGTGCACGGTTGGGGACTTTGCAAGAGATCCATAAGAAAGTGATGCTTGGGAACTTATCCAGAAACCTTGCTTGGCACAAGAAGAAAAATTTCTCCTGGTGCATTTGAGGTTTTTCAAGGAAACCACATATTTTGTGTCTGAGGTTTGCTCATGACCTTTCTCTTTTCCTTAAGCTATGACACATTACCTGACAGTGGCTGTATTTGTCATTTATTAAATTGAAGCCCTTTAAAAGTGAAACACTTCCTATGCAACTTTGGGAAACCAGAAATGGCCAGAGGGAATGCTAGGCTGAAACAAAAGACAGCATCTGTTATGGGAGGGATCTTGATCCCAAGCAGAGCTTTGTATCACCTGACTTACTAAGAAAGTGAGGTTTGAACCACTAAGCAGGTGGATTTACACCCTCCAGCACGCATTACATCAGTCAAACATGTGCATGCTGTTAGGCTGTGGCCACAGACACTGAGAAGGCCAGGTCAAGGCAGAGGTCATGCTCATGTGAGCAGTTTCTCCGTGCACGAGTGTCGGGATTGGTTCCTTCATTATTTTGCAAAAAGATGTCAAGAGGTGTGAAAGGTTGAAAAAATCAAAGGAGAAGCCAGCAACACTAGCACATATTTTTCTTGAACGAAGACCAAATACAAAGAAATTAAGTGAGCCACTAAGCTGCTAGCCTCCATCATGTGCTCAGGTTGGCTTCATAGACTCAAATCCATTGAAAGTATTTGACAGTCATTAAGTCACAAATAGCCCATACTATTAATAAAAAAAATTGCCTACAGAGTTCTCCATTTTCAAAGCTCTTTACTATTACTATCGTTAATATTAAATATTTATGCTACCATAGGGCCCAGAGGGAATAGTCAGATCAACTCGCTAGGGCACCAGCCTCCCTGCAAGTGCGCCAGACATAAGTTCATATATGTATTTACCAGTTTAACTTCCCAGCTTGCCTTCCTGACGCCCCCTTGCTGCTTCTACCCGGCCAGTGAGCCCTGTAAGAAATGCCCAGCTGGAGAGGGCGAAGCACCAGCACCCTCCACCCTGCTGCCAGCTGCTGTCCGTGTCCTTTCATCCCGTCCCGCAGCCCCGCTGGCACCGCGTCCCGGTCACGCCTCTGCCATCAGCCTGCCCCGCTCGGCAGGGCCCCACCGTCCTCCCTCAGCTGGGGGCTCTGCTGCCGTGTGCCGCCACTGATTTATTAGTCCGAGTGTCCCGAGGGAGCCCGGCGCACCCGTGGGATGCCCCCGGTCGCAATGTGTGAAAAGCCCGTCCGGGCGGGTCCTGCGCTCCCCGCCGTGCCCGCCCGCACCGCTTACCCCTCTCCGTCTGCGGAATAAATTATGCTCCAGAAATTTGCTGTCAATGGCCTCTCTCAGATAGTGGCAATGAGTAAGATAAAACCTGCCACTTTATGTCAAGTCACACTCGTCTAATACAGATTTAGTAATAGTAATACTTATCTTTTATGTAGCACTTTACATTTTCCAGTTGCTGCACAGAGATTAATTAATCACTTAGACATATATAAGCCAGGCCTGAAGCACATATTGGAGGACTGACAGATGCCTGCTCTGCTGTGAAAGCACAAAGGTGACTGTCTGACCTGCACAGGCACAGGTATATTTAGTTGGAGTGAGAGACGCTCTGATCTGCCTTTGATTCTGAGTTTTATAATACTACAGTATGGAGAGACAGATTTTATCTTAATAACATCTATATTGCTCTTAATAACATCTCTACAAGCTCTGTGAATGAACTAGGGAGACTCTGAAACTTTGCATTGTCCCCTTTCATCCGCCAAAAAAATAAGTGTAAGCAAACACCAACCATTCTGCCATACATCCTACAAACCCTTTCTTGCCTCTAGAGCAGTTACTGTCTCCAAAGCTGGGAAATGTGGCACAAAGATGGATGGGTTTGTATCTCACTTTGCATTAATTCTCCCTGCCAGTGGTGCCCCACTGAGAGCTCTCTTTGCCACAGCTTAGATCCCCCACCCCGTGCTGCCCCAACCCTTGCCGGGCATCCTCTGACACCCCTGGGTGTGGTGGAGTGGGAGCTGGTGCTCCTGGCAGGGACACGGGAACACCCCAGCACACAGCCATGGGCTGAGAGCACTCCTCCAGCAGGGCTGCCCAGCTGCTGCTGCTGCTGCTGCTCAAGCTCTTCAGACACTTTCTGAGCTAAGCCAAGCCTGGATAATTGGGAGCTGGAACCAGCCCAAACATGAGCCAGCAGACGAGGGATCGTGTTTTTCTCTGAATTGCCCATTGACAGTGAAGAAAAGCATTTGTGGTGGAGCACTGCTGACATCCAGACAGGAGCATTGGCCAGTGGAGCCGCTCACAGTTTTGAGAGAGCATCAGTTTTTGTCTCAAACTGGTTTTATGAGGCTCTTCTTGCCCCAGACTGCCCCTGAGGCTGCACAAAGGCAGACTGGGGACTCACGGTGAGGATGTGCCCAGCACTACATCTTAGCTTGTCATAAACTGAAAAAAACACCCCAGAACAACCAACCCTGATAAGAAACCACCGACATCTTTGTACTTAAGGACTTTTTTTTTTTTTGACATCCACATTCCTGATATCTTCAGAGAATGTAGGTAGGCATTAATATGTGCATATGGGATTACTTCTACCTTTATGTCTGTCATATACTTGCTATGTGGAGAAATATCTCACACTGAGCATGTGTAAGATGCTCAGATGAGCTAAATTGAAGCCTTCACAAAATGCAATGTGGGCCAAATAAGAGTCAAAAGTGTTTTAAAATTAATTAATGTGAAGCTCTTTTTGTTTGTCTTAGTTTCTGAATCCCTAAGTCATAATTTCAGAATATTTATACTCAGCCAAAAGGGCTAGCAGTCCAACTGGTACTTGAAGTGGAAGATGAGATCCTTCTACAATCAAAAGACTCAAGCAACTGAGATTTTTTTTAAAAGCTCAGTTAGCCAGAAGCTTGTAAAAAGACCTGGCAACACTGCTATGAGACATGAAGTGTTCCATTTTTTGACACTGTGCCTGCTTACATTTGTATTTATGGAAGTTTTCTTGCATTTAATTTAAGTGGCACTTCTGTCATCCACAGGTACTTTCCCATCTTGCATTTTACTGTCACCAAAACCACTCCTGTGACAGAGAACATAGAGTTGCCCCAGGCTCTTAATGGTTCCTGGTGATACTGCTGGTGGAAATGTAATTTTTGCACTGAAATCAAGGTTGAAGCACCTTAAACTGTGCTCCAAACGCTCTGAGGTACCTTGTCATCTCTGTCTCGTTGGGCAGCAGCTGCAGAGATGTATCTCCTCCTCTGCTGAGGCTCAGACTGACCTGCTGTGCAAGCCAGAGATGTGAGTCACTAAGTTGGCACAACACTTCTGTCTCAGTGTTTCTGAATTCTCCCTCATTTTTGGAGTAAGGAGGTGATTGTATGCTGCTGCAACATTACAAATGAGAAGTTAAGTGCCTAAAAGCCACCAAAAGAAAAATGTTAGATTGGAAACATAATGCAAAGTCAGCCTTGCTGTGCCTCGAGTCTCCCCTTGTGCTTGCTTAGCCCTGATGAGGTGTGATTTATCACTGAGACATGGAGCCTGGCTGTGTCTGGCTCATGGGCATCTGCTGGCACTTCCCAGGGAGGGAAACACTGGGGCTGCATCCAAGTTCAGGGCCTGTGATTCCCAGGAAGGCACCTGAGGCACTGCTTGGCTCTGTGGAGGTGGGCAGCTCCTGGAGCCCCAGGAGGTTATCAGGAATGCAAGTCCACCATGCTTATCATACTGTGTATACTGACTCATACTTAGCTCCTGATGTCTTGGAGGAAGCACAAAGGACCTGATTCACCACGTGCTGCATCCACAGGAACTGGTCTATAATATTTTCAAAACTACCAGATAGCCAGTTTTGGTTTTCCACCATGAAACTGATCTGTTGTCAAGGAAAAAGGATGAAGACAATTATTTTCTCTGAACTTTCTTTACTCACAACTGTTATTGTGGATGGAAAATAAAAGTGTGCATGCAGGCCTGTGATGTGACATTTTTCCAGAGTCAGAGCTCCACACTGAAACCTCTTAGGCTGTGCTCAGAAGTGACCGTGTTGTGACCCTTGTTTCATGTACAAAAAATAACCAACACCCAAAAAACCCAAAAACCAAAAAGCACAAAATAGAAGGGGGTCGCTTTTAAGCATATCTCTGTGTTTCAACTATGCTTAGCAAAAACAAATGTCTCTTCCATCTTTTTCCCCCCATGATGAATCTCCCCCCAAAACTGACAGTCAGATTTTGTAAAGTCCTTATTATCACACTTCACTACATATCAGGACGAATGAAGAGAGCTGTGCAAACACTGCAGATATCTTTTCTTTATTACAGCTGCAGCCACTCCCCAGAGACATTATTAATGTCCACAGTTCCTGTAGAGAGGCGGTGTACGCTGGCATCTGATTGCTATTCAGATCAGCATCCTCCTCTGTCTGTCTGTGAACCAGCACATTAGTAGGTACATAAAGGGCTCTCACTGTGGGCTGGACAAGTTCCTAGGGCCTCTGTCATGAAAAGATAATGGCAGCGTGATTGCAAAAATTTTGTGGAAATTGTGCTAAGCCAAAGCAAAATAAAACCCAAAGTACAGGATGCATTTTTCCCGGGCAATTTATTATTTATCACTGCTTAGGAAACCCTTTGTTCCTGTGGATGGCAGTTAGACTCTGTTTACAGCTCACTTGGGTGTTTAATTAAAAAAAAAGAAATACAATGTTTTTTAAGAATGTGAAGGTAAGTCTGGTTCCTTGGACCGGATTCAGGCTTGACAAGGGGCAGTTATCTGAGAAATGAAGGTTCAAAAAAACCCAACCCACAAAGTGCACATCCGCTGCTGCCTTGAGCTTTCTGCAGGGAGAAACCTGATGCGTGGAGTCAACAGCCAGAAGAATTTCAGGAAGCTCCTGTCCTGCCAAAGCCAGAGCTGCCTACCAGTGCTTTTGAATTACACACTGGCAGGAGCAATTAAGCAGCCAATAAGGGCAGCACCCGAGAGCAGGACCTGGGTGAGAGCTGTGCCTCTGCTTTGCCTGCAGCCACAGAGCCCTGAGCACTGGAGAACAGGCACCCACCACTCCAGCCTCCTGCCAGCTGCTTGAATCCATGATAAACCAATCTGTAATAAATCAGGCCCCATAAAATCCTACTCACAAGCCTACACTGTTCTGGAATGAGGCAGGCAGCATGCCCACTAAGTGCCCATTCCAACCGAAAAATACTAAATACCCATCCTCTTATGATACACTTGTTTCCTTGGCACAGTCACACGGCAGAGAAAGCAAAAAGATATTTAGCAGTGAACGACTGAGCTGGGAGATTTGAGTTCACAGGAAGAGACAGCTGCTTAAGGAAAGAGAAGAATGTAAATGCCCTGCTGCCTTGTTCCCAACCACATCCCAGCAGCAGCAGATCCCTCACAAGAACAAACCTCCCCAATATCCTACTTCACGTAGGTGCTGTAAGATAAAAGTAGTGCATGGCTATGTGAGTGCATCCCACAGACACTAGGAGATGCTCTTGGAAATGCAAAAAGTGAGTAAAATTGTCTAGCTAGAGACAGCCCACTGGGACCAACCCCAAAAATTTACTTTTTTAGGGAAATATGTCTATATATGTGAGACATGCGGAACTGTGATGCTTGTGAGTGTGCAGCTGTGCTCCTCAGAGGATGCAGGAGAGGCCCATATCCATACCCCTGCAAGAATGCATTCAAAATTAAACCAGGCACTGCAGCTGGAGCAGACAGGAGGAAGCATTTGATCCCTTCTATTGACTGATGCCATGTGCTCTCTGTTGAATAGCTTTACAATAGGTCTTCGGGTGCACAGAGATCAAGAATGAGAAAAGCCATGGTGTGTTCTCTTATTTAGACCCATGTGGTAAGTGCTAACCATGATTATCAGCCTGGACCTGCTATGTCTCATTGATGTCCCCAGGAGGAAGCCAGCCTCTGGAGCTTGCTGGCAAGCAGTATCTTTGTCCAGCTTTGGGCATCCTGACACCGGGGGCCTCACATAGTCTGAAAGGCTCCCTGGCTTGACACAAGCACTGCCTTTCCCCTTGCTGCCTGCTTCCACGGCCTGGAAAGCTCTGTCAGCAGCAGGGGAGGTTACCTAACACCCTGCCAAGGCACCTGCTTTGAGAACTTGTCACTGCCTGGGGCTGCCACTCCAGAGCCCTGCTCAGACGTGACTTGTCCTCTCACTTGCTTTCCTTCCAAAGGAGGACGGGAAGGCACGTTGCTGTGCAGATTTCCTTCCAGCTGCTCTAGACACTTTGCAGCAAGAGGCACCATCTCCTTCCAATAAAATGAACCTCAAGGTCGCAATGAGCTCTGGCAATGACCTGATTCTCTGCAATGTGGGCTGTCAGAGCAGGGATGTAGAGCACCTGCTTCAGAGAAGGGACTCTTAACTCACAGAACATCCGAGATAGATATCTACTTTTCAGAGAAAGCAGGTTGGGTTTTTTTTTTTCCATGAACCAAAGCCCTGCCCCATTTTATACCTATATGAAACTGCCTCTTTTGCCCCTCAGTATTTGGAAACATGCTCCTGAAGGAATATTACAGAGACAATCAGGAGATGTGAAAAACCTTTTTGTCTGCAAGACACACTGCCTCTAGATGCTACCAAGAAGTGGTCAGAAATATCAGACAGAGTATTTTCAGTTGCATGTCTGCATCATGAAATCACATTACATGAGGAAGAACTTCTTTACTGTGTGGGTTACCAAGCACTGTCACAGATTGCCCAGAGAGGCTGTAGAGTTTCTTGTCACTGAAGATATTCAAGAACTTTTTGAAGCAATCCTGTGCCAGGCGCTCTGGGACGACCCTGCTTGAGCAGGGAGGCTGGCCCAGATGTCCCACTGTGGCCCCTTCCCTCATTTCCCATTCTGTGATTTTGGGATTCTGATTAAAGGCCTTGTGAATCTTCTTCCCTCCTGATAGGAAGCACAAATGTGACCTTATACCTGAGGATGACAGGTTGTGACACATTTCCTCTTCTTGCTAGTAATGACCTATCCAGGTTTCCTAAGAGCAACAGGCAACACACAGACCAAGGTGTTATTGGCTCCTAATATAAATAACAAAAAAACCTGCTAAGCCCTCTTGGAAAATGATTTTGCTCAGAGAGCGAAGTATTTTCATGGAAAAGTTTTATTTGTTAGGCACTTCAGTGCAATTACTTGACCATATACAGCGTGGCTGAGTTGCACTGAAAATTGATACTTTCCATAATGGTGTCTCATTACCAGTGATTCATTGGAGAGGTGCTGCTGTGATAATTAGTGTTTTATGGGTGAATGGGCCACACATCCTTTAAGTAGACCACTTCCCTAACAATGATGTATTTAAGTGGCTGGTCTCTGATAGTCATGTAAATGAATACATGGTAATGGAACGTAGTGACAGTGCTTCTGTTGACAGGTTTCTCTGTCTTACTGTAAAGCAGCTGGAAAACTAAATCTACATATACAAATCCATAATGGTTAGGGGCTTTTATGTGTTTTTGCAGGAGCAGTTTTGACTGAATGCACAAAAAGATGCAAATTTCTCATCTCCTTCAGTTTTTACCTCCCAGGCTGGCTTCAAAGCTTACTTTTTAACTCAGATATTTGGATGTTGGATGAATGAGCACTATGTTGTGTCTGTTGACAGCCTACTGCTGTTTCAGAGGCTGGCTTCCCCCTCCCATTCCATTAACACACTCTGCCTGGGAAGATGCTGTGCTAGATGCTTTGAGCAATGCCCTACCAAAGCAATTCTGTGTGGTCAATAAAAGCAGGGATTTAACACTGGCTGTAGTGGGCAGTGGGGCACAGGATGGGACACATCCTGCCCCAGCTGGTTCTGCTCCAGCAGCTGAGCTCACCCGCCCCAATTACTGCCACTACAGCTTTGCTGGAAGTTGCTGCCCCCTGAATTTAGCAGCTGAGCTGCCCATGTGAAAATGAGGGAGAAATGGTGGGTCTGTGCTAAGTCAGCTTTTGGGACTGACAGAGGTTAGGTGGTGTGCACCACAGCAGAGAGCTGGCAGGTCTAAGGGCAGCCAAAGCTGGGAATCTTCTTTGTGAGGAACCCCTGCAGGCAGGAAAAAATATAAATTAAAATTAAAATTAAATTAAAAACCATCTGAACCAGTAGTTTGGCAGGTTTTCTTCCCTGGCCTGTGCACCCCACTTGGGAGCCCCTCTTGGATCCATGCAAAACTCCTCTGAGGGCTCATGGGACAGGGTGCAGTGAGCAAAGCTGGCACAGCTCTTCCACTCTGTCATTCCCTGATCACCATGAGGCAGCCAAAATAAGGACTCATAAGCAGTCCTCATTCAATCAGCTCCAGAAGAAAAAATGCAAATAAGCTCAACAACAACAACAACAACAATCCCAGAATTTTTCTGGTGCAATTATGGCTCCTATAAACACAACTTCAGCTTCAGACTCACAGTTTGTACTGTTAGTTTATACTGCTCTGGAAACTCCTGACACGTGAATAATCTCATTGAGAAAAATCCTAGCCTCACATAAGCAATTAGCAAAATTCCTCACCATTTCAGCGTGCAGAATTTTGTGCACCATGAGCAGTTTTTGCTTAAATCCAGAATTCAAGCATGAATATATAAAATTAAGATAGATTATTATAGCTGTAATAAAAATATATACATCTGCATTCATATACTTAGAAAAAGGAAATAAAGGAAGGGTGTTTGCCAATGGAATACACAACAGTTTACATCTGCTAGTATAGTTGCAGAGAATTAGACCAGATGTTGAAAGTCTGTCATCTTTTATTTTGAAAGATATTCTTTCAGTGTATATTATCTGGTGTGTCAATTAAAATATGTTCAGGAGTAAATTTCTTCCTCAGCATTATAAACTCACTGTGACAGGGTGGCTGAGTCATGCTTGTCTGAATCACTTCAGATTTTCTACGTTCCTTCAGCCAGCCTTAATTCCCCGTGGACATGAAGAGAGCCAGTTCCTTGGCTGTGCCAGCTGAGAGGGCATGATACGGCTTTCAAAAGCTGGCAGGCAGAGCAGGATGTCCTTCCCCTCAGTTTGTCACGAACCTGTGTTCTCCCCAGGGACAAAAAGCTGTTTCTTCTTCAGGTAAGAATGGTAGCAGGCTCTTTTCATTGATTTTCATTTTCATTTCCATTTCATTTCATTTTCTTTTTGAGCCTAAGCTGTCTGGTGACTGTGCCATGCCCTTGTACTAGATGGAGGACAGGAAGCAAAGCAAGAGACTACCTATATAAAGAAAGGCTAGATGTCAGTGCCCTGCACTTCTGCTCACCACAAGATACTTGCATGTCTTTGAGAATTTCAAACCAGGGGACTCCATACAGCCCACCACTCGCTGGTTTCTCCAGAAGATTCAACACTTTAAATAGCATTTGTAAAATAACACCTTGTTGTAACTGTGTCATTTGAGTAACATACAGACAAATCCTGCAGAAATGTGAAGAGAGCTGCTGACCCAAACCCAGGTTATTGTCTCACTGACCTCAGGTAAAGGCATGAGTACGTAGGCACATGCCAGATGGGCAGCACATCAAGGTCACTTGCACCACAAACCTGACATAGCCTTCCAGCTAAGACCATGCCTGAGCTGAACAGAGTTAAAGCATTACTTTACATATTCTTATGTACATGTAGGAACATGAGATTTATCTTTTTTACTACACCCTGACACAATAGGCTCACTTTAAACAACCAGTCCAGTAGAGTTTTTAATTTTTTTATAGATTTGTTTATTTGCAGAGCTGATCCATATAGGAATCCAGAACATTCCCCTGACTGCCCTGGAGGACTCGAGCCCCTGCCTGGGGGCTCGGAGACCTTGGCACAGAGCCCAAGACCCCTGTGCCTTTGATTTAGCCCTTGGAAAAAACAATTACCAACCTTATTTGAAGAATTACAAGCCACAAAAGTTTAAGTAGAATGATAGCAAATTTATCACAGGGTGAAAAATAGATTTTTGGGGGTTTTTAGAATGGGGGTTCAGGGGGCAGGATGGAGGAATCTGGGCATGTCCTGCCTTTCTCCTTCTTCTTCTTGGCCTCCATCTTCTGGGTGATGGTGGCACTTTTAGATTGGTTTAGAGTAGAAGTTCACTGTCTAACATAGGTGATAGGTATTGGAAAGTAATTGTAAATATTGTACACATAGTTTTTGGTATAAAAAGATAACACCGCCCCGGGGCAGGCAGAGTGCCTCTGACTGCCTTGCTGAGCAGACCTCTGCAGGACAGAAGAAAGAATTTTATGGACAAAATACAATAAACAACCTTGAGACCAAGAAATTAAGAGCTCTGACTCCTTCTTCGAGCGCCAGGCTGGGAAAAGAGACTTTTTAACTTCTCTGGGGGTCACTCTGACCAACCAGAGATCCCGAGAGATCCCTCTGGCATTTGGACTTCGGACACCTTCCTTTTAAATTGCATTAAATTGCTTTGGTTTTTCTTTTTTTTGCAAGGACATACCTTAAATGCCTCCAGCCTTTTGGAGCCTGCCCCCAGCACCACTGAGGTGCTCACTCCCTGCTGCTGTCTGGAAATGCACCAGTCTCATTCTCAGTCCATCGCTGGCACGGCTGGCTGCACTGCCCAAGACTCTGAGCAATCACAGGGCCACAGCAGCCTCCCACTGAGCCCTTCTTGATCAGAACTCCCATTTTGATAATGAGTTAATCGCTGTTGCTCTCTGAGCAATGTTTTCCAGGCTGTTTTGTGCCCACCACGCAGTGGATCTGTCTAGACCACACACTCGCTGCACTTGCCTGTGAGCGCTCTGTGGGAGACGCCGTGACCAGACATGCATTTGCTTCTGTCAGCCAGATCTGTCACCCTGTCACATAAAGAAATAAGGCTGGCTTGACAAGCCTACATTGGCAGCTATTCCTTCCCTGCTCCCTTCCAGGTGTCAGATTGTTTGTTTCGGTATTTTTTGCAGGAACCAGTGTTGCTCTGATGGGGGTACACTTCCCCAGAGGGCATTGCCCTTGCCCTCGGTGCCAGGCACCCTCCTCTCCTGTTACAGTCTTCAGAAGATGTGGCAAGAGCTCAGCAATTGTGAATTCTTACAGAAAACCCCCAATGGCTCTGAAATTTTAGCACAGTCCCCCCCTCCCTCCCCCTCAGTTCTTTTGAGCATCTTAAGATTTAGATCGTGAGGTCTAGACGAACTTGAAAGCACCATATTTATTTAGAAAGTACACGTTAACCTGGTGCTTTGAACTTGGTTGGAGGGCTTGTTTGTTTTCAGTGTTATATTAGTTACATAAATCTCTTTTTTATGTTTCTGCATGAAAACTTTGCTGTCGACCAAGACTGTATACAAAGACTGAATCACTTCCTTTGAGGCATACTATGTTAAAACATGGGATGAGTGTCTGAGATCTCCATTTTGCGGTGAAAAGCTAAAATAAAGAAATCTTCCAAGAGCAGCTGGCAGAAAATATTTGTAATGAGAGCTGCCAACTACTAGAGGAAAGTGGCTTATTTATACAGGGGCACCACTGAGACAGACTGAAGAGACAGACTGCGTTGGATTTAGAAAATCAAAATCACCCAAGTGGACAAGGCTGTAAAAGCTATATGATATAAAAAATGAATCTTACAATGCAGCAGCACCTGCATCTGGCAATCTCATTCACGCCTTCTGCAGGAGATAAGCCTTCTTGCTCTATCAAATAAACCCCATAATTACACTGCTTAAGTAGGATATTAAGTGGCATCATATTAAGCCATTACATGACCCTTGTCATCATCAGCCCTGCCAGGCAGTGAGGAGAGCTGTTGCTCCCTGCTGATTACTCTGGGTATCTATTTAAACATACTGTGGTAATTAGAAACATCTAAATAAAGCCCTGCCCAAGGATTACAAGGGCTGAATGAAGAAACCTTTCTTTCTGGTGGCTACAATACTCTTACCTGCTGTTGTTGTGTGTGCACACACATCCTTGCCAATGTCCCTCATTTTGATATGCTCCAAAGCTCTGAGAGGTAAGAAAGCAAAGAGGTTCAAAGGCAGCATCCTTTCCTCCTCTGATTGATAGAGCCTCTGCCACTGGCAAAGAGAATTTTTCCACAGGGCTTGAAAGCCAAATGTGCTAATTCCTCCTGCTTTACTCTTTTATGCCTTTCTCTGAAGGGAAACCTGCAGGTTTCAGATGCCAGCTTCATTCTAGGCATCCTTCCTAATTACCTGAACTGCCATTGTTATGTGCAGCACATATATTGATCACTACCATGAATGTTGCCTTTCTAATATTCAGCAAGTGTGAATCAAACTGTGTCACAGATGTGGACTTCAATCACAAGGTATATCTGAGTGCACCCCACAGATTACCCTTCCTTATAGTAACTGTAGCTGAATCAGAAAAAAAAAAAATCACTCAAGTTCCTGTTCTTTAGTTATCATCTAAGGTAATATGATTAGCTCGGGAGCACTACAGGGCACCTACTCCTGGAAAAAATTTCATCTTTGGGTGGGAGAAACCCCTTGCTGTACATGAAAGGTGTTTGGGAACATACTTCCAGACTGGATTGCCTCCCAGATTTAGGAAACAGATGGCCTAGAAAATCTACGTTCATTTTTCAAAGCACCAGTTTTAGAATTTGCTTTTCACTTAATTGTGTTTCAAGAGAACTTTTTTTCCCTTCCCACAGGAAAACCACCTCAAAAGGATTTCCAGCTCTATGCTGTGCTGCCATCCCTGTTTCTCTCTCACTCACAGGATTTACCTCTTCAATGCCTGGGCTCAGATGCTGCTGTGCTTTCCATCAACTGCAAAAATGGTTCACGAGCAAGCTCACAAACAAGCCTTACTTCATGCCACTGCCAAGCAATTATACTGATAGACACAGTTTGTGATAGTGCTTTATGGAAAGGAAAAAGTCAGACATACCAATGATCTTGGTCAAAAGGGAGGCTTAAAGACTTTTAGATACTTGAGGAGAAATTGAAGTTCTCCACCTCAATCACAAGGGCAGCCTTATATTTTATAGCCAAGGGCCAAATCATCATTGGATATTTAGAAAAATTTCTCCACCAAAAAGATGGCCAGGCATTGGAATGGGCAGCCTAGGGAAGTGGTGGAATCACCGTCTCTGGAAGCACTCAAAAAACATGTGGATAGAGGGCTCAGGGACAGGGTTTAGTAGTGAACATGGTGGTGCAAGAGCACTTTGACTTGATGAACTTAAAGATCTTTTCCAATCTTACCAATTCCGTTATTCTGTGGTATGAAAAACTACAACATTTGTCCAGCACTTCCCCTTGGGTACAGAATGCATCTTTTATGATCAGGAAGGGCCACGTGCCACTGAGACTTCTCAGTGCCTGGCCCTGTAACATGTCCACATCATTGTGCAGATGGGGGCACAGCTGCACATTCCCAGCCAGCTGCAGGGTGTGGGTGTGAGTGAACACCAGGTGTTCTGGTAATCCTCTGGCCTTTTCAGACCAGAATAGCTGCCCCAAAACAAACACAATGCAATAGCTGCTCTAGAATGGCTCATCAGGTGGCTTTGCTTCTCTGAAAAAGATTATTTCCCGTGAATAATCACTGCCCTCTGGAAATACATTGTCTTTCCTTCAACTAGCACGACCTAGTGAGAACAACTCCCAGGCAACTATTGGGAGATGATGTATTCTGTAACAGTTATTACAGCAAATTTGCTTAGGTAGAGAAGGTCAGGAGAGGCACTGACTAGAAATGCTCTTGGACCAACTTGCCCAGAGGTTAAGGAACAATAATGAGCAGAATGGAAGATTTTACTCAGCAGGCTCAAAACTGATGCTGAAAAAAAAGCAAAGCCTATTTTTGTCTCTTGTCATCTGCACCTCAATCACAGTATAGAATTGCTCTGGTCCAGCGACTGCCTGCCCAGAGAAAGGCCCATATTCATCCCACCTCCAGGGTTTCCATTAACACAGCAGTTACACTGTCATTTGGGCAGAAGGCCCGAGTCAAGCACTGCTTCATTTGATCTGCATCTGTCCTAAAGTAATATCCCTCTGCCCTTTCCATCCTGTTTGTTTCCCTCTGAGGAAGCAGACTGCTGTTTCTGTGAGGAATGGCTGCCTCCATCGGACAGCAGAATACTTTGGAGCAATCAGGCTAAGTAGGCAATGCTGCTGCTATGAATTACTGTCTATAGCACATTATGGTGACCTCCCCACTTTCTTTTTCCATTTCATGTGAGGACCTAGAAAGGAAAGGCACCTTTGTCTGCATCGTAATCATTCAAATATGATGCTTTTCAGTGATTCTTTCAAGGTAAGAGAAAGCAATTTCCTTGAAAAAGGAGAATGCTCAAATAACATGGATCCTACTCTCCCCTTGTGTTTGGCATGGTAGAAATTACAGGCAGCCCCTGTATTTCTATGGGATTTAAAATTTGGCATTCTGGAGGTCCCAGTTCAAAATTGCCCCTTTTTTTTACCACCAGATATAACTGTCAGGGTGTCAGGTTACTATTTCATATAACCTAAAGAAATGTATGGATCTTGTATTGTAAGATTAAAATACGTATGCTTTTATTTCTGCTGGCATTTTCACACATTTTCCTCAGTCTTCATGTCTTTTAAGATAAGAAAAAGCCCCAGCCTTTCTCCCCTTTCTCCCCCAAGGGAGATTGCCCTCCTCCACCAACCTAAGAAAGACAAAATTTTGAGGCTTATTTATTTATATTTTCTGCTTTAGAATCCTGGGAAACCATAAAGCAAACCATGTGCACATCCCTGTAAATTCTTCCAATTAAAATATCTTGATTTGCAAAGGTCATTCTTTGACAAGGAAATTGTTGAATAGTTTTTGTTTCTTTAAATTCTAGGATTCTTAGGACTAATTTAGGAATAACAAACTGTTACCTCAATCATTTTGTTTTGTTAGATAGATGAGAGAAATATTATTGGGGGAACATTTATTCTGAACATTTATTCTCCCTTATGTTTCCTCTAAGGGAGAAAGGATGCTCGGCTCTGAAGCGTGAAGTTCTGTTTAGCTATTGCTAATGATAACAGTGACCTCTTGTGGATATTTCTAAAATCTTTTCTAATTCAAGTTATTTTAACCTGGTGGTTATTTTGGATCTGTTTGTTGGCATTTCTAATGCATTTGTAACTCAATAAAAGAAGAAACTATTTCTCCCTTGACCAAGTTTTCTTACTAGATCCCTGATTTCAGTGTGCCAGATCTTTAAGTTAGAAAGGAAAATAGTATATATATTGAACAGGATAGAGTTGGTTTAAAAAATAAATGGATGGGCTTGAGGTTTGACAATTAGGTGGGCTACGGTAACCAGAAGTCATAGACTTTGGTATTTCCAATTAAAGATCACATCTGTCTGAGCAAAAGCAGTCAGCAACTGAAGTAACTGTCAGTAACTTCACCTGGGCTAACAAATTGGTCTTTTCCCTTCAGACACAAAATGTAGCTTTGGACTACTGTCACAGGATGTTCTGCACCATGCCTCTCTTTTTTGTTTCCAGCTGCACGTTGTGCCACTTTATGCTCGGGCTTAGCCCTTGCTGTGGCTTCTCAAAGTCATAAACAGGCACCTGGTCAGCATTCAGCAGCGTTTGAACCCAGGAGCCTGAGCTTTATCCCAAAGCAGCTGGGTCTCATCTACACTCTGGCAAGGGCTGGTAGGATTTTGCAGAAAGACTGGATGAATAAACACGGGACATGATTATCTCTGTCACTGAGACACAGAATGGTTTGGCTTGGGAGGGACATTAAAGAACATTTAGTTCCAACTCCCTGCTTTGGGCAGGGACACTCCACTAGACCAGGTTGCTCAGAGCCCCATCCAACCTGGCCTTGAACACTTCAGAGAACGCTTCTCTGGGCAACCTATTTCAGTGTCTCACCACCCTCACAGGAAAGAATTTCTTCCTAACACCTAATCTAAATGCACCCTCTGTCAGTTTGAAGCCGTTCCCCCCTGCCCTATCACCACATGCCCTTGTAAAAGGTGTTACTTTATGTTACACAAGGCAACGGCGACCTGGTTCTATGGAACAGCACGGTGATTCATTCTGCTCAGAATCACTCGGGCCAGAGACATACGCTACATCAATGTGATGGACGGTCAAAAGGCGTTTATTGTCTCTTAACATGGGGTTATATAGGTTCGGGGGTTTACATTACGTCACTTAGGGGTCTTATATTACCTTTTATGGTTAGTAAGGAGTGGAACTTTACTAGAGTTAGTGAAAGTTACTGGAATAGGGAGGGTCGCATTCTTTGGCTTATCTCTTATCTTAGGGGGTTGGGGGGAAAGGGATTCTTGAGCTTTCCGTCACATCGCGTGAATCTTCCGTACGCCTTGCCCTGACTGCTACAAAAAGGTCCCTCTCCAGCTCTCCTGTAGGCTCCTTCAGGTACTAGAAAGATGCAGTTTGGTCACCCCAAAGCGTTTTTTTTTCCCAGGTTGAACAAACCCAACTGTCTCAGCCTTTCCTCATAGGAGAGGTGATCCATACTTCAAGCTGAAAAGGAATTATGTGCTGGAGATGAGGAAAAATACCTAGTGTTTTTTTCCCAAGGACTAGTCTAGGGAGAAATCCTTCCTGTTCAGTAACTCCTGAGGTTTACATACCCATGGAAGTGTTTTACAATGCTGAAAGACATTGGCACAGAGGAGGAAAAGGATAATGTGTCTGAACACCCAGAGGACTGAACTGAATGAAATGAAAATTCAATAATGCAAAATACATTTTTGGAAGCAGCAACAAATATTATCTGGAAGACAGGAAGAGAAACCTGGAAATGCTGAAAGAGAGAAAGAAAGAGAGAAAGAAAGAGAGAAGAAAGAGAGAAAGAGAGAAAGAGGAGAAAGAGAGAAAGAGAGAAAGAGAGAAAGAGAGAAAGAAGGAGAAAGAGAGAAAGAGAGAAGAGAGAAAGAAAGAGAAAAGAAAGAGAGAAAGAAAGAGAGAAAGAAAGAGAGAAAGAAAGAAAGAAAGAAAGAAAGAAGAAAGAAAGAAAGAAAGAAAGAAAGAAGAAAGAAAGAAAGAAAGAAAGAAAGAAAGAAAGAAAGAAAGAAAGAAAGAAAGAAAAGAAAGAAAGAAAGAAAGAAAGAAAGAAAGAAAGAAAGAAAGAAAGAAAGAAAGAAAGAAAGAAAGAAAGAAAGAAAGAAAGAAAGAAAGAAAGAAAGAAAGAAAGAAAGAAAGAAAGAAAGAAAGAAAGAAAGAAAGAAAGAAAGAAAGAAAGAAAGAAAGAAAGAAAGAAAGAAAGAAAGAAAGAAAGAAAGAAAGAAAGAAAGAAAGAAAGAAAGAAAGAAAGAAAGAAAGAAAGAAAGAAAGAAAGAAAGAAAGAAAGAGCTTATGATGACCCATCAATGGCACTGGGATCCATTAAGGGGAAGATTCAATCCTGAGAGGGGTGTGTCCCATCCATTTGGAGAAATACTGGAATATTGTACAATGTGCATTTCTAGGCATGTATATTAAGGACACAGGAACTTGAAAGATGATCTAATGAAGAGATGGGCTACTCTGACTGTCAGAGAAGAGGACAAAGCTATCTTGCTCCTGCCAGCAAAAGGAGAAGAAAGTTATGATTATTCTGCACAGTTCCACTTGGGCTGGAGGACATGGAAGGGGAAATCTACAGAGCATACACCAACAACTGAGCCAAGAAGCTTTTGCACTCTTTGCTTTGAGCAGTGGGTGTCTGCAGTAGGTGAAGGATCAAACTCCCACCACCATGTGAGGAGCCTGAAGGGACCACAGAGAGAATGATGGGTAGCAAAAGGAAGTTTAAACATGTACATCATGAAAGAGACAGAAGCAACAACTTATCTTTACGTAAGAAAACAAGCTGTTCCATGAAGAGCAAATAAAAGGAGCACACACTTGGCTGAAATGACCAGTCATTAGAAATGTGAAGCAGGGTTTGTTAATGGACTTTTGGAACATGCTGTCAGTTGCAGGTATTGGCACAGAATGATGGTTGAATGATGCCAACATTACACAATAATCTTATATTCAGAGGACTTACAGCAAAGGATAGGAGACACAGCAAATCTTGCAAAGTGACACTGTAGTTGCTTTCTTTATCCAGGAACCATTTATTAAAACAAATAAAATCATCCCCCTCCTCCCCACCAAAAAAAAAAAACCAAAAAAAACAAAAAAACAAAAACATAAAAAAACCCCCAAACTATGTCATACCTTGAAAAGGAAGGAAAAAAAACTCCAGAAGATTGCCTTCCTGACATTGACTGTCCCCTGCAGCTTCTTTTCAGGATTCTGTGAGATTGAATTTTCTGGTAAGAGATTTTTCATTTTCTTTACTTATATAGTTAATTCACAGTGAAAGCACCACCTTTATAGAAATATCTACTTAGTAAAGTAGATAGCTGATAAACAGCCTAACCACAACATACTCATATTATTTTTTGTACACATTGTACTGAACTCTGTGAAACTGGGACACACTGTACTTAAAGCACCACACCAGGAAACCATATTCCATTACCATTTCACATGGAGGAGGAAGGGGAAAAAAAAAAACCACTGCTCATTTTGCTTGTTTTCCTTTCTCTGTAATTACTTTCTAAGATTCATCGCTTAATATGATTTCCAAATTTCCATAGGTCTCAAGACGCCTTTCTCGAGTTTCAGAAACAGCAGACTGGCAGAGCACAGCCAGGGATCAGCATTTCACCTGGGCAGTGACACTGCCCCCACAGCTCTTGATTGATATCTCTTGCCATTAATGCAGGTCTCTGGCCTTCAGATGTTTAATTACCTCCCTCTGAAGTGGTGCATGGTCATTCACAACCATGCAATTGCCCTCCTGGCCAGTGTCTGAGACACGGGGTTCTCCTGGAAGCTGAGGCACAGCATCCCTGTGACTCCTGGGCTGAAGTGCTCCACCAGCATGGGGCCAGCACCAGGATGCTGCACCCCAGGCAAGACACATTTGTGAGGGAAGCACCACCGTGTGCCACAGCACAGAGAAAGGAGGAGGGGAAACCCACGGCAGGCTGGGTTAGGGGGCAGGAGGGGTACAAGGGCAGGATCACCGGGTTCCTGTCTGGAAGCCTACAAAAATAAAAGCAATCCTGAATTAGTCACAAGTCCAGAGGCCAAACACTGCTCTGGTCACACTTGGGCAGAGCTACAGCCAGACCCCTGCAGTGTACTGCAGGATTAGTCATGCTCTGAGGGAACAGGACAACACAGCAGATTAATACTAAAACAAGTCATTCCCAGGGCTCTCAGAACCATCCATCTTATTTTCTCAATAGTTGTTTCTTCTGCTTGATCAATAATCTTTTAAAATGCAGATTTTTTTCCTTAGCAGGAACAGGAATTAGAATTAGTGTCTCTGTCCTCTGTGTGGCCACCACTTTTCACTAAAGCTACAAGAACTGAGGCTTCTCTCTCACTGGAAAATCTTGCTGAATTCACCAAGCAGCTTAAAATTGTGTGGAGGGAAGGACTGCTGCTCCAGCCATGAGACCTTACAGAGTCCCACTGTTGTTGTCCCAGCTGGCAGCAGCACTTGGAGCCCTCTAGAAAGATGGGAAGGATTACTTCATGTTTTACATGCTCTGGGTATATTTTAACCACAATAATAAGTAGTGGTTGCAACATAACACTGTCTCTGTCAGTGGTTGTCATGGTTCAGTCCCAGCAGTCTGCAGGGGCAGGAAAATGTAATTACCTCCCAGTAGCTCTTGGGAGAGGTAGCTGGTTTCAGTCATCTTGCCCTGGTGTGGCTGACAACAGAGGCACAGCCTTGCACCCAGGCAGGGTTTGCTGTCTAAAAATTTAGCGAGAGAAATGAGGCATTAAGAAGGAGTTTCAGTGTCTCTTTCCAGAAGCAATCAGGAACCAAGTTTCTCCGAGCAGGATATGTGGATGCAAACAGGTTCATAGGGCTCTTCCTAAGCTTCTTCTGGGAACATGCAGGGAACTCCTGGCTCCCATGAGCAAAGATCTCATTTTCCCAAAGTACAAATATTATACTAAAAACTCCCAGAGGGGTGCAGGACACACAAATGTGCCTAGGAAAAATCTGTACAGGGCTGAAGGCACAAAGTTATTGTCAAGAACAGAGTTGGTGGGGCACAGCACGGCACGGAGGGCTGCTGTAGGGCCCCTCTCCATGGTGCCTGCAAGTGGCTCCAGGTCAGGGTCAGGGTGCAGCCCTTGGGCTGGCTCAGTGCAGCACAGGCTGCTGCCTTTTGGCCTGAGCAAGAGCCAAGAGATGAGTGGAGGTGAGAGCAGATAGGGTGACAAGTCACCTGGCACTCCTGTCAGACGTTATGCAATGAGGGGAGCTGGGTAAGCGGCGGTAACCAAAATAAAGGATTTGTGTGCATGTTGTATAACATGGCTCAACCCCAGACAGCAATGAAGCACCACACAGCCACTCACTGCCTTCTCCCTGGTGGGATAGGGGTGAGAACTGGGAGGGTAAGAGCAGAAAGAATGGTGGGTTCAGATAAAGACAGTTCAACAAGCAAAAGCCTACACACAACTCCATGACCTCCTGTATCATCCAGGAGGGGCTGGAGTGAGGGATGGAGTGCAGTGAGTCAGGCTGGGATGTCAGTGAGGTGTTTTAGCAAAAATACCCAAGTTCTGGCTTCTTTTCAGGCTCCTTCTGCTCCCCACGGTACCCTGGAGCTCCTTTGTATTCCAGTACAGGAAACAGAAAGGTAGACAGAAAAGGTCTAGGCAAAGAAGAACAGGAAAGGAACTTAGCCAAGGACTGCTAACTCACAAGGATCTGGATGAACCATAGAATAATAGAATATTTTAGGTTGGAGATTACCCTTAAGGTCAACATGTCTAACTCTTAGCCCAGCACTGCCAGGCTCACCACTAAACCATGTCCCCAAATACCACACCTGCTGGTCTTTCAAATACCTCCCGGGGTGGCAGCTCTACCACTTCCCTGAGCAGCCTCTTTCAATGCCTGTCAATCCTTTTGGTGAAGAACTTTTTCCTGATATAAACCTCCCTTGATGTAAAACTGAGGCTGTTTTTTCTGGTGCTCTTGCTTGTTACTTGTGAGAAGGTGCCAAGCCCCACCTCATCACAAGTTCTTTTCAAGCAGTTGTAGAGAGAGAGTAGAGGGAGGGTAGAGCTGAAGAGGCCCCTCTGAGCCTCCCTTTCTCCAGGCTAACCAACACCAGCTCCCTGAGCCACCCTCACAGGGTAATATTCTCTTGATACTGCTGAGTCATTCAGGCTTATACCAGCGAAGGCTGACCTCGAGAAATTACAGAAGGGATCTAAGTGGGAGACTAAGCCTGGACTCTCTGGTCAGATAAAGCTCTAGCAGCACAGCAGAAGTGGAAAAAACAAGAGATCACCGGCTTGGAGGAACAATCCCTTTCCTTGTTCAGCTCCTGGTGCCCCTTGATTTCCTCTACTGGAAGAAATTATGAGATGTTAAGGCCACCTGCCCATGGCTTTTTCCAAAAATCTGCCTTCACTCATCCATCCTCACCCACCTGAGCCCCCCAAAGACCAAGTCCCTATTGTTGACCTCCAATCTTCCAAGGCAAGAGCTAGGGAGTGCAAAGGGAAGTTAGTAATAGCCTAATCCAAAATGAAAAGCAGTCCTTCACACAGCCTCCAGTCAGCCTGTGGACATCCTTGCCAAACAAGTCTATGGGTTCAAAACAGTGCCATAAAAAATAAAGGTGTGAGATGTACCGAGGGCTCTGGAACACACAGACGTCACACCTGGCTTAGGAAGTCTCTTCAGTGCTAGAGGCTGTGAGATGAATTACTGGCATTTCTCTGCACTCCAGATAATGTTACACCCTCTCCCTCCCCAGCTCCTCAAAGGTGTCCAATTCAGGAGCCACTCCCAACAGGTAGTTTGCGTGAAGCTGCATATTTTGGGTGGGAAAGAGGATTGCACGCTGTGGCCGCACACATCTCTCCTGTGCCAAGCCGTGCCTGAGCCAGAGAACAATCTCACACGCAGCTTGTGAAGAGAGCAGAGCCAAAACCGTGCCTGCTTTCCCTGGATTCCTCCTCCCACCCGGAACGCACGGAGGCAGAGGGACAGTGCCCCGGGCTGCCGGCGCCCCGCTGGCTGGGATCTGCAGCGCCTGTGCCTTGGCTCCTGCCCGGCGGTGCATGGGGGACGTGAGCCCTGCTCCTGCTCCAGCAGCAGATCCAGAGCATGATGTGCTCGCAGGCAAACCCACTCCCCACTCGGGGACAGATGACTCAAGCAAGAGCTCGGCAATATTTCACTCCTCTGTGCCAAGAGATTTTCCAGCAGCAGACGCAGAAGGAACAGAGTGCTGAGCAAAAGGCAAACTGCACTCAGCAGCTGTCGGTCTAAAAAAAGGATGTAAACCCAGGCTGCCTTACAACTGGAAGAACATCAACCCTCACCGATGCTTTAGCACACGTTCTCCAAGAGGAATTACCTCTTACCGCTCTCAGCAATAAAATGAAGAAGCCTCTGCACTGAATTAGCACATACTGAAAATATTTGAAAATAACTGGCCAAAGCCAGCACTTAGGCAGAGTCAATTGCTGCAAAGTAAACAAGAAAATTACTTTCTTGAAAGCACCATCTGGTAAGGAGGCACCTCTGTGAAATGAGAAGCTCGTGATTCAGATAAAAGAGTTCTGAACACAACCTTGTAACTGTCTGCATAGCAAACAAAACACTTCAGTGTGTGAAGAGTGGGAGGCACATTTTTTTGTACAGTTCCTTTACTTAGGAAAGTGTGATCGATTTGGGCCTCTCTGAGCAAAACAAAACATACCAGAAATAACAGAAGCTCTGAGCCTAGACAAAACAATCCAAAATGAGGGAAAATGGAAGATCTTTATGCACAATTAGTCTGAGGAATTGATACACTGTGTTACTGAGGTCACAGTATTGCAGAATTATAGAAGGAATCGATTGTTTATGAATGCCATGATTATGCCACATTACTTGCTCAAACTCAGAGCATCCCTCAAATTCTATATATACATTTGGAAAATAAAAAGTTTTCCAGGATATGTAGACGAATCAAATTGAGGGACTTGGGAGAAACATCTTGCCAGATTCTTTTGATTTTTCCCATTCAAGAATTTCTTGTACTTTCTAAGTGTCTGCTAGTATTCAATATTGAGAAAGAACATTAGACTACTTGGAAACTGATCCAATTCTTATGGAGGATTTATTCTGCCTGGGTGCAAATGAGCTTAATCTTGAGCTTTGTAGGTAAACCTGGTATGGGGGCAGAAAGTTGACTCATAAGAACAGCAAGAAAGGGAGAATAAAAACTTACTCTGAAGTAACTTCCTATCTTCCAAAGAGTTTTTCCACAACTTTGGGAACACTGCACCTTAAGCAAACCAGGCTGGGTATTTCAGCATTCACTTTTCCTCTGGATTTTACTGTGGTCCCACCACAGAGCTCAGTGCCTGAGGTTTGGATGTTCCCTCACGTGCCCTCCTGCCCTCCACTTCCAGCAGAGACCAGGGAAAGAAAGAAGCAGGAGGCGATTTCTGGTTCTGGGTAAGTAACCTCTGTTTTCTTTGAATATATCTATTTGAATCTTGGTTTCCATTGGGAAATGAACCTTGGGTCTACAACATAAGGCTTCACAGATTTACTTAAAAAGTTCACCTGAGAGTGCTCCACATGAAGAAGTACCTCTTGTCCTTGTAGATGACAATGTCCTTTCCACAGTGTTTCTCTCAGTATGGGCAGGGCTCCAGGCAGATGCATGAAAGCATCAGGAATGAAGTCACCCTTCAGCAACGCTCCAGATGGAGGTAAGGCTCTGGTGACATGTACCTAAGTGGCAGAAATCAAATTTACCTTGACAGTTTTAGTACCCCTCTCAATATTAAGAGCTGTTCTCTGTAACACACCATCACTGGTGGTTTAACTGGAACCGATGAAAGACGTTGGTGGCAGGTTCAGATCTCCATGCAGCTCCATGGTGATAGATCTTCCCTGAACGCAGAGGGAAATCACATTAGTGCTGGGCCCTTGCTAGTGAACTTCCATTCAGGCAACCGATGGTCTTCCTCCTTCTGCCCAAGCCAAATAATTTCAGGTGAAAGAAAATAAAGCTGGCACAGAGCAGTTAGGTATTTTCTGATACCATGACTACTTAGCCACAGCAAGTCTGCGTTCTCTTAACCAACAAGGGCAACCAGCCAGCACTGTGAGGTACCCCAGCCACTAGCAGAAATCATGAGGTACTCGCTCCAGGGCAGGGCCGAGACTGAAGGTGGATATCTCTCCACTTGTGATTCCTCCCTCCTTCTGATAGATCTGCTTTAAGAAATCCTGCCGCCTGAACCTGTTCTCTTACTATAGCTTTGGCCAAAGAACTGGCAACTGAAGCCACCAGTCAGCAAAACCTTCCTGGGCTTTTGGTTTATTTACCTTTTTTTCTCTTTTCTCCCTTGAAAAGAAAGCCAGTGGGTCAGCAAGGGAAGAACAAGACATGATGAGAAGGGGCAGGCAATCACAGGCAAGATTCAGGGTGATGGGTAGTGGGTCTCCTGAGGGCTTTGTGAGCTGAACTGAGAGTAGGAGGATTTTAAGATGTTGTGAACAGGTTGATGGGCTGAGGGGGCTCCAGAGAGGTGCCTCCCTTTGGCTTTTGCTATGGTAAAGAGAGATTATGCTCTTGGTCACTTCCTGTATACCATTCTCAACATGCCATCCTCAGGTTTGCAAGGACATAGGCCTATAACTTTAAAAGTGCCAGCTCTGCCTCTGGAGCACACTGGGTAGAGAAAAGGGGACCTGAGCTGTTTCTGTAACTTTGTCTGTGGTGAGGTTAACTAGCCTGACCCCAACAAAAGCTTCTGTGTTCAAAATCCAGGTCCTCCCAGAAGCAAGGCTCCAATATGGCTGCTGCACAAAAAGAGCAGCTGATGTTTATGAGAAAAAACGTAAGCAACATTTACAAGTGAAGACATTTCTTCCATGGATGCATGAAGTCCCAAATTTAGCAGACAAGGCAGAACCCCACATATGGCAGAACAGAGCTATAAAAGTTGTCAGCAAGTGATATTCATCTCAATTTAGAAACAACTTGTTCCTACCATGTAACATAAATGCAATGGAAAACATGTTTGTCTTTTAGCTGCAAGTGTAGTAGGCACAGTCGTTAGAGGAACTGAGCAAAGTGCTGGCATGGATTCACCTTCTTTTTATTCTTTTTTGCACCTGATAGTATCAGATTTTCTCCTGATCTTTCTTATTTTATTATTCAATAAGTAACAGCTTCAAGGAAGTGCTGTTGGACAGAATTAAGCAGCATTATTTTTGGTTCCTGGTTTGATTAGTGATGCAAAACAACAGACCACTAAGGTTTCCATGCTCTAAGAATGGCATTGCTCAGGGAAGCAGGAATTAGTCTGAGATGCTGCCTTTCCAGGGCTTGGTATCAATCTAATAGCAAAGGACATGCAGAATAAGGGGGAAAAAAGCTATTTACAACTTCATGCAGTTACTTTATTCTTCTCGTCTCAAGGAGCACAAGGATCTGGCTAATAAAAAGCAAACCCTGAAAACCTCCTTTCTTCAGTGAAAGGAATGTTGTTTCAAAAAGCTGTTGTCCAGGGTATTGAAGCAACTCAAGCAGCATTTACAGACACTCCCACATACACTTGCAACCTAAAAGAGCAGCCCTGTAACTGATGTTTGTATGCTCAGACATTCAGTGAATACAAACGCAAGGGTCAGTCACAACACCAAAAGGGGAAAAAAAAAAATGGCTAGTATTTACAAAAATGCCTTCACAGCAGTTTTGCTCCACAGCTTAGCAGGCAGGAAGATGTAACTGAGGAATGTGATGTGCTTTCCACAATCTGGCTTGGCTTTTGCCTTCACATAACTCTGTTTTAGAAGAGACTATCCCGAGTTGGAAGGAACCCATGAGGACCATCAAAGTTTTGCTGCTGACAGTGTCCCATCCCCTGATACACTGGTGCTAGCCAAGTCCAGTTGCCTTGTTTTGGAACATTGCCTCCCTCACAGCACCCTGAAGGTATTTTATTTCACTGGGCTTAAGATAATAAAGCATTTGTTATTCTTCAGTGTAACCATATGTTTTTTTAGAGCTTAGTTTACCGGCTGGTCAGGTCATGCTTAGGACTACAAAATAATCCAATAAGCTACAAAAAGAAAAGCCCACTTCAGGATCATACCCCATCTTTGTCACAACCCACTCCTGAGGAAGCTGAAGGTTCACCTCCTCCATCCCAGCCCTTGCTGAGGGCTCAACTCCTCCAATCTTTTCCTTATTTTGAGGTCCTCCAACTCTCCTTCAAATCCACCCCTCGTACTCCCACCCAGTGCCACAGTCTGCCCTGGGTGTGCAGCAAATCCCACTGTGCCACCTCTGCAGCCTATCCATTTCCCTGCACAGGGGCTAAAACAATTGCCATGCAACTCATGAACCCCAACATCTAACCACTGCTTCTGGGATGCCATCTGCTTCCTAAAGCCTCATCAGAACAATTGTCAGCCCTTGGGCAGCAGCACATCAGTGGCTTGTTTTGTTCAGACCGTGTTTACCTCAGCTCTAGCTCTTAGTGATAAAGCTTCACCCATGAACTCACACTGGCATAAATTCAACCTGGTTTATTCCAAATATCACATAAATTAAACACATTTCCCATGAATATTGCAAATACACATGAAATGAACACTGCAATTTTTAAAAAAAGTTTTGGCTTTGTTTATGCAACAAGAAGTGCCAAATGTGGTTAGAACATGAACTTCTCCTGTATTTACTAGATACAAAAAGGTGCAGATTAATAATTTATATTTATACATATGTACACACTCCATTTCATTTCTAGCTTTAAAACAGTAAAAAATGGTTTCAAGTTTATCTACATTAAACATACTCATTTACATCTGGTCAGAAGCCCCAGATAAGAGTTGATACAATCATTTCACAACTGCAAAATTAAGGCGCTACCAAAATACCAGTTCCACTAGTGTAAAATGTAACAGGAATAGAGTGTACAGCTTTCTATTTATCAATTTAAAAGTGGACTGGAGAAGAAGGAAAAAGGAGCAGTAAGAAACATGACAAGTTCTACAGGTTAGAAGTACAAAGAGATCTCGATGACTATCAAATGAACATATTAAAATACAGTAGATAAAAGGCCTCAGTGGCAAACAATTAGTATGCTTCTGAAAGACAAAAAAGGTTAAAATATATATATCATTTTGTAGCTTGAAATTTTACAGGTGAACAACAGGTGTAGAGGTAGAGGGATTTTTTTTTTTCTTTTTGGCCTCTTTACGATGTATAAAGAAGGGCCACATTCACCACAGTGAAAAGACTCATCATATATCCCAGCATCCTTGCTTGGACAGCAAGCAAGAAAAGTGTAATGAGCTAGAAAGGCAACAAATCCTGTCTATCTCTTCCAGGAGCTCAGCTCCAATGCTTCCATATGTACCTTGGCAACAAGTTACACCTAAGCACAGACTGGCTGTAACGTGGACATTTCTTCTAGAGAGCAACGAGACAGCTTTTCCCATGAGGTACTACTGGATGCTGCAGATATTTTATGGCAGAGGTGATTTGGTAAAAATGAAACTGGTACTTCCCCTTAAAAAGCAAGTACCACAGGGCAGTGGTGATTTTATCTATTTATTAAAGCTTTGCTATTTGATCAGCATTCAATGTTTTGGAAGAAATGTCAGCTTTGGGCTGCTAATATTATTATTTGCATCCATACACAGACAATTCCTTTGTTGTTATCATTTATCCAAAACATCAGTCACTGAAATATTCACAAACTGCTTTAAACCTTGACTAAAAAAAAATCCCTCTACAGTTCAGCTTTCTTTTCAATAACAATCACTCTATTAACTATGCAGGCCTTCATGAACACAGTAATGTCACTTCCCATGTAGAATGTCTTTATACATTACAGAACAGCAGTAAACAACCTCTCATTTCATAGGGTTTTCTGTCAGAAGTACCTCAAAAGTAGATATCTTGAAAAAATCACTTTTGCAGAGAAGAATATTAACATTAACATTTACTGAGGCAAAGCCAAGAAGACACTAACTAGCACCTTGATATTATTTTTTTTTTTCTTAAATGCACTCCTATCTGTAAAATTAAGCACATATAAGATCAGGGACCAGCAATATACAAATACCATCAGCATCCTCTTCCAGCTAAACTAGTAATACTCAAAACTAGGCCAGACACACAAACAAGCAAGATGAATGAGTCTTGAAGAAGTACACAGCATGAAAAGGAATGGGAAGAACAGGAAGCTAAACAGAAAGGATTGCAAGATCAAATACAGTCCATCTTCTGGTCCGAGAATTAGTTTGTGAAATCACCCTTCAGTAGCTCAGCTGACAGTCGGCTGAAGACCTACTGACTTCTGACATTTCCTCCCCACAAATACAACAATTCCTTATACTTCACTGAATTCCTCTTCATCATCTTCAAATCCTGGAGGAAATGCATTCAACTTGAATTTTGAGTATTTTGGTGGTGGTAGCAGAACTTGCAGAAGGCTACTGTAGAGGTTATGACATCATTGGTTGTACATTATGCACTTCACAATTCAGAGAATACACTTACAAACCACTTAAATAGAAAAGGCGTGTTCAAGGTAGAGGCAGTTACAGTACATTCAGGGTATGTTACAGAAACCATTTGTGGTAGCCATTTGCTGAAAGGAAAAAAAAAACGGAATTTTTGTTTCCCAGACCACAGAGGTTATAACTACAATACCCAAAGAGAGCAGGTAATATCACTGCATTTTAATGCAGTTTTCTTCCAGAATTCATGTACAAAGTGAAAAACAAAAAGTTTAAATATCTCTTCATTGACAAATAAGGAGAAAATAACTAAAAAAGAAACCAGGCACTTTGACCATTTAGGTAAGCAGCCATGTCTTCTTACCAGACTTCTGCACATGAACAAGTCTTTACATTGGTCTTGCTATGCTTGCAGCACATGGAGATTCAAGTCAACTTTTTTTCCCTGTTGGTAGGATCAGTTCTAGTTATATGAAACTATGCCAATTGAATTGGTAACACTGAGTTATTTCATTGGCAGTTGAGCATATGTTGATCATTTGACTGACAAGCGATCAATTTAACAGCTATCAAAGTTAGATATTAACAAAACAATACATAAAAAAATAATCAAAGAGACAAATGAAGTTTAACACCTGACTGAAGCTTGCATTGAGACGTGCCTTTATAGGTTCGGTTTGTGACTCCTTTCATGGTGTTACTGTGGACTGATTTCCATCACATACAGCAACTGGTACTAAACTACAATACTTTCGGTTTGAAACACGTTCAGTAGAGACCACCCCAAAGTAACAGGAGGTCAGCAGGACACTGCATGAAGGAGAGAGATGGAAACCTCCCCACTTTTCATCCTCGCCGGTTCCACTAGCAGAGCAGGTGTTCAGAGTAAACTGCAGCATGCCTCCCTCACACTTGGGGTGAAATCATTATTTCACAGCAGTGTTTATTATACTTTAGTGAGCGGCTTGGTTTGAATTTAGCAGTAAGACTGGCTAGGATTACTTTGGGTTTTCTCTTCAAAGAAACCAAAGTACATATTTCCAAACATTTTGTATATACTTATTCTGCTACAACATTGTAAATCACAAAGGAGGGATTACCTAAGGCTACCAAATAGTGTGCTTATTCAGTAGCTATTATTCTTTCAGATAAACATCCTCAGATGCCTTGACTACAAACGGCTTAAACTGTTTTTTCCCTCAAACTGTTATTTGCTGAAGAAAGAGAAAGAGAGAGAGAGAGTGAGTGAGAGAGAGAGAGTGGGAGAGTGGGAGATGTGGGTGTATGACAGACTGCCTTCCAATTCACTAACAGAGAGTACTGTTGGTTATAGTCCTCGTGCATACTTCTTTCTGGGGAGCATAACTCCTCTTCTCTTCACTACCTTCAAGAAAGTCTAGGAAACACCTCTTCAATCCACTGTCCAGTTTCCTCTTCCTACTAAGTGAAAATTCAGATCACATGCAGGCCAATGGCACTACTCTAGTACTTAACTCTCTTGGCTAGAAACATCAATTCTATAGAAGTACTTTGAAGCAATTATCCACATCCATCAGCTACATTCTAAATGTAGCACAGCTCTGCAGAGGCTCCGTTTTCACCAGGACAACAGGAGAGTGTGCAAGGTTTGGTGAATACCCAGAAAACAAACCGATGCAATCGATGGATGCAGGATGCGGTCAGAAAGGGCTGTTCCTTCTTGAAGGAATCTTAAAAAAATATAAAAAACAACCCCTCCCCTTCTGCCCTCCCCCCAGAACAACCTGTCATGAGATGTTGTTGGTGCCCACTCACAACAAAAGTCCATGTTATCTGGGTCTTTTGCGAGTCACAAATATCAATACGCGCCTGATGGCGATTAGACGATCCTTCAGGGAGGTCATAGCCAGTATAGCCAGCTGAGCTCTGTTTTCCAGAGGCAACACTGCCAAGAGCCACCAGTACCAGGCAGGACCACTGGGGTTACTCTGCAAAAGGATGGAAAAACATGCAGTTATGCATTCGCCAGCCCAGCCCCACAAAGAACATCACCCTCCTTCTCACCTTCTATTTGCTAAGAAGGTCACCACAAAACAAGCAACAACTGAACACTTAATTGCAGGTGTTCTCTTTATCCGTATACACCATTAAGATTTATCTCTTCAGCTACCAAATTACACAGGTACATTGTTTACCATGCTTCATGCCAACAGACTAAAATTAGGTAAATAAGAGTCTAGAATGTATAAACCACAGCAACAATCTGTCAGAAAACAGTCTAGTGTTAAAGTTCTGTGTAGAATAAGGCTGCATAAGTAGGCAGGTTTTATTACCTGTGGCTCTGGTTCTTTTCCTGGCATAGATCCAAAATGATTGAGAATTTGCACTTTCATATTGTCTTTAAGTGAAGTGAACCAGGCAACAGCTTGATCATAGACTGAATCATGAAGGCGGACAAGTTCTTCATATTCTGGTCCTTCAACCTTATTGTTAAAAGAAGGGAGATGGAACAAAACAGGCTTGATATCGTGGAGTCCATATGCTTCCCCAGAAGCAAACGAAGCAAAATAATGCAGTGACTACAGCTGTTCAAATGTCCTTGTGTAAACCAACTGTCTCTAAGTCTCAGATTTCAAACCTGTGATGCTGGAGTCTTTTTACCCTCTCCTAGGTGTTCTGAAGTGATACTTCTTGGAGCAGTAACTGTCTCACTAGTATCCATTCCTAAATGCTGGCATAATAGAAGACTATGCTCTCTAATCCTGGGACATATTTATAATCTCAAACCCACAACCTTGAGTCCCTGTCACAGAATGACCTCTGGACAGTAGTACATCATCTGGCAAAACAAAACAAATACTACTGCAACCGAGCACAGAGATGGGGGGGGCTACAGCACTTAAGAGACCAGCACTATTGTATAGAAGTGGTAAGGCCATGGTAGGACAGCCAAGGAGAAGGAGGAGGGTAGACACCCAAGCAGGCAGGAAACAGGGAAAGTGATGCTTTCCCAATACCAGAAACAGCCATGAAGAAACACCCTCATTGAAGCAGAGTGTTTTAGTTGCAAAGGCCTATTAACTATTAGGGGAAAAAAAAAAAAACCATAAGCAAAAACCACTACAAATTGGTGATTTGTGGGGGTTTTGGGGGTTTTGATTCTGGATTTTTGTTTGGGGTTTTTTTTTCCCTTTAACATGTGCACATCACATAAGTGATTTCACCTATGCTACTCACTCAGGTACACATCTGATCCACCTACTCTAGATGCCCTTCACAATCAAAGAGAAGCAGTTCTAGAGAACAATTAATCTCATCTTAAGGTAAGTATCTAAGAGCACATAAAACAGGTATCTTTGGACTGAGATTTTTGACCATCAGACGTATGGATGTAGGGCACTAAACAGACACCAGTCTCCACTCTAAGACAAGGTAAATCTCACTCTAATTACGAAGAAGTGGATCTCTGGCACCATCTATAAACAATGCCTGTATACCTGAGTTCCACTACTCTTCACTAAGGATTTAAACAGAGCACAACCCTCACTCTGAGCAGATTGCCTATTCCAGCCTTTCACAGGCAGAGGCATCTCCATGAGCTCAACCTTTCATGTCCTGTATCAACTGCATCACACTACACAGGTTAGAAAAGCACTGCTAAGGCTTTACTGACTTTCACTTCAACTGTGAGAGTACTCTAGAGCTGTATGACAGAACTGACTTCATCAACCAGCAGGAGATTACTGCTGAGCTCCATGTTAACAGCTACCAAGGTTTATAGACACAGTCTAAAGATGATCCAGAAAGCATGGCCAAAAATTCAACTTTTGGCCAACACATATCACAAACACCTGCCTTGATGCAGCTTTGCTAAGAGGACTTGTTTTTTAAAGCTACTTCTCTCTCTGCATTTCTCTGTTCTCAGTCAGCTCTAATGGATGCTTTTACAGGGCACAGTTAACTACGTGTTCCTAAGAACTCATTTTAAGAGCAGACTCCCACATTTATCTGAGGACCTGTTCTGTAAATGAGAACTTGGAGGACATATGAAGTGTGCCAACTGTCTGCTCACTGCAAGAGAACAGTCAGTTCTCTACCAACGGGAGCATGTGCTTTTAGAAGGCTTTAAATTCTGTACCAGTTTTAAAATGTTACTCTGACCTCACCTACACACCATTAACTCAGCATCCTAGAAGTTACTTTGAGATCCATGAAAGGAGTGTAACACTTTAAGCAGAGATAATTATAAGGGAAGAAAGGAAGAAAGGGAAAGAAGATACAAAGTTTGTTCCATGGTTTTTAAAACAGAGCTTTAGTGTACTTGTAATGATATTGGCTTAAAAATAATGCACAGCTAGCTTGAAATGCAACAAGGAAAGGCTATTTAAGTGAATCCAGCAATACATGGGTATGAATAACTTTGCACCATAGATCACCTTTTTATCTTCAAGATACTCGATGTTTGCTGTGTTATATCCATCTCGCTGGCCATGGCTTAAGACCCTAAAACGACGGACACCAACTGTATCAACAACTGAGCGTCCATCAGGAAAAAACTTTACGTCCCTGATCTCTAATATACAGCCATGATCTGCAAATCTGAAATGACAGAAGGGCATAAAAGCGGAAGTCATCAACAAGTGTTTATAGACATCAGGACAAATACTGGGCCTAATTCACCATTTCTTAGTTGAAAGAGGATTCTGCTTTGGTGACAATACATTTCTGCTTATTCACATAAGCCACACAACCCCCACCCCTTCTGCCTTCCCTCAGAGGACCTGGGCAGCAGCATTTTCAGGGCAGGTTTATGGGGTGGGAGGGCTGGAAAGGGACAGGAAACTAAATGAAGCATGTTTCATGCTGGGAGTTGCCAGCTGCTGGTGGCGAATTCATCTGGTTTGCAAAGAAAACAAGATGGGTAAAGATACTGTAAGGAAAGTACAGAAAGTGAGGAACAAATGCATGGCTATGAGAGCTATCCCCCTACTCCAAGGTGTAAGCAGAAGACTGCAGGCTTTAGAAGAAAAAAGCTTTCTATATAACAAGTCTTTTCTTGCATTTGTTTCCTTTAAAAAAAAAAGTCAAATCAAACTCAAAATACCCTCTTCAAAAACCACATTTATATCCACTATATTTAAAGTAGTAGTGTGTTTTAATCACACCCTGGAAACAGGCATGAAATTAACTTTTCCTTTATCGAGCTTACCTAACTCTACCTTTGTGGTGCAGTGATTTCACTAGAGAGGCTGATTGCACAGTGACTCTTCACCACAATACATTTGGAGGTCTACAAATCAGCCTACTGTTAAACAGGAGAATGAGACTAGATATAGTGCTATCTCAAGATACCAAACCCTACAGGGTCTGATAAATTCTTTATCATGGAAATGCTTGTTTTACTAGGGCTTGGTAATTTCTTACAATAGAGTGATGAAGAAATGACTCCTGTTTCTGCTCGACCAGAAATCATGCGTTTGGGACGGGTGGGGAACAACTGTTCTCTCCCAGCCAGTGTACAGGAAAAAATCAGTAAGAACAGGAGGAGCAGAGCCACACACAGCTAAGTCCTGGTGCTCTACCAATAGGACTGATTAAAAAAAGCAAGTCTGTTAGTTTGTTACAGCAATATTACACTATACACTATTTAAACAGCTACATAACTGTTGTTTTTAATTAATGATTTTAGTGATATTCATACTTGATTTAGAAATTAATATAGAAGTGATGATTTTGTCTTTTTTGTTCTTAGAGGAGTTACTTTTGGGTAGACAGGGACCTGAATCAGAGAGACAAGAAACCACCTGGAGACAGGCTAAAATGTGCTGACAACATTAAGAGCTTATATTCTTTTATCAATTATAAGTTAAAATGGAGAAGTAAAACAGAGGAAGGTAATGAACCAAACATGCTCTGTCACTGTGTTTTTAAAGGGAGGTATGTATCCATGTCTCAGCAGATGAAGCAAAACAAGTTTCCCCGCTTCTTGTATTCCCAAGTTGATTTCGCAATTTTGAATAAACAGAAGAACTTCTTTACTTGTGTAAGAAGCTGGAACAGTCTGCCAGGTGTCTGCAGATTAAGGTTTCCTGCACTTCAGTGGTTAAGTCATCATGCTCAAAAAGTTTCATTATTTCAGTAACTCAAAACAGACAGGACATAGAAATCTAACCATACTGTTCATTTTAAAATACCCTGCATGATGTTATTTAATAAACCAATTATTGTGTTTTGGGGACTGTAATGCCATGGTCCTCTGTATATTATACCTGATTCCAAATAAGTTTGGCTCTTCCACAAGCCTGCAGGGATGTAAGGAGAGTTAGCACTGAAGTCCTAGGATAATTCTGTCCTCACCCTCATAAGTATTCTCAAGGGACTGTGGAACATCACCTGCTGCTGGAGTCTAAACTCCACTGAGTGCAGTACTGACAGCATGCCAAATGGCATTGCAGCACAGCCACAGCTGACTGGAAGCTGCAGCATCTCCTGTACTCTTACAGCTACCTTACTGTCCAGTCTGGGAGAAAAATAAAATTTCCCTCCCCCCAAGAAGCATGGAGTGGACAAAGAAAGGCTGCCAAGCCTCAGTAATGACTGCCCCCTTCTCAGCTCTAGTGATGGTCACATACAAAAATGCTGCTCCTGAGGATGCCTGTCTTAAAAATTCCCATGTTCATCATCCATTCTACAGCCTGCCAATGTAACTTCTGAAGTCAGCAACTATTGCATCTCATAAGGCAAACCTCTCAAGATCACCTCATGCTTCTTCCATGAGCATGGTCTCAAAACCCCACTATTTGTGAAACATTTAAACTTGAAGGCTTTAGTAGAATCAGAGGATAGTTTTGTGTTGTAAGGGACCTTTAATCTAGTCAGTCTCTGCATAGGGAGCTGGAAACACATCAGTGTCAGAATTCACAAAAATGAATGAAAGATATGATCATATAGAAAGACAATGTAACCCACTCACTGCAGATAGTTTAGACATTGCAACACAGTAGTAAAGACAAACACTCAAATTCAACATCCAGCAGCAAAACAGACTTCTCAGCCAATTGTATACTTTGTCTCATTAAAATGATACCACTCTTTCAGGAAAGCTATGGGAGGCCTGAATGTTTTGTCTTATTTTTGTTTTGTTTCTTTTTAAACTGAGTAGACAGAGGGGGAACCTTACCCAGACAGTCAGTTTTCACTGGAACAAACAGGTCAGCAAACTTTCCAAACACACAGCCAATTAAATGCTATTTTTGGAGCCTCTAGTAGCAGGATGAGTTGCATTCTTGCTATTATCCAACAGGGGAGTAATAAAATTACATCTTTGTGTAAAAAGGAATGTTTAAAGTTCAGAACTAAGAAGTAAGCAACTTTAGCGTTGGTTCACACAGGACTGGAAGGAATCACAGTGGTTTGGGGAGACAAGTATACTGTGCTGCAGTATTCCATTAGCTCACAGCAGCCTCTGCAACAACAGGACATTCTCAGCTCATCTCCTTACCCTTTTAATTCATCAGCTAAGCACATGCCAAACTGCTTGGTACCAGTTTCCATGCATCTTCTTATCATTAGGCGATAGCGAGGTTCAAAGACATGGAGTGGACAAGGGATGGTAGGAAAGGCCATGGTACATACGAAGATGGGGACATCTTTATTCAAACTGTAAGAAAATTGTTAAAAAAAAAAAAATCACCTTTTTTTCTGGGTGCTGCTATATTCAGCATATATCCTTAACAGACAAATGGCTTCCTTAGACTCAATCCTTGTGAATGCTTATCTCTTCGAGGTTTGCCATTTTCACAAGACAAACAATATTTCAGGACTCTTTTCCTTAATACATTAAGTAACCAATCTCACTAACCTACTTCCATAAAGGAAAAAAGTCAAGAAATAGCAAATTTCCCAAAACATGCACAGCGATACATCTTATACACATGGCAAGATTTTGGCGACAACTTTTCACGTAATAAAGTACTTAAGACCCAGCCACGTTCCAAGCAAGATGGCAGAGAATCCCCAAACTTAGTAAACCCCTTTGATTTCAAAGCCATTAATCCACTTCATTTTTTTCAGGATTAACTGCATGTTTTGTTTCACTTTTTAGCTGAGTTATAGCACAACATTTGGAAGTCACTGACAAAACTGGATCCTTGAACTTTTCCTGACCTGAAATATAACCCATTGCTAATTTGAATTCTACTCCCAGAAACACCCCCACCGTAACTTCTAAAGCTATTACACTGTTTCATAGGATAAAGCAATTATCTTTATTTTAAGAATATTGTTTTGCCTCTCCACCATCCAAGCACATTGTTACTTGTTTATCTGCAACACACACGTCAAAAATACAAAACATCTGGCAGGTTCATTTACAAATTCATTCCTTTGGTGCATTTTCATAAGCAAATTAATCTTCTTCAATAATTTAGACTGAAAAATACATTTTTGTAACAGCTGTCAGTAGTATAAAGAGAGCCTACTTTGACAATTCCTTCATTTCTTCATCATAAACTTTCTTCCTTTCAGATAATTCCTCTGGCAAGTAACGGACTATCAGCTCTTCCGTAAGGACGGTCTTCTTGTAAGTTCTGCTTGCCAGAAACTACAAGAAACAGTCAACTCTTAAGTCTGGTAACAAGAAAACAAGTAACATCTCTTCCTTCCAGCCCATTCTTGCGTGAGGCCCAAGTGCACATTAGTTAGGACTTACAGATTCCTCACCCTTTTAAGCCTCCAGGAACCAAAGCTTCCACCTCAGCCTATGTGGTTCACCCCACTGTCCTTTTAACCCCATCCTCTTTTTTGGCAGAAGTTGTACCACCCGGAAGAAAAGGTACTCCATCCTCACTTTTGCAAAGATACATGTATCTTTTTCATCTACAGCTGTCAGCTTACTGGCAAGAAGCACTGTGTATGGGATACCTTAGGTCTGCTGCTGACAAGTGTTAACCAAGGGGCAACTATTCCTCAAACTCCACAGTTTCCACTCAAACTGGAGATTTGGTATGAACATGGCTATGGAGGTGTTCCCCAGGCATGAGCCTGATCTGATACTGGAAGCCTCCATTTCTTTAAGAACCAGCTAAACCACCTGTATTCCAACGAATGCCAAATATATCCTTGAGTAAATTAGCACAGCTTGATGTTGTCAGTACTGTCTTGTTCTGCTTTCACAGAATCATGGGTTGGAAGGGTCCTTTAAATGTCATCTAGTCCAACCCTTTCAGTGAGCCGGGACATCTCCAAATGCATCAGATTGCTCAGAGCCCCCCATCCAACATGACCTTTAATGTTTCCAGTGATGGAGAGTCTGCCAACTCCCTGGGCAACCTCTTCCAGTGTTCCATCACCCTCATGGCAAAAAATTCCTTCCTTACATCTAATCTCTTTAAATCAACTCTCTTTCACTTTACAAGCATTCCCCCCCTACTAAAATGTCTGTCCCTATCTTTTTATAAAGCCCCTCAAAGTACTGTAAGGCCAAGAGCAGGTCTTCCCAGAGCCTTCTCCTCACCAGGCTGAACAACCATAACTCTCAGCCTTTCTTCATAGCAGAGGTGCTCCAGCCCCAGACCACATTCATGGCCCTTCTCTGGACTTGCTGCATCCCTGTGCTGGGGACCCCAGAGCTGGATGCAATATTCCAGGTGGGTCTCACCAGAGAGGAGTAGAGGGACAGAATGCCATTCCCTGCCCCCCTGCTGGCCACACTGCTTTGGATGTAGCTCACAAGAAGAGCACAAAAAATCCCCACATAGATGTTTTCAGAAGAACACAAGTTTGTGCAGTTTTGTTAATTGAGGCAAGGACATACTTACTTCTGACAGCTTCTCCTTGCAGAGTGGGCAGAGTGGATTATGGTCAAGGCAACGCTCAAGGCATTTGAGGCAAAAGGTGTGTCCACAGGGTGTGGTAACAGGTTCGTAGAACAACCTTAAGTGAAAACATGGAATAGAAAAGCTAAGCTGGCAACAAAAACAACTCCCAATGTGTGGAGAGGAAAGAGTCCTAGCTCTTTCTTTCTTTTCTGCTTTTGTATAAAGCACAGGTGACAGGCATTACCCAAGGATACAAGTGGTAAACAATGAAGAACTGCATACATAATGGAGAAAAGCACATCTGTAAAGATTCACCAGATGTAAGGTTCAGTAAAAAGGAACAGAATAATGATTTAGACATTCTCTGGCAGGTTTCTTTTCTTACACCATGGTAACTTTTTTTCAGAACCTAGAGAAGCTTTGTTATGTTAATGCCAGGTCAACGCAGTCATACCTCATGCAGAGGGAACACTCAAAGTCTGACGCATCCACCAGAGTTGTCGGTATTTCACTTGAAGTGTCAGTGGTGTTTTCAGGTAAAACATCTCCATCTAAGTAGTCAAGAAGATTATTATAGTAAAGATGTAAGCATTACTCCATTTTCCAATGTTCTTTGTGCCATTAACTTTTCCATAAAAAACCTGATTTGTGTCTTTTCTTTTCTCAAGTTTTGTTTCTAACAAACATACCTCCCATCTAAGTTTTAGATTTTTTGGCAGGAGATCTTTTGGAGAGCAGAGGATGATGTCTGTGGCCAGAGAATACACTTTAGAGCTGAATACCCTTTATTTGCTTCCCCAAAAATGATTGTTTTGTGGGTTTTCCTAGGCTAGTTTTTAAAATATTCTGCAATTGCTTTCCCACCACCACCCCCACATCAGCCAGGCCAGATGTTTTCAAGAACATTAAGTCCAGAATTTAATTTGTTTACACACAGTCAAAATATTTCATCACTGTTTATTATAGATTTCTCAGCAGGGGTAATTTTTCTTACAAATATAAAAAGGCTTACATTTTTCTAGACTAGGCTGTTCTAGAAATCCCAAATTTCAAACAGCTTAAAAGTTAAAAGGACTACTGGAGCTGCATAGCTAACACAACTTTTACTAGGTCAACAATCTGCAAACAGAGAGTCACAACCCTCTACTTAAAATTCTACCCAGATTGATTTTTCGGGGTGGTTTATATCTCTGGGTTAAACTCACTTTAAGGGTATGCAATTCAAACTTCACAGCAGCATTATTTAGGCTCAAAAGCTATCAGCTCCAGCTTCTGTTGACATTTACACAAGCAAATTCTGCAACTTCTTTTACAATTTGCATCTCTGTGATGAGTTGCAACAGAGCTGTGACTGCTGGCTCCACATGTTTTTTATTAACCAAATTCCTGACCATTTAAAAGCTCTGCTTTTTATGTTAAGTTAAAATACTAGGGTGCTTTGTTAAAGAGTAACTTATGCTCAGCATCTGGTTTATCTCCAGCACAGGCAGGATAGGTGGTGTGTGGCCTACAAAGAAAAACAGTGCTATCTTTAACCTACATCTCACATGTTAGCATTTAGTAATTGCAAGAACCTGGCTGAGTTAATTCTGCAAATAGTAACATGGCACTGGGACCTAGAACACACCAGAAATTAGTGCTTACGGGTAAAACACGATCTCTGGCCCTCCCTGTGAAGATACAGGTGGGTCAGATTTCACAATCTATTTACTGAGTCTGCAGTTCACAGGCAAGTACAGGGTTTTTCCTCCACAGCAACGTGATCAGAAACTGGCCATATAAATATATATAACTTTTGTAGAGGTCAAAGACAGCTGTATTTGAAGACATTGTAACATTTTCAGGCACAAGTCAAACTCCTGGAGGTGTGGGTTGTTTTTTTTTTTCTTTAAGGGAAAAAATTCACACCAGCACAGCAACATTTTCAAAGTCTATGTTAACCAATTATTACACTACTCAGTAAAGTATTGCCTTCAGCATTTTTAGCCCTGAGTATTAAAGTCACTCTGGAGGTCTTTGTTAGAAGCTTGAGAAGCATACAAATTGTAAGCACAGCTATCAAGCAACAGAAAACTGGGGGGTGGGGGTTTATTACCATTGAAAAGGCTTCTTTGTTTGCTTGGAAAATTTCATGTAAAGTTGCATGTGACCGTTTCTAATGCCAGTTAAAGATTAGTTTCCAGGCTTACTTCATCTTTCAATCATATAGAAAGACAATGAAATTCAGCTATAGCTGAGACCTAGAAAATGGAAACGGCACTACCAACTCGAAGACTAAAGTGCAAGTGGATTACATACACATTACATTGGAAATGGCCCATCTGAGAACAAAAAATACAGTTTTCAGTCAGTGACCTTAAACTGCTCTGGAATAAGGTAAATGGGTTGTTAGAGCAGAAACAGACACACCAGAGAACAAAATATTATCCCAATTCCTGTAGAGAATGTTTTACTGACCCCTATAAAAAGGGAGGAGTAAAAAAGTTTACAGTTTTTCAGTATGTACAAGAGAAATCGCTTTTCTAAGCCACAACACAAACCTTTTTTAAGAATCTTATTGGGGACATCCAAACTCTGCAAATCCCTCATATCACTGGACAGCTTTCTTTTTATGCCAACCCCAGGTAAACTGGAGAGAATAGCTCCCAAAGACTTCTTGTTGTCATCAAAGTAGAGATCCAGAACATGATGGGTAACAGAAGAATCAGTGCTTCTGAATACATCAGATTCTTGAGACGGGGTTTTTGTTAACCTGAACATAGCATCCTAAAAAAATAAGAACAGTTATATACAGCATGAGACAATTTTGGTTTGCTTTTATCAATTAGTTTTATCAGCAATAGATCAATGTTCCCACAAGGAGCCTAGCAATGGAGAAAGGCCTGTATCAAAGGTCACTTCCCAATTGCATGAAGTAGGGGGCATGTCTCTCCCTACAGCTCCTGTCTCTAGAAATTATGTTCCTGTCATACTAAAATCTTCAGTAGAAAAAATTACAAAGCCAACTGACCCCCACATGAAGGTATCACATTGTTTTCTGAAGAAAAAGGATCACTCCCTTATTTTTCTGAGGAAGTACATCCCAATAAGAGATCCAACAGCAATGGAGAGAACAGGCTTATCATGAAAATAAGTGCCTACTCAGGTGCAGACAGATCATTAATGGCACACAGATCAGAAAGATCCACATACTATTTTTGATATTTTTATGTTGAATACTTTTTGCTTTACCTTTGAGGACCCAGCAACAGAGTTATCTTCCACAGCTGACTGCGTGTTTATGCTACTCAGAAATGCAGGTTTCAATCTTGTATGGGATGTTCGACTAGAGAAAGGTGCTGTTAGACTATCATGCACATTTTCAAAGGCTGGGAAAAACATCTCACACATTATCTAGTCAATTAGAGAGAAAAAAAAAAGGTAATAATTACAACATAGATATTTATGTTTATGGGGACAAAGATGCACAAACTTCACAGTTTCTAGATGCCAAAAAGCTTGCAACATCCAAGACATCCTGCATTCCCCAATGCTCATGGGAAACTTGGATGGCAGTGTCCACCACAACCACAGTCACAGTCACATTCCAAGGTGCTCTTTTGGTGCCCATCTCCCTTATCAAGGGATTCTGCTCCCCAGCAGCAAGAAGGGCAGCAGTTTGTTGCCCCCTTCTCCTGATCCTACCCATCTCCATTTTGACCCTGCCTCCAGAACTCTTCAGACCATGCCTTCCCATTAAAACCAGTTAACAAAGATGTGTTTAAACATTCCTTGTGTTCTTCATCCATCTCCTTCATCCTCAAGCAGATTTAACCACTAGCTTAAAGCCTGTTGCTCTTCTCACCAGTCCACACCAAGCATCTTGCCAAATCCTCATCTCATTTTTATAAAAAGCTGCCTGTGTGGATGGTCACAGAGAACCTGATGATGGGCTGTTAGCACTTAATGTGTCTAACTTCCCATAAGGAACAAAATGCTACAAAGACTGCAGGATTTTTCCAGCACAGGGCAGCACACAGCTTCCTCTCCTCAATACTCTGCCACTTCCTACATAAAAGTCATTTTTTGATGGGTACTAAAATTAGCAGCCTCAAGCCTACGCAGTGGAATTCACAAATATATAATCCCTCTGGCTGAGACATCAACCAAAATCAAGAGGTGCCTCACAGAGCATAATGCTAAAAAGGCTTATTGGAGAATCTCCTGAATCAAACTATCCTTTGGGTGTTTGCTATCACCTGAAATACCATGAATTTTACTTGATTATGGGATTAAAAGCAGCACAATGGCCAAATAGCTAGTAAATACATTTTATACCTTTTGGGCTTCTTTCTTCATTGAGCTCCATTCAGGATTTAAGGCAACACAATAAAGAAATTCCTTCAATGCTTCCTCAGTCCTTTCCAATCCAGAAAGAGCTTTTGCTTTCACATAATGGCCCTGTTCACACAAAGGAAACGTACAAATCTAGAGATCATTTCTGAAGTGGCAGCAATACACCTGAAAACAAACCTGAAAGTCCAAGTTATTCTGCAGGTGAAGAACAAGATGCTTTTCAGGTAACAACCTCTTTGACATGTGTGATTGAAAGAAATTCAGTCCCTTCTGGTAAAAAAAGATTCCCCAGGAACCCTCTGCTGCATCATCCCTTGCCAAAGGCATTGCCCATTTCCTGAGAGAAGAACTGGGAATAAGGAGGGGTGTTTTCCCCCCCAGGGGTAAAGTCTACTACACACCCCACTGTGCTTGGATACACCAGAAAACAGTTTCACAAACTAGGACAAACTTAAAAAGTAAGACATCTGCACAGAAAAGGCAGTGGCACAGAGCAGCCTGGAAGTGGCAACTGAGAGACTTCATGACAGTCACTTCTCCTGGATGTCTTACTAGGACAGAGATAAAGTTTTATCTGTCTAATTTGGCCCAAAACCACCATGAATTTAGGTCAACATACCAATGCTTAATGTGAAGCATTTTAGCCTATCCTACCTCTCCCATGTGTTCTGGAGTAACACATCCATGGCCAACAGCTATGGTAACTAGCTTGGGAATAAATCCTACTTTACTTTACTTGTTGCTAGTAGCAAGAATGGAATGCTTTGCCTCTGAACTTACCTGTAAATATCAAACTACAGTTCTAATCTGACTACAGAAATTACTTCCTTTACAACGAAAAGAAACTAAGTGTGCTCTTAAAACATTTCCCTCTTGCTTATTAGACAGATGCATGCTCTCCAAGTCCACCCCTGACCCATGTGAACATCTCTAGGCTGTACTGAAAATACAGCTTTATGCATCTAAGAGACTGGCTAGATAAGCAGATCCACTTTTGTTGCTTCATAATAATGTTGAAAGATTCAGTATCACATAATCTTCCTCAGCAGGTAACTCCCTCATTCCTTCAATACTGATGTCCAAGCCTGAGACCTGTTAAGATCTTTACCATTCCACTGGAAATGGAAGAAGGAAGCTTATGCCAAAAGCAAGCAGCAAGCACTGCATAGGCCAGATTAATTAACACAATTATCATTTGCTGACCTCTACAAGAAGTCTCAGTACACATCGATTATCTCCAGGTGAGATACATTTTTCTTTTCCTCAATGCAGTAAGAAGAGATACTGTGAGGCCTGACCCCTACCTTCTTACCTGGATGCTTGCACAGCCTCCATATAACCTTTCACGTGCCTGCCGTCACTGCCAGCATTACTGCACTGCACTGGGGAGCCTGTTTGGACTTGTCCTTCGAGACCCTAAGAGCAATGTCCATATCTGACCTGCAAGGTTGGCTGTCCACAGACAAAGTACCTAAAGATCCAACACCAGAAGTTAGGCCCAGGGACTAGAGGCCCCTATACTTCAAGAGACTACCACTGCCACCTTCCCTTTCCTATTTTCATATACCCCCGACAAGCATCAGACTGAAAGGGAGATCCAAGCAGGACCATGAATAGCAGCCAGAAGGGCAGTTCTGTCTGCCTCTAAATAAAAACACAACTGGAAAATTCTCCCTGCCCTACAGGGTCCTGGTTTTCATAGCAACTGAAAGGAAACCAACTTATCTATAGCTCCAATGACTACTGCATACCAAGGAGTTTCACCAGGAGTTTCAGCAAGCCACTACATCTGCTATCAATAAGCCAAAAGATACTGGTAGGTCAACACTTGCATCCTAGGAGCTACTCCCAGAATTAAGTTTAATTTTATGTTGGGTTTGTTTTGTTTAACTACAAAGCACATGATTGAACTATCTCTGCTACTGATTGAGATGCTGCAATACACAAAACAAAGCAGATGCCCAGAACTCCCAGAGATCATGGATTCTGGGTCAGCACAGCTTATGTTGATGTCCTCACAAACATGAAAGCACAAGTGAAGTACGTCTGAGACACTGCTGGTTACACCATGATGACAAATTTCATTTTCAATTAACATTCTTCAGAAATGTGATTAATGAAACCTTTATCCGCCTACGACTGACATGCATCACAGTTCCATGGATTCAGGCAAACAGACAGCACTTCAAGAAAATATCTGAACGTGCATTATAAATTGTTCTCCCTCTGCACAGAAACCCAGCCAGCATCACCCAAGATGGGATTCCTGACTTGATGAGAAATCATCCAAGATAGAGAAGCAAACTGGATGCAGGGGAAGATCATGAGTTGCCTTGCAACATGAAAGGTTTTAATGGGTGACAGCACAGATACCCTTCAGAGAAAATTACCCAACTTGCCAGAGACTTGGTGTTTCAGACAGCACTCTCTGCCTGCCCTGCATCCTGACTCCCTAGTCACCCCTCACCCATAGTGCTCCTGGAATGGAGCACCAGATGCATACCCCTGCTTGCTCAGGCAGGAGGCATTTATGCAACACCTCCTTAGTCTCCACAGGAAGACAATGTCTGCCTAAAATACCTCCCCAATTCCCCACGCTATGCTCTCCCCAGTAAGCAGCCAGAGGCTTTATCTGCTCAAACCTGTGCTGCAATTTTGCTGCTGACAAGAGAGAGACTGACTGCAGGTGTAATCCTAGGTGGAGTGAACTGCTGGACACTCAGTCCAGCCTCAGGCAACCAGTAATAGTGAGGGGCAGCATGTCCTTCTACCATTTCTCTCTCCTAACATCATTTCTGATACTTGCTTCAAACTGCCCACTGCTCCTTGTAGCACATGCTTTGGTTATGAAAAAAATCCCAACCCCTCTATGAAACACCATGACACAGGTAGACTGCACAGATGTGAAATCTTAGGATTAAAGAGGGAAAGAAAATAATCCTGAAATACAGTCTGGGGGGCTTTCCAAGAAAACACACGGGCCAGCATGCTGTGAAAGTTACCCATTTCCTGGGGACACATCATCCCAGAGGGACCTGCAGGGCCACCCCGGGCTGCTGGAGCCTTACACACTGATTCTGCTGCCAAGCTGCAGCACAAACTATAACAGATAATAGGCACCATGAACACACCAGCTGCCCACCACCAAAATCCCACCAGCCGGAGAGATTCTGAGGACCTTCCAGACTTATTCTTTGAAGAACTTAAGACATTTTTGGCCCTGTTAATGAATGCCACGATGCTTTTTCAACACCACCCCCAGCACAGAGAGAACCCTGAGAAGAAGCAGTTTTTATTCTGGTCTTTACAAAAGGTAAGCATCGTACCGCGGGCCAGTGGGGTTTGTTCCGGCACAGGATGTCCGCGTCGTGAAGAGCTTGCTGGTAGTTCTTCATCAGCGTACAGAGCTCTGCCCGCTGTGCTATTAATGAACACTTGCAAGGAGCTGGAAAACAAAAACAGTTGCAAGGAACTTCATTAAAAGAAGTACCAGGACATGTTAAATACTATAACCTCATATCCAGCCACTGTAACAAAAAAAACCACTATTTCCCACCCACTGCATTTATACTCTCCTGTAATGGAAAAAATGCAATTCCTTCCTTCTTTCCTGCTTAAAATATATTTTTCTCACTCTGAAGCAATGCACTCTGAAGCACTCTGCTTTACCTAGCAGGACCTATTTCATATCCACAAACAGGGATGCCACTGCTTTTTTCCCCATCTTGCTTACAGGGAACTTCAGAAAGCAAAAAGAAAAAAGTTGAAGTGTTTCCACTCTCTGTATGGAGAAAGAAATCACCAGTGCTGGACTTCAACTAAAACGTTACCAGAAGTCATTAAATAACAAAAATGTATGCAGCCTTTACACTTCATATCTGCTTGCCTTCCCCAGGGCAAGCAAACCTCTCATGATCATACACCTTGCCTTCACAAATTCATGAATCATTCAGTTCACATGGATTATAAAGTTCCCAAGCATTATTAATCTGTCCTTTCTTAAGGTCTCTAGAACACATTTTAATTTCACAGAAACACTGACTGATCCACGTTCAGCCTGTCCACCTCCAGCTCTTTTCTGCAGATCTGATGTCTAGGCCAGCCCATCGTATTGCAGAGTTCCTGTGTCCCAGATGTACTTCCTTTGCAGAAGTAGGCATTGCTGGTCAGTTCATACCCCAGGCCGTTGGTCTGAATGGCAGCCCTGCCCTTCAACACATGAATAGCTTCTTTCTCTTCCTCTCCCAGTTTGGTGTCACTGACAGCGTGCCCTTGCCTGCGATGGAAGCTGTTAATAAGGTGCTGAACTTGACACCTTAATAAGGCGTCAACCCCATTACCGACACCTGGACAATGACACTGGCAGCCATCCACCCAGCTGATCTCAAGCCACTAGCAACCACCTCATGCCCATGGTCCAGTCAATTCTCCACCTCCCTGCAAAAACGTCCCCAGCTTGGCAAGGACACTGCAGCAGGCTGTGGCAGCGCCCTTGCAAAGTACGCACCAAGTCCCAAATAATGCTCTGCTTTTGTTCACTACAACAGATATGTTATCATAGGTGATGAGATTTATGAGAGATTTACTCTTGGTCACTGTTGACCTTCATGTACTGGGAGAGGCCTTTGGAAGGCTGGAAGGGGGCTGCTGGCAGCTAAGTGCAGTAATCCTTTCCCAAACATGAGCTGGTTAAAACTGCCAGAACTGGTAAAAAACTTTAAAAAGGTTCCAAGGTGTGCTGAGAGACAGTACCACATTTCTGCAAATTTTAAATTTCACATCCAAACTAGCTCACATCTAAACTCTTCCAACAAATGTCACCTTACTCATGTTCACACACAGGGCTCCTGTCTCCATACTCTCTTCAGCCTGCTTTGGCTTCACTGTTTGCATCTCACTTCAGCACCAGCATCCTAAACACAGCCTCAGTAAGAACACATAGCCCATACACAGCCCAGGTACAAGCACATGCAAAACTGCTGCAGGTGCCCCCACTCTGTAGGTCCAAGGACCTACAAGGAGGGATGGCCCAACATCACATCCCCCTCCCACCTCCTCCCCTCTCTTGGGCTGATGCTACTGCTTGTGCAGCAAACCAGGCTGGCATGCTGCACTGAGAACCAGAGCAAAGAATCAATTGACTGGAAGTTAATTCAACAGCAACAAATAAATAGAAAGGTTTAAGAGGATCAGTTTCCCCTCAACTAGTTCACTGTACAGACACACAAACTTGAGTGCCAGGACACCAGATGAGAAGGAAAGAAGCAGCAAGGAGCGCTGCCTTTTTTGGCTGTAGTGTGGACTGATGCCAGATATACTGACTGCAGCATGGCATACCATGGCTGATGCTTCTCCAACTGGTCTCAGACAGTGACAGCTAGAGACTACACTTAAAGAGCTCTGCAAAATCTCATGAGGTGGGGTTCTGTGCTGGTTTTTGCTTGTGTGGTTTTTTATCATGGTGTGTTGTGGGTTTTTTTAACTATTACACATGCAGACTGCTGCATGCAGTGATCCACATTTCTACCTGATGGTTTTTAAAAAGACTGCACGTTACATGAGATTGAAAAGCAATTAACCTAAGATCTTCACGTAAGCTTTTTGTTCCTTTTAGCAAATGCTCAAATACACCTGAGCAGTAGCTACATTAAAACAGTAAGGAACTCATACTGTATTTCCACCTTTGTAACTGCTCTAGGGTACCCAGTTGCAGGGTATGTTGAGGTGGGTAGAAGGAGCAAGCAGAGTTAGGCACCTCCACAGGAAAGCAGGGTGCAGGGCAGGGTATTTCTGGCACCACAGAGAAAGGAAGCAGTGTGAGATTAGGGGACAAAGCAAATCAGCTTGCTGCTTCTGTTAACTACTGCACATTTTAACCAAACTGATGCTTTCCAGCACTCTTCAGAACAGTCAAACCCAGAGAGAGAACAGGTTTTTTTTCAGGAACTTATCTTCACTGCAAAAGTTTTAAGAAAAAAAAAAAAAAACAGCCATTGCAGAGCACAACAATGTGGGAATGGCTGCAGATCCTCCTGAAGCACAGTCCAAAGGGTCTTACAATAGGAAAGGAAAATAAACCAACCTGGAGGCAAGCCAGAAAAAGCTACATGTATTCAGGGCTAGTACCTCTCGTTCCCTGAGACTCAGTCAGCAAGCAAAAGGTGTGGCCCATCTTAATGAGTAACTGGCAAGGAATGTTCAGTTCACTGAGACAAAAGATAAAAAAACCTAACAAACCAAATAACTTTGCTAAAGACAACAGTAATTATGAGGCTATAGTGTAACAGGTCTTCTATAGGGAGAAGCATCTAGACTAGATGCCAGAGCTAGAGTGGGGTCTAGCCACCTCCATTCAGGCTCACCTCACTCACAGAGCAAGCAGTGCAGCCTGAAATCTTGCTGGCTCTACACCCAACCCATGCATCCCTAGTTCCCAGCCTCCTGCTATCAGCAGGACTGTCCCAAGAGGGTCTGCATCTCATCAGGGCAAATCCAGATGGACTGAAACCTCATTCCTTGTCAGTGGAACGGAGGTATCAGCTGGCTGACTCCAACTCAAGGTTCACGTGGAAGTGGGATGACAAAGCATATACCCACCCGCAGCCTAAAGAACTACCGGGTTTCTTGAGAGCACCATGATATTGAGTTGTTCCATGCCACAGCAAATGCTGCAGTGAAAATAATTAGTCACAGAAGGTGGAAGGAGAGGGCTTGAGGATGTACAGAGCTTGTGAATGCTGCTGGATGCCAGTATACAAGTATGCCAGTGCTCAAGATGAGGCTCAGCAATGCCTTGAGCAACTCAATCCAGGTGTCTAGTGAAAAGTGCCCCAGCCCATGGGACTAGATGATCTTTAAGGTCCCTTCCAACTCTTAACATTTTGATTCTACACTATAATAGCTGCCAAGTTTTTTTTTCAATTAAAAACAAACAAACAAAAATCAAACAAAAGACAAAACAAAACCAAGCAAAAACCACAAACAAACAAAACAAACCCAAATAAACAACCCTGAAAGAAAAAGCTGCACAATAGTCAAAAGTTTGTTTTAAAATAATGCACCCTTTCTCTCTTTTGGAGATAAAGCAGAGAAAAAGAAGATTTATTTTATGAAATTACTTTTTTCAGGCCATATTAAAAAAGAAAAGCGTAGAAAATTTTACTGTTTCCACAATACCAGCAGATGGCATTTTGTGAATCCCTCTCCTCCTGGGAATCTACAGCTGCACAGCAAAATTTATGTCCTTGTCAGCATCAGGGATGCAGTACTGAGGCTCCCATGATCTGCGGCTCCGGGCAGCTGGAACACAGGGACTTCCTCCAAGACAAAAGTCCTGGAAGTCTTCCCAAGCATCTCCCCTCCCCCCAGCCATAATTCCACTGTACCAGACAAAACCCTAGCCCATACAGGGCCCAGAGCAGAGGAACATTTGGTCTTTGCCTCCTGGACCCTCCTTTGGACCACCAAATATTGCATACCCTGAGTGTGGTTGTCAGCTTGGATTTCTTCAAAATAATTAATTTTCCTCGCACACCATGTTTGTGCTCACCTGCACATTTTCTATACTATGCTTCTACTTATGCAAAAGCTATCACCCAAAATTACTTTTCTAGATATGCCCAAGAATTCAAGTTTTTTAATAAACTATTCTGCTGAGTTGAGGAGGCTGGTAGGAGAACAGGGCTCCACAAAATCTCCTTGTGCCTGGAAGGCAGTTAGAGGAATTATGAGACTTTGCCCAACTGACTGTTGATGATGATAGAAGTTTTACTGTAATAAACTACACAGTGACTTCTTCCAGGAACTCAGAACAGAAAGAACAAGTTTAAAGATGCTGGAACTCTCTAACTCTCCTTATCTGACAATTCTTCCTAGAAAATTGCATCTTCTTCACACCTATTTCAATACAAAGCATATTTCCTGAAGGCATGAGCAGAACTGAAAGTGCCATCACAAAAACCTTTCAGTCTTGCTTGTAAGAGTCAGCCTGCACAGTATTTCAGTAGAAACTTCTCTCACATTTTAAAGAAATTTCCGCCCTGGAGAGAGAAAGAAACTTGGCTTGTTTTGCTACATTATGCATTTACTTCTGAACAATTCAGTATTGAAAGCCTTTTAATAAGCTTGAAAAATAGTATGAAACATATATTTTTATTTCAGTGAGAAATTAGCAAGTTTTAGTAATTAACTGAATAGCAAATTAGCTTTTCACCTCCAACTTCATGTACGTATGACAAGTCCACACAAAAAAAATGGATGCACAGGTTGTTTGGTAGAGAGAGAGGGGGTGGCAAAGAGAAAGGTGCAGTTTAGATAAAATTAGCAGAAGTAGTAAAGACATTTAGGACTTTAAAATAAAGCTTCATTTCACAGCAAAGATGAAAACCAGCTTCCCAAACCTGATTAAGAGGGCACCTACTTGCAATCAGCAAACCCATGTTTTCTAAATCATCAGTCCAGCTTAACTGGATTAACAACTGGAGACTTTAAAAGGTATACATATTTTCTGAATAACGTGGCTTTTCCTCCTTGCATTCACATCACTGGCATCTTCCTGAAGTGGAGTGACTAAAGACCCCGGAGGAAATGTGCAAGAGCTTTTAGTGCACAGAGAATGCAATAAAAGATGGCTCTTCCTCCAGAAGTCTACTTGTGCAACCCAGCACCCTTCCACAGCACTTAGAGACAGGCACTTGTGAACAGGGAATGCCTCTGCAGGCATTCCCCCTGGGGGACCAAGGGACCAACACTGGCAGGCAGCAGCGTATGGCCTTAGGTATCCTTGAAATTGGTTGTGGTGAGGATGAAGAGCACAGGGCACCACTATTCTCCACTTGGAGCCTATGCCACCAATTTTTAAGGAAGATTTAATTTTAAGAATGATATTAATTTCTCTCAGGCCCCTGTATTTTGCTGTTCAAAAGTCCAGGCTTAAAAGCACGGCTCTTGTAGTGTGCTGAACAAAATGCTTTAGATTCTCAGCAGTCTTATTTCAGGCTCAGTAAGTCCTCAGTTAGGAAGCTCCATATGTTATTTAAAGCTGGACTGTCATCACTGCTAAGCACAGCTAATCACCGTTCCCATTATTACTCAGGAGATACACCGTAAGGCAAGTTGTATGCTACCCAGAAGAGCTGCTACAGATGATGCAGCTAATTTTGCATCCTTGCTTTTGTGCTGTAGCTCTGGCCTCATGAGGAAGAAGCATGCCCATTACATTACATTATTACAAATTAATGTATTACCAATTACATTAACCTGTAGTTTAGGTTCCATGTCCTCAACTCCAAAGCTAATGATAACCTTCTTCCCAAATCCATGTCATGAACTGTAGCAGCAGCAAAAGTCCCAAATTCAAGAAAGTCCCAACACAGAGCTAAGCACAATATATGAGATCATTGCTTCCTCTTATGCAAATCCTAATCTTTCAACACTCTGCTAGATGCCTGCTACTGTTTCCAGATAATACAATATGAAACAACACACTCTCCCTCTATTTTCAGTTCCCACTCTACCCTTTGGACATTTGGGCTGCTTCACATGATGTACCCCAAGGTCATCCATGGCCTCTTGCCACCAGTATAATAAAAGCAGTAAGTACACAAATATGAGTCATTTTTCAATGCTTACTAATTCACCCAGCATTTAGTTCAAGGCTGGGAAAGGTTTCCTACCAAAGCCTCAGTCAGAATGGAATTATCCTCTCAAAGAGCAGGTACAAAGACTACCCCAAATCACGATACCCACTGACTGAAGTATGATATAACAAGCAAGATTCAAAACCAAAACTAAAAATATCCAGGGGTCAACCCCCCCACCATATCTTCAAAGCAACCAAGGGAAAGTTCTGATCTTCCCAAAGAAATAGGGACCTATGCTAGGTGCAAAAGAACCTGTGATTGCAAGGAGACTCCAAAGACACCATTGTACTTTGCAGACAAGGCGGGACCAGCTAAGTAGATCTCCCACAATCACAGTTTATTTAACAAGATCAGTTTACAGACAGATATTCTATCTTACTTTACCAGTGACACCCTAGTTGCCTTCTTTGACATGATTACTACATAAGCTACATTTCTAGAAGTTACCCTTCAGGTCTCTATAAGCTCTTTTTCCAGTTAGAGCTTGTTTCAGAATTTCTGACTTTTGCAAAAAAGGACCCTCTTGTTTCTCTGTTACTACCTCACTTCTTCTGTCCTGAAAACGAGCAGGTACCTTAATATATTTGCAAAAATGAAAGGAGTACTGCAATACCCTACTAATTTTAAGAAAAGGAAGCACAAGTCAGTTCTATAAAAGTCTTCTCTCAAAAGCAAGAGACATTCTGTTATATTTAATCAAAGAAAAAAAAAGAGTATGCTGTTTGAAGAGACTTCAAAAATTCTTCAGACTTTAAGTAGGTAGAGTTCATTCTTGATGAAGGCTGAAGTAGTTCAATTATTTATAGGAAATTACATCTGGGTTACATACATGAAGGGGGAGGGGAAAATACAGTTCTGTACCATTTAAGATGGGGTAAGTTACATGAGGAATGTTAATTACTTTTTAAAAAAAATCACACAAAAAACCCAAGAACCCACAGCAAGACTGTCTACTGTACAGCATAATGCCTTCTCCCCTTTGCCAGTGATGAATAAGCCTCCTGACCACTTTGGCTCTGGTCCTGCAGCTCAGCAATGCCTCTGCCTTCAGCAGACCCTTTGCAAGCAGGCAAAAACTTCCAGAGATCCAACTACAGGACCTGAACACTCAACCACAAGCTCCGTACAAACCAAGAATAACATGAGCTTCTCCTCCAAATGACTTGACATGTTTCCAGTGGTGACATACACGAAGTATTTACTACTATTTTTCAAGCACTAATTCACAGTAAAATGGGGGGAAGGGCACTGAGGGGGAGAACTCTGCAAAATATTTCAAGTTTAAAAATAACTCTGGGATTACTGCAACAGTCTCTAGGTAACCTTGACTCCTACTTTTACACATTTTTCTGTCCACGTAGAACAGACCAAAGAGGGTTTGGACACACAAAGTGGATTCCAAGATGGATGGGAAAGTTCCTTTTTTAGCACAACTCCTCTAAGCAGCAAGCAACTACTATTTTTTGTAGCAGGTAATTTCAGAAACACTACCTCTCATTCTTCTCTTAAAGCCACCTTACATTAGGAGGTAAAAAATTAAATATTCTTCTGATAAATTATTAAAATGACTGAACCAGTTGCTGTTGTAGGAGTCATGACAGCTGTCTACCACCATTTTTTTGTTGTTTTTGCTAAATGGCTGGTACAACATCAAAGACTTCTTTACTACTGCAAACAGAAAAGTGTACCCAAGACCCTGTGAGGAAGGAAGATTTGGCAAACATATTTTTTATCATATCAGGAAAAGACAAATGGCTTTCTCTTTAATAGCAGCCTTCTAGAAATGGTATACAAAAGAAGAGACCATTGAAATATATATATATAAAATATATATAATGCACATACGGGTGCATATGGATGCTCTCTAGCAGTTTTCTTTGAATGAGACTTTGGTGCAAGTGCACCATTAACAAGGGTACAACCTCAGAAAATGGCAGAATTAATAAAATGCATACAATGGCATCAACAATCTCTACAAAAACTTAAGCACAGCTCTCTCTAAAGACAGTTCAGTCCTTTTACAGATTGGGACTCTTCTTTGCTTCTTCTGACCTTGACCTAGGACCAACAGAGAAATCCATCTGCAGTAGGAAGGCTGCAGTAGGAAAGCACCTGAAGGGTGTTCCACCAGTCCACCAAGAAATTCTGATCATCCTTTCCCACCCTTATCTGAAACAACTTAGATACACACATAAAAGGAAAATGCCCAAGCAAATTATTTCTGGGGCATGGCAGAACGCTTGCCAACAGCTATCTTATGGCTGTAAGCACTCAGTCTAACTCTAAAGAATGCTTGGCTTGAAGTTTACCTATGCCATGCTCTCCAGGAAGGAGTGCAACCCCACAATCTGGCATTTACCTGGCAGGAAAATCTACAGCAATTGCTCTTGAATCAACACACATTGAAGGTCTGCAGCTTACTTAGTGCCTTCTTTCTACTGCCTCCTGGCCTGCCCCACCCCCTTAATTCAATTCTTACAGAGAGAATTTGGTAGGCATCAGATAAATTTCCATTAATTGCTTGACCACAAAAGTAATTAGTGTTGAGTGGCCACAATAAACTTTCTTTTGGATTAGACTGGGATGAGAGGGGAGGGCTCTCCAAGGTCTGGCCAAGAGAGGCAGATTCTCCTCTTTCCACCAAAGCTCACAAAAACATCTGCATTTTGTTTCTAGCAACACCACAACCACCACCCTGTGGGCCAGAGGTCAGTGAGCAGCTCTGCACTCCCAGAGACAGGAGACAGAGCATCCCCAGCAGCCACACAGCAGCATCCCCCATGCCTGCCCTGTAGCACTGTTACCTCTAACACTACTTTGGGCTTGGTACAAACACACCTCCTCTCCTTGGCCTTTCCTACACCATCCTTTATCCACTTGAAACAAAGACCTACACAAATGTATGTGCAAAGGAGCCTTTTCTTCCTAAGGTCTCAGTCTTTCACTATGTTTTGAAAACTCTATGATACAGCTGAGCTTTATTTCCTATATGCTTATTTTGGAAATCTTGGTGGGGTGGAACTAAAATCCTGGGCAGTGTGAGTGGCTGCATGCATTAGCTATCCCCCCCTGCCCCAGGACAAACATACTTCTGCTCAGAAAGAGTCCATCACACTAGAAGTAAACACAACCACTTTGAGTGTTTGTTGAGCTCTTACAGTTTTCCAGAAACAATGATCTTCTTGGGCCTGATAAACTTTGCAGCAGTGGGTAACTACACACCAAAGCCAACATGTCTCATGTAGAAACAAGGTGTCCTGTAACACCAGCATCCAGGTAGGATGTGTGCCACCCCCAGTGCTGGGACCCAACCGTACAGCACACAGCAAGCAAAAAAACCCTCACCTCACACCACAGGAGCCAAGGCAGAGTCATCCCTCCCCACCCAAAGAAGCTTATTTGATATTAGGGTCAGGTGGGCACAACAAGGTCACAGCCCTTCCCAGGGCAGGCTTGAGAGAACACCCAAGACCTGTAATATGCATGTTGTCCAATGAACATACCCTCATCTCTTTTAGAGCTGTACTTGTACTATTCACAATCTTCCCAATGAAGCAACAGCTACCTGTTGCCTCTCCAAGAACTGCTTTGGAGAAAAAAAAACCAAAAAACAACAACAAACCAAAACCAGAACCAGAACACACTCCCAAAAGCACATCCTCAAGATACATTTAATTGTCACTGAAATCTAGCTTACTTTAACTTCAGGCACACAGCTTAAAGACTCTGTATGCCTGGATATAAGGAAATTATTTTACTCCTCCCAAGCAAAGTCCCTCCAGAGAGTATCTCCAACAGCAAGAGAGCAGCAGGTGAAAGAAAAAAGGGTACAGAAAGCACATACTACAAAGAGGCCCCAAACCCAAATAAACAAAAGAAAGCAACCCCACAAACAAAGCAATCCTTCACACATATATATTTCGGTTTAATTAACCTAGGAGTCCAGACAATCAAAAGACTAGTTAGAAGAGAAGGGATGTCAGATAGGAAGCCCACCTCTGACCCCCACACAAATGAAATTTAGAAAGCTGGGGTAACGGCCATGAGAGCAACATTTGGACACTACTTGATATTATGATGGCTGAACAGCATAAAGCTTGGCACAAAAAATGATCCATCTGGAAACAAATGCTTTCTTTCAAGCAGCTTGACATGTGCTTGCTTTGAAGCTGTGGTAATTAGATACCTTACAATAATGGAGGATCTATTACAATGTCTATAGCAGAGGAAAAAAAAAGGCAGTGACTTTGTATAATACAGCAGAGATCACATCTCAAGAGGACTGGAAGGATCAAATAGCAAAGCTGATTTTCTTAAGAACAGAAACCCCCACTCAACCACACCTGAATCCATAGCAGACTAAAGGAGTGAACATGGGAGCAGCATGTTGTTGTAAATGTGATAGTTAAGGACAAAAGATGAACATACTTGCTAACAGTAAGAGTTTGTAGACTAATTCAACTGGAAAAAGCTGACAACTTGAAGGCATGTAGATCTCTTCCCAGGCCTGAAATATGTACCAGACAATCCAGATTTCACCAGAAATGTAATTCAAGAATTGAAGCACCTCAAGAACTAAAGTGTGAATGAGGAGAAGGTCAAAATCAGAATGAGCAAAGTGACAAGAAAACTTGCTTTAATATTGCATCACACAAAGCTAGTTGTAACAAACAGAGTAGGAAAGTATTCCACAAAAAACACCTGTAAAAAAATCCCACTGAACTACGTGTACTGCCAAGACACCTGGAATTTTACCTAACTTTACACCACAATTGTATAATCAATGTGTTCATGTGCCTTCAGTCACTAAAAGGAAATTCTAATGATACCCAGACCCTTGTGCAATACATGAGCATTTGGAGGTTGTAAAAAGCACTTATCCTCTCACACAGCAGAAGTGCGTTCAGCCAGAAGTAGAGGAAACTGAGGGGACACCTCATCACAATTCACAGCTTCCTCATAAGGGGAAGTGGAGGCCCATGCACCGATCTCTTTTCTCTAGTGACCAGGGATAGGACCTGAGAAAACAGCATGAAGCTGAGTCTGGGGAGGTTTAGGTTGGATTTTAGGAAAAGATTTTTCACGCAGAGGGTGACTGGGCATTGGAACAGGCTCCCCAGGAAAATGGTCATAGCCACAAGCTTGACAGTTCAGGAAGCTTTTGGACAATGCTCTCAGGCACCTGGCATAACTCTTAGGGCTGTCCTGTGCTTTTAAGTCACTCATATGCTAACATTAAACACTGAACAGTTAGGAAAGAGCTTTGGGGTTTTTCTTCCTTATTTACCATGACACTTGGCTGGAAAACAAGAAGGCAGCTCCAGCATGCCAAAAAGCAGTACCTGATGAACATGTGGCAAGAATTTAAGAACACGAGGCTCATACACAGCAGTTCAATTTGTGAGGAACAGCAACAGCACACACAAAACATCAAAAAAGATGGTGGGCTGGGGGCATGGGCTGCTGTTCATCAGCAGGAATTTGGATCCACTACAGGGAAGTTACAACATGTAAGCCTGTGGCATTTGAATTTCAAAAGCTTGCAAGATACCTGTTATTATTTCCAATTACAATGTTATTAAAAAGAAAAAAATCAAGTTCACTGACAGAGTGAGGACTTTCTGAATGGATTCCCAGGCTACTTGGGAAATCACTGAAGACAGAAATAAGGACACTGCGAAGGAGTTATCTTGAGACCCTGATGCACAACAGCCATAGCTGGAGATTGTACTCCAGGGAGAGGAAGGAGAAAGACACATGCTGTGTGAGAACACCAGCAGCACACCAGTCTTCCCTCTCCTTTCACCCCCATGCAGACACAGCAAAAAGCAGAGACAACAGTGAGAAATAGTTCTCTAAAAAGATCTTCAAACATTAATTTCATTGATGAGATGCTATTTTCCCCAGCAGTAGGACCCTGAACACAAAATATTAGGGTGCTTCCCTACTGAAAACTCACCGTATCCACCAGTGACCTACATTAAGCCTCTCCTCTCCCTCTGCTTCACCTTCCTTCTTGGGCTCCATCCTGCCCTACTTTAATAGGGATTACTTCAGCTAAACCACGTAATAGTTTTATAGGGATAGATAAATAGTTTTATAGGATAGTTTTCAGATAGGACTGAAAACTCTAGCTGGGAAAGTGGAAGAAACAGCAGAAGTAATGGTTTCCACAGCCAGCATCAGCTGTGAGTAGATAGTATGTTATGCTATCCCATCCCAAATTCTTCTACCTCCAATGTCTATCATTAAGCCATAGCAAAAAGTTGAAAGTGAGTCAAGGACTGGAATAATGGTGAAATTGTTTCTCTCCAGAGCAAAAGAAATTAAAAAAAAAAAAATCAGAGCCATTTATCCCTGCATGTAACAGCTAGGATCAAGGAACACGATTTTTAGTCAATGCAGGGAAGGAGCCCATTGACAGAGCACCGGCACAATTTTCCCTACACTTCTCTTTCAAAGACATTTACCCGCAGGATTTAGTCAGCGTTAAAACGACGGAGGCTTTCTCCCCTCTTCCTCCTCGATAAAACCGGACATCCCTCTCGCTGAGACCGGAGGAGCGGCAGATGCCGGGGGATGCGCCGAGACCGCGGCTCTCCCTGCTGCACGCCTCTCAGCCATCCGCGGTGCTGTACCACCCCCACCGCTCGCAGGGCAAACAAGCCGGGCGCGCACGCACACATCCACTACTACAGGGCTACAACCGAGCGAGCAGGATCCACCTACTACTCGGCGCAGAACCTGAAAACAAGCTAGCTTTGATAAACTAAGGCTGCCATCGGTTTGGCAGAGGAGGAAGGCAGGCATTATTATTTAAAGCCAAGCTCTTCAGAGAACACCCTGCCCACAGAAATCCGGAGTGTCAACAAAGAGGCTACGCTCAAAACACGAGTGGACCACCTCTCCAAGGCTAAACGTAGATAACCTTGAGTATTTTGCACAGTGCAAGTTAAAGAAAATTTTCTGAGCCTCTACACCTACTGATATCCCATCAGGTGTTTTCAAAGCTTTTATCTTGCTGAAGGTGCAGCTGCACGTAGCTGAATGAATCTGATCCACATACTCATTTCTTCCAGGAAGCCGCGGCGCGGCTCAACACGACCACTACTGCGTATCCTACACTGAATGATGGCTTCCCCATAAATAGGAAAGCGGGTTTTCTAGAAATACTGCATAATGAGTCATCGGCAGCGAACAGCTAAACGCCAAGCACCTTCAGAGCAAGGACAAAAATACCAGTAGAACAAAAATAGCCATTCACTAGAGCGGGGGGCGGGCGCGAGGAGACCCGCTGGCAGGATTCCCGCTCGTAGCCTCCCCCAGGCGCCCTCTCCCACCATTCACCGCAAGCCCCCTCCCCGCCCGGCTGCGGGGGCCAGCCCGGTGGCGGCGGCCAGCGCTGCCCCTGCCGCGCCCCCTCCTCCTCCTCCTCCCCGCCGGCGCCACTCACCCATCTCTAGGGCCTGGTTGTACTTCTCCAGGGCGGCCGGTAGCTCCTGGCGCTCCCGCAGCGCGTCGCCCTCGGCGCGGAGCCGCCGCGCCCGGCTCTCGGCGCCGAACCACTTGTGCAGCAGGTTGCCCAGCACCACGTTGACCCGCGGGCGGCCGGCGGCCGGCGGCAGCGCGGCGGCGGCAGGGGTCGGCTCGGCGGGGCGGCGCGGGCGGTGGCAGCGGCCGCAGTCGCCGGGCTCGGCGCAGCGGCGGCAGTGGGTGTGCCCGCAGTGCAGGGTCACCGGCTCGCACAGCAGCCGCCGGCACAGCGGGCAAGCGAAGAGCTCGGGCGGGCGGCAGCACGCCGGGTCGCCCAGACCCTCGCCCTCCGCCCCGCTGCCGCCGGCCGCGCCGCTCCCCCAGGGCGGGAGGCGCAGCTCCTTGTCGCGGATGCTGAGGGCGACGCTCTCCGCCAGCTCCCGCAGCTCCTCGGGCCGCAGCCGCGCCAGCCGCGCCGCCGCGCCGTAGGCGTCCAGCGCCTCGGCCATGCGGCCGGCCCTGGCCAGCGCGTCAGCGCGGCGGAGACACAGGCCCCGCTCGGGCTGCGGCAGCCCCGCCAGCTCTGAGCCGTAGATCTCGGCCGCCAGCTCGAAGTTGCCGCCGCGGAAGGCCTCCTCCGCCACCTGCAGCATCTCGGCGCAGGGTCCCCCCGCCGCCGCCCTCGCCCCGGCCCCGGCGGCGGGCGGCAGCGCGCAGGGCCCCGGGCCCAGCTCCATGCCCGCGCGGCGCCGCCGGCCCCGGGCCGCCCTACTCCATGCTGGGCCCGCGGCGCTGCCGACTCCGGCTTCTTCCTGGGAGGGGACGGCGACGGAAGGGAGGGAGGGATGGATGGAGAGGGGGCGTGTCACATCGCTGCAGCAGGGGGGCGGCTCCCGGGAGGGGGAAGGGGTAACGGGGAAGGGCGGCAGGGAGGGGGGGGCGGACTGGCTCCCAGCTTATGTAAGGGGCGAGTAGTCGGGTAAAACCACCCGAGGCCGGCAGGCCGCCCGCCCTTCCCTCCCCGCGGGCAGCGGTGGCGCGGCGGGAGCGCCTCTTCCTTCCCTCCGCCCCTCCCTCCGTGCCTGGCCGGCCGCCGCTGCCAGGTGCCGGTGCTGCACGTGCCCGCCCCGCACGTGCCCCTGCGCCGCCGCGCCCGCACGTGCGCCCGGTCCGGCGGCGGCGGCGGCTCCAGCGGAGCGGGGCCGGGGGGGCTTCCGCCGTGCGGCTCCTGCTGAGCTCAGCCTCTTCCTTCCCGTTTCCTGGTGCCCGGCGTTAACCGCTTCCTCGCCGGGGCGGCAGGACCCTCCTGTCCCATCGCTCCCCGTCCCGCCGTGCCCCGGGACCCTTCGGTGCCCCCCCGCCGCCGGACGCGGCCTCTCCGGCAGCAGCACCACACCGTGTTGGTCGGGGAGCGTTATCGGTTGTTTCTTTTTATTTCTCTGGTCCCCAAGAAAGCAGGTACTTGCTGTCTCTTAAATAAATAAATACACACATTAAAAAATAAAAGCATTTCCCAAACACCGCAACTGTTAGAAAAAAATCTTTTTCTATAAGTGGCAGCCTCGCCAGCACAGCTTGGGATCCACGAGTCGTGCTGAGCGCTGGCTTGTGCATCGGCAGCAACAATAAAGATAATGCAGCTGGAAGTTAGTTAATCATGCGTGAGTCAGAGAGGAATCCAACTTGCTCCGCAGGAATAACAGGAGCAGAGGAAAAAAAAATAAGTTCGGCAACGTTTATTTTAGACACAGCTGTAAACAAACCGCTCTGAGAAGCGGAAAGCCTGTCAATCCAATGGGGAGATACCCACATCCAGCTGCTTTTTGGGCCGCAGCTGGACACCAGAGGGTATTTTTGGCTTTGCCTCTCTCCTGTTAGGCCTCCAGCCCCCAGCTAATCAGGAAAATCTCATTCATTAAATATTGTACGAAATAGTCTTTATATTATGAAAGTGTATTGATTTTCTAGATAGTAAGGTACTAACCTTCTTTAGATGTATGGGGTTGATAAATGGGGTTGATGCACAGTCTGGTTTAAGTAATCATCAGTATTCACAGTGGAGTAAGCATGACCAAAGGATCCCAGCTAACAGCAAGGAACAGGACCTTTGTTCCTCAGATCCTCAAAGCCATTCATGACAGATAAAGGATACCCAGGGCCTGCCAAGATAGCGCCAGCCATCCTAGCCTCACCAGCACCTCTGTAAAACCCTCCTCTTACTTTCATCACAGATGAGAAACTGTAGCAAGACTGACTCTGGGATGTCTAGATCAATAAAGGAGGAGGTGGATAATGGCTATAGAAGTATTGTTGGTTTTCTGCACAGTAATATGTTTGCACTAAGTTGCTCCATGACTTACCCATTTTGCACTGTTTGTGTTGCTGACAGTTGATTCTTTGGGCAATGCTCACTGCTCCAACAGTTGTACCATCTTCCTTGGCTCAAGGCTACTACCCAGAAGGTGACTTTGGCATCCTGTTAGTATTTCATCATTCCCTTTCTTGACATGTTCACTTGGAGTTAAGATGGGATGGAATCCCATTGGCATTTTATCTAAGTCACTTAGGGACATTATTCGTAGCATAGAGGACAGAAATACAGTGGCTCATTCTAATCTGTGGTATCAAGGACAAGCCATGGAATCTTGGACAGATGATGAAAATGTGGACTCAGTGCTTGAGCCACCCTACAGCATTATTCTCTCATTCCTATCACCCCAATAAGGAAGAGCAGCATTTTGGCTGACTGCTCCCATCCCACTCATCTGGTGATTAGGCTCTTTGGCTGGGAACTCCCTAGCAGCCCTCCTTGCTTTCCTGAGGAAGGAGACAGCAGGCAAATCCATCCTGTCACGCCACTTTTCCCCACGTGTCTTTGGACTGCTGTGTGTGATAAATGGATATGATTTGTGCTAACTAAATTGTAACTATATCAATATTTTAGAAAATAACTGTTATAAAATAATAAAGGAAAAGTATATGTGATTAGTGTTACAAAGCAGATGGACCCCTTTGCAGATATTATATGTGAAAAACAGGATACAGGATGTAGTACTGAGATAAGCAAGATCCCAAAGCAGAATCAGCCTTGGGATGAACAAAATTGGGATGATTCCAGAAAACAGAATCGGCCTTGGGATGAGCAAAGTTGGGACGATTCCAAGTACAGAACTTAAGTTGTGGTTTTATCTATGAAATAATAAGGCTTATTTAGAACATAATGCTTACTTACACAATACAAAACTTAGCGCACATGTGCAACCTGTAGGATTATTCAGAGGACAGAGGAAGATGGTGAGCCTTCCTTTGAAAAGACCACCAAAATGCCAGGAGAGCACCTAACAATAAGTGGAGCATGCGCTATGCAGTATAGTGACATGGATTTCAAGAAGCAAAAATAGAGGGGATTTAAAGAAAAATATTGATGAATATGTATTGGCATACAGAATATAAGTTGAATTTGGATTCCTTTGTTTCATACGTGAGGCAGGGTGAGAAGCTGTCCCCGTACCCTGGTCGGTTTTGCTTATGCTTTATATGAACCTTAATCATAGTTAATTAATCACTGCCAAATTTTTTTTGTATATGCTTGATTATATTTAATATGCTTGATTGTATTAATTTATATAAAATTGCTGTTCAATTAAAACTGCTGCTAAATTCAATTTTGTTGTTTATTAAATTAGACATATAGAACTTCATTCATAAAAATAGTAAGATATTAACCTTCTTTAGATGTATGGGGTTGATGTCATACTGCATAGTCTGGCTTAAGTAAGCATCAGTATTCACAAAGGAGTAAGCATGACCAAAGGATCCCAGCTAACAGCAAGGAACAGGACCTTTGTTCCTCAGATTCTCAAAGCCATTCATGACAGATAAAGGATACCCAGGGCCTGCCAAGATAGCGCCAGCCATCCTAGCCTCACCAGCACCTCTGTAAAACCCTCCTCTTACTTTCATCACAGATGAGAAACTGTAGCAAGACTGACTCTGGGATGTCTAGATCAATAAAGGAGGAGGTGGATAATGGCTATAGAAGTATTGTGGGTTTTCTGGACAGTAATATGTTTGCACTAAGTTGCTCCATTTTGCACTGTTCGTGTTGCTGACAGTTGATTCTTTGGGCAATGCTCACTGCTCCAACAGTTGTACCATCTTCCTTGGCTCAAGGCTACTACCCAGAAGGTGACTTTGGCATCCTGTTAGTATTTCATCATTCCCTTTCTTGACATGTTCACTTGGAGTTGAGATGGGATGGAATCTCATTGCCATTTTATCTAAGTCACTTAGGGACATTATTCGTAGCATAGAGGACAGAAATACAGTAGCTCATTCTAATCTGTGGTATCAAGGACAAGCCATGGAATCTTGGACAGATGATGAAAATGTGGACTCGGTGCTTGAGCCACCCTACAGCATTATTCTCTCATTCCTATCACCCCAATAAGGAAGAGCAGCATTTTGGCTGACTGCTCCCATCCCACTCATCTGGTGATTAGGCTCTTTGGCTGGGAACTCCCTAGCAGCCCTCCTTGCTTTCCTGAGGAAGGAGACAGCAGGCAAATCCATCCTGTCATGCCACTTTTCCCCACGTGTCTTTGGACTGCTGCGTGATGGCCCTTCAGCTGCATCTGTCCCTTCTGATGGGTGGTGATTTGGGAGGCGCTGGCTCAGGGGCTGGTGCTGGACATGGCCTCCATTTGCTGCTGTGCAGATGTCATGCCAGGCTGGCATGCTGGGACAGCTCCAGCCCTTTCCTCATCAAAGCTTAGCAGGCGCTTCTAGAAGAACCTCCCATGAAGTGAGGCCACTACTTTATTTAGCAATGTGATCAATAGCCTCTTGGCACGCAGCCTCTACTTTTTGCCAAGACATTTATTTGCAAGGGAACAAAATTACCTCACTGCTGTTCAAACTGGCACAGCTTCTCCCTGCTTCCCAGGAGCAGAATTGCTTGCCACCTTGTGTCTGAGCACACCTGTGCCACTCTTCTCCCCAGTGCCTATTTTGGGGGCCGTGTTCTTTCACAGGCCTTCTTGCTCCAGAACATGGCTCGTTTGTACATCTGGCTGCACTTGTATTTGCTTTTTTCTTATCTGAGCAACAAAGCCGCTTTAATGCAGCTGCCTTTTGCAAAATTGATAAGAATTCACTGAGCTGCAGATCTTGGAGGGACGATGAAAATGTAGACTCACCACTTGAGCCACCTCAAAGTATTAATAATTGTCAGGAAAGAACGATAGATGAAGAAACAGCAAGAACCAGGGGAAAAGAAACAAAAGTAAAATTATTAAAAATGTATAGTTAAGAAGTTCATGCTTCTTACTGAAATTATCAGTAGTATGCCTACCACAGCAAACGTGACATGGGGGACTCCAGCCAAGAAAGACCAGTGAAACAGGTGCCCCATGACACAGTCATGTTGTTTATGGCTTCTTGCTGGATAAACTACAAACAACTGATTGCAACAGCCACAAAACAGAATGGATTTTCCATAAAAGAATTGAAAGCTGAAAGAGACACCAAGTTGATTTATAATTTTTATTTGAAGAAAAGCTGTAGCTACTGCATAGGATTGAAATGTTGCCTACCACAGGAAATAAAGGACCACCTCTTGTACTCACTAACTCACTAGCAGGCAAAACTGTTTCTGGCTTCATCATTTTTAAAAAAGCCCCATCACCCAAAATTGGCTACTCTGTGGAAGGCTGTTAGAGGCTCTCTCTGTTAGTAATATTATTTTCCTGTTAATAATGTGCTTCCCTTTAGGACTGGCCTCATCATGCACTCTCAAGCAACATGTAGAAGTCCATCCACTTCCCAAGGGGAGAATTACAGGTACTTACTCCAATGAGTCACAGTTACACACTTCAAAGTTGTCATCAGGTTTCCTTTAAGTTCATAGCCTAATTTTCAACTTCTTCCTGAGGCCCAGCTTCCACAGGGTTTTCCCCAGGGTAGAATTTACTTGGAGCTTGGAGAGGAAAGGAGAAGATGAAGTAACTTTGAAGTGACAGCATTTACATATTTGGAGGGCATTTTTAATTCCTCTAACACTTTTCTGTTCCAAGGTAGTTTGAAGTATTAAACTCCAGTTTGTTTTGATGATTTTTTTTTGGAGGAAATCTGTCTTTTATTGTTTCAGAATAAGTTAATTAGGATATAATCAATGCACAGACACACATTCAGTTACCATGCTAAAACATTACAGAAGTTGTAAAGTCAAAGACATGAAAATTAGGGTACCGTATAATTAAGTCTGTGTAGGCTTATTTAATGTCTCCTTCATGCATTAACCTGATATGATTTTAATTAATGACATACTATTTTCTCTACAGGATGCATGCCTGTCTTGGTTTAGTCACAGGAAAGACGATAATTAATGGGCATCCAAAGTGTAATGTTCTCCCTGGTCACTGTGCAGTCCCCTTGCACCTTTTAAGTTGTATTAGTCATACTTTGCTGCAGTAGCAGAATTATAAATTTCCTTTTGTGTTTTTCTGTAAAATTCAGGGTACAGCACCGGAATATTCACAAATATGCACACATTTACATTTTCAACAAGAGTATGAGTCAAAAGGAATAATAGTTCACCCTCTGAGAGCTGGGAAATTGAAGTAGGTCCAGAGTGGCCACTAACCTGAGGCACTGGACTTAGTGGATGAAATTTCAGAATAAGATTTTTCACATATGCAGATTATTTCAGAAGTACACCTTCCTTGGGTTGGGCTGCAACTTGGACAGAGGTGCTGAGACTTCAGTCTGGTTTTGGGTCTCAGCTAGAACAGTCTGCAAGCAAGAGCTATACAATTAGCACCACCCCCACCTCCCAAGGCATGATGCAAATGCCTTACACTTTGGCACAGAGAAAACCCACAGCAGAGTGCCGAATGCAGTCCTTCCAGCCAGCACTCAACTGCTTTTCTCCTTCCCTAATCACTGACTCATTTATTACAAGCTTTCCAGCTTTCAAAAGAAAAGGTCACTGTATAATTATTACTACTACTCTTTGCCAGTTTAATGAATTTGCCCCAACTGAAATAGCAATAGGGTAATTTTTTGTTTGTTTTTTCAAGAAAGCATCGTTTTAGAAGTATTTTTGTAAGAAAGTTGCAGGGTAGTGCCAGTGATGAAAAAGGTGCTAGCTAAAATCTACTGATGTTAAACATAACAAAGGTCTTTTTTTTCCCCCAGAAGAGAGCTGCTGTGAATTGCAGGAGCTAGGACTGTTTCTAGAGATTCTCTTTTTTTTTTGCAAGATCCCAAAGAAGGAGATGGATCTCATCTTTCCAGAGTCACACGTGTGTTCTGTACAGGAGATGTTATTTGTGACTACATCCTGCATGGGCTGATGGGAAGATTAAACAGCTTAATAATTGTCCAACAAATCATTAACACATCTTATGATGCAAAAGCAGCCAATTAAAGTGTACTGCTGGATTCCCTTCCAATAGCTTCTGAGATAAGCACTTCTAAGAAAACTCCCTTCTCTAGCTATGATAAGAATCAGTCTTTATAGAATGAAAATGTATTAACTTTTTCAATTTATGTATTAGTTCACATTATATACTGTATTCTAATGAGGTGGTATTGTTCATGCCTAAGTAAAAAACTGAAGGACAGCCCAGTCCCAGTTGCTTTGCTTTCTCCCAGCATAGAATCGGGGACTTTTTTGGTCTTGTTCAGTAAACATCAGTTTGGATTTTCAGAATAATACACAGATATTTTCCACTGTGCTGGTTCACATACCTGAAGAAACATCAAGACCCGTGTTTCTCTCTGTTGCTGGCACCATCAGGGCCTTTGTCAGACACAGGGCTGAGGCAGGATGTCCCCTTGATGACTGATCTCTGTCCAGCTTTTGATACCCGGGGTCAGTTTGCCCACTGAGGGGAGGGGGTTCTGCAATTAAATCCATGGTGAAATTGGATGAAGTTACACTTGTTTGCAATCCCTGTTTGAGCTGTGGCTTAGCAAAGCACAACTCACACTCCTCTGAGCTGCTGCAGATGCTGAAGTGCAGCAGCACCTGGCCAAGGCAGAAAGGCAACAGCCAGGTGCATTTACCCTGCATGGGTGAAAAGCACTGTCACCCTGCTTCATGTTGCACCAGGGCATCCCAAAGTTCAGGGAGATGACACATACCCTGGCAAGGGACTCTTCTGGCATCTGGCACTGAACTCATTTGAAAAAGCAGGATAGCATGTTGAAGTTCATGGCATCCCAAATCCCCTCTGGTGCCAGCCACCCACAAGGGTGGTCATCCAGTGGTAGGCACCACAAGTGTCATCTCCATGGGGACAAGAGACATCTATTGGCATCTGGAAGCCTCTTCCATTTCTGCAGCCCTGCACTAACATTTTTCAGGGAGATGGTGTCCCTTGGAAATGTGGTTTGGGAGAAGTTTTTCACAAGGGAGAAAAACGTGGTTGGGGAGAAACTTTCTCAAGCTTCTCTCCCAGTGCTGCTAGGACACCATTATGTTCTCAGATGTTTTCTCTCATCCATGTCACACTTGACTTTTGAGCACATATAATCTTACATCTCTCTTTTCAAATGGCATGTTTTTCATTTTGTTCTTTGGCTACTACTGTTAGTTGGAAAAGTATCCATTAAAATGAAGCACTCTTAATCCATTTAATAAGCAATTCCCTATAGTTCTACAGTGTTGGCATGACACCACATGCCAGCAAGTCTTCTTTGAGACTGTACTCTGGAATGAGTTTTCTAGGAGACTCGAGGACATTCTGGTGTTGTGTTTGAGCATCCTACCTATGCTCACAGTTTCCCAGCTCTGTGTGCTGAGGCCTGGGTACTACCCTTATTAAGAGAGGTGTGAGGGCTTTCATTTAGGGAGTGCTGCCTGGGATTCACTGAAGGGAAAGCTGGGCCTCAAGCACAAATTTCTTTCCCAACTTTGAAATTCTTGTTCAGTTGCAATCTAATGTGAAAAAGGCAAAAACATCAGTTAGATGCATACATGAGATATTATTTTGCCTGAAAGAGATTTTCTTGTCCTGTTTTGATTACTTCTTTACTGTGACTCAGCCTATGACACATTTTCATGAAAACTCCCAGACATTATGCTAGCAAAATTAAATGTGGGTCAAATGGGAAAAACATTGTGAAGAGCTGACAGTGTTAAGGCAGAGGAGAGATCATGTTTTTACAGGTGGGGAGCAGTACCATGCCTCGTTTCCCCTGGAAACTGCTAATTGCTGTCTTCACATCCCCACTCAAGGAATGCTCTGGAAGTCCCTGCTGCAGCTACCAGTGATTCTGTAAAGTGTTCAGCATGGATCCCTCACAGAGGACCAATCACCTTGAGCCACATTACTCTCATCAGCTCACACACTAGAAACTCTCAGTGACATCTCTGGTACTAGGAGTCTGGCAATCTACAAAATGCAGAGACAGGTTGGATGGTAAAATTTGGAGTGAGCAAAACTATGTCTGTTGTTGTTTGTGAGCCAAGAACAGACAGGACAAGGCAAGTTTTTATCTCCTAAGCAGTGAGTGTTTGTCTTTTTTTATTTTCTGTGGGGAGAGGCAAGGACTGGAAGAAGAGTATAGTGGTTTCTCATATTTTGATTAAAAGCTGATTTTGGGTCACCATACCAGAGCAGACTGCTTCAGAAGCCAAAAAGCCAGGCAAATGGGGCTGAACAAAGCTATGGAGGAGTCTGAGGGGCTTCCTTCTCAGGAGTAGGTGAGGCAGTGAGATAACCTGAAGGAGAAATAAGAGAATAACAAACAGGAAGGGGAGGAGATTTGAACAGTTGACTAATAAATGAGCATCATCTGAAAAGAAGCCAGAGAGGGAGAGCAGGCTATTCAGTCCTATGGGAACAGCGTGGTTGAGACCAGGAAAATATTACAGGAGTGTGAAGAGACATGAGATCTTGTTTGGAAAATGCAGGGCAGGCCAGAATAAAAATATTGAGACAAAACCAGAACATTAGGATCTAACCATAGGAAACCCAGATTGCAGGTCTGATGTATAAGAAGTACAATGATACTGATGATTGTGACCAAGTGGGCTATCCAAGGGCTAGGTACCACCAAGGAGCATGAATCCTGTTTGTGGGAGTTCGCTGTGGGCAGAACAAAGCTTACAGCTCAAGCTGTGTTTGGGGCTCACATCACTCAGAGGGGCACTGGAGAGGAAAGCTCTTAGGGACAGCACTCTACTGCCTTAAGATCTGAAAGAAAGGGATCAGAAGGCAATGGTCCCAAGGTCTCCACACAGGACAGGATGTTACTGAAAAACACATTGGGTAGGACACAAAAAAATACTGGAGTGACCTAAAGTAGAATTAGAGTGGCACATTGATGGTGTCTGGAGGTGAGGGGTGGCAGGCAGTCAGGGCAGTGCTGCTGTGTGATTGCTGCAAGTGTTTTCCACAGAGGCTGGTAAGAACCTGAGGGGAAGCACAAAGAAAGGGTAAGAGAAGGCAGGAGATTAGAGGCTCCAGTCTCAAGGGAAGGAGAGGCTGAAGAAGGCAAGTAGTTTAAAGCTTCTACAGCAGCAGTGCCGGGGTGGGGGGGGTGTGGTGATGAAACAGAACAGGCTCTTTCAAGAAGCTCAGATGTCTCAGATGTCTTCTCAAATGTTTTTTAGCCTTGAACAAATAAGCAAGATTCCAAGTGGAGAGCATTTAGAGCAAAATAGAATGGATTCAGCCACAGGACCAGGAGGATGGAAAAAGTAGAGGAGGAATAGATAAAATGCTTGCCTAGATTTTTTTTTCATATGTCAATGGAATTCATCGTTAATTACTGAAGAAAACAAAATCACTTAAGGGATGTGCATGTAGGTTGTCTCAGTTGCAAAAATGATACCCTTTCAGCTGCTTTATTCACCATCCAGATTCATTGAGTGTTATCCAGCTAAGAACTGATTAGTTTTAAGACTGTTAGAGATCTAAGGAAGCCAATAGTAAAACTTTAAAGGATCAGCCCCTTTAATGAAATAGCTGAAAACATCCCTGTCTATCAAAAGAACTGCAGAAGCAACATGTAGGTATTGGCTCCATCACAAACAAATGAATATTTTGTGAATCACTGACCAGGAGCTAAAGAACACTGGAAAATGAGCACTTGTGTAATAATCACCATCTCTCCAGTTAAAACTAATTATTTGGAAAGAAATAAGACAAGAAGGGAAAAATACTTCTGTGATTAATTGCAATTGCAGTGTGTTAGCTAGCATGCAAGAAAATATTTTGTACAAGGAAAGAGTACAAAAATAGGTGTAGGGAGTTTGTAGCCATTTTCATTCAAAATATTTTTAAATAAAAGCAGCCATGATTAGAATGAGTAAGAACAGGTTCAGAATATCTTCCATCAAGATATTTAGAATGAGGTCTCTGCAAATTGTTAAGGTTTCCAGTGAAATGTACTTGGAACAGCTAGCAGAATCATGCAGAACCAGATACAGCTTTCAAGAGCTTGTGAAGCTTATACATAGAGCACATTTTTCTATCCATATGACATAAACAAAAATGTGTCATTTCTAGTTAAAGAAATACATGGTACTTACTTTAAGACGTATAGGGAAATTTATTTTAAATGCTCATCCCTATAAAGTACTGTTATGAGATAGCCACAGCTGACCCCTAAAGCCAGCCATTAATTTACTGATTATTACATGAATAGATTTTTTTCCAGCTTACTCTCAAGCAAGCTGTGCACATTACACAGTCTACACAGTCTACCTTAATTCTCCCTGCATACATGCACACACCTATTCTCTGGTTTTACTAAACTAGTAATCAGCAGACTACACACCACTGATCTCTTCCAGCAGTCTCTTCTTTCCAGACTGCTTGGCTTAGATCCTCTGTAAACCTTATTTAGATGGTGTCTTTCAGTGTCTTTAGTTTCCTAAGTAGGGCAGCCTGCCCAATCCTTCAATAAAGCCAGTAGATTTCACATACCACAGAGTCAATGCCAGCTAACCAGGTGAAGTAGTACAGGCAGGTGTCACTGATGAATTACAACTATAGTCAAGGCTCATTAGTTCCAAGGTGTGCCATATCTCACCAGGCAGTCATTTGGCTCACTTGAGCCTGAAATTCAAATTGGTCACTAAGACTCACAGTGTCTGGAAACCTAATCCTCTCATCTCTGGTTTGTCAGGTCAAAGAGAACAAACAACAGTGCTGTTAAGTGTGAATAGATGAAGGTGATTTGCAAAAGGATACAGACTACTGCTATTCACCTACAAAATTAAATGTCTTCTGGATACCATGCTAGGGGTTTAGATTTACACCATGAGGAAATAAACGAGCTCCTAATTCCTCTCTTGTTAATTCATGGCTCCATCAGCTTGATTTTATTCTTAAAGCAAATTTCTCTTGATCCCACATATCATGGGGCTAAGATACAAGGTCAAAGAAGTTGAAAAGCTGACCGTGCTTCTGCAGTGCATGCCAGGAAAAGAGCCTTGTTCCACGAGGGTTACTGGAGTGGTGACATACATGAGAATACTAGGCTATAAACCCCACTGCTACAAGTCAAGTCCCAGTTCTTCCCACCTCTACTGATTCTTCTGGTAAGGTACTGGATCTTCCACTGGCATCTGTGCCAGAACAGACATCACATCAAATCTCCTGGCTGTAGTGAACTAAAGCATCCCAAGTCTGAACATATGAAGCCTGAAGAAAGTTTAGAGTAGAAATGAATAATAAGCATTTAAGTGTGGTGATGATAATGGAAGGTAATTACCTGTAAAGGTAATAAACACTAAGACCTTTTACCAAGAGCTGTGATGACTTCTCCGTCAATGAACTTTTGTAAATTCAGGTCACTAAGATTCCTTCCTCCTCCCATTTCCTAAACATGCACCTGTGGTCAAAACAGACTCAATACAAGAGTACAGTTTAATGGCTGTATAATACAGAAAATCAGAAAAGATGACTACAAAGTCTCTGTACAACCTATGAATCAGTCTAGGCCACAGATCTTTAATACATCTTTTTCCAAGCTTCTCTGCACTCATTCTGGTTCAGAAGTCTCTCTTGGAGTTGTTTGCCCATGTTTGGATGAAGTTTCACCCAGGGCTTGCACAGCAGCATTAATATTGCCCTGTCTTCACCAGAAATCCCCACACACATGCCTAAATAATAAATAGTAGGCACAGGAGTGGTGACAATGCTTGACTTGGTGCCAGAAGATCTGCGTAGAAGCATTCGCAGCAGGGCAGCTTAAGAGTATTCTGATTTAATTTAGAACTCAAGCATAATTTTTCTTAATTAACAGATAATACTCTCTTTGTTTCTAAAGTCTGACCCTGGCCTCCTCCCAAACCGTAAAATGACCAAAACCCCTCATGATAGGCCAAATAAGCAATAGTGATGTAAACTAATCATTACTCATTAATAAGGATTTTCTCCATGCACATTTCATTACCTTCACACAAATACCTTATGGCTTCTGCAGCTGTAGAAGGATTACTAACAGTGGTTTCCCTTCCTAACATACACTGAACATCCCAGCTGCTACGTGGGTGTCAGGCTTCAATCAAGGCAATGCGTAGCAGCCATCAAACACTTACTTACTGTGTATCTTTGAAAGGCACAGTACACGCACAGAGCCATTCAGGTGTGCCAGAGGGACTGCCCTCCAGTAAAACTGGGTCCCACAGCCCTAGTGCTCCAGGTCAAAAGCCTCCCAGTGAGTCAACAGCACGAGCTGTCAAGCCAAAGTAACTCCCTGACAAGTGAAATTGCTGTTTGTGTTCTGCCCAGCATGTCACACCCAGTCTATGTTACTTGGAAAACAGCGTGTGAGCAGGAGATCACATTGCCTGGGTACGAAGGTGCTGGTGGAAAACAGGGTAAGGAGGTCAAGAGTACAACCAAGCTAACTTTGTGTATCAAAGAGGGGATTTGGAATGCAAGGAATTCTACAAGGTGTCTTGCTTGCATGCCAATGGGTTGAAGAAAGTAATGTTAATCAGATGGACAAAAAAGTCTAGCAGAAGACAGGATCACTAAATGGGGATGCTACATCCACACTTGAGGGGTTTCTATTCAGCAGGACTCATTAGGTGTTCACACTCCCCTGAGGAGCCCAGTTCTCATGCTGCATGAACAAGACATTTAAACAACAGCATCAAAGGAATGGCCAGGAAGAACTTTATTTCACGGAAATGCTCCTGACCCCCACTCACAACTTCTACAAAGGCATGCTCTGGACAGTCTATGATTTCATAGCCAACATTAATACCAGAAACCCTGGTCTCTAGGGAAATGTGCTTGCTAATCCTGGCTCCCTAACTTGTTCCCTCCTAGCTATGTGTTGTGCCTGGCTCTCCTCCTTCATGGCTGAGCAGTTTTTCTCTGCTTAGTTTTGTCCTTCAGAGCATGTTTATATGACACTACCCAGAGAAAGACTGAGAAACTCCCCATGTTTTCTTTTTCTAGCCAGTAATTACTTTCTCAAAAAATAAGCCTGTGAGATGGAGCAATCTGGGTTTACAAGTGGAGAGCTACTGTACAGCAGCCTAAAGAAAAAATACAAGCCCATTCTGGACTGTCAGCTGAGACCTAAACCCAAGTATCCAATTGAGACTCCAGCCTTTTCAGACTTCAGTTGCAGCTGTGAGCGAACAGGACTTGCACAAGTCATAGCTGAAGGTCTGCAGTTAAAGAATGAGGAACCTGTAACCAGTGACAGGATTTGTGAGACTCATGGTTTGGTCACATAATTGACATTATGCAAAACTTTTGAGGCAACTGCTCACAGATTACAAGATTATTCTTTTCCTTTATGCAGTTCTCCCCTCTCTCAGTACCCACCTCCTGTTTTCTGCAAGAGTTAAGCAGAACCATAAGCATTTTACTCATCTTCAAGACCTGCTCAAGCCAGGAGCTCATTTCTCCAGTACAATGAATGAGACATGAATTCTGTGGAAAAAATAGCATGTGACAATGTCATGAGAATAACTTCTATGCTAAGTGTGGGTGAGAAGAGCATGGGGGAAGTCCCTAATATCGGTATTTCCCAGCCTTTTGTACCAACTGTTGCAAACTCAGCAATTACTGAATGTAAATTTCTAGACACTGGCCAAAAAAAAAAAAAAAAAAAAAAAAAAAAGGGAAAAAGCAAAGCAAGTCCCATCACCCTCAGGATCCTTTCCAAGTTCTTATATTGCAAGACTTCTTGCACAGTCAGACCTTTGCTTCTACTCCACCTCCCACCTTGCTGGAATTCACTACTATTATCCTTCCCTCCCAAAAGTTTCCTTAAGTGCTCATTCTCCTTATTCAAGCCTATATCCTGAATTCCCTGAATTATCCTTGCCCCTCCAGCAGCTCAGTGGGTCCAGCACCTGAGGCTGCAGTAGGCTGCTGAAGTGAGGAGCAGTGATTGATGGAAGAGCCCTCTTCAACATGTGCATGCCAGGACAGAACATACCCTCTATAGAGGATTTAGCCACCAAGCTCTAGGACTTTACTGGGTTGCATGGCCTGTATTCTTCAAAAGTTTGCCATTTTCCCAGTGGTTCTATCCCACAGACAGCAAGGGAACATTTCGAACACCAGAGGGACTTCACCTTCTCACTGAATTTTAAATCCTTCATCCCTTGCAAGAGACCAGTGTAGCACAAGATTTTTTTCCATCAAGGGCACAACATGACCTAAGTAACTTTGCTTAAGGGTATTCTCAGAAATCACATAACCACTTTAGCTCCTAGATACTGTCAGCAAAATTAGAAGTAATCAAAGCCAGAAGTTTATAAAGAAAGCATTTCAGAAACCTAATTGCACCTGACAGTATCAGCTCTACAGCCTGTAAAACTAACTACCTCAGACAAATGCCCTAAACTGCTTATAAGCTCGTCCAAGTAGAAGATGGGGTGATCTTGCAGAACTCACCTCAAGTAACAGATGCTAAACAAAGCAAAACTCAGGTAGCTGCATGGAAGTCCAGGTTCCCTAACACTCTGCCCTCTCAGGTGGAGCAGACACTGCACTAGATCTTTCTGTGCTTTACCTCAAGTGAAATGCCTAGCAGACTTAGTGTGTTTCAGAATAATACTTCACAAAGAAAGCCCTCAAATACATGTTAAAGTTTCAGAGGGCAATCAAAGTACTGCTCGCAGTCTGGAGCATTAGGTTGCTCCAGATTGCAAGTACACCCCTGATGATTTTTGTGTCAGGGAAAAATTAAAATCATGCATCAAAATAAGCTCTTGACAGTATTCTGTGTACTCTGTGTTAGCTGTAAGCACTGGCAGCCTACATGCTAAGTTCACTCTGCATGATTGAACTCAGATGTTACAATTCTCTTTTACAGGTGTTTGCTGATAATAAAGCCATAAATATTTTAGTTCTGCTCTGTCTCCTTCAGGAACTTTTCACATTTTCTAAATGTGTTACTAATACCTTCAGGACTTTGCCTCATACCAAAAGCTTTGTTTATAGGGCTCAGTCATCAATAAAGCTGATTTGGTGTGCTGCACCCCCCACCCCCAGCAATAGCTTCATGTCTGACTATGGCAGATCCCTGCTGCAGAAAAGTGCTCTTTAATCTCCTCTTCAGGGACAGGAAAGAGGAGGTGAATTGAAGATTTAGGATTCATTTTCTAGAGGAGATACCTGTTGAAGTGGGATCAGCAGAGCCTGCAGCAGTCATGCCTTGCAGAGGTCCTTCTGAGCAATGTCATCTATGTGCACTCTGCCATGCTGACAGTCAAGTCAGTCTGGCCAGTTAGAGATGGGATATCTGGATTTGGAGTCTGGTTACAGCATGCTGACCAACTTCTCCCTTGGATTAGGAAGGGAGAGAAGCCAGGGATCCCAAAAACTTTAAATGAAGAATTTACTCCATGAGACACTTTACCTCCTGTCTTGTTTTCTACCAAGCCACTTCTGTTTGTATCAAGCATCAACTCAAACATGGACAGGGGAAACACCATAAGCTTTCCACAGGAACTATAAATCTTCCACTAAAGAAAATGTCAAAGAATTGACACTGTGCTCTTGGCTTCTTTCAAAATTTGACATTTCTTTTGCCATCTTCAAATGTGATTAAGAAGTGCTAAAGAAGAAAAGGGGGCAGGAGATGGCAATACCTCCCAGATATATATAACCCATACAAAACTGAGCTGAACCTATGTGGCTGTGCAAGATTGGCCCTACTTGCCTCTGTGGATCCTTCTCCTCCCACTCAGACCACCCAGCACTCAGGCACCAGCTCTGCCCTGCTATTTTCACAGCCACAGCTCACTGGGCTGAGAGGAGATGGGACCTGGAGGATAGCTGGGAGCTGGGGTTGTCAGGGGAGACCATCTTGCTCTCTACACCTACCTAAAAGGAGTTTGTAGCCAGCTGGCGTTGGTCTCTTCTGCCATGTAACAAGTGATAGAACAAGAGGAAATGGCCTCAAGTCGTGACAGAGGAGGTTCAGAATCAATTTTAGGGAAAAAAAATCTTCACTGAAATGGTTGTCAGGCACTGGAACAGGCTGCCCAAGAAAACATTAGAGTCACCATCCCTGGAAGTATTTAAAAGCTATGTAGCTGTTGCACTCATAAACATGATTTAGTGGTGACCTGGCAGTGTAAGGTTAATGGTTAGACTCCATGACCTTAGAGGTCTTTTTCAACCTAAACAAGTCTCAAAGTCAAGGCCTCTGCTGCTTGAACAGGCAGAGCCATAGCATCCTGTTATTTTGCTCCTTTTGTATATGCCAAAATGACAACACACAGCCTCAGGGTAGGAAACCTCCTCCTATTTTCCAGCCTCAGCTGGCTTCTGGCCAACTCAGACTGGTTTGTCTTTGTGACTGCATTGTCTTCTGGCTCCCCTCCTTCTCTGGATGTGAGATTCTCTCACTACTTCATTTGTCCCAGTATGGGTTTAGACACCTATTACACCCCCTTCTCCTTTCCTAGGCTGAACAAGTTCTGGACATTCAAACACCAGCAGCTCTGCAACTCTGCCAGCTCCCCCAGAGCCACAGCTGACAAGAACTGGAAATGGGGTCAAGGCAAGGTCTCTCCACAGCCTTAATCACAATATTCATATTTATTGGCCACTCAGTAGTGTGGCCAATAATACTTACCAGAAATACTCACCTGGATGCATGCAGAATCAGGTGGCAGCTTTCTCACAGCCGTGTTACACTGTTGGCTGGAAGTTCTTCAGGAAAGCCTTCACACCGTCCTTCTGGGGTACCCACAGCCCAGTTACATGCTTTCCAAAGCAAAGTGTTTAAACCTGAAACTGTTTCAACTAGAAGCTGCAGAAAAGAGTTCCTAAAATAACAGAGGTATGACATTTCTGCCAATACTACTTTAGGACAGGAGGAGAGTACACAAGACAAATCTACCATGCTGTATTTTAAGACCCAAATCCACAAGTAAGAGGATTACAATAAAAAAGCATTGCTATCTAATGAAGTTATTTTCCTCTGACTGGTAAGCAATCATATGACAGATCCTTACATGGAGACAGAAGCAATGCACCTAAGTTGTTTTCCATCAGAATGGCATTTCCAATGACCTATTAAGTCAACTCTAAACCCACAAAAAACAATTACAATTTACTGCAGTACCTTGATGTCACACAGAGATGCATTTAAACAGCATTCTAAGATTAAAAACACTCCTGTTATCACTGATCATCTTCCAGAAAAATGAAATCATGTTTATACTCTCTGGTAGTCAAGAGATTTAAGGAACACATTGTTACTGCTCAGAAAAGGGAAATAACACCTTTGCTCCATCTTTGCTATGCAGTACTGTAACACTTGATGGAACAAAGGTCTCACCTACGAGCATGTTCCCTGATTCCATCAGAGAGTGTGTGCAAGCATACAACTGAGACACTGAGAAACACAGCTACACTACACACCACGCTTCCTGTAAGGCCAAGAACCTATGTCCTAAAAGCTGTCAAACAAGAGTATACAGAATGGAGCTAAAGGTTTGGAACTGTGAGAGGGGGTATAGAAGCCCTTTCCTCATGCTGTTTCTTCCTTTCCTGCTACAACACTGTTCCTAATCCCTTTCCTCTTACACATTTGAAATCTGTAGCTTTAACCATGAATATGTACCCCAATGGGTTTTACAGCAAAGAGCTAGACTGAGAAGATAATGAAAGCAGATGCTGTAGATGGAAGCAGCATACAAATAAAGGTCTGCTTTGGAGTCCTGTTCTCTCCAGAGTATTTGCGACTCTTCTTGATCACTCCCTTTTCACAGGTACAAGTGCTACAGCATTGCAAAGAACAGTCAGAAATCAAAGAAACTGAGTAAGGGCAGAGTCTGTACTCTTAACAAAATACTTACAGAGCAATGAGAGCAAAATAAGTGGATCCAAATTGAAGCTTTGTGGTATGACAAACTTCAAATTTAACTTGCTGTAAAACCTTACTGGGAGTTATTCAAAACATAAGAACAAAGATGCCAAAACCAGAACAGTGATAATTTTTCCCTAAGTGGATTTCTGCCCAAACATGAAACATCTAAGAAGCAACTCATGCAATCTTAATGTTTCAGTCACCACTGAAGTTCATTCATGATTGATAAAAACTGCCTGTATTTTTCTTGTGTTTCTCAAAATTAAGGAGAACATTTTGTATTTCCTACAGCCTCTTCCACCCTTCTGACAAGAGAAGAATGATGTGTCCTACTGTAGTGTATCATCCAAAGACTGCTCAGGACACAGGAAAGAAAACTGAAGAAAACAAACAGGCTGCAGAGAACAGGGAAAAAAGATGTTCAAGAGAAAATGTTCCTATTTTTTAAATCATAGCAGGTGCCTAACACTTGGTTGTTGAGAGAGCTAATTATCCCCCAAGAGCTTTTTCTACTTGTACGCTTTCACTATAGCTATACGTTTTTTCTAGATGAGATCCACTTACTTAGGAACAACTGGGAGCCTTGGCTAGCTTCTCAGTATTAAATCACTTTCCAGAGCAGGTATAGATGCCCTATGATTGTGGTTTACCTTCCTACCTGCAGATTTGCTTTGGTCCTGCAAACTGCTCAGAAATTATTTGTGCACATCCAGGACAGTTGGCATGTTTCTGGCAGTAAGACTGGGTACTGCATTTCCAGGGGTGCTGCCTCCAGGATTATTTTTTCATTATCTCCTTCCCACCTTTTCTTGTTCTTTCCTCCTTTCTGCGATTTCAAACAGATACCCTCGGAAGACACTTCACACTTTCAGCCTGCCATGTGGATGCTGTACCATCAGCATCTGCTTCTCTGACACCTCTCAGGAAGCTTCAGCATCTCTCCTTTGACATGTTCAGCATCTCTGGAGGCCTCAGAAAAACTGCCCATGGCTTTTTTCAACACTGCTCTCCCAGACTTTGCCCTCCTTAGGTTTACCAGTGTGGAATTTCTAACAGCATGGCTCCTTTTTGTGACTCAAAGCAAACACACATCTTTGTTCCCTTTCACTCCTGCCTGGATTAAAAGGGAACATGATTTTTCGTCAGGAAGCCTCAAACAGCACCATTTTTGTGCTTACACCAGCCAGTTGCCACCAGCTGCATGGCTGCAGGCTTAATGCTGCTCTCTTCACGAGGGAAATGTCTCCTGCTGCATAGCAAAACAGGCTGCAGGCCTTTCAAAGCTGCTCTGGTGGCAAAGAGATGAGTCACCTCAGGCTGCTGCCACACGCAGGAAACCAAGCTGACAGCTCAGATGCACGCAACCGCATTAAACACGCAAAAATAGAGATTTATACGAGGCAGCACCAAAGCTGGCTGCACACATCAGTGGGAGCAAAGTCACTTCTCCTCCAGGAGGGAGGCACTACGTTCACCAGCACAAGCACTGCAGGCTTTGCTGCTAATAGGATCATTTCCTTCTAAAACCTTCCCCACGGCAGCAGCCCAGGAACATGCACAGCTAACTTAGGCTGAAAGGGAATTTTCCACCACCCACAAGCCTCCTTCTACCTTGCATAAAACTTCTCAAGCATAGGCCACAAAGAATCCACACAGCTCTGCAGATGACATGAAACAAGTAATTGGACATGATAGATCTCCAGCAACCAACTCCCACATCAAGTTTCCTCTGTACCCTCACATTTCAAATAAGCACATGTTGACTTTACACCTTCCAGGTCCCTTCATGTTGCTATAACAAAAACTAGGATGGGGGCTTAGCATAAATCACTACAAGGCCATTAGGCTGAAAGATCATTCCCACTCTCTCTGTCAATTAAGAGATATCAGATACAGGCAGATACACTGACAAGACATCCTTTTTCATCTGAGAAAATAAGCCTAAGCAATCCCTATATAATCACTCTTTTTCTCAGAAAACTTTCTGGAGCACAGATAAGATCAAAGGCTGCTTTCTCAGCCAACAAAGTTATTAACACCTCAAGGAAAAAGTGATGCTGCTCCAAAGCCAGAGCTGTCTGATGGCTTCCTTAATCTGAGGATGGAGACACAATGGAGCAGCAGGGAGCTTTACCCCCAGTACAAACAGGGCAGCATTTGCGCATGAATCAGAAAACAACATGCTTTTTTTGGGAAGAATACATATTTTCGAGACATTTTCTTTGACAGAACAGTTCCCAAAATAAAAAAAAAAAGCACATGTATTTTTAACTACAGAAAAACATCTTCATGGCACGCAATCAGAAAGCACAGCAGTGACAATGCGCTGTGTGCTGAAGTTAAAAAGAAAGGCGATAGGCATTACCCTATAAAGTTGTTTCATAAGCAAGTGAATTCTGAATCCATTTTCACAAGACAAACCCTCTTACTCCAAGATCTCAAAAAACCCAGTCAGCTCAATTTTATTAGGAACTGAAGGAACCCATGCAATACAATTGAATTTAATTTTTTTCTTAGCTGAGATAAGAGGCTGTAGGGAGCACTAGGGAAGGGAGTCCATTAGAAACCAGGAGCTCCATATGAGCAGACACAGTAAAACGGTTTTCTGTCTGCACTTTTGCTAAAGTCAACAGAGTATGGACTCTCTGATGTACAAGGAGTGTTTTTCCTCCTATTTTCAAGAAAATTACTTCAACTCACTACCCCTCGAGTTTCCTTTGCAAAATGTGGTTAAAATAGGCCTAAGGATTCAAAAACTGCTGAGGAGAGACAACAAAAAGACAGAGATGCACAAAGTAAGGATGTGAATTTGTTTTCTGAAGCTGTAACAATAATAAGAAAGGAGAAAGAATAATCTGGGCCAGCAGTTCCAAAAATAAAACATAAGTATCATCTGCAGTTTGAAAGTGGTATGCAAATAACATCTGAACAGCCAAATGATGTTTGTGCGTGCCACTGAGACTACATTTGTAAAAGCCTTGTACAGAGTACAATCAAGCTGAAACAAACCACAAGCATTTAATTTATCATAACTGGCATGGCAAGAGCCTCCTCCCTAACAGAGCACACTCTGACTGTCCTGCCTGCACCACAAGAGTTTAAGGAGAGCTCTGCTACACCTTGCCAAGGACCATCACAGTATACAAGCTTCCTCAAGAGAGGTACCAAAATTGCACTGTTGTTACTTCAGCCATGTACGGAAATAAAACAAACCCACGCTTCTAGAAAGAAAATATAGTTCAGGAACACGTAACTGAATGGAGAAACTTCACATTTGAATTGAAGAAATGATAACATGCATTCCATGCAGCCTGAAAAGCATGGGAACACAGAGATGGGAGAGAATTATACACCTCTGCCTAGGTCAGTCCATAGCTCTGTTCAAAGCTCAGAACTCAATGCAGAGAAAGCTATTAGAAAAAAATATTATTACTTAATATTTATGTAGCACTTTTCATCTGGCAATTTTTAAGCAAGCAATACATTAAGTAATTTACCCAGAAAAAGAAAAACATACATTGGCCTTCTGTGTGATCAGTAGCTTATACTTTCAGAGGAAAACATTTCTACTTTATTAAACTTTAAGGCCTGAATTTACTATACATTATTCACTGTTACATTTCAAATTGGCAGCAAGATAATCAATCAGGTTATTAGCTCCAAAATGCATTTATCAAAATGCATTTTGCTAAGTTTCCATATTAAGAAAACTACAGAAAAACCTGGAGCTGTTAACATCTTTTCATCATTGGTTAAGAACTAACAAGTTAGGGCACTGTAATTGTTAAAAAAACCAAAACAAACCAACCTGAAAAAATATCCTACCTTCCAACTTTGCCACCCTGGATTATTCTCTTGCTAACAATGCCCAGTTAATGATTCTCTTTTATTTCAGTTCATCTGCTGAGATCTTTCTGAAATCATTTCCACCTACAAGAGGGCTTCCTGTTTGTGGGTAGCAGCACATGTCAGCTTGGCACAGCATTCCTGTCACACAAGTGCAAGATGCTTCCTTGTGTTAATACAGAAAGCTATCAAAAACATAAAGTGGCTGGATTTAAAAGCAGATTCCATAGCAATGGCCATCATTAGCATTTCTAGCCAGCAACATTATGCTGATCTGAAAATAAATCTTTTGGGACTATGATTTAAAAAATACGGTCACTGCAACAGAACAATTCCTGTATTTCAGATATTTGGTCTCTCTCTCTTCTGGCAGCACACTGATTTTTATTGCTGGTGAACTCAGACAAGAGACTGCTCTTTATAAGACAAAATACAAGCACAAGCAAATATGATGGCTGCATCCACTCAATTCAGTTCTTTTTTAATGCATAAAATGGGTACACAAATTTAGGCGACATTTAAACTTTTGGCAAATAGCTAATTTACCATATCAGTAACATAAATGTTAGTAAGTTTTGACTTGGGACACCGTGGCAGTGAATCACTGGAAAAATCAGGGATTCATCTTGTCTCCTTCTCTCCTTTAGTAGTAGGGAGATGAATTTTCAGAGGGGGATAAACTTTCTGTTCTCTGAGGTACTGAACTGAGCAAGGCTGGATATAAGAAAAAGGTGGATCTTTAATCCAAGTAAGCAGCTCTTTAATATGACATCTTGCTTTTGTAACTTCTTTATTAATCTTAACTGTTAGAAGAAAAGACAAGTTAAACTGTGTGAGAGCATCTTGTGATTATTATATGTGCTCCCACAAATACAACTGATAATTTAAATTAATTTTCCTTAACAGTTTCCTTAGCAGTTTCATATTTCTTCTATGCTCCACTTGCAGCTGGTGTTCTCACATAACTTACATAGCCAGGAGTTAAATAATCTCTTGAAAATCAAAAGTAGAATTATGAGGCTCAATACACCAGTAGTAAATACAGTAAACACTTGACAAAAATACAGAGACAATTGGGATGTAGAACCAGTTCATTTTTGTACATCCCTAAAAGCTTCTGTCTAATTGGGTTCATTTTTTGACAAACAAAAATGGGATTAGATCAGCGGTATTGTAGCAGCCACATGACAGAACCTAGATGGTTATATTTGTCAAGCATTTAATTAATTTCTTGTCTTGTACTGGCCTCTCATTTACAAAGCTCATGGGAGACTACATGACTTTCTCATGAGCAGCAATCATTATGTTTACCCACATGTCAGGGTTAACCTACAGTGCAATTGTCACCTTTACAAATACTTAACATTTCAAAACTGGCATTCTGTCTGGGAGGAGAGGAAGATCATAGCCCATTTGTTCTCCCTCTTTTTTCCTGGAGGGAAGAGGGGAGAAGTCAAATTCTGTATTTTAGATAACAGAGACATAATTCCTAACAGATTACAATAACGTACTGAAAATGGTCAGGAAACAACAACTATAAGCCCCTAGTTGTTCATATGACAAATATTTCACTGAAAAGTGGAGCAACATCAAAAAACTAGAAAACAAATGGTCATTCTCAGCTCTGCCAGTGTTGCAGCTGTTATTCACACAGGATTAGATTAATCCATGAGACACTTTTTCAGATCTTATCCCAGGTGTCAGTTAAGCAAGAAATCAGGCTCACGATAACCGAAGAGTTTAAAATCGCCTTCAAATCGTGCATAGAGGCGTCTTATGTCTCTCTTGCTAATTCCTGAAAAATACCGCTCTACTTTTGTTCTGTTGTACACTGTTATGCCTGGTGGGATTGTGGGGTATGATACCAAGTGGTCTATGCCAGCTGCTTTCAAGATATACGGAGCATCGTCCTCCAGGGTTTCGTGGTGTCCGATCACACTGTATGTGATTTCACAGGGAGCACAAAGTTCCACATATGTCACCCAGTGAATGATGTGGTCACCAAACTGAACATCCAGCCATCGGTGATTAGGGTCCCCCAGGTAGCGCACAAAATCCTCAAACTGCAGCCCTTTGGTCTCTGTGCGGTTCTTCCTGTACTTACGAATGATGCCGGGAGCAATTTCATGCCGGTACCAAGGTTCAAACCGAGGATTGTGCACAAACTTGTCCTTAAACGCAGAAATAAGTCTTTCAAATGGATCTCTAACAATAAAAAACTTGAAGTATAAATTCAGTCTAAACAGAGGAAGAAAAAAATTAAATAATTAAGAAAAGTGTTTAGCATATACTTACAAAATGTACATGAACTCTGACCACGAACACAGCAACATGAATCTTTAAGCGCTTGTATCAATATTATAGTCAATAGGGCTAAATACAATTTCTTCTTACTAGCAGTTTTTACACACATGACAAAGAAGAAATGGTTAATCCTAGTTTTCACATTTTATTCAAACTGGAGGAGTTTAGCTTATCTCAATCCATAATAAACAGGAGACAAAAGACACCGAGACCTCCAAGTTAAAGATATTTGTAATGTCATGTGATCAAGCTCAAAAAACCAAAATACATAAGGACATGGAGAAAAGTGCATTGGTGCAGCTAAATGTTTATAGAAGGCTGCATTTTTCACTGGCAGGCAGCTAGATAAACTGTTGCTTTAGTACAAAGACGTTAAGAATAGTATTTTATTTTGCTGTTTCATCATGCTTTCAATAATGGCTGAGAGCACCACTGAAACATGAGACCACAGTTTTCAACAGAATTTAATGTACTACTGTGATAATGTAATATGTAATATTCTGTAGTCAGATTATATGTAGGAGGAATAAATTGAAAACAAAGTTTATTTCAATAAATAGCTAAGAAAAGAGATTGAGAACCCAGTCCTCACTGAAATAAGGATGGATGGACTGGACATAGACAGACTCCTCAGCCTGTACACCACTTGCATCATACCTCAGATACTCCAGACTTACTTCTAGCCAGGCAGGGCTAGATAGAGGCCAGCAAACTGAGTCAAGAGATCCACAACATCCTGCTTTCCACTACTAAAACTCTGGTAATTTCAGATCCAAACTAAACCCATGTTACACATCTCCAGCATGGCTTCCCTGCTGAGCAGAACACAGCAACCCAAGCAGTAAAGGATTCAACTTCATATATCCTAACTAGGGCTTACCCCCAGGTGAACACTTCCTTTCTGCAGGGCTGCTCACAGGGAGGGAAACAGATCCATGTTCTCAAGAATGCAGTGACCATATTTTCCTTTGCACAATATGAACACAATGAACCAGGCACAGCTGTGATAAATAACCTCGTGCCACTGCATGCAACAAAAACCCTTGGGCTGAGCTCTACTAACATGTGACACATGTATAAAGGGCTGAGTTTTCAGAATGGTGCAATGCACATAAACCCATGCAAGAACAGGCTTACAAGTGTCCACTGTCATCCTATATCCTATTCTCTCCATGCTGCCACCCCTTACAGGGATTATATATGGCATAGGCTCTAGTAGAGATGAGAGCAGGCACAGTTAAAAATCTAGCCAAAGTAATGTAGAAGTTCTATTGCAGAGTATTTTTTGGCTCTGAAAATAACCAGAAGCACTTAAACAGGAAAACAAAGTGGTTCAGCTGAAGGGAAAATATTCTGGGGCTAAGAAGCACTAACAATTTAAATCTAACCAGCTCAATGCTAGTAAGTCAGTCTGCTGCAAAGACAGTCTTACCTGTAGGCAGTAAGGTTTACCATACCAGACATCGGGATGGGCTGTCCAATTAAACCTTCTGTTCTGAAGGTCAGCAATCTAACAACTAGGAACACATTGAATTACAGAAACCTTACATCCCAGGGAGTTGGTTGGCTCACCTAACTATATCACAGATTATACTGGTGCTCTCCTTCAAAGCCAGTAGGAAGGCAGCTACAGCAATATCTGTGAGGATAACAGAGTAGTGCCATAATACATGTGGTGGAGTAGAAACCTTGCTGCCCTGAGTTTCAGACACAGACTTCAGCTGTACCCTTGATTGCTCATAACACCACTGACCTCAAACCCCTCCCACACTCACTGGCAGGGCCACTTACCGTTTTTTAATTTCAGAGTCACTGAAAGAGGACAAGCGTGGAAGGCCATTCTTCTCATGATCATGCACAATGTTTTCTGGGATCTCTTCTATAGAAGAAAATGCTCCTGGACAAATCAAAATGAGAGAGCAAGTGATGCATTCAAGGGGAAAAAAACAGTGAGTATAAGCAAGCATGTACGCCTTTGGCTGACAGTTTTATGTCTTTCTCTTTTCTTTATTAAAGTTACTATGTTTAAAACTGTTAAATTATGAGAGATTCTGACTGCAAAGCTGAAAACAGTTAAAATTCTTCATCAAGGTCCAAGACCAAATGGCCCCAAAATTCTCAGAAAAGTATATTATACAAATTTCATCAGCAATTATGTCTAAGCCTGTAACTCCTCACATGTCAGTGTCCCCATTCTCTTTCCCTCTGCCTGCACATACAAATGGAGGAAGACTTTCAGGATTAACTCAGAAGAAGGAACTAGTTTTTTGGCTGAGCTTCAACCACCAACAAAAATAAATGCTATGAGCTGCTTTTGGAACTGCTTCAATGCAAAAGTACTTTTCTTTCAGGATCCATAAAGTTTTTTTAACAAGTATGCTGTGCTGAAACAAAAATTCCAATCAGAGAATTCTCCACAGATTAAAAGGCACTAAAATTAACAACATAAGCCTCCAGATACTCATTTCTGAAAGCACATGAGCTGACAAGAAAAATAACGTCACTTAACTCTGCTGTGTTCATTTTAGCATCCTGATCCTGGAAGGTTTTATGACCTTGAGAAACATCTCATGTGGCCCCCTGGGCTTTAGGCAAAAGCCTTCACTCAACAGCATCGTTTCAGAATATCAACCTGCAACAAGCACAGGGTGCTACAACAAAGCCTGTTAAGTGAAAGCCGCTACAGCCTTCTCATTTCCAGAACTGAAGTGAATAATAAACACCACTCAGCTGCTCAGTTTTCCAATTTTTTTTTTTTCCTGGAGGGGGCAGGGTGAGGGGTGGGGACTGGAGTTGTATTTTATATGTTTCAGGTTTTCCATTGTATTTTTTGGTACCATAGGTGAATCACATGTGGACAAGAGATGTCAGATGAGACAGCCTCACAGAAACCAATTCCTTGCATTCATGCAGAGAACATAGTCAGTACAAGCAGTAGTAGAGTTAGCTCCCTCACAGTGCCACAGATGCATTTCCCCTTCCTGAACCTCCAAATACCACTTAGGTATTTGGACATAAATTATTCCCCCACAAGTATCAGCCCTGCCTTCTGAGACTACCCAAACAGGAGAAAGTCAGGTCAACCACAGCAGTAGCCTTCATCAGCAGATATCAGTGCACTGGCAGCTTAAGGCAAAAGAGACCAGTGTTCATGTGGAAGCAATTTTCTCTCATTATCCAACATGACAGAACTGGGAAACTCAAGGTGAAAAGTTCCCTACTGTTAAGACATGAGATATCCTCCACTCAGCATAGCCAATACATGCCTGACCATCCTGAGGCATTCTTTGCATGTTGTCTCTCAAATGCTGCTAAGAGCAGGTACTTCCATTGCCCTCATATAGTTCCATATTTAGTACTCTTGAGTGTTGCTTTCATAGGTATTAAGAGACATGCACACACAGAAGTATGGGAATATCTGCTAGATTTTTAGCTCACATCCATAGATCAAGGATGAAATTAACACTGAAGTTTTTTATGTTAGTACTGCTTGCTAGAAAAGCTTTGCTGAGGGACACAGCTCATTTACTAATTTTTCAAACCCATTCATCCCTTTATTCCTTCTTTCACCATCTTTTATAACATACCTTTGGTGACCAAACTATTGCGTTGAGCACCTCAGAATCTTTGTAACTCATAAGATGGTTCACTGATAGAACACACACAAGATTTCAGCAAGACAGACCAAGAGGAGCTGCCAAGATTTAACTGGTTTTCTTCATGGCTAAAATCTCTAGTTAAAAGTCACTGGCCTTTAGCCAGAAATTTCATATTATTGTTACTTAGCAATTATAATACCTTGTCACACACTTTCAAATTCTATAATTTAGTGCACCCATTCAAAGATAAGAAACCTAGCTACTACACACATATGGGTACTCTACGATTCAAATAATTCTGGAGCCAAGTAATCGCAATACTTATTTTTACAGAAAGAGCAGATCTAATTTTAAGGGGATATTTTGAAAGGACTAGAAACAACTGTGATAAATGAAAAGCTGAAACTAAGTATCAGTGTACAGAAATGCAAAAAGAATCCATTTCAGTTGCCCCAATTAGAACAATTCTATTTCCTCCTCCTCCTCAAAGAAACCCACACACCCACAGAAAAGTAGATACCATTTAAAACAATCAAGACTTTTTTCCACTGAGTGTTGCCCACTTTTGGTGTCTGACAAAACAGGATCTTGTGCTTGTCACACACAAATATTCGGTCCAAGACGAATTTGGAAACTGCAGTATGAGAGAGATCTCTCAATGCAGTGTCTCTGCAGACATTCCTGAGAAGCTCAAGTCTTTCCATATGAACCAGGGGTTGGCGGATCAGATTTCCTGAAAAAGCTTTTCCAGTTGGCTTTACGGAATGCAGAGAAGAAAGAAAAAACAAAAGTTAAAGACTTTAGTTCTCAGATCAAATTATGAAGTATAAAAATCCCCAAACTATGCACCCTAATGACTCCCAGATTAAAACATTGCCATGTATTAACTAAAATAGCCAAGAGTTTGCTTCCTGTACTGCTGCTGTACTTTGGTTCAGCTCTTAAGACACTGCATAGTAGTATATACAGTACTAAGAGCTTTTCCATACAAGAACTTAAGTCTGCTGCACAGACTTATGTGTGTGGATAAAACATGCCTTGATCAAATACTGGAACTCTCACAGAATTTTAACAACCTATAATAAAAGCTTCTGAGACAGGAGGACAGGAATTCCAACATAAATTATGCTTTAAGCCCTGAGAAGATGGGGCTGACACATGGTGTGATTCTGGGGACGTCCTGTGCAGGCTAAGAGTTGGACTCTATGATCCTTGTGGGTCCTTTCCAACTCATAATATTTTGTGACCCATCTGGCTGGGAAAAAAATTAGTATAAAAGTTCTGTATTGTTGTGTTGTTTTCTAACACCTGTAGGCATCCAGTGTTTCCAGTTATCCAAGTTGAAATAAAATTAGGTAAATAAAAATATGATCAATGAGCATCAGTGTGACAAATAAAAGAAATATCAGCATACCTCTCCTCAAAAATGGATGAGCTGTCTCATTTTTCTGAGACTAAGAAAGGAACCACAACCACCTTTTGCCTCACAACTAGGGGAGTGAGAGGAAGAAGGAGCTTCTCTAGTTAAGGGGCGATAGGAAAGTTTAAATTTCTACTGACAAATTTTCACCTTTCCACTAACTGAATGGCAATCCCCAATACCAATACAGACTAGGGGATGAACTGATTGAGACCAACCCTGCCAAGGACTTGGGGATACTGATGAGCGAATTGGGTATGTGCTGGCAGTGCGTACTTGCAGCCCAGAAAGCCAACTGTACCCTGGACTGCATAAAAAAAGCACAGTGGCCAGCAGGTCAAAGGAGGTGATTCTCTCCCTGTACTCTGCTCTACTGCCACCTGGAGTGCTGCATGCAGCCCTGGGGCCCCAGCACAGGAAAGACATGGACCTGTTAAGGAAAGGTCCAGAGGAAGCCATGAAGATGGTCCAAGATGGAGCACCTCTCCTATGAAGACAGGCTGAGACAGCTGTGGCTGTTCAGCCTGGAGAAGAAAAGGCTCCAGGAAAACCTCACTGCAGCCTTTCAATGCTCACAAGGGGTTTGTGAGAAATACAAACTTTTTACCAGGGCCTGCAGTGACAAGATAGGGGTAATGGTTTTCAACTGAAAAAAATAGATTTAGACATTAGGAAGGAATTTTTTCCTATGAGAGTGGTCAGGCACTAGAACATGTTACCTAGAGAATCTGTGGATGGCCCACCCCAGAAATGTTCAAGGCCAGGTTGGATGGGGCTTTGAGCAACCTGGGCTAATGAAAGTTGTCCCTGTCCATGCCAGAGGGCTTGGAACTAGATGATCTTCAACAATCCCTTCCAACTCAAACCATTCTGTGATTCTATGATTTTAGGTAGATGAAAAAGGAACTATTTTACTTTTTGTTCCAACCTTTCTTAAGGAAAAAAAAATTATTCTGCTTTTTCTGTTTGTTACTCTTCTCCAATACCCCCTGCTCAGAATGTAATCTGAACAGTCTGTCAGATTATTTTATCTGTCCAAACAATTCTTTCTGCATGTAACCAAAATTAATGCTGTTACTCTATATTTCATGCTGTCAGGGAGTCAAGAGGGAATTGTTTTAGATCCAGAAACCTTATTATCCTCTTCCATACTAGTAAAGAAAGCTAATAAAACTCTCTATATAGATCTACCTTCCACTGAACAAAATGTTTTTCCCAAGTGTTTTGTAGGGAACTTAAATTTTGTGCTTTCGAAAAAGGAAATCAAAAAGAGTTATGCTTATACAGCTAACCTACCTTCCATGCTACATCACAAAAATACTTTAAACACTAGATGACTTAAGTACTAATGCACAAAAAAGAAAAAAAAATTGATTTATCGCACTCTGCAACTGGTCTCAAATTTACATTTGTATAAAGGATTTTCAGAGTTTCATTGTCAATTTGCTGAAAGCCCAGAACTGTGCATCTAAAAGATCAACTGGTATTGACTACTATTGTGTTCATGTTCTACTTTGGAAAAATGCTGAAATGTGTAACACAAAGAGCACAAAATACGAAGAAGAAATTGACAGTGATAAAAAGAAACAGAGAGAATGGGCAGAAATCTAAGAGAATAGAGCAGACACAGGCTTGCCCTCAACAAGCACAAACCTGATCGCTATGGCAAGACAGAACACAAGTAATCCAAAACTGGGCCATTATATTAAAAAGGCTAACAAAAACGACTGTCCTGACTTGATAAAGGAGTACTGTAACAATTTTCTCTGAGAAATGGAAACACATTAAGTTGAATCATTCAGATGAAACAAGACAGCAGATTACCGTAACAAACCAGCTTTGTGAAGTTAAAATGAATTCTGTCGGCTCTACCTAAATAGAGCAGTCTGAATAAATAATTCCTGTCTGGCAATTCATCTTAACAACAGGAAGCCCTTCCTTAATCTCTTCTTTTCTTCTACTCTTTAATACACATAACCTTTATCTCAACAGTATGCACCTGGAATTCTTCAGGCCAATGTTTTTCCTCTGGCACATGTACCTCCTCCACTTTTGTCACAGCTGTCAGAATCAATGGCTCTTGCTTGGCACCATAGCCTAAAGAAGGGAGAGAGATAACAGCATTACAGAAGGTGAGGGGAAAGCAACTATTTCTGCTTTACAACTAAAACACATGAACTTTACTTTCTGTATTAACCTTACAAAACACTAGGATTTGTTTCTACATGGAAAGGTACTAGGCAAGACAGACACAGACTATGAATATTTTAAATGATGTACTCTGGGAATTTTGGATGCAACTTCATTTCAGTTTTATCAAATGAACATACCCATTATATTTTACTTAGGTTTTTTGGTTGTTTTATTTGCTTTTTTCTAAAAAGTGTGCAGAGACATCAGAATCTTGAATCCAAATACCTCAACTGATAGACAATTTGGTATAACTACATGGACCTGTGCATAGGAGATTATTTTTCAATGAACTTGCCAAAGCACATCCAAATAAAAAACTTAAATATATCAGGTTCCTCTCTCCCCTTATACTAGTAAAAATGTTTCTTCTTTTGTAGACTATTAAATTTACAAGAAGAAAAGTGTCATTATGGACACCCTTTTATTTCTGTGGTACTCTAAGTAAGCACCTATAATCAACAATAAATAAAGATCCCCTCTTCCTTTATTACTGGACTGATGGCCTTCCTTAGAGATTCTCACAACAAACTCAGCTGATACTCTTTTTCTTTTTTAGTGATTTTGGACAGCTAATAGTTTGAGACCAAATTAAAGCATGTAAGGAAGAACCCTTTTCATCTTTTGCATTTAGTATGGTAAAAAACCCCAAAAAATAACACAGGGTTTTAGCTTTAGTCTACACAGTGCAGAAAAATAAAAAATTAATTTGAAATAGCTTCCCCTAACTACAAAGCAAAAAGAACATGTTTTCTCCCTGAAAATTTATTTCCATCCATACTGGATTACTTTTTCCTTAATATAGATTCTTCTATGAATAATGTTTCCTCATCTGCATCCACAGGGGCTTACTGTTTCATGGTTGAGAAAATGCGTGCACTGCCTATGTCCTTTTCTTCAGGGAGTACTCTCCTCTGCCTACACTGGATTTTAACAAAGGGCATGCATGGAAAAGCAAGTTAAAACTGAAAGCAATGGAAGCATTCAAGCATTCAGAAATTGTAATTGTTGCTGTGCACAGACTTGCTTCATGGTGTTCTTCTGTAAAATACAAGAAATCTGATTCAGTGAAAGAGCAGCTAAAGTATTTTTTCACTATGATTGCATAAAAGCATGCCTGTAGATGCTACTAGGAATGATGGAAAGAAACTTGCTCCTTAAGAAGTTCCTATTGCTCATGCACCCAAGACATCAGTAAAAGGCTTAAACAAAAGAACATTGATTCACTGAGCATCTGCTGGTTTTATTCCATCTGCTAGGAAGACACATCCAAATAACAAAAATTTCTGACAAGTTATATTTTATTAAGTCTAGAAGAGCTTCTCCAGGATTTGCCATCCTGTTTGGACTTCCTCCAAAATTCTGTTGGTATAGTCAAAGTATTTCCCTTAATCAGTTTTATTACAAACACTCCAACACATATATACACTTAACTATAGTCATGCCTTTGCAGGACAAGCTTAAGAATTTATGTATCATCTGCTCAGAGAACTATTCAAAAGGAGTGGAAGATTCAGCATAGGAAAAAAAAAAAGAAAAAAAACTTGGCAAGCCAAGATAATAAAAAGCAAATAAACGCAGAGGCTATGCTCTAGCAATTTTTTTAAACTACATTTTAATTTTCCTGACAAATTCTGATGTAAATAAACACCCAAAGAATACCTGAGCTGGGAAACAAGAGTTGGCATAGAGTGAAATACTGGAAGATATAATTACTAACATAAGACTAGCTGATTTGCAGATATACCAGGACAGAACAGCTGGGTCCAAGGAAAGCTAAGTTAGTCTACATTTCTCCTTTGTAAGACTTGCTGAATAAATCTTCACATAGATGCATATTATTTATAAAGGTACACCTAATGTATTTATCCATTATTAAGTTACTGAAAAACACAGCACAAGTGTCAATGCTTCAGAAGTTACATATTTTTTGCATGCCTTAGGAAGATGCAGAAACAGATCTCCTAAGACTCAAAAGTCATATCATCACCTTCACCCAAAACTCTCAGTAGGGTGGCTTTGTAAGAGCAGCTCCCCAGCAGACACAAAAGTAACATGCTGTGTGGTGTCATCAAATGGCTTAAATTCCTCATCATCTTAATAACATCTTGGCTTCTTAAGCTGAGCAAAAGCCTATAAGCTGTTTACAAGTCAAATAGCAGGGGATAAAACTGAATGCAAGAAGCAGGCCAGAGGTGGCTAGGCAAAGTGCATTGCAAATGAAATAAAACTTTCCACAAGTTTTACATAATGCCTCAGCTGCAAGACAAGCAGTGACAACAAGACAGAAGCTAGTATCAAGTGAAATGAACTCTCAGTACCCTCTGAGTCTCTTCTGACTTTAAACAGGTAATAGTGCTCTGTTGTTTTTGCACATAACTTCTACCCCTAGTAGATCACAATACTGATGCTAAATGCAATTGGAAAAGCAGACCTGCCAAGACAGTACACAAACACAATCCCTTCTGTTCTTAACCACAAAAACAATCCCCTGTGATGTTAGATTTGCAGACTTCTAGCAAGAAAAGGAGCTGACTATCAGCACTGTCACTTCCAGACATTAGTTGTTCTGCTCTCAGTCCTGCTGAAGAAGTGATAACATGCCAAAAACTACTTTCATAGAAAAGAGTATCTTTGTGAAGCACTATTCAATTTTCTATTTCACATCAAACATTAAAGCTAAACTTACCATCTGGGTCTTTAAAAGTCAATGTGATAAACTTGCTAGCAACCATGAACATGAATATCACCCAAAAGCATGCAGCTAGCAGCAGCCACTGGTGGTGCATGTTGTCAGATGTGAGCCATATAAAGTTGGCACTTCCTATTTGAAAGAGAAAAGATTGTCACATTAATTATTTTTGTTACAGTTTATAAAAAATACTTTCCAAAAATACTAACCAAAAATAATAAAACTTTAATATGTATGTGTGCAATAAAACATAGCAATAGATTCCACATTTAACTTTTTGCCCATTCAGCTGTATTTTGAAGCAACACTAAGGCTGAGACAATGTAACCACTGGCAGCTATCAAAGGGAGGCTTCACTCCTTCACCCTTGTTCATATTCCCCCCTCCTGCTTGTGCTGGGAATAGCACTGTGTCTGACTGCTTGGGAGACAGATCAAAAACCCCATTTTTTTAAAGAAGAGTTTATTTTTTGATTCAGCTTAGCAAGACAGCCCATTGTAGGAGAGGAAGGGAAACTGAAGGAAGCTGTGCTCTCACTGGTAGATGTAACACTAACACTATACTTGGTTAACCCAAGTCAGCTTATGACATAAAACATGGACTATTCCCCTGCCCAGCCTACCGAAACTACAGGCTGGAAGCTACCAAGTTTGAACACTAAGCTTAAGCTGACCAAATATTTTTCAGTTTCCTTGCAGCACTGCCTACTACATGTATCCCTGCAGGTAAGCCTCAAGGACAGAACTTCCTCAGGAGGGCAGGAAGGGTTACCCAAACGATTGAGACTGCAGTTTTAATGTGCAAAGAAACCACAGGAACTGACTGAATACACACAGTTCTATCCTGATTTTTGAAACTGCTATCTTAATAAATTTTTTTCTATGATTGTAAGATTAAATATAAGGAAACCAATGATAAAAGAGATTGGAGTTCCCAGCCACTACGAGAAATGGAAAATTTTAGGCTGTATCTTTAGCTGAATTTTCAACTTCTGATGGGCAATACACACGGGGGTGGACACCAGGTATCTGTGAAAGCTCCAATGCAAATTAAAAAATAACCCACATCCAAAACCTACAAAAATATAGCACTATTGTCTCTACTGTTGCTGGAGAGATAAGACACCAGAGGGGCTGAACTCAGGTGCTGAAAAGAGTGAATGCTTCCTTTTGAGAACACATGCAACACAACATCCAAGCGTTTAACCAAAGAGGCTCTAATACAAAAATCTCATACAATGGCATCCTCACAACAATCCTATAACTAGCAATAGGATCAAACTCAGTCCTAAAGCAGCCACATGCAACTTCAATGAGAGTCATGTCTGCATAGTTTGTGGTCACAATTTCTATACTGGCATTTAAGTGAATTGCCAAGGAATACAAAAAATGCCCTCTTTCCCAGCTATGAGACAAAAAAAAATGTTAGTTAACACTTCTAAGGAAGCATTTGTTAAGTTTCTCAGTCATATACCAGTATTCCACTTTCTTCATTCCCACAAAGCTTCAATAACAGAAGTAAGCCTGGTTTTGATGTTGTTTCAGCATGTCCACCTGCAACACTACTACTACTGCTACAGGTGCCAGTGCTTTTCCAACTAGCTTTTGCCTTCCAGCAATGCAAATGTTTCCAGGAAGAATTCTCTCCATAGCTGACAGCAGTGAACCATCTTCAGGATATGCTGAAAATCTGTGCAGGCAGTCAAGCAGTTCAAAACAGACTTGGGACCCAAATGATGTATGCAAAGTGGGTAAGAGGATGAAAAGAACTGAGTATCTCCAGTTAAAGGGAAAAAAAAAAACAAGCTAGGATGGCAGTGTTAAAGCCTACTTTTATCTTCTCAGTGTGGCATTTTTCAGCGTGGCTTCTGAAAGTTTCTTTCTCTCCCCTCTCTTCTTTCATGAGTCCATTTTTAAGTATTTCTAAAAACACCACACCTAGGAATCAACTGTGTTTTGGACAACTACAGGTGCCGTGACCTCCATCAAGACAATGTTTGTCATCTCCTGTTTTTTGCTGCAATTCCCTGGCTGACAACTGATCATGAAACATCCCAAACATGTTTATTCTTCATGATCTGAAAAACTGTTGACCAGGAAATACAAATATCATAGGAATTCCATCAGAATGGCCTCTTTTCAGCTAAGTAGTTCAAAAGTTATTCCTATCCTACCACTGCACTAGTGCAAGCCTGCCTTAAGATTCATGCTGAAAACCACCAGGTCTCAAAGGTCCTCATTTTTCAGTCTGCCATGAAATGCACTGTCTTCCACTTAAGCACTGAGATTTGTTACCTTTACTCTCAGACATTGCATTCATTTCCAGCTCTCACAGAAGATAAAAATTCAGATCTGATATCAAGACATAGAACTGTAGCAATGACATTTTTTACTTTTTAGGTAAATCCGCTAAAACCATGAGAACTGTTCAACATCCAAAACGCTGAATGCAGCAGACTGACAGAAGCTTGCAGAGAACACTCTGCAGGAGGAAAATCTCTAAAAATCAGCTATGGGCTTTTCAGAGGTATAATGAAAAGCCTGGACCAAACCTCTCTGCCCAACTCAGTAAATTTGTCCTACATAAAGCAGGGTAGAAACAGTCTCCAACATTCATAGCATCCCTGCTAGTCTGCCCACTTCTATAATGGTGATGGATGCACACCATTCAGTAAGGACTATTGATCTATATCCCCTTATGTAATTTATGTATTGGATTTCTAAGAAATTGTGTTAAATCACATGGGAAATGCAGTTACTGTGTGCTCTGACCCGAATGCAGTTAGTGGAGAGAGGACCCTGCTGCCAGGTCCCATGCTGCAGGGACAGAAGAGCATTTCAGCCAGTCACCTACAAGCAGTACAATTCCCATCTTAAGGACAGGGCTTAGAGAGCAGGAAGGGGTCAGAACTGCAGCCCCATCCATAAGAGCCACCACTTTTACCCTTCAAGACGTGGAAGCTGAGAGGAAAACATTAAGCAGTTTTGCACGCTCTTCTTTTTTTAATGTGCACCTGAAATCTGCAACCACTCTCATGAATATAAGAGTCTTGTCAGAGGATCTGTCATAATGTAGTTATGATGTTACTACACTGTTAGTTCCAGCATCCTGAAGTACATCTGCATCAGCAGCTCATCACTGCTCTCAAGAAGGAGAACTATTCAAAATTACAAACAGGAGTACCTCAACCATTATGCTCACTTAAATGCAACGATCAGTACTTTACAAAAAAAATAACGTGTTTATGTTGTTTCTCTGTCTCTACCTTAGTATTTGTATTGTTTTCACATACGGCAATTGCATTTCCTGTTTTATCTGTAACTTTGCTGCATTTCTGTTGCCTCTCCTGCACTTATTTTCTAGTAAATACATGTAATAGCTTCTGGTTTTTCTCTTTCAAAGGCTCCTTCAGCTTCCAAAGCAGTCTTCTATTTCTGGTTGTCTAAAACACAATTTTTCCTTACAAGTAGACAAAAGCAAGAAAAATGTTCAAAGTTTAGTCCATTGTCTCACAATGAAATACACAGCTCTCTGGTTAGTTTCTCCCTCTTATTGCAATTCTACAATTTTTAGAAGCACAAGATCTCAAGACTCCTGTCCCCACCCATTCCTCTGTCCTTCCCTCCTAGGGCTACCACAAAGGCAAACTGTCACATAACCCTCAGATTAGCCAGATGAAGGGTTTTACATGAGAAAAAATGGGATCACCAACACACAACACAAACATGAACTAAAGATCAAGACACAGCGTTGCAGGCTTGATCCAAGGCCCACAAGTAACCTGTTTGAATAAACCCTCATTCTTTGCAGAAGACTGCTGTCTTCAAGTGAATGATGGGACAAAGGGCGAACGATGTAAGCAGCATTTAAACTCAGCGCACAGTCTCTGGCTCTGGAGCTTATACTGCCTGCACAGGGGCTCCTTGACAGGACAGCCCCTGCACGCATCGTCAATGGCAGTGACATGCCAGGAGGCTCAAACTCCCACCTGCTTGCCCATCAGCACATGATGACTAACATCACTGGAAATGGAACTGGTAAGGAAGGCCAAGCAACAGCTAACTGGGGCAACCTATTTCATTTACATCAATGCTTCCTTTGTGTTATTTTACAGGTAAGAAAATGTGGCCAATTTGTTCTACTTTAAAAAAAAAATCAGACTAACATATTTCACAGACGCTCCTTTGGCAAGTTGCATGGTGCTACTTAATGCTCTAACATACATCGTAACCGGCTGGCTCTTTCCTGGAGCTCGCCTCTTCCCGAGGGCACTAACAGGCCTGCGTGTCGGCTCCTCCAGCTCCCGCTGGGGCCCGGAGCGCTCCCTGCGCACGCAGTTCACCTGTCAGCGGGATGCGAACCACGGACCAGGACAGCAGCAGCGCCGGCACCCGCGGCGTGAGCCCCCTCGGCCCGGGGCAGGCCCGGCGTGCGCCCGTCCCGCGGCCCCGGGCAGCGAGCGGGACCCTGCCCCCGCTCCGCACACCGTGCCCTGTCTGACAGCAGCAGCTCCTGCTTCAGCGGGCACCCCACGCTCGTCACTGCTGGGAACGGCAGCGTTCAGGCTACAGGGGTGCTCCATTCATTCCGTAAGACCAGAGCGGTCCCCGCCAAGAACAGGGGACAGGGCCGTGCTCCGACCGGCAGGGGACGAGCCGAGGCAATGCCCGGTCCCAGTCCCAGCCCGGCTCCGGGCGCAGAGACCTGAGATGAACCGACATAAACTTTTCCTGTTCTGGAGGAGGAGGACGAAGCTGGGCGGGCTTCCCCTCACCCGGCAGAGACGTACAACACATGCCCGCAGCGCCCGTTGGCATCCCCGCCCGACCCGGGGCGCCGGAGGAGCCTCTGCCCTGGGCTGGCGGCCGCCAGGCCTCTCCCCGCGGCCCTGCCCGGCCCCTCCCCGGCTTACCGGCCCTCCAGCGCCGCTGCCCGCAGCCCCGGCCCGCGGCGGCGGGCTCCCGCCTCACTCGGCGGCACGGCCGGCCCGCTCGGGCGGCCCCGGCTGCCGGCGCATCCCCCCCGCCCGGCTGCGGGCGGCGGCGGCGCCTCCCCGGCTCCGCTCAGCCCCTGCCGCCGCCGCCGCCCGGCCCTGCCGCCGCCGCCTCCATCTCCTCCCGGGGCCGCGGGCAGGCCCCAGCCCCGCCGCCGGGAAGGGGAGGAAGGTGAAGGCCGCCGCGGGGACGGCCCGGTTCGGCTGCGAGAAGACGCAGCGCCGCACCCGGCCGCCCGAAGGCGGGAGGGAGGGAGGGAGGGAGGGAGGAAGGAAGGAAGGAATAGAGGGCGGGCTGGGCAGCTCTGCCCTCCCCTCCCCGCCTCTTCCCTCCTTCCCCTCGAGCGCGGCGCTCTAGCCGGACTCACGAGTATACCCTTGGTATACGTGTGTTTGGGTCGTTACGTTCGGGGTTTTAACTGTTAAAATATCTTCGTAGGTTACTAACGCTCGTGTTTAAAAAAATATATGCATCTGGAAATTACAGAATCATTTATATTGGAAAAAATTTCTAGGATCTTTGAGTCCAACCGTTTCCCCAGCGCTGCCAAGGGCACCACTAAACCGTGTCCCCGGCGGTCACATCCATGTGGTTTTTGAACGCTTCAGGAAGGTGATTCCACCGTTGCCCTTGCCAGTCTGTGCCAATTTTGACAACCTTTCCATGAAGAAATTTTCCCAAAAACCTGATCTAGATCTCCTTTGGTGCAACTTGAGGCTGTTTCCTCTGGTCCCGTCACTTGCTACCTGGGACATCGCCCGGCTACAACCTCCTGTTAGGGAGTTGAAGAGATCAATAGGGTCCCTTTCCATGTGATTCTTCCTCCCTCATGCTTCTCAAAACACCTCTTACTGTTCCATTTTCTGAAGCCCACCATCAGGCAGGAAAGTTATCCTTGGTCAGGCAGGAATGAAACAATTAATCTAAAAACAGCCGGCAGAGCCGGGCATTCCCCAGCCCCTCACCCTGACATGGCTGAGACAGGCTGGGTACAGGCTCCAGGAGAAGAAAGCTGCCCTAAAGCCCTGTGAAGAACAGCTGTAGGGTGATGGCAGGTGTTATCTGAATGCTGCCGTAGCCCAGCCCAGGCTCCTTTTCCCCCATAGGCACTGTGGAGTGCACACAGCAGTGCACTCAGTGCTCTGCCCACTGGACAAGCAAAATGCCCACCCACAGGACTCTGATAACCACAAACCCCATCAAAACCAGGTGCTGGTGATGTGTCTCTTTTTAATATCTATTTTAAACAGGTCCTCTTGAGGACATATTGCAGTCTGACAGTGCACTCCTCCCTGTTAGAGGAAGACTTAGACCATGATCTGATCCATGCATTTTCAGGCTTGACTACTGAGGTGCACTTTGCTGAAGCCTGACCAAGGAAATCCAAGGATTCTGTCATTGGTACAGATACCATGGCCAACGTATGGAGTAGAACAGGCTAATGCAAATGTGTTAGCAGCCATGTGTCCAGTGCTATGCTGATGGCTGCTAGTCTCCAGTGGAGCAGCAGAAGCAGAGATCTCACTGGGAACCAGTGGCCAAAAGCCAGTAATCGGAAACCCACTTCTCTGCCTGACTCTGTGTTTGTTTGTATCAGCACCTTGGGACATGACTCCTTGTGTATCCCTTCCTCTCTTCCTGTGAAGTAGAAATGATGACTGTGACAGTTACTTTTTAAGCAAAGCACATTGGAAATCTGTGGCTGTCACCAGTCTGAGTCTTGCACAGGCTAGAAAGCTGCTCCTTTCCCCAGGTTTCAGTGATGACTACAGTTGCAGCTACACACGGATTTATTAACAAGCAGTCTCCAGCTGTGGAGCCAATTCCTGCCAGATTATCAGGCTCAACCTAGGAATTTTAACCTTTCAAGTATGTTGTTACTGACATGTATAATAATTAATCCAGCACAAAAGAGACCAATTTTCCAAATTAAGTCCAGTTAATACTCTTTGTTGTCAGTAATCAGGCCTGAAAGTGTCTGATGAAGTTGAAGAATGTGTTGCATAGGCAACTGTACTGTTGGATTATACAGTTGCTAGTTCAGGCCAACAGGATTCTTGCTACTAATAATGCTAAGCTATAGTAGGGTTTAGTGCTTTAAATAGGCAGCAAAATCAATGTGTGAGTCTGGGTTCTTTTTAATACTAGAGAATTTTTACATAGCCAGAGCAATGTGAAGGATAATTAAGCTGGTGAAAAGTCACCCTGCTCTCTCTGGAATATTCTGGAGTGCCTTTCTCAGATAGATGATGCCAAAGCCAATGGAAGTGACATACCCATTTTTTCTGTAATGACATGGGCCTAAACCTAAAAAATTCTTCTTAATAACATGTTCAATGTTTATTCCACTAAAAAAGGGAGTGTATGCCGTAATAGCTCTTGTGTATCTTTATTCCAGGTTCCACATTTCTCCTGGAAGGGTCTTACAGAAGATCCACGTTTGCAGCTTGGCCAGTCAGGGAAGACCAGGTGTATCTCATTCAAGCATTTTAAGAAGTTGTTATCTGTCAGTGGCAGGCTGTCTTGCCTGCCCTAAGTATAAGTTAATTCTAAATGGCAATTAAGCATACCAAAATTTTTAAATGAGCCCCTGTCTTGGACAAGATAAGTAATCATCCATCCTGCAGTTTACATTTGAACACATCCAGCCTAATCACACTGACAGAACTTTCATTTTCCTTGACCTTCCAAGTTCATCCTATTCAGCAGAAGCCTAGGCTTGCCCATATTGTTAAACTTATGCTATGCTTATTTGCTGTTATTTCAGGATTTAATCCAATGCCAGTTACTAGGATTAGTCTTGGTAGCCCTTTTTAGTCATGCTTTGTTTCCATAAGAGCTGACCTTAAGACAAGTCACCTGCTCAGCATCAAATACTCATGAGGATTTAAATAAATCTTATTTAAATGAGCAGGAAGGCATGCTTTTCCTAGTGCATTACTAGTGAAAACATCTATCTGCTTCATGACTGCATTTCTGAGGCATGGCTGATCACCAGAGGAGATGTCTTGTGTACAAGTACCTTGATTTACAGGTCAGACATGGCACCTTTGGTATGTAATACATTTATAAGGGTGTGATCTTCATCACCAGATTCTTTCTGCAACTTAAGGGATCTTATTTAAATGTGGTTTGGGTTTATACAAGATAGAACATATAGAATACTTTGTGGCCTCTACATTATTAAGAGATGCTGTGGAAACAGAAAAAAACAAAACAAAAAAGGCAGGCCAATGAATTCAGGGAGGTATAGCCTCATACAGATGCAGGATTTACTAATACAGCATAAATATAATATATCTAAAGTAGCATGTGTTTCCTTGCGTAGGAAAGATTGAGGTGTGTTGAGGGACTGGGGGGACTTGGGGCTAATATCAGTAGCAAAATCATACTGGCTGTAGTAGGGGTACAGATCTGTAAAGCAGCAAATGAGATGTGTTCATTTGAAGATTAAGTTAACTTTTTATTTGGCCTTAAAAGCAAGTTTTACCTCATTATGTGTGCCTTGGATTCTTAAATCTTTGCATATAATTACACCATTTGGTTGCCCTTTAAGAAGGGGACAAATAGTTTAGACTGAGGTAAGTAGGTCATTAGCTCAGCCATCTAATTTATATTTTTCAGACGTTTAGTTTGAGTTGGTAGTCTGAAAAATGAAAACAGATGTGTGAAGTTTATTAATAGCAAAGAATCAAACGTGCTGCTAGGACTGGACTAGAGTAGCAAAGAACTACATTTAATTATCAAATCAATGTCAATTAAAATTGAACCTAATTATTCAAAATTATTTTTATGGGTCATAAAATGAGTGCAGCCAATCAGCAAATTATCATGTCAATGTAGCAAGTCAATTCTTTAAATAAAAATCAGAAATAACAATTGAATTTGAAGTTCCAGTTATGGGTGTTTTCCAAAGTAGTGAAATTAAGACAATTGACTGAATCACTTAGAGTTCAAGACAAGTTACTGTATTGCCAAGTGACTGCTGCCCTCTTTTGACCCTCCCCTTTTCCCCATGGCCCAAATCAGACAGCTGGATTCAGCTGGCAGAGTCAAACTGGCAAGCAGCTGTGTTGCATTGTGTTTTTATTTTGCAGATTGTTGTTTGATTTGTCCTTTTGGGGTTTTTTCTCCTCCTGTTTTAGAGGGACACAGACCTGCCTTTGTTATTCACTTGAGCCAGGTGTCTTATCTTTTTGCTACTTAGCTACTTTTCTGCCAAGTCTCAAACCCCTTCCTCCCACATCCAGCTGTTAACCCCTCCTGTCCCAAGCAGTTTTCCTCCCTTGTATTCACTGCCTTGTGTTCCACCCACAGTTCTTGCATTGTATCCTCCCTTGAGACCTGCCCCCCTTTATAAACTGTTGTTTGCCCCCAGCTCATTGCCTGGGACCCCAGGGAGTGTAACATCAAATCAAGGAACCCAGTGCCACCCAGGCCCTGCTGTGGCCTTTTTGTTCTGCGCTGTGCCTCCACTGGTAGCTGGGATTCTGCAGAGCCCCGGTAAAGGGGGGCGGTCACCCCCCCACTGTCACCATCTAGCTGGGCCGTGCGACACAGCTGAGCCTTAAATTTACCTGCTGCATTCCCCAAGGGACAAATTATTTCCAAGCTATTTCCAGGTGACAAAGTTGCTGTGAATCTGCAGGTACAATGCTCGTGGTTGCATCTGTAACTTAGGCTCCAGCGTGGGTAAGCTGCAGGTACCCATGCACCTGCCAGTGCTGTGCCTTGACTTGAGAGGAGCTGCAAGAGTGGCATTGAACAGATAGAGAGCACCAGAGCTGTTCTAGGCTCACAAAAAGAAGTAAGGCAAATTTTTAGGTGGTTTTTTTTTTGGTCATTGTTTCTTAAAAAAGATTAATGGGTGAAGGTAGCTGTGCTACTCTGAACTAATACTTCTCTCAATCAGTGCTTGAGATTACACTCTGATATATTGAAAAAACACCTAAAGACAGCATGCTAAGCAGAAGACACAATTCCTGAAGTGTCTGATACCAGTAGTGCTGCTGTAGCAAAGGTTGGGAGAGCTGTTATCTACTGCTTGATTATCCCCAGGTTAGAAAACTGACCAGTTTTGGGGTAAGCAGAAACACCTGAGGGAGCCTGAAGGGTGACTTAGGTCATGGGGGTGAGATTAAAAAAAAAAAGAGAGGTGGAGGCAGGCACAGAACCTGGGTCCCATTTCCTAATGAATGTATGTAGGATTAGAATGTTTTACATTAAGTGGAACAGCTTTCACAGGGACATTGAGTGCTTCAAATAATTTATAACTAGCTGTTTAGGGCTGGCTCTTGGGAGGTGGCAGATGTGGTATCTATCAGGAGGAATTTGAACATTTGTTTCCCATATCCTTATAGCTTAATAATTAACTAGGAACTGCACCATTCTTGTGAAGGCAAGAAAAAAGTGTTTGTGGCAGAAATTCAGGGAGATGTAAGTCTAAAAGGGTTATCCTAAAATGATGGGCACTGTGCTATAAACCAGACTCAGGAGGGTAAGTCTGGGAGAGGTGGCACTTCACTGCTCTTGGCACATCCTCCTGACCAAGGCACTGCAAAGGCAGGCTGTCCTCTGGCCACAGGGAGTGACTCCCCAGGGAGGGCCCATGTCCTCCTGCATGGTGTGGCCCCTGTACCATACCTCAGAATGTGCTCCTCTGGGATCATGGTCCTCGTCCAAGAATAATTTTTGAGCTATTTATGTGTGACTGTTTCCAGTGGAAACTAAGAGCCCATAATTTTACAGAGTCTGGAGCCTATTCCATAGCTTTCTTGACTCTTTAAAACAAACAGATGAACAAACAAAAAGCCAAAAAAAAAATTCTCCTCACCCCCAAAAAGAAGAGAAACACAGGTTGAAAATTCTTTTTGTTTTTAGGGGATATTTTTTTGCTGCCTTTCTGAATATGAGCTGTTAACTATGTTACCATATGTCCTTGAATTTACCATGCATGTTCACATGCTACAACAGTAAAAAGATAAAAAGGGACAAGGAGCTTCCCCAGTCACCATGTAGAAATAGGGATGGGAGAAAGAATTAGAGGGAGAAGTTGGATTGTTTTGAAGAATGTGACCTTTGGATTTGCAACCCTGAGGTGAGATGAATTCTTCAGTCACTGAAACTTATGTTAAAGGTTCTTGCCCTTGAAATACAGAAACATCAGGCTCACAAGACCTAGACTTACCTTGATTGTCTGGCTGTGGCAAATTTTATTTCCTTCAATGTAATGTTTCCCAGGATATTAGGGCACAGCCAGTCTTGTGCTCTAACAATAAAAACTTGTTCTCACCTAGGTGAGAACACATGGGAGATTGTTTGAAAATGCCCATTTCTAAAATAAGTTTAACCACTTACAGCAACCATGAAAAAAAGAACCCTGAAAATATGAGGGGTAGGGTAAATATGGAAAGTTTTAGTGACATTGCTTTCAGCTTCACTACAAGGAAAAGGCTTGAGAGTATAAGATGATTTCAACATTTAATATAAAGCTTTGACATCTCCCAAAGTATAACTGATGGTTACCAACTAACCTCTCCATTTATTCAGCTCACCCAAAGAGCAGTTGATGTTTTGGAATTGTGTGACCACCAGTCATTCATCAAACCTTGTGTCAGGACCAGCCATGATAAATCAACCATGAAAAGCATTGTTTTATCTCTGGAATTTCTTCATCTAAAAAGAGGGAGAATGATTTTACATCTTCTTGCTATGTATTCAACTTAAATGAAAGAAGGTTAACAGATTAAATTCACCTTCACAGACAGTCCCTGACAAGTATTTTAAGATACTCACTTACAAATCACACAGTTAAATTAATAAGTCACTTGTTACTATTGCAATTGGTATTTGACAAAGGCAATATTGAAGTTGCCAGCTTTATACTTCAACTAAAGAAAAACATCCTTGTTTAATGCTTTTATTCATCACTGTAGTGTTTAAGAAAGTATCGTTATGTTTTTTCAAGTCATGTTGCTCTAAATTGCAAAATCTACTCTGAGCTCAAAATAATGAAATTAAATTAAAAAAGAGTAATCCAAGCCAAGATGTGGTTTTCAAATATGAACTAAGTAGTATCATAAAAAGTACATTGGTTCAGTGGTACAAGACACCATCTCGTAGCACAGATCCTACAGACTCTTTTCTCAGTTCCTTTAAAAATACTGTGAGTAGCCTATATCAGCTGTATTAAGCATTCCTCTCTTACCATATAACATCATAAATTCATATTAAATACAATCTTTTTTGGCCATTCAGAGCCAAACCTTTCCCTTTCTTAGCCTGTCAGCTCTTGCTGAAGGGTAGATCCTCTGTTCACCTTCAGGCTCTGCTCACAATAATCTTTGAAATTACAACCATTTCTTTTTTCAGTATAAGGAACACCCCAGCCCTGCATTTGGAAGCATCACACCACTTAGGCAGGCATATTTCCACAGCAACACTATCTTTGTTTTAAGTTGTATCCCCAGAAAAGAAGGAGGCTGCCATCCATCCACCCACTTACCAATTCCCTCTAGACATTCTGTCTTTTTATATTGCACATCATTTAACAAGTGGGCTTTCCTGGTTTGAAAAAAAACCCTACCAGAGCAGTTAGCATGTACTTTGCTGTGACATCCTTATTTCTTAATTTACACATCTTTGTTGAGCACTCACTTCATTAAGGAAACCGTGTCACTGAGCAGTGACCCATTGATCCAGCCACTGCAAAGAGGGCAAATTATTTTGTCCTTCAGGAATGATAAATAACAGCAACACACTGAGCCTCATTCTCTTGGATAACTCACGGTGCCACATTGTGCCTTGCACTGTTGTTGTCTAGATGTGCTCCTGTTACAGAAGTTATTGGGTCATATCAGCTTCTGCTGCTCTCTTGATATTGCTGGAGTTAGAATTCATTTTGGCCATGTTTGCTCCAAACAGAAGGCAGGGAGTTCTGCTTGATTTATCTCTTTTTTTTTTTTTTTTAATTTTTAAAATTTTATCATCACACTGTAGTGATTATGAGATTATCCTTAAGCCATTGCACGCAGATTTCATCTTGTCCAACTCCTTCACACAGGATTTTACAACTGGATAAGTGAAGTACGTTATTGATTTCATGGCAAAAACAAAGCTGCTTTCAAGAAGTGTTTGATAATAGTAGTTTGATACAGAAGTTACTCCAAGACTCCCTTTCAGAGTTGCAAGGAAGACCAGGAACTGCAGCAGCATCTCTGCTTTATGCCAATAACTCAGCAAATTGCTAGAACATACCAGACTACACTGTAAAGTGAATGTGTTTTTTTCTTTATGTAAAACCAGCAGAAACTGGATACACAAATATGTTTCTCATGTAGAACTAAGGACATTTAAAATATTTTTCAAATGATAGCCTGGATTTTGGAAATATATTTAATATACTCTCTAGAAATTGTTTTTTGTAATTTTATTATGCCTCCTGAAGCCTTATCATGGTCTTTATTGGCTTCTTAAATATTGTATTCATTTATCTTACTGTAAATCATCATAGATTAATTGGTTTTAACTTTACATCATTCCTCACTATTCCATTAAACACCATCTTCTTTAGACAGTCTATTACCAACTAGGACTATGATAACACTTTCAACAGAAAGAAAAAGAAAATTGGAATTGGATTCAATTAATTCTCCTGTCTCAGGACTATTCATCCAGCAAAATAAACATAACATAATCTCCAGTTTAATGTGACTTTATGATAGTCACATACCTCTGACCATCATAAATCTCTGAGGTTTACAGTCAAACCAAACAGGATTTGCCAGTTATTGCACTGCATCTTATTATATTAACAAATTATGAGATGTGGTCCCAATGTGTCATCTCTGCTAAACCTCTCCCCAGTGACATGTACTTAGGAGAAAGGTACCTGATATAACCATTGATGCAGCAGTCTCTTTTGGCTTTGCCTCCTTTAACAACTAAGTCAGGTAAAAACCCTAAGTTCTCTGCTCACTTTTGAGTGGGGTGCCTTACAGCAACTTATACTGCAGAAAAATGTCTGTCTTCTTCACTTATATGCCAGAGAGGCTCCAGCCTCCACATTTTTGTGCAGTAGGGCTGAGAGAGGCAGGGACTGCATTTGACAAAACGCGAGGGATAGAGTGGTCCTCTGCTGAGTCAGAGCGTAGTCTTCTATAAGCTCTCCACTCTGCTCTTTGTCTTTATTTCCCTCAAATTCTCTCTCAGTTTTTTCCCCTTCTTTTTTGGCTTTGGAGTAATTCCTTCTTTATCTTGCAGCCTTCAGAGAGAGAAGATAGTGCAGCAGTTGCCAATGAAGGCAGACAAGATGCATTCTCAGGATGCATTGCTATAAAGGGAAAAGCAAGCTGGCCTTACTGCATTTCATGCACAATGTTGCTAGCATTGAGGGACGTTCAGGTGCATAATTATCACAGGGAAAAACTACTCATCAAGAACTATACCAACAGATAAACCTCAACATTAGACACTCACAGACTGTTACTGAACCAGAAATTTTTGAACACCCTTGTATAACTAATCCCCAAATGCTCAAATTCTGCACAGGGAAGGACAAGTGCCTACCTCATTCTCTAGGGTAAGGAGCTCCCCTCCTCCCCAGTTCTCCTTCGGGGGATGTGTGTGCTCTGGCTATGTGTGATTCCCCACTGATCCCAACACTCCCTGAACCTTCATGCCACCAAGTTCTGTGGGAGCACAGGTGCAGAATCTGCACTACATCCACTGGGTCACCCCTCCTGGGTGCCTTCTGTGTCCCCCGATCCACATGGGCACTGCAGTGCTGGTGCTGAGCAGGGCCCCTGTCACTGTCAAACCCTGCTCTGTTACCATCACCAGGGCCCTACCCTCTGTTGCAAATTTCAGTGCATCTTTTGCAGCTCTTTTCAAGTTCAGTTTGTTTCTAAAGACTTCATATTCCTGGTTACTGTTAAATCCTGGTGATGGTCTTCTTCCTCCATAAGCAGCACCAGTTTTGGCAAACACTTCCTCAGACAGTTTCTGGTGTTCCACTCATGTGCTTTGTTGACACTCAACTTCCTGTCTTACCAGGTTATTTTGTTGAGGGTGGTCCACAAAAGCATTCCCCCACCCAATATTTTGCTGTCAAGAATTTATTAAGAAGATAAATAAATATAGATGGAAATAAGAATTCCAAAATGTCTGTATTCCTGCCACCACACTATCATTTTCCCCCCTTTGTCTTGTCTAGCTGGTGCATCATATTATGGGAGGTCTTTTTCTATACATTTATGTCTAATGGTGTAGCTAGATCCTGGGTGGGAGCTTTGGCCACTGCTGGGCCTGTAAAGGGCTGAGCAAAACACAGGGAGAGCTTTCTTAATTCAAGGTTTGGCCCACATGGAGCAATTACACTCAAGAAGATAATATGTAAATAAGGTGTTAATGGATACAAATTAATTCTGCATCTATAACAAATGCCACAGTGCTTCTGCAAACAGACCTTTGGGAAAGGATAACAATTAAAAAAAGCCCCTTCACTCAAATTTATTTGAGAAGGAGATTAAAGGCTTTTAAAAGACATTCAACTGTAAAAAGGTTCCTTCAAAGGAAAACCTGCCTTTTGTTTGCCTGTGGTTCTTCTGGACAGCTGCTTACAGGCAGACAAGGCAGATCTTTTGCCATAGAGAAAAGATGTATGTGTTCTGTGCACAAAGAGCTCTAGGACTCAGGTGTGGAGAGAAACAGCTTCTGAGCAATTCTCAGTAGAGGCTATGGACAAGGCATCACTACTGACAGACAGGTTTGGACCCTAATCCAAGTAGCAGAATTAGTATTAATGGCTCTCAGTTTATTGTTGGTTTACAGTCTGGTCCGATTGCTAGGCCCAGGAGTAGCCATTTCCATGAAACTTACAATTCCAGTATTTTCAGGCCAATAAAATGCTCTAACAGCTAAAAAGTTTTGCATTTTGCTACAGTAAAGCTTTTGTGGAGTGATATAATCTAATGAGATTTAAAAAAAAAAAAAGGCCAGTGAACATCAAGGAATAACAGCTTTGGCCAAAGGACAGCATAAAAGTTAGTTTAAGTCTTACAGCTGAAGTCAGGAGCCAGAAGGCATGCAACAGTTCATACAAATGACATTTAATTTGTCAAGGAAGCAATCCCTTCATTTTTAATACCAACAATACTCTGTAAAGATATATTTTACTTGAAACAGAATGCTTTCATATTAAGTAAGTCAAATTACGTAAGAAGAAAAATACAGATACCTTCAGCAATAACTGTAAGTGACAGTGTTTGAGTACTTACTCATTTTGAATAGCACTGAACTCAGATGTCTGACAGGATTAAGTGCTGGTAAGTATGGCTAAGGAAAGCAGAGTTCTGGGTTAAACTCTTTGCTCCTCACTCAGTGATAAGTGACACATAAGTTGGAATGTCCAAGGCCTGAGCTCCAGTTATTTTAGCACTCAGCTTCCCAGATGAGCTGGTTTTTGTGTATCATGTTAAAGTCAGGCAGATGATGGATCATATCACCAGCACAGGGTTAATGGCTCATATGATACTGAAATGGATTAACATAGTCTGGTGATTTCTTCTCTCTGGCTGGTGGGTTTAGAGTGAATGATCTTCAAGGAAACATGGTCAGGTAGTAAAAATTTTCTGGGATTCTCCCTGTAATCAGTGCTTGGTGAGAAAAATATTTATTTTCAGCTACTTTCTTCTAATATAGCAATGAGGATGTAGAATTGGGGTATTTGCCAGAAATCTGAGATGTATGGTATGCATGTTAATCTAAACCCTTTACTCTATTAATCAGTGTAAGGTATCCATAAACTGTGGTGATCCCTCTATAAACAAAAAAATCATAATTTACATATAGCTATACCCTAGGAAAATTAAACTTACAGATTAAGTCATTCAGATTTAGGAGGCATGGATAAATTAGTGTCAGCATTATAATTCAGCCATTAAAATCAAATTTGTTCAGCTGGTGGTGTGAAGTATGTGTCAGCCACTGCAGCATTTGACTCAGACACCACCTGGAAATTTATGGCAGGCCTAAGATGCCAGGAATGAATCATTCTGGACAAACCCTTGGTGAAAGCTAAACTGCAGATATTGATTGAGTTATCCCACCAGTTGCCTAAGCAGAAGAACATACTGCTTCCCCGTCCAGCTGGGCCAACACCAAATAAAATTAAGCCAAGTCAGAGCTCCAGGTTAAAGATCTTTTCAAATGTCTCAAAATCTAGAACTTATACTGATTCTTTATCCCACTGTTGCCAAATACAGCCCATTGCTACAGCACTGTTTCCATACAGCACAACATGGTAGGTGCAAATTGCTCCATTTCAGAGGAATTTACACTTCTCTGGCAGAGTGTAGTGGATATAAAATCACATTTCTCCAAAAGTTAGCCAATAAACTATGCAAAAGAATGCAAATATTCACATTCCTGGTTTAGTTTCCTAAATTCACCATTAGCATCTGTCCTCCATTTTGATGTTCTTTGAACTCCTGCCCAGTGGGACATGCTTTTAACTGATCCCTTTGAAATATTTACTTGCTGGCCTACTCAGCTTTTCGAATGTGGTTTCATAGCTGTAAAGTATAGCAACCAACCACAAACAAAAGCATAAGATTGTACTTACTTGATCATATTGTACTTAGCTGACATTCTGACAACCAAATCAGCACCTTTAGCAGACGTCAGTTTTATAAAAGTGTGATATGTGCTGGTAAAGCAAAGTTTGGGCACACAGGTCTGAGTGCCAAGTAGAGCCTTGCCCATGTGAAAACAAGAATGAGACAAGCTCCTGCTGTTTGGACCACTTGTCTGTGCTGGAAAGGTAAATGAGAATTAACAAAAACCACATCAAACATAGCCTTGTACTCAACATAAGCAGGCCCTGTCATATGTAATAGAAGATGAGTAATGGCAGCTGTCTGCAGGCTCTGTGGCACCTTTGCCTAATAAACACCCTCCATTTTCTGCAGCTTTCCTCATTTTCCAAGCAGGTCGTGGGTGAGGAATTGAAAGCCCTGAGAGCAGGATAAGGCTTTGAACAAAGTGCTGCTGAGCTGTGGAGGGGGAGAGGCATGAGCCAGCAGAAGCAGCTTGGATGAGCTGGGATGCACTCACGAGCTGCTCAATCGTGACATTGTGCACTCTGTCCTTGCTGTCTGCAATAACTACTGATTTCATTGCAGAAATCATTTACAAAAAGGAAACCAGCCCTTCACCTTTTTTTGCCCATTGATGCCAAATTTTTTTCTTATTCATTTATCAATCACAGCATGTTTTATTGTAAAATTATGGGTGTCATAATATTGCTGTTGCTAAATATAGGCCAAGACTCCTTACTCACAATAAAAAATCCCCTTGTTTCTCATCAACCCCCCACTAAAGCTTCATTTTTATATCCCTTGTGAATCACTGAGGACACTGAAAGCGACCCTATTTTCCTCTCTTTGTGCTGAGAGCCCAAGACATTAAAAGAGGAATTTTATTTATGCAGTGAAAGTATGGCTCACTAATGTAGTTTGGTGTTGATATATCAATTGGCTTACACTTTTGAAATGAAACATCCAGCAGCAAAGAGAGTTCTGATTTAAGGAAGCTGAATGTGTTCACAATATAACACCCTCATATATTTGAAATTTTAGTTTTCAACACTTTCCCCATTCTTCTCTCACACTGCATAGCTGTGATAAAATACTATTTTCAGTTAGGAGATAAGTTGTGATTTTTCTTTTTAGTGGAGCTTGAACGAGTTAATTTTTTCTCATCTTCAAGTATGAAGCCTCACTTGATGCAAATGAATAGCTCCATGGGCTTCACTGCAGGCAAAATTTGCTGAAAGAAGGCACAGAGTACACTTAGGCTACTCCCTGGTAAATGGTGAAATAAAGCAGCAGATAGTTTATTGTGCATGAGAAGGAGGAAGGAAAGGTCCAGGTAGCATCCGGTATTTTATGTAAGGCAGAACTAGATTTTTCCCACCCACCAGGATCACATGCTATTACCAAAAAAAAAAAAAAAAAAAAATCCCTCTCCTAAACTCAAATGTGTTTAAAAAAGTGGAAAGAGGCTACCATCTAACTGGCAGAAAGCAGAAGACTCTGCTTTTATCACCAAATTGGGAAAGCCAGAGAAGCACATCCCATTACAGTGAACTACTATCACTAGCAATCTGGTCATAATTTAATATTATTCTCTTGTAAAAAGATAGCAAATTATAAGGATTTAAAAGGATTGGTATCTCATATGTAAATATTAAAAAAATAATAGCAAATAGTGAATCTATAATGGCTCTCTAAGATCCTGTGTTTCTGCACCATGGGAGTGATTTGGATGCAAGATCTGTGATAAGCAGGGCAAGAGAAACACTGCTGGTGCACAAAAATTTTCAGTTTGGTTAAAGTGTTGAAAGACAGGAAGAAGATAGTTAATATGAAAATCTGCAATCTTTCAGAGTATCTTTACCTTCTCTCATTTTACTGTCTACCTCTGATGAGTCCAGCTCACACTTAGTGGGGCTCTGCTCTCACATTTCTGTGACTACATTGGCTTAAATGAATTACACCAAACACAAACCTGCTTCTTGCTGCCACGAAAAATAAAACACCAACCTCCTTTTATGAGCAAATTTAACAAATGCAGAGGATGCTTTCACTCCAGGATTTCATGGGCTTGGGTAGAAAGCAGGGTCTCTGCAAAAATGAGCTAAGGGCTTCCTGGAACACTGCATCTTCTTGTAAATGAAAGCCTGGGCAGATTTCCTGTGAGAAATCATCATCACAAAACTTGCTGCAATCTGCTTTAGTTCCCACAGAGGATAAAAATTATACAGTCAGAGGGACTAATCTCTTTGAATTCTCTCCTGTCTCCAATCTCCCATTCCACTTAAGACAGTGAGAATCTGACAACTGAGTGTCTGCTCCAGTAACATCTGACCTCTCCTGACATCTCCCCCCTCAGATTACCGTCCCCAAAAGGCAGTGATGAGGCAAAGACAGCCAGCTTTCCCAGGGGAAGGAACAAAGGGTGAACTAATGGGGTCACTCTGCTGCTCCTGTGCTCTTTAGGTGTTCAGGACACACAGCTGTGTAGCTGACAAAAGTCAATCAAGTCTGGCCCCCCTTTCCTTTGTGAGAAAGCAGGTGTGTCTCCTCCCTGACTGTTCTGAGATGCTCCCACCAGGACCAGTCCTGTCATCATCCTTTTAGTGTGCAGCACAGCCATTGAGGGACATTATGAGATGAGGTGGGATGCTGTGACAATAATAGCTCCTGCAGCTTTTTGTGTCCCATATGCCACACTGGAGCCATTGCCTCCCAAGCAGGTCTAATACATAGGCTCATAGAGTTAGGCTTGGAAGGATAATGTAGTTTCAACCCTGCTGTGTTAGACGTTGGACAACTGAATATATATTTGCTTCAGCAAGCCCAAAGTCTATTAAATAAAAGAGTTTGGGAGGACTCTGCCTTTCTGTGATTTGATTAGACAGCATTGCTCTTGGAACTTGCACAGAGAAAACCAGGGAGAGTTTTCCATAGTCAAACCCAATGATTAAATCAGGAAGAAAGGAAAATCACTTTCTGTTGATAGCAGGTCTGTATCTTTTCTACAGCCATATACCCACTATGAAATGAATTAAGAAGGGGATGGCTTTCTTAATTTCATGTGAAGGTAAATGTAGTAAAATGGGACTTGTTCAATATGAAAGTTCACAACCCTTCTAATTAGAAGGCAAACTTTATTTCCCAAGCTGCCACGAGGAGAAATAATTTCCAAACACTCAGCAAGCCCTACTACAAAACTGAATTTTCTGTTGCTCTGTCACTTTACCAAGCACAGCATCTTCTTCTGATCCTTCACTCTTTCCTCTGGGTCACTTCTAGAGAAGCAGTTTTACGGAGGTGGTCTAGGAGGTGGAGAGCGGGGTCCCTAATGCTGGCGTGGGGGTTTCTCGTCACGGCTGGCCGAGCCGCGGAGCGGCGGGGGCGGCAGGGCTGGTCCGGCACCGGGAGCGGCACCGGGAGCGACAGTGGGAGCGGTGCTTGGGACCGCCCCGGCGCCCATTGGCTCGGCGGCTCCAAATGGGGCTCGGCGAGGCCCCATAAAGGCGCCCGTCCGCTCGCCCATCCATCCATCCATCCATCCCATCCCATCCCCGCCCGGCCATGCCCCCGCCGCCGCCCGCCCTGCCCTGGCTGCTGGCCGCCTGCTGCCTCTGCGCCCTGCCGCGGGGCTCAGGTACGTGCCGGCACCGGGGGAACGCGGGAGAGCCCCGGGGAGGGTCGGCTCCTCTAGAGGAGCCCCGTCCTGGCTGGGCTCCGCGGCGTCCCAACGCAGCCGTGTGCCGTCCCGCAGGGTTCCCGCAGCCTTTCTCGCGCTACCGGGACGGTGTGGAGCTGCCCCCCAACCAGGTACGGCTGTCACTGGCGTCCGACAGCGATGCGACGAGGAGAGGTAGGGAAGAGACAGGGAAGGTGGGAAAGGAGGCTCGTCTGTGGCAGGGAAATGAGGTAGGAAATCGGCAACGGACTGGCAATACCGTATTAAATACATTATTAAATACCTTATTAAATACGCTGGGGGTTGGTAAAGAGAGGAGGGAGGCTGGCGCCCTTTGCCGCCCGCAGCAGCAGGTGGAACAGGTATGGGCAGGGGTGTGGAGTGCAGCAGGGTGCAAATAGGACACCTGGGTCAGCAAAAGACGGACAGGCTAAAAACAAAGCAGCCCCGACTTCCCGAGCAAAAACACAGGTCCGGAGGTATGATGGACACACTGTTAATGTGTATTCTTTACTTTTTAAAGCAACTGGCACTGTGTTTCAGTCAGTGGATGGAAATGTCCGATCAACCCCAGGTAACTTGACTCCTGTAATGTGTTTGATCTGCTGAGACTCTCTCTTCCAGACATACTAATTGTCCTGTATAACCTGGAGCATCGATGTCTGCAGGTGGCAGAGCCTCTGCCAGAGAGCCAGCAGCTCTGGAGAGCAGGGCAAGTTTGTTGGTGTGTGTGCTCTCCTCCTTGTGAAGCTAATGCAGACCTAAAGAAAAGCACTTTTTTTTCCATGCTTGCCATGCCAATATTATGCCAATAGTAGCTAACACTGAAGCAAGAAGTGCCAGACAGTTCTGCAGGATTTAAAGGTCCTGTTTGGTCCTGGCTTGGTGCTTGGTGGGTGGATGGTTTTTTCTGGGGCGCTCAGAGGACAGGGGAGCAAGGGGAAGTTTTCACAGATAATTTCTGCTGGCCCAAGACTTACTAACACTTTAAAGTGGAAGATCAGCTGCACTCGCTGCATTTAATATCGAGCCCAAGGGTCATTTTCAAAGCAGGGGAAAAAAAATCTGCAGGATCAGGAAGTATTTGGAAATTTTGATCGTTTTGTGCTGATTTTTTTGGTTCTGAAATGTTACGGTTTTGTGAACAAAACTTGTAGAAAACAGTTCCCAGATCCTGTTTTTCAGGTGTCTTACACCTCACTTCCTTGGAAGCTGTAGTTCTCATCTAATGTGATTGCATGCATAAGCAAATCCCTGTACTGTGATAACGAGTATGGGACAGTGCATTTCAGTGTATGATTAAAGACTATAGTTCTGATTGACCAAAAGGCTTGTAGTTAAAAATGAGCATAGATTAAACATGTCAAAAACCAAAGATACCCCTGGAACTGTTAGCATAGAAAGTGCATTTTAAATATTTTGATTTTGATCTCTTTATAGCACCAGACTGTATTGACAACAGTTGCTTATTCTCCTCAAACAAGAGTAATTTTTCATCTCATAATAGCATCAGTAAGTTTTCCCCTGCTCTGAGTGTTTTTGGTGAACTCAATCTAAATTGATCTGGGATCAGAATCAAGCCTGTTTTTAATCAAACCCTGTACACCATGTTCTCCCAGTAAATGTATTAAAGTATTGTTGGTTTTTTTTTCCAGATCTCCAGCACTGTTTTGGATCTCTGTTATTCCATATTCAACAGCATGCATAAAAATGAGGTAAGATGTAATTACTTGTTTTGTTTCAAAGCACTCTCTTCTTAAACTTAGAAAGCAACCACTCCACAACCAACTTTCTGACATTTCTCTCCAAACAATAATATATAATCTAATATTGTAATGGTTTAAGAGATGTAGGAGGGTATATAGAAGATTTTCTTTTTGTTAGTAGCTTGCATGAAATTCTTAGTTACTTTAAATTATTTATATGAAACTGCTGTTTTTTCACCAATTCAGAGCTGAAGAACCAAAACATTCACTTACAGAGTCAGTATTTTAACCTGACCCTCAGTTTTGAACAACACAGGGTTAAATACACTAAAAATATACATAACATTGGATCAATAGCAAACCTTAGATTATGCTGAACACGGAGGTGTACGAGTTGCTTTACTGATTTTAATACTCTATTTGTGTATGGGTTTTTTTTGTGTGTCGGATTCAGAGTAAGGAGATTAAGTTGAGGAATTATTGAGTATAGCTCTTTTTTGTTGGTGCAGTCATATAAGGACCCATCTCAGTATCAGTTCTGCTTTATATCACTTTTTTATTAGCACCATTTCATTAAGAACCTTTTCCATAAAATTCACTCAGCCCCTGGGTATATGCTAAAAAGGCCAATTTACTTGTGGAGGCTGAGTCCTCTGCTGTTTCAAAACAGGAGTAGATCCTTCAAGACAACAATAGAAAGTATTTTGAAATGCTTTTCAAAATCTCTTCTTGCCAGTGTCTTTAGCTAATTATAATTCCAAGCATGCTATCCTGAAGCAGTCACTAAAGTCTACACTACTGAAGCTGATTGTACAAAAAATGATAGCATTTCAGTCATAAAGTCTAATAAATGTTTTTGAGTTCACTACTGACTCATGTTTCCACAGCTTAGCCAATGAGGGAACATCCAGAATGATCTGGTAACTTTGAACAGAGTCTTATTTCTAGTTATTATTTCAATTACTAACTTTGCAAAAAATTATGTGTCCTCAAGATTGGAAGCTGAATCTCATACAATATCCTTTCAAAAAACATGAGCTACACATCTGCAATATGATTTCTAGGTGGGGTGTGAGTAAAGCAGCAGATAAAATAAATATGTGAAACTTGAAATATGGATAAAGAAGTCTGTGAAGTATTATCCATCTGATCAATTCTCATATTGCATGAAGTCCTACTTTCTTAGCTCACAAGGAATACACTACAAACATGAGTCTGTATGTAGTGAACCCAGTGAAACAGTTATGAAATCTTACTAATGTCAGCTGAATTTAACCTTCTACATTATTCTATATTTCTGTGAATAAAAAAAAAAGTTATTCAGTCAGAGTTACAGATCCTATAGAGAAGGTAGATTAAAAAAAAAAGTTATTCAGTCAGAGTTACAGATCCTATAGAGAAGGTAGATGGTGTTTTAAGAGAAGGAATGAGGCCTCAGCACTGTGACAGGCAAAGTCCATGGCAATTTGGTTTTGAATGGGACTTGAACCCCACCTGGGGAATTTAAAATATTTTGTGAGAACTAAGAACATTTAACATCAATGGCAAATCACTTCACTGTGTGTTTGAAATTTCAACCCCAAAGATATCTAAAAGCTCAGTTTTTATCATATTTCTTCCACATAGTAATCTCTCACCTGTTATAAATTAGTTAGGATAGTTGAAACTGCAGGCTGAGTCATGAGCCAATCTCTATCTTTGCTTGGTGTGTAATAATAAAATCAGAACAAAGGCAGCACTCATATTGTCTCTCTGTAGTAGTCTCCTCCTTTGCATCCTTTAAAGCACCTTGATTAAGCAAGCATTTTTTTCTTCCCTAGTATTTCATAGCCCTGTAAGTTGATGTCAGTCAATTTGTAAATTGTTGTCTTGCAGCTTGGACCAAAGAAATCCTCTTCTCATACCCTGAACCATGATTCCCTCTTTCTTGCTTGTGTATTTTGTCTTTTAAAACTCCTTCTCTGCAGTTTCCCACCCACAAGCTTTCCTGTGTTCTCACCCATCTTCTCATTCTTGCCCATTACACCTGTTTGTTTCTCAAGCCCACCCCAGGTAACTAAACCCACTCGGTGACTGATGGGTGACTGATGGGCTGTGGCACACAGCCATCCCATTCCTGGCTGGCTGGGAGCATACAGTCTGGCAGCTGTGTCATGGGCAGGAGGGCTCCTAAACCAGGCTGCAGGTTCAGGGCTGCATCACATGTTGAACTTAGTCTGCTCACATAAAGTCATGGGGAAAGTTTCTATTCCTTGAAATAAGAAATGAGTAGAAAAATGAGCAATTTTCTGAAGAATAAAGAGTGCAGGGGAAGGCTTAAACCCAGCAATCTTTCCTGGGTTAAAACCAAGGGCAGTCTGAAAGGCGAAGAGCAGCCCCATTTTAACAAGATAAGAGCTATCAGTACAATTCAAGCCTGAGGAGTGGAGCTCCAGGCTGAGCTCTGCCTCACCCCCAGAGCGCGGCTGCACTTTGCTGTACAGCGGGGGAAGCCTGCTGAATGATGGAAATGAACTGAGTAACTTCCAGACAAGGCTTCACATCAGTCTTTTAAAAGATGCATTTGCTGCGGTTCTTACATCTGTCTGTGATAAGTGTAAGGTCATCTCTCTTCTCACACGGAGTGTTCCAACCTCATCAGTACCAGAGGGTCGCTGTAACAAACCAAACCGTGCCGGCACTTTGATTAACGCGCAGTGTCCACTTGCAGGAATCACAGATTGCTTCTGCAAAGTTTCCAAAGAAGGTATGTAAATACAAAGACAAGCAGTGGCAGTAGCAGTGGATAGGGAAGTATGTCCCTTTCCTTGTTTCTTTTAAAGTCAGCTTGGGTTTTTCCAGTGGTTGGGAAATGATCTGTGCTGACCTTGCTCATACCCTATGTGTAAAGCTTTCTTTTATATTTCTTCTAAACCCTGTGAATCTTTAATTATGTTAATCTAGTTTATTTACATTAGACACCATGTCCTTCAGGCATTAATTTTTAATCAGCATTCCAGATGAATGGGCATTGGGGACTATCAACATCTAGCATGCTGCTAGAAAAGGCCACAATATTCTGATAGAATAGTAAAATTTGGCAACAGATCTATGGAATTGAGTTTAAAGTATTTTGTTATTGTTTGTGTTTGATTTTATAGGACAGTCATGGAACTCTGGGGCGGCCTTTCTTCCTTTTCAGGGTATCTGAATCTCTTTGTTTAAAAGACTGTAAATCTCAGACATTGTTATATGTTCACAGACAAGCAGCTGTTTCATAAATTCTAGCTGCAGTTGTTTTGAATAGAGGCCAAATATCCCTATGTTTGAAAGCTTAGGGAGCCATTTGCTCAAAAAGCTCTGGTTTGACTAAAAGATGACAAGATAATGAGATCGGGGTACTGGTAGATTAAACACTTCTTTTTGTTTGAAGTTATGCCTCTGCAAATGTTTTATCTTGAGCCAAATCATCCATGTGGCTTGTATCTCTGAGACTGTCAAGGTGCACTGATGCTAAATAAATTAGATCAAACATGTGCCTGAGCTGAGTGCCCACCTGGTCTGAAAGGTCTGCCCAGGAAGCAAAGTCACACTGCATAATGGTGAATAGCCAAAACAAAATGATCATAATTTCTCTCACATTTTTCACCCACTGGCTTGCTGAGCTATGACATGGTCTAATGCCCTGTGTGCTGGTTTAGACACATTCTGATTAACACCAAACTATTTTTTAGGAATATCTTCAACACACTTAAAAATTTTTAAAAATACTGTAAAGTAGGTCACATCAGTAACCAGAGTACCAATTCAGCTGTCATTTATGCTTAATTTCAAGTTATTTGTTGTTTCAAGTGTGTTCATCTAGGTTCTTTCAGTGCTGGTATTTACATGCTCTTTCTTAGGCAGGTGCCTATACTACCCCTATGAATTTAAACCCAAATCCTGAATGAGAATAATTAAGGCCAGAATGTCTAGCTTTTTGGGTAGAGGCTGAATAAAAATTTCTCATATTCAAAAGCATAACCCACCCTGCACGGATTCCCCCTGGTGTTTGACCTGTTGTTTTAAAGAAAATCTCACTGCAGCTTTATACAGTACCCTGCCTGCATGATGGGAAGGTCTTTTATGCATGTATTTTGCTGAGTGTGCTAATAAGTCTGTAATCCATTGCTTCTTTACAATCATCTAATTATGTTTTTCAGCCTCGAAATGGAAGAACTATTGAAGGCAGTGGTAAGTAGGCAACCAAAAGCATCAAGAATTTCTTCTGCCGTTTCACCAATGATGAGCCTCATGACAAAAGAAGGTACTGAGAAGCATTACAAACCTAGTACAAACCTAGATACATGCATTTTCTATGGCCACTAAGAGCTGTCTTGACAGAAATGTAGGGTTTTTTCATCCTCAGAGACTTAGAGCATACACCCTTGACAGAGGGATGGTTTTCTTTGTCATGCTTCCATACCCTAAAATAAGGTCAGCAGGGTTACAACATGGTACAAAGGGAACTGTGTGAGAAAAAAAGATTTATGTTTGAGTACAAATAACAGATTTGGGTGCTTTTCTAGACCTTCAAATATCAAAATCTTCATGTTTTAGAATCTGAAGCTATTTAATTTCTAACTTTGAAAAGAACCAGATGTACAGAATTGAGTATTAAGTCATATTCAGATCAACATCTCAACATAAAATATGATACTGTGTTAATTTGTTTCAGAATATCGTGGAATGTGAAGTTCATGGATTCATTTACCAGCTCAATGACTTGGTTTACACAAAGGAAAGAAACTTCCCATTGCACTGGCTGTCTATTATGCGACTCAGTTGTCTGGAATTTGCTGTTCCATGTAATAAATTTGCAATCAGTAACTCTTTTTGTTGTCCTTTTTTTATTGAAGCCCATACTAGGCTTCCTTGGGCTATAGCCTAGCATTGCCTGCTGCCAGCTGTAATCAAAGAAAATCCATCATCTCAATATTGACAATTTTCAAATGCAACAATGAACTTTATAACATTTTCTTTAATATGGTCATAAATGACAAGCTTGTCCTTTTGACTAGATAATATATTTCTCCATTATTTCAGAATAGGCATCCTGAACAACACTATACTAAAATCATCATGGACATTTTAATGATTTATTTTGAGTAACTAAGTGCTCAAGTGTGATAATTGATGAACACAAAGCACTCTGAAAGAAGAGGAACAAGTACTGCTGCTACATACAGATGTTATTTGATCAGATGATGTATTTTTTTCAGCCTTGCCTTACTGGCTATCATAAAGCACAAATGAGGCACTTTCAAGAAATATTCTGGTCATCTGCCCTTTTTTTCTGAAATCATGCATTTGAAAATGTAGTGCAGCTGATTGTGCTTGCACTGTGTGGAGTGTTTGGGTACATGGAGATATGGGCACAAAACTTTAAGTACTAAGCAATTACTTCCTTAGGAAGAAAAGAGCATAGTAAAATTGAGGGTCTGAGGATACAAATGAGGCTGCAATCCCTGAACATAGCATTGATTTCCTCAAGCCCTTTGTTATCCCTCCTTCTCTTTGGCTACTATGGTATAGCACTGTTCCAGTAATGCTGGCAACAGCTGCCTTTGGAGACACCTTTGTCTTTAAAAACAAATCCTGAGATACCTGTCTTTTGTCATTTTGTGGGTTTTTTTGTGGGGTTTTATCTGGATAAGTTCCCAGTTTGGGCTGTGTTAACAGAAGTTTGGCTGGCAGTAAGAGGGAAGGAATGAGTTTTTTGGGAATTGTTGACTGCATCTAAAGCAGAGTATTCAGTCTGGAGGCTCAGAATACAGGAAGGCCATGGAAAAAGTGGAGTGAGGGCTCCAAGGTGGTGAGAACTCTATCACTTGCCCCTGAGGATTTGAAAAGGCAACTGGCTGTTTCAGCCTGGAGGAGGGACGCCTTCAGGGGAGTCCAATACACCCTCCAGTGCATATGAGGGTCATCAAGGAGACAGCTGTTGCTCAGTGTATTGTCAAATCCTGTAGGAAATTATTAGCCCTTGGAAAAACTACCAAAGGGCTGCTGGCTCCTCTGGCTTCTCAGATATCTGGAACCAGTTAGGTTGTTCTTCTGGAAGGAACAACTAAGCCAATTACAAGTGGTGGGGATGCACTCTGGCAATGCAAATAAATAAGAGAGAATGATTACAAAAGCACTGCAATGGCACTTCTGGCTTGTTTTCATCTGAGGCCAAAGCTGAAAAGTATCAAATTCTCAGTTCTATGTAAGTATTTGTACTGGTATTGGCTAGGATAGAGTTAATTGTCTTCATAGCATCTTTTATGGTGCTGTGTTTTAGATCTGTGACCAAAACAATGTTGATAACACAGGGATTTTAGCTATTGCTGAGCAGGGCTTGCACAATCCCAAGACCTCTTTCCCACCACACCAGTGAGGCGGCTGGGGGTGCACAAGGAGTTGGGAGGTGACACTGCTGGGATAGCTGACACAATTGCTGAAGGGGTATCTCACACTGTATGCTGTCATGCTCTGCCATAAAAGCTGGGGAGGAGAAAGGGACACACACCTTCAGAGTGGTGGTGTTAGTCTTCCCAAGTCACAGTTTAAGTGATGGAGCCTGGCTTTCCTGGAGATAGCTGAACACCTGCCTGCTGATGGAAAGCAGTGAATTAATTCCTTGTTCTTCTTTGCTTTACCTATTAAACTGTCTTTATCTCAGCCCACAGCTTTGCTTACTTTTATCCCTTCAATTCTCTCCCCATCCTGCTGGGGAAAGTAAACGAGATGGCTGAGGTGAAACTGAAGCAGTACTGTACCATAGGCAACTCGTGCTGTGCTCATGCAGTCAGCAAAGGCTTCCTTCACCCACAACAGGTTTCAAGAATAACATCTGTTTGAGCCTTGAAACTTAAATAAGGTTGTTAAATAGGTGGTAATTTGCAGGTGAGAACCTATCTTAGGTTCCTCAGTCATATATCTGTAGTAACTGTGACTGTAAGAAGCACGGAAGAGCTCTTGTTCACTGCTCAGTGGAAATCTTTGCTCCCTGGAGCAATTCAAATGTCACCTGCAAAACAGGAGAAATTAATAATATAGAAATGCAAAGGTCATCACTGGCCTGAAACTCTTTCTGAATATCCCACTGCAAAACTCACAGCAGAAATTCAGGAGTGCAGACACAGGTGACAACAATTAGAAGCACAGAAATATTTCTGCAAGAAAAAGAGGTGAAAACTCAGTTCTCGCTGTCAGGCAGAGAAGAGACAAATCTAGAGTTTTATGACAAGATAGTCAAAGTACTGAGTGTGTTTAGAAGAGTAAATTGGGTACTTATCCATCCTCATGTCATAAAAAGCAGCAAGGAGGGACACTCAACTACACTGAGAAGCAACATGTTTCAGCTGCAAAGGGGAAATTTTTTTGTAGCACTTAACTCCTAGTACATGTGGTTAAGAACAGCTCAGTGGACCCTTGGAAAGGCAGGAATATTCAGGAGCGCACATCTTCGTGCTACCTAATATGACTCAAAAATCACTTCAGGCTGACCTAAGACCTTAAAAGCCTGGCCTGCAGGAGCTGGGCTCAGCCAGGCAGCGCTCAGCAGAGCACACAGCGAGGGACCTGGAAATGCACTCATCTGTGGGGGAGCAAGTGCTGCCCAGCCTCACGACATGCTGCTCACCAGAGACAGAGCACAAAGCACAAGAGGAAAACCCTCTCAGTGGTTTAGTTCCCTCTCTCTGGTCCCTTCGTGATCTTGTGCCTTGGACAGCCTCACTCCCTGCTCAGCTCCCACAGGGAAGAGCTCACTTAGTAAATCTTGAAGTGACTGCAAGCTGCGAGGGATGGCAATGCTGCAGGACAGAGTCAGCATTCAGAATGACCCTGGTAAAGATACATATGGAAAAAAATGTGTACAGCTCACTGAGGATGAAAGGAAGTGATTGCACAGGGTGAAGAATAGTCAATTACAGCTTTGCAGCGAAGGGGATGGGTAACTGTAGATAGTCAAATATCATAATGTTGAGAAGAACACAAAATACAATATGGAATGAATAAAAAACTGTAGAGCCTTACATGGGAGGGGTTGCATTCCTGAATACAGGTAAGGTTTCAGGTACAGAGTAATGCAGGAGAAGAAAGAGGGGGACAACCAGCGGAAAGGCAGAAGTCAAGGAAAGTTGGAACTCTGAATGAAGTGGGGTTGATTTGCAAGAAGGAAAGTGTGAGGTGAGGAATGATAAAATGCTTAATTTTAAACTCACGATTCCTGTAGCATTCATCAATGCCTGTGTTTATTTATTTGCTGGGATTTTAGAGTCGAGCAGTGATCCCAAGATGTCTACTGGTTGCTTATATGGCGACCACTCTTAAAACTTACTTACCTGCTCCAGACAACTCCCACGTTGAAATTGCCATTCCTCTACCTTATTAAACAGGGTAGAAACATATCTTTGACTGAGCTGCATTGACTGCATAAACTGTCTTTATTGCTCTGACAGACTTTCTGCACTGAACAACAAGAAGGAGCTACTAAGTCTCCTTCAGTCATTTTCGGATCAACTTTTTTCAGTGTACAAAATCATAAATGTGTCTGATCTTAGAGCAGGTTATGATTCACCACCTAAAGTTTTGACATTTCTCTGGTGCAAAGAACCTTGTACACCAAACACCATCTCCCCATTAGCCTTCAACCTGCTGAAGATCAATAGAGGAAGTCTGAAGGAGAACATGAGGCAAACTTGAAAGAAAAGAATTCTGGATTTATTTACTACAAAGCTTCTTCACCCAGGGATTACTACACAGCCATTCAGATAGTACCTGCTGGATCACGGCACTGAAAGATGTCTACACATGAATACAGGCTTCTGGAGTAAAGCTGTCTAAACATCCACCAGAAAAATACCTACACATGGACTAGAACTTCTAGCAGATAATACCAAAATATAGAATGTGTGTGAATTGACCTCAGAGCACCCAGAGGCAATCATGTGTGATCCATCCAAAAAGAAGCAAATTTCAGGAGCCTCATTCAGCACAGCATTAAGGTCATATTTCCTCTCACGACCCTGGTGTGAACAGATGTGCCACAGCCACCTACCCTGCTGGGCAGCGTGGCCTCTACAGGAACAACACCAGAGACTCTGCTACATGAAAAACACCCAAAATAGCCCTTGATTATCAGTGGTCTTATATGACATCATTTCCTTCATTTTCACAGCTCTGTACAGTCTGCATAGTTCCACAGACTATGGATAATCTCAGATTATAACACAAGTTCAATACTCTGACTTTCAAAAGAGTGGCACTTGATTCCCAAGAAGTCAATGGTGTTTAGGAATTGCAGTATTGGGACCGGTCAGCAGAGGGCAAAGCCAGCATCAAATTTGGGATGTTCAAAGCAGAGGCACTCTGGGCCCTACCCCTCTCCACGGTGCACTGGGCTTGACCAGCTCAGGTAGTGAATGGATTCAGACCTTGTGCATCCCTTGTGCTCACCAAGACAAAGCTCTCTGAGGCCATAACTTGAGATGTTTCCTGTCCTTACAGAGAAAGTGAAGGTGACAGAAGATATCAAGCTTATAAACACACAAATCTCAGTGCAGAGTGAACTACAAGCACCCTGCACAACCCAGACATTCAGTTTTCTACAGCATTCAGTCTTCTAGACAGGTAAAAGAAGAAGAGCTTTTCCAGGCATCATTTCACCCCCATGCTTTCATCTGCTCACCGCTTCATTGAATTGTGGAGCGCCATGTACACACATTCTCTAATGGGTGTTATTGAAGACATCTATTTTCCTTGACACCCTGGTGCCGTGGCATAACTGAGTTAGGAAAGTAACAGCACATCAAGATAAATGTGTTTTGCAGCATCAGTAACAAGGGAGATGCCAGAGGAGCTGTATTTTGAGTGGGTTTTTTTGCTTTGATTTGTAACCAAGCCACAGACCAGCCTTAGCCACAGGTGACTGAGCTAAGTTGAAACATAAAGAATGAGAACTAGTCATGTGCAAAAGTACCATGTAATTAATGTCTTGTTTCATCAAAGTAAACAAGCACTTTGGTGATCAAGAGAACAAGCAAAATTATTGCTATTGTATTTGAGATTTGAAGAGGCTCTCCTATACTGTATTACATGAAAGAAAGTTTTTATCACTATTTCTTTAGAATGACCTAGGGGTATGATTTCCATACTTACCAAGCACGTTATTGAACAGGGGCCTACTGTGGGTATGAAGCTAAGCATCTTCACTACTAAGAGAACATCTTTCTGTCTTCCCCCTTTGTGAAAAAAAGGGTATGGTTGCTTAGCCCCAACGTTTTGCTATGATACTCTGTGCATTTCTGTTCAAGATCATCCAGAGCACCTATTAATCAACCTGGATACAACCCCAATTTTCTAAGGAAGCCAAGTTTTCATTAGCTGGGTTCATGATCTTCTTTGTCTGAACATGTTCCCAATGCCTATGTTTAGAACAAATAATGACATAAATGACCATAATAGACCAGTAATATTTGTTGAGAGTTTACCTTATAATCAAATAAGATACTTCATCATTGAAAAAAAAAACTTATTTACTGATTAGAGAATGCATCATTATTTATCAGTGTCATTAGTGCAACTCCAGTACATGTCTAAGTACTCCTCAGCCTATGTTTTGCACAACCAGGTGCCAAAACAGAGTTCTGCATTTTTCCCCTCTCAGCCTCTAAGAAAAAATCCAAACCCACAACAAACCAACTTTGCTCATTGTTCTAGCCCCAGGTTTCTGCGGATCTATAATTTCACTGTTGATGGGCTGTAAGGCAGCAGTGAAGAGCCATAACTGTGTTTATTTCCTCTTCAGCAGCAGAACATTTGATCTTTTGGTGGCCCCTGCCAGGGCTGGTTCAAAGCTTAATGAGCTGCATTAACTTTTAACAAGTGCTGTGGAAAAAAGAATACATCTAAAAAATATCAGCTGTGCTGTTGTGGAAGTAACAGGACAGCAGGTGTAAACACAGAGACAGAACAGCCAGAAAGTATCCTGACATTCTTCTTGCTTGACAAGCTTTACAGTGTAAACAAAAGAGTATCACTCAGTTCTTCCTGCCAAAAAGGGAATTACTCTTTGCTTTATTCTGTTGTGAAATGCTACCTCACACAAAATTTACATTCACTTCCCACTGACATTTGTGCTGCTCTTTCCTTCATGAATCTCTCTCTCATTCTATTTTTACAGCATTTTCATCTCCATTCTCACATCTCAGTTTTTCACCGCTTCAGAACTGTTTCTCTTAACAACAACTTCTACTTGACCCTTTTCTCTGCCTGCTGCCCCAGCACAGAGCATCCTGATACAGAAGAAAAAGGCAGCGAATATGCTGTGAGGAAGAACATGCCATAAAGCAGATACTAGAGCACGTTTCCTTTGAAAGGACCAGTTGCTTGTTAACTACAGCAAAAGTAAGTTAAATGCCCCTGAATAGGGTCATTTTATTTTTAAAAGATACAAAAATGACTATTTAAAAAAAATTATCAATCTATAGAGGAAAACCAACAGACTTTGGAGGGGAGAAGGGGAGTACACCCCTTCTCAAGTTCTTGATAACTTTGTACACTGGAAAAAACCACTGAATTTTTCATCTGTGCTAAGAGAGAAGATATGGCTCCACCACTTTCTGCATGATAGAGACTTACTGTAATGATGGAGCAGATGCTCACTACAGTTTTAGGAGCAATAAGGCTTTAAAGACACAGGGTTACTAACAGCTAAAGCAGAGGTATCCTCTGAGATACTGAACTAATTGCACAATGAATCTGTGCTAGATGGAAGCAAAGTTCACAGGAACAGCAGCATGTGTCTTGACTCCTCTCCCTGCTTCACAACACTTACCTGCAACATGTTTTCAAAAGTAAGCATATACTGGATTTTTAAAAAGTTACTCAGGTGCTATGCTAGGCTATTTTTTAAAATTTCATTTTCTGTTCTTCCATCCATAAGAAAAGAGAAAAGGAGACCAGTCTACCAGTCTTGCATTCTAGAACTTTATTACGAGCTTTAAAAATGCCTTAAAATTAGCAGGCAAAATACTTGACAAAGAAGTAAACACATACAAATTAGTGGTACTGAGCCCCAGCATCCACAAGCGACCAGACCAGGAAAAGCAAGCTTCACTGTCTACCACCATATTCTTGAGAAGAAGCAACATTTCCACTAGTTTTCTTCAGAAGGAGCTGGGAAAGGATATTTGGCATAACCCCGCCTTGAGGAATGGTCACACAGGCAAAGAGCTTGTTCAGCTCATCATCATTTCTCACAGCCAGCTGAATGTGCCTGGGCAGGATCCTTGTCTTCCTGTTTTCACGTGCAGCATTCCCTGCCAGCTCCAGGACCTCTGCCGTCACGTACTCCATCACTGCAGCCAGGTAGATGGCAGCGCCAGAGCCAATCCTGTCAGCGTAGTTCCCTCTTCGCAGGTGCCTGTAGACACGGCCCACAGGGAACTGCAGACCTGCCCTGGCTGATTTGCTCTTCTTGTATGCACTTCTGGGGCTGCCAGCCACTGCTTGTTTCTTTCCACGTCCAGACATTCTGACAGGCGAGGAGACACAGCGGGCTGGAGGGCTTCAAAACGCTTGGGCTACAGCTAATGGACAGCAAGAGGAGACAACAGCAAGGTCAGTTCTGCTCTTCCACATCGAGGAGAAAGCCTATTCTTTTCTTGAGGAAAGAGCTCACCACACACCACAGTTCACCAACAGCAGAGCTAAAAGTTTAGCAGTTATTCCCCTTTTACAACCTGCTCTTAGGAGAAGGATCTCATTGCAAAACCTAGTTAGATATGAAGGGCTCAAAAGCAGAGAAGCTTTCCCCTGCTACTTGGAGTGTATTTAGGATTAAGGCAGAGTGAGTCTTCTTCAGCAAGATTTTTTTTTAACGCCACAACTGTTACCTCAAAGCTAACTTGAGGCCTGTCTCTTTATTTTAAGAGCAATCTGCATTACAATTTCTACTATCAAGTTACAACGTCCCTTCATTTCAAATATAAAAATGGAAAAATTCTTGCAGCCCACAGCTTGTTATACCCAAAATACTCCAGGACATTTTCATATACAGCTTTAAATTAATTCCCTAAGCTGTATTCTGACTTCTATGAGAATACTACTGGAGATCTTCTGTACCAGGAAAAGGATAAATTTATTTGGACAGCACAATTCAGACTGAAGAATAGAAGTTACCATCTCATGACAAAGGAAATTCAGCCCAGCTAGAATACTCTTGCAACTGGAATAGCAAAACTACTCCTTTAAATAACATTTCTGGTCTATAAGTAAACAGGACAGTTAACTTCCAGCACAGCTGGAATACAAAAACATGCATCACTACATTAATATTTAGGGTTTTTACTGAGAGATTTAACTATTTAAAAAAAAAAATCAGAATAAGCTTTGAAAAGAAGGTGAAAACATAGTAAAACTTTAAAAAAAAACAAAACAAACAAACCCAGCTCCTAATAAAATCCAAGCAAACTATGCCCTTATAACTCCTTATCCCTATTACCAGACAACACTTTTTCCAAATTATTCACAGTATAGTCATACTGTGTAATAGAGGCAACTAGCTTACAAAATAACACAAAGCTCACAACCCCAAATCTTCTACAATGCATTACAAATGTACATCACATTACCTTCAAAATGCCTTTTCTCTTTTTCCTAGTCTGTGCCTTGCTACAACCTACACCCAAGCACAAACAAGTCAGGTAGCACCTCTACCCCAGGCCCAGAACCTTTTTATTAGCAACTTTTTCTCCTCATCAGTGGGTCACTTGGGTAATTAATGAGTCATTTACACATGTGCATCCTCTTCCTTCACCTAATCCCTGATCTGGGGCAAAATGAAGAAATACGCTACAGCTGCTCAGAAGCAAATTGGCTGGGGAGAGGGGGAAGAAGGCAGGCTGTCTGCAAGGGCTGAGCTATAGCTACGTTTCAGTCTCACTACGACACTGCCAGTTCTCACCCACACTGGCTGGAGTATTTCTGTCTGCATGCTATGTGTAAAAGCAATCCTCTCCTTCCTGCTGAAGCTTGAGTAAAAAAGTACATAGGGAAAATGGGCTTTGTAAATATATTTTTAGTTGGGTGGGAGTGGGAAACTGTGTTTTCCTTTAGATGTGTCCTGGGTAGAGTCATGCTTGGTTGACATTGTGTCTGAGCCCCACCGAGTGATGCGATGGGGCTGCTCCTAAGATTTAGGCTTCTGCCCCCTCTTCTGGTAACTCTGTCCCAGATGGGGCTCTAGTGCTGAGGGTGCTTGGCTAGTTCCTCTTTGTTCACCTGGGCAAAAATCTCATCTCAGGCAAAGGATTATTTTTTGAGCAGCCTTTAAAGAAATGAGTGCTCGTGTCCTGCTCATGCTCTTTCTGTGTTTGTTTTCTGGCACTCAAAGTAGTTTCCAACCAGCAACATACAAGAGCTGTGGGTGTGAATGGTATTTCAGCCACAGAAGATGACTACCAGAGGGTAGTCCCAGAAGCCCAGACTCCGGCAAAATACTCAGACAACAAAACTGTCATGAGCAGTTCAGCCTTTGGTTCTGCCTGCCAGACACCAGCTGTGGGTCAGAGCCTCACAGCACCTGCATTTGTGGCACACTCACTTTTCCTACGTGGACGAGCGTTTAGTCTAAGCTGAGTGAGGCTGAGTTTCCTACCACCTCAGGGCATTGAACAACCAGGATGGGGTACCCTCTGCCTGTCCAAATGCTCACCATGAGGACTGATGTGCTTCTCTCAAAGCACAGCTGTCATTTCTCCTAATTCAGAGGCAGAAAAGGTGGCTGTGCCTTCCCTTCAGTAACCCGGACTTAGCACAGGCAAAGTGGCCAGCCCACTCCACAATAACTGGCTGTTAATGGGATGCCCACGATCTTACAACATGTGGAAGTGGGGCTTCTAAATTATCACTTCGGGCCCTTGCCAGAGCTGAGACAGTCCTTTCTCCCCATGCCTGCTGGCAAGTTCTTTAGGGTTCTTTTATGGGGACTGAGATCTGGGTAAGCATGCTGTCCGTCGGGCTAGAGCATAAAAGGAGGGGAAAGGAGGCAGGAGCAGGTCTCTTCTCTCTGCTATGTGTCTTTGAAAAGCAAGCTGAAAAGATCTGCTCTGTTCTTTGAAAGGGCAGGCCTAGGCGCCTGTTTGTATGGAACAGATTTGGGTCATCACATCTGACACACTTTAACACGGACTCAAAACTGAAATAAAAGTAACTATCAAGAGACAAATTTCTGGCAATATCATTTGGCTTTCATCCAATCATAACAATACTACAAGTACACCTGATTGTGCCTAACAAGAATAGATAATATAGGTTTGACTGCTTATTTTATTTTATTTTATAACAGATCAGAGAAAGGAAATAAGAAGATAAACCACTAGGAAAACAAAGCAGGGTATGAAATAGCAAACAGATAAAAAAGGCTCAATGAAGTGTAAACAAAAGTTACAGGGAATCACAGGAAAAGACTGGGAGGGACCTGTCCAATCTCCCTGCTCAAACATGGTTATTCCATGTCAGGTTGGAAGGGGCTTGAAGCAACCTGGTTTACGGGAAGGTGTCCCTGCCCACGGCAGGGGGATGGATTTTCGATCTTCAGGGTGCCTTTGAACAGTTCTGTGACCACTCCTCACGGCCCATGCCGGCCCGAGGCCTCCCTCCGCCGGGCCCATCCTTATTAGGCGCTGCGGGAAGCGGCGGCGCTGGGCCCGCCCCGCCGGGAGCGCCGCCTACCTCCGGCCGCGCCGCGCACGCCGGCACCGGCCCTGCCCGGCCCCGCTCGGCCTTTCCTAGCGTCGCTGCCCGGGCCCGGCCCGGCCCCGCCGGCACCATGCAGGTGAGCAGCCCCCGTGTCCCCGCGCCGGTCGTGTGCGGGCGGTGCTGCGGGGCCAGCCCGGCCGGGCCAGGGCCGGGGCCGCGCCCTGGGCTGGGCTCCGCCGGCCGCCACGGGCCGCCCTCCCCGGCCGAGGGCCCGGGGCAGCCGGGTTCGTGCCGCTCTCTCGGGGCAGAGGTGGCTGTTGTGGGTCGGTGTTTTTCGGCAGCTCCATGGCTGGGTTTGTGGCGATTTTTTGCTTTTATTTGCAGCTACGGTACTTATTTCACTACTGTTGTGCAGGGGTCGGCGTTTCGGGCACTGCGTCAGTGAGATAGTAAATGATAGTAAATGCGGGGTCGAGGGAAAGGTGACCGCAGTCAGAGACGGGGGGAAAAAAAGTCTGGTGTTGTGTTTGGTGAGCTACGTTGTTCTTTTTCTTTATTTTCTTCTGTTTCTTCTCCCCTTCTGCCCCCTACCCCTCCCTTCCTATCCCCGATAGTCCATAAGTACTGGGGCTTAGTCGGGGAAGAGAGATGGTTGTATGGCTGTGAGCAGACCTGGTGTAAGGTGTGCTGATACAAGCTAGAGCAAAGCAGTAGGCGTGTTCAGTTTCTAAACTGGACCCAGGCCAAGACAGCAAGGAAGCACAATTAACCTATGGGTGCTTATCACTGAGATTTCTTCTATTTTAAAAAATAAAATTGCCTGCTAAGTAGGAAAATCGCATACTCAGCTACTTAGCTTTTCAACAATATGCAGAGGTGTATTGGCCTTGTTTTGAAGTATTATTGCAACTATTTTACAGTAAAATCTCAGGAATAGTCTAGCTATAGATTTAGATCTGAATCCTTAGCAATGGGCTTGGCTGACAGAGATGGCTTGCTTTTGTCTAAGCACTTACATAGTCACTCTGACTTGAATCTAACAAGGAGACTTCCCATGTACTGAGCGCTAGGTCTCTAAAGTTTGTGTCTGTATCTTGTCAGTAGTGCTTCCTGATGCAGGGACCATTGATTTGGTGGCCTGTCCTGCTGAGGGTCTGTAAGGAAGTCCTTGGGTTAGCACACTTATCTGTCACCCAGCTCCTTTGGTGTCACTTTGTGAGAGATGCAGCAGTGGTTACAATGCTTCAAACTTTGGTACCCAGCCAAGACCTCCTGTATGTGCTGTGAGTGGGATGCAGTAAAACAAAGTCAGTCTTCAGGGTACTGCAGGTCTGGGGCTGGAAAGAAGCCTCGGCGTCAGGAGGGTGTGCACTGTGGCTTTCTGGCACCATCCATCCAGTTACCAGTTTAGTAACTGCGTTAAGTTCTGGAAGTGCTAAAATTCACCTTGAAGAAATACCATCCATTTGTTGTTCTGCTCTAGGATCCAAATAAAGACACGGAGTGGAATGACATTCTGCGCAAGAAAGGAATCCTTCCTCCGAAGGAAAACTTGGAGGAACAGGAACGGGCAAAGGAAGAGGAGCAGTTTGCCATCCTTCAGAAATCTCTGGGTGAGTGACCAGCCAACTCAGGCAGCAGCAGAACAAGCCTTGGAATGGCTCCTGAGAGAAGCTTTCTCAAAGAAATGAACAGCAGCAATGTTTATATGCCACACAACCAAAGTGATTTCAACTTCTGTAGGGGAAAAAAAAAAGTCTTGAGCCCCAAGTTATTCTTGAAGAAAATATCTTATGATTAAGTGATTTTATTTATATTCTTAGTATTGTTAAGAATAAGCATACTTCAGCCAAGGTGTAATTAGTAGGATGGCGTGATAGGTAAATGCTGAATGGGACCATTTTGACTACCACAGTTGTAAACAGGCCTAACCTTACAGAAAATTTCCGTGTGGAAACATTATGAGGACATAGGGCAGCATTCAGGAATACTCTGCATTATTTGACTTTAGTCTTTAAATTATTTATTTTAGTCTTTAAACAGGCACAGATTTTTGTGCTTAATAAATGTTTGTAACATTATTGACTGTTTATTTTGTGATGCTGTTGGGGAACACTGAGTAGGAGATAGATATTGATATATAGATTTAAATATTGATTTTGAAAGTTAGATGTTGAGAGTTTGGGGTAAGGGTCCTCATTCTCCTTTTTAAACACAGGCCTCTAAACCAAAACATTTCCAAGGACTTCATTACCTCAGATAAATTTAATTCTTCTTTTTTAAAGCTTTGTGCCCCACAGAACTGCAGTGTGTCATTTTCCAAGTCTGTAGGGATACCAAAGCTTCATTTGTGCAAGCTGATTAGCTGTTAATGGTATCAAACAAATACATTCCTGAACACATGGATTCTTCCAGCACAGGAAAACTTTGTTCTTCATGTTAGCTCTGTATTTGTATGGAAGTAAATGTTTGAAAACTGAAACAGGAGCAGTGCAAAGGGAATCTGCCAGATGAATGTGCATGTCTGTGCTGCAGCTGCTAAGCCTGAAAGCTTGTGCAGGTAGTTGGGTGCTAATCTAGGCAGCCTTCAGCTCAGAGGCCTTTCCCTCATATTCTTTCCTTCTGTATGTCTAAAGCACACTTCCTAACAATCCAGTAGGAATAATAATGGCAGGCTGAGAAAGCTAGGGCTGCTTAGCCTGGAGAGCTTTGAGAAAGCTTGGGGGAGAACTGTAGAACCCACCTTCCAGTTACAAAGGGGCTGAAAAAAGAGCTGGGGAGGACTTTTTAGAATCATAGAATAGAACCATAGAATATCCGGAGTTGGAAGGGACCCCCAAGGATCACTGAAGTCCCAAGTCCTAATGGCAATTCCAACTTTACGAGACCATGTAGTGGTAGATAGGGGAATGGCTTTAAGGTAAAGGACAGTAGGCTTACATTAGATATTAAGGAGAAACTCTTTGCTGTGAGGGTTATGCAGCACTGGAATAGGTTGCCCAGAGAAGCTGTGGATGTCCCATCACTGGAAGTGTTCAAGGCCAGGTTTTGTGGGCCTTTGAGCAACCTAATGTAGTGGAAGGTGTCCCTGCCCTTGGCAGGAAGGGTTGGAACTGGATGGTTTTTAAGGTCCCTTTCAACCCAAGCCATTGTATTATTCTAAGATAATAATTTAAAATATCCACTGCATACTTTCTATTGATCTGTCTTTAGAGTAAATCAATTCTGTTGGACTGATGAGAGTTAATGAGTGTTAATCCTGGAATGAGGTTTTTGCTGATTTAATGTTTCTTCTATTCTAGTGAAAACTTATGAGGACATGACTCTGGAAGAGCTAGAAGAGAATGAAGATGAATTTAATGAGGAAGATGAGAGAGCTATTGAAATGTACAGGTCAGAGCAGCTTGCACAATTTGGCTTTAATGATAATTGGAGGGTCATTCTTTTATATGCTTTTAGATATTGTTGAAGAGAAAGGATGTTTTTAGGATGGTGGAAGAAGGGGGTTGTGTTTCTGTTCTCTTGTGGAGCTTCTAAGTGTCTTTAAAAGGATCACAGCGTTTGAGTTCAGTATCCTTTATCTACAGCCTAGCTTTGCAGAGATAATGTGCACCTGCTGAGTGTATGGCCAGAGATCCTGAGAGCTTTGAAAATCACCTCCAGTATTTCCTAGTTTTTGTGTCAATGAGATTAAGGTGCTGCAGATTTGCATAATTAGTGTTGGTTTCCCTCTATCTCGTAATGTCTCTCACGGCTTTTGCCATTTAGTTTGGTAGTGTATTATTGGGAGAAGAAATGTCTAGTGAGGCCAGAAATGAGCAAAAAAAATAGCATTTCATGAAATACAGATTTACTTCTTGCATGTGGCTTTAGCCTATGATGCAAATACAAGAGCATGTACAGTGTCATTTTGCTTTTATTGCTCTGGGCTTAGAAGTAGTTTGTAATTTGTCTCTGAAGTATAGTCCTCAACCAGCTCCTTCAAGTTATATTCTATCAAAAAAAATGCATCTACTCACATGATGTCTTTTTCATTCCTGGCTATTCAGGCAGCAAAGGTTAGCAGAAATGAAGGCAGCTCAAATGAAGAATAAATTCGGGGAAGTTTTGGAGATTTCAGGAAAAGATTATGTTCAAGAGGTTACAAAAGCTGGAAAAGGTATATGGGTAATCTTACACCTCTACAAACAAGGGTAAGATTTTATTTTTTTTTTTAGCTATTAAACCTTGCACTGTCAATAGCTGAAAATGCTCCAAGGTAAATGTATAGTTCTTGTGGAACTAAGGACTGATTTTGGAGTTCTAAGAAATAAAAACAAATTAGTAATTTTAATACTGTTGAGACAAGACTGCTGAACTTCATTCTAGAATGATGTTACCATGAGGTGGCTTTTTTATACGTCTCTACAACACAGCAAGATGTGTACCATACAGCTTCCACAGAGGTAGCTGCTGCCACTGAAATATCCAAGCTTTGGAAATTATTCTGGATCAAATGCAAGGGTCTGTGAATAGGAAGGATCAATGTGTATTTAGCTTGGTTTCTACAAATGGAGTGAGCAAGGTTTGCAGTCCTGTCCCCACGATAGAAAACCTTGTCAAAAAGTTCTGTTAATGTTGTTAGATTTTTTTGGAAAGGTTATGAATACTTGCTGGTGTTCTTTGTTTTTAATTGCCTCATAGGTGCTGATCATTGTTTGCATACCTTCTTCCAGGAGCAACTTTGCTTTATTTTGCCCTTGCTCATGCACCTTCTAAATGTCTTAAATTCATTGACCAGTTTCCCTAAATACAAAGTGGGTAGAGGGGAAGGTTGCATTACTAATATATTAACACAAAAAACCCACCACACACCAAAATCTTTAGTGGTGCTGATCTCCTTCGAATGCTGGAATACAGAAGTTGCTTCTGGTACTTTTGTCTTTGCAGAAAGTCATCAATCTGATATTTCTAACCTTTCTTCTGATGCTGTTTACTTTTTAAGTTGTCTATTGTTTTCTCCTTTTGTGTGTCTGTTGCTGTTCTTCACAGAATTCCACTCTGTGCCTTAATAAATCAACATATGAGTGGGCTTGCAAAGAAGTTCAGAGATGTGAAATTCATCAAAGCTATCTCTACCACCTGCATCCCCAACTACCCCGATAAGAACCTGCCCACGATATTTGTGTACCTGGAGGGAGATATCAAAGCTCAGTTCATTGGGCCTTTGGTGTTTGGTGGCATGAACTTGACAAGGGATGGTGAGTGTCTGCATCTCTGCTCTTCCAAAGGAAAAGCAAAACTGCATTGCTGGGAATGAGAGAAATGAGGCTTAGAAAGAGAAGGGAGGTCCTGAAGATGATACTAGATTTTTTTATTCACTCCTATGGCTCAACCACATGGCTGTCTTGTAAAAGCAGTGGTAGGCCATCATGTAGGTATTTGTCTTGTGTGTGCAAGTATTTATGCCCTGTGTTGGGTGAAACAAATTTTGCTGGATATATTAAAGGGTAAACAGTACCCATGCAGGGTAAACAGTACCCATGCATGTTCTTAGGGTGTCTTGGACATGAGCGACTGCCCTTGCCTGCATTAACATGATAATCTGTGCACTTGCCTGCTGGATTGGAGGGCTCCTTGTTTCACTTTCAAGACGATGGCATATGTTTGTCTGCTGCAACTGAGTCAGCTTACTTCAGTCATCACAGAAAGCTGTGTACTGAAATTTCTGCACTTTTCTTTCATGTCTTTCATCTCCCCTAAGCACAGGTGCCTTCTACTAAAGTTTAAAGAAAGTGTGAGGTTGTGTTCATTATTCTGTAATATCTGAAAGAAATTAGTTTGGATGATAGGATTGTCAGCAGCAGTAGGAGAATGGTTTCAACTGAATGTGTTGTATTGACTTTCTACCACTTCTGGGAAGCAATCCAGTCCAATTTGGGCCTACTGCTGGTGGTGAAGTCTCTCTTTACTGTCTAAAGGAACTAGTATTTAGTGTGTGATGTAGAGGCAAAGGGGTGAATTCTATTTACAAGGTACATCTGTGGAGAATACCTGTAATTCAGATGTGTAAATGAAATTTCTGCAATTTTTTTCCCTTTATCAAATTTATTCCCTGCCTCTTCTGATTGTGATGAGCTCAGTATATGATGGGAGCAGCTGTAGTGTATGAGCAGTATTCCTTCACTGGCAATAGATGTGCAAACTTGTTGTCTGCCCTTATGTGGTTAGAAGGAGGTAGAATTCAGTTTCACTGGGAGAGTTGCCCCTAAAGCTGGTGCTCTGTATCCACCACCTCTTTTGCACTCCTGGTTGCAAGGTGAGCATGGTGGCACTGGGGGTGTCACTGGTGGGTACAGAGCAGTACCCTGACCTTTTGTGCCCTGGGCTGAGACCTGTGCCAGCACTAGGGACTGGGAAAGGAGGAATTGGCTGGAGCTGGTGTGGTAAATGGGGCAGGAGCTTGGATCTGGGTGTGGAAGAAGAGGAGGAGGGCCCTGGTGTGGTGGTGGTAGGATGATGAGGGAAGTCACCTGGGGAGCCAAGGGTGGGCTTTCTCCAGTTTGCTCCCCAACATTCATGACTCTTGTTTGTCCTGCACAGAATTGGAGTGGAAGATTTCTGAGTCGGGTGCCATCAAGACAGACCTCGAAGAGAACCCCAGGAAGCAGATCCAGGACCAGTTCATGTCCTCAATTAGGGCGTGTGTCCCAGCCAGAGGGGAGAGTGACTCAGAGGATGACTAATTCCTGCGTCTGCATCTGGATTGATGCAGTGCACTGGCAGCCAGTGCTCCCACCTCAAGCACTGGAGACACTCCTCAAGGCCTTGCTGAGCCCCAGAAGGGTAGCCTTTCAGGACATTCATTCTAGAAACCTCTAGAAACTAAAAACATTTCTGTTTTTTAAAAATTGCAGCTTCACTTAAGATGCTGAAAGACATTTTGTATAGTGAAGCTTGAGTAAATCTTACTCAAATGTTTTTAAATATAGACGTGAGTAGAAACAGGTCTCTTGTTGTTATTTTCATAGTAAATTGCTACTTCTTAAAAATATGAAATATGAAATGGTCTTAAGTGCACTGTTTTTACCAGGCTAAAGTTGTACAAATCAAATCTAAATGGCTGTCTTAAATAATTGCTCATGGCACTTAAATGGACCATCTCTTAGGCCACTGTGTTCAGAGCTCTGACAGCCTGGACTTCGCAGAGAGCTGGGGGGGGGTTGGTACCCGCAATGCAGGTGCTTCTGAAGGTGGTGTGTGATCCTTTGTGGAGATGTGCTGGCACCAGAGGGACAACTTGAGTCTGTAAGCTGGGATTCCTGGCATCTTGAGAGAGGTCTTGAGGATGGCCAGCCTCTCCTGGGACCTGCTGAGTGCCAAACTCCACTTCTGAGTTAGCAGCACTATTTTGCTTTTCACAGGGGCTGAACTTCCTGCACCATCTTGCCTGTTAATTGCAGAATAAAATGCAAGATGGTGGTGCTCAAGTGTGAAACTGCTGATTTCTTCAACCATATCAGAAGTCAGGTGTTCCTACAGTCTGTTCCTACAGTAGTGCCATTGCCAAATGGGATGGAGGATGATGTTTGAGGAGCTGACATCTTGCTATATTAAAGACTTCCATTTTCCAGTTACAGTAATAATGACTGAAGCCTTATAAGAGCATAAGCTTAAATACCACCTTGATTATAGATCTGCTGACATTTGGAGCTGCTTGATTATTTTGGGTTGGATTTAATGTCTACCTACACTTTCAGATGGTCTACATTCAGACTAACAGTCTCCAAGGGCTTTGGCTAATGAGGCTGCCCCAATGACGTTTTGTTATATTGCTGATGGATTCTGTGGATGGATGGTACAGAATGCTATACTCAATAAGCAGTGATACTTTAAAAAATTTTTCATTAGTTTATAGTGACTTTAGAGCATGATTCTGGCACTCTGAGACAAATCAGTGTGAAATCCAAACAGTAGCTAACTGTTCTTTCAGGTGAGGTTGTAAGATCCTGATGGAGAGCTTCCTCTTTGAGATGTGAATGGTGATTTGAGTTTCACTTGTCTCCTTTCTTTTAGGTGTTTTTTTGGCAGAGTAGCTAAAATATTAATCCTTGTGCAAGTGAGCCAAAGGCAGCACAATAGAAGCTGATAGATCCTGAATATTATTTCATAGCAGCATTCTTCTCATGGCACAGGACTATCCCAAATGTAGACTTGATGCCTCACTGTGCTCACCTACAACTTTGTACAGTCTAGGAAGAGGATGACTCTTCTTCTCTGTGGAGCCCTACACTGCATATTTTGCTTATATTTTGCTTGTTCACCCTGAATTGTGCTTTTGAGTGACGTCTGATTACATGGACTTCATTCATTTTGGAGGAAACTAAAGAAGCTAGAGGTGAATAAAAAGGAGAGGTGGGACTTCAGACTGTTTCCTTCACAGTCTCCCAGCAGGGTCTTAAAACCATAGCTGCCTTCCCCTTTTGTGTGTGGTCTAATGGGGTTTGTGAGCTCTTGGACCAATGAGAGGACTGAGGTCCTGAAGAGGACCAGGGCTGTGTATGGGTTGTCCTAGGCTGCTTAGCTGTGGGGAGCCAGATATCCTGTGCCTGGGAATGACAAGTGTGGCACCCCCAGGTAGCAGTTTTGTCTTTCCTCAAAAAGAAGTGGACCTGGTCTGCCTGGGCGGTTTATGCAGGAGACTGCCTTGGGGAGGGGGAGAGTGCCTGCTCCCTGCTGTCAGGGCTACAGCAGGGGCTGCCTTGCAGTTTCATAGGCAGCTGTATTTTGGAGCAGCAATTCAGGAGAAATGGAGGCATTTTGATCTCCATCTTTTATCCTCAACTGCTTAATCTGCTGAAATGTTGGGGGATGCCACTGGAGGATGCCATGCTGAAAGGGGCAGATGTGAGAATCATCACAAACCAGAAGGGGCTGAATATACTGCCCAGCTGATGAGACTCACATGGAGCATCATTTCAAATGGTATCTATGCTTCTCACTCTTTGGCTAGGTGTGAAAACAGCTTTCTATAACATTATTATTTTTCCTGCCAATCATACTGCCATGCTCAAGGCCTTTTGTAGAAATTAGGTCTCTGCAGGAAGCAGATAATGAGGTCTGTTTAACCTTTTGGCAGAGCAGGAGCTGTGGAAACACAGTTAAGGGAATGAGCTTTAGCTTTAAAGGAAGCTGGCTGCTAAATAGCAAACCAAAACAGCCAATTAATACACATTGCAGAAAGGGGCAATATAATGGGAAAAAATAACTGGAGAGGGTGAGCTCTCATTTGCCAAGGCTTGGGGCACTGTTGCTAAATGCACTATCAATATTTTTGCAGCCTGCCAACAGTGTCAGATCAATGCTCGCTTTTCATCGGTGTGAGAAGGGTCTTACTGTCAGCTATCATGGGAGAAATCAGAGGCAGTGATCCTGTAAACAGTGCTGAGGCGTGTGTGGGTGACTGTCCTGCACACTGCTGTGAGAGCATCCCTGCCTTGTGTGGGTGACTGTCCTGCACACTGCTGTGAGAGCATCCCTGCCTTGTGTGGCTGACTGTCCTGCACACTGCTGTGAGAGCATCCCTGCCTTGTGTGGGTGACTGTCCTGCACACTGCTGTGTGAGCATCCCTGCCTTGTGTGAGTGACTGTCCTGCACACTGCTGTGAGAGCCTCCCTGCCTTGTGTGGGTGAATGTCCTGAACACTGCTGTGAGAGCCTCCCTGCCTTGTGTGGGTGAATGTCCTGAACACTGCTGTGAGAGCCTCCCTGCCTTGTGTGGGTGACTGTCCTGCACACTGCTGTGAGAGCATCCCTGCCTTGTGTGGGTGACTGTCCTGCACACTGCTGTGAGAGCCTCCCTGCCTTGTGTGGGTGACTGTCCTGCACACTGCTGTGAGAGCATCCCTGCCTTGTGTGGGTGACTGTCCTGCACACAGCTGTGTGAGCATCCCTGCCTTGTGTGGGTGACTGTCCTGCACACTGCTGTGAGAGCATCCCTGCCTTGTGTGGGTGACTGTCCTGCACACAGCTGTGTGAGCATCCCTGCCTTGTGTGGGTGACTGTCCTGCACACTGCTGTGAGAGCATCCCTGCCTTGTGTGGGTGACTGTCCTGCACACTGCTGTGAGAGCATCCCTGCCTTGTGTGGGTGACTGTCCTGCACACTGCCTGCACACTGCTGTGAGAGCATCCCTGACTCATCCCACCCTGCAGCTGTGCCAATGGGTGGTGGGAGGGGGAGAAGTAACCTGGGGCCATAGATGGGGGCAGATGATTTGCCATTAGTGGACAGTCACTCTGGAGTTTTTTGTGTGAAGTGTAAGTGCACCACTAGTAATAAAAAGACTTCTCTTTATGGTGCAAGTCTGAAGTCTGCTGCTTTGCCAGGCCATGTAATCAGTTGCATTAGGTTCATGGCAGGCTGCCCTGATCTGGGTAAGTTGCCATTCTGATTCCCCACCCCCCAGATCTTTTATTCACTATATGGACTCACCAAACCTGCAGGGCAGTGTTTTACATCAATTTCACTTGCAGAGGGAGAGCCAGGTGCTGTGCAAGCAGGGCAAAGCCATGGTTAAGCTGTTAGTTCTCTGGGTACTGAATCCAGCCAGGTCCCACATAGGCAGAAGCATCTGCAGGACTGTGGCTGCAGAAGGTGAAATGAAGGAGAGTCCTTTGAATGGCTATGCTGTCTTGTACCTATTTTGTCCAGGTCCTACTTTCCCAGGACTCAGCTCAGCCTCTCCTGACTCCTCCTTGTGGCTGTCCTATCACCTGCTTTCCCAAATGTGCTCAGGTGGATATTTGGTTGGCCTTGTTGCTGGGAGCAATTTAAGTTAGGTGAGATGGCTCACTATGAGAAAGCTGAGTGTGTGTATCCAGCTGTGTTGGATCAGTGCACAGGATGGGCACAGAATGCTGAGCCACAACTTAGCCTGACAAGTGAACACTAGTATTTGTCTTTGTAGAGTTCATGAAGAAAGTCATTCTGATCTACACTGATTCTCATGAAAGTTAAGATGCACTTTTTATTCCTGTTTTAAATACTCAAGTTCAGATTAATTTGTATTTATGCTCTGGAAATCTGGGGAAATTAATCTACTTCACAGGCAATGAGAAATTAAATTTCTAACAGAAATGTCAGTAACTTGGAGTAGCTCTTCTTCTGTGAAGGGGTAAAATCCCCCACCTTTATATGAACATTTTGCTGCATATTTGTTGGGATTGGCTCATGCCTAAAGAAACTTTACTCTCACTGAGATCAAAGGCAAATGCTTCCCTCTCATTGCTAAAACTAACATATTCCCTGTCAATTGTTTGGAAGGCAGTTGAGCTCATTTCTCATTTCTTATTACAGCCCATTATAAATCATTCCTCATTTCAATCTCATTTAGTTAATTCAGTCATCAAAGGGTTGTAGGAGGCATAAAGTATTTTATTGATGTATTTAGCTCTTCACAGAATTAAAAAGAAGTATTGAACTTCTTAGGTTTCTTTACTTGCAGATGGTTCTTGTGATGCAGGAAAAAGCTTCATTCCCTCCTGTAGAAGGCAGAACCATTAAAAATGAAAACAAAGCTGCAAGAGACTCAGCAAGAGATTCTCTCCAGGCTTCTGGGGGAGACTGATGAACAATATAACTTGTTTTCATATACCATGTTAAAAAATTCATCTCTTGACAACATGCCAAATTTTTCAGGACTTCATCATATTAATTTGAAGAAGCTGAGGTCTGATAAAAATGTCAGGAAAATATCAAGTAATTCTGAAGTTGTTCTAACACTTCAAATGTTAAATAAGGAAGAAACTGTGATCTAAGGCAGAACAGTCCATATAAAAGTTATTAATGGACAATGAGATGTATGTAATTATGCATATTTGTAAGCCTCTGCTGCAATATGTCTCCTACAAAAAGTCATTCCAGTGTTCCATCAAATACAAAATCTTGATTCCTGTAAAGGCAAAAGTTACAGCATTTGCTAGTGAGAGCAAGTCCTGGATTTTCAAACAGCCATTGCCTACCCCCTCAGAAACTGACTCATGCTATAGCATGTGTCATCCTGATCCCCCTCCCCTCAATATCCATGGGAATACTTTCATTTACCAGCAGGGCAGCAAAGACAGGTACTGAACTCCTTGCATGACTGGAGCTTGTCCTTCTGTGAGTTAGTACAGACCATTTGGGGGTGTTGGGAAACTTCTTTAATTGTCCATATGCAGATGACTTCTGTTAAGCTGAAAGTAGGGATGCCCTGGATCTTCCAAGTTGGCTGTCACTTCCTGTGGTTTAGATGTTGGCCTCAGGTGATTAGAAGAGAAATTGTGAGGGCTGCCTCCATGGCAGAGAAGCCCGATAACAGACACCTGCAAAGATCTGGCACAACATCAAGGCATCAGTGCATCAGTTACAGTCTTTAACAAGAAAGTACTGGTGATAAAAGGGTGCAAAGTTTTGTGGGATGTAGCAAAAGCAGGAGAACATGCAAGATGTGGAGTTGGGTCTCCTGTATGGTAAACATCCCCAAACTTCTCCAGCTGAGGTGCATCCACTCTGATTGTGTCTATCTAGAAAATTTAATAGTCCTGAGGAATGAAATGTGAACTAGAGCTTGTGGGATAGACCAAGTCCAGATCAAAGGTCTCATCCTGGAACAGCTTGAAGATTTTTGTCTTGTCTTCCTTCTCCCCCTGAGACAAAAGTGAAGCCCTTGAGAAAGTGGGAGAGATGAAGGGCAAGAGACACAGGCAGGATGAAAGGAGCTCAGATGAGTAGCTTAGAAGAGCAGTCTGACCATTGCTAGAGAAGAAGGGTAAAGGTGAAGATAATAAAGAAAGATTTTAGAGCTTGTATTATGGTGAGGATTCAGGAATATTTAGTGTTGGGGTAGACTGAGAGAAGCACTGTTCTCAAAAGATGGACTTTGTGTATGTAGCTGGAAACTGTGCAGGATAGCAGAGTGGATGGCAGCATTAAATCACAGAGGAAATTTCATGCATGAAATTGCATCCTGTGAAAACTTCAGTGTATAGGCATAAAAAAAGGTGAAGATGCATGTTGTGATCCGCAGAGAAATGTTGGGGGGTGAGCAAGTGAGCACCAATAAGAGCAGAAATCAGGCAGGTTTTCAATAAGTAGAATCGATTGGTAAAAAAATAATCATGTGCAATTCAAGCTAGGAAAAGGTATTGCTGTATTATTTGCCTGCTAAAAAGCTGTCTTTAGCATAAGCTCAGGAAAAGCTCTGAATCTTTCAGGTGAGAGGCACTGTTTATATACAGTTTTACAAGACACAGTAAGCACTCACTGCATCGCAGCATCTGGCACATGTTACAGATACAGCCCAGTGGGTAATACAGGCTTTCTCTCTACTTTGTGGTGTCAAACGGCATTGTCAGTTTAGAAACACTACTGCATTGTCATTTGCAAAATTAGCTGCTGCCCTATGCATTTGTGTTGTATTATAAAAGAGATATCAATTTCATTTTAAGTGCAGTTGAGTAACAATCTCATCACTGGCTTATCAGTAGCAGTCCCACGTTGAATGCAGCTCGGAAAGGGAGAAGGAGAAAAAAAAATCTCTGTCCTTTTACCGAGGAGTAGCTGACACTTCAGGCTTTAAAACCTCAGGCATCTCCTGGTGACAAAATGGTGACCAAGGGTTTTGGTGGCCCCTTTGCAAAACACACACACCCCATCCCCCTCTTCTCTGGTGGCAGGATAACCAGTGAGCACACGGACATCCTCCCAGCTAAAATACTGGCATGCTCCCATCACTCTGGGCTTCAATCAGGGCAAAATCTCTATCATCAAGGCCACACCATCTGTAATTGGCGCTCAAATCTGTGTAAAACACGTGGGATATCCTTACAGAGTTATCCAAGAAACCAGACTCTGGATTGCACATCATGCACCTTGTTCTGAATGCAGAAAGTGCCCTGGAAACCCAGGTGCTCAGCGGGGTACAGGCAGGAGGAAAGTGAGAGTGTTTTGCAGTCTCAGCTTTCCTCCATAGAGGTCCCCTCAAAAGGCCCAAGCAGTTTTCCGTGCTAGAAAGGACCCCTTGGAATGGGGCACCTCCGTGCAGGGACAGAGGAGCTGCATTGTCCCCATCCAGTGTTGGTGTGTTTCACCCCATTACCCTGTCAGAAGGGGAGTGTGTGCAGACCAGAGTGAGGGAGGATGGGACCCTGGCTGAGAGCAGGCAGCTGGTGGGGTACTCAAGATCAGGATCCACCAGGATCCAGGGAGTGCTTGGAGTCACTGGCTCACCCTCCAGCTTTGCTGGCAGGAAGACAAAAACTTACCTGGAGCAGACCTTCCTGCATGAAGGAGATGATCAAAAGTGTGGATGGCAACATAGTGTGGAAATCCTGAGAAGGATGGGGTGCCTGATCTGTCACATACCTCTTCAGAAGGACTCCCAGGCTGCTGTGACATACATTGCTCTGTGTTTTAGGAAGGACATGCTAATGGATGAGACATGGAAATGGGATTGGCTTCTCCCATTGTAGCTGTGGCAGCTCTTCCTTACATAAAAACCCTAGCTTCTATGGGTCTCATATTCCTCTCCAGGAGAATTCATGTTCCTGTTTACTGACAATATTTTGGTATTTCAAGTTTTTCTGTAATTTATATCTGCAGTGAGTTAAGAAGCACTGCGTGAGGGCAATTGCTAAGCTAGAGTAGTTGTGGGTTTGTCTATTTGTCCATCTGTGCCAGGTTTTCCTGCACAGGAGTTCTCTATTGTTGCTGTACTTACAGCACATGTAGATAGTCTGTGAATAAATTCTGCTCTTCCACTTGTTAAAGATCAAACACTTGTGTAGAACTTTTCAGTCCTGTTTTTCCATTTTATTGACTTCATTGCAATACAGCTGGCTATCTCCATTAGATATCCTTATTGAAGGTCCTGGGCAGACAAAAAAAAAAAAAAAAAGTGCTAGCCCAGAAAGGAGTTCAGATCTTGTTATCATTGCATGAGGACTGGAACAGCTGATGCTGTTTCGGGATACTTCTCCATTCAAGGGCTTGAACTCTGCTGGAATTTTCATGAGTGGCAGGAAGAGTGAGCAAGTCCTACAGTATCATCTCTCACAATCATGCCGGGCACTAAGTAAATGCAATTGTGCACAAGATGGCAGTGTTCTCCACGAAAAGGACCTTTCCTTGCTTTCCTCCTTGCTAAAGTGCCTGTGTGCTCTGAGACAATCTGGCTTAAGTAAAATACCAGTGGCAGCACTTGACGTGTTCTGTTCTGCTCTGTGAATACAGAGAGTGAGATATGTATGCCATTTGTATGCTCAAATGTGTCTCACTGCAGGCACGTGTAAACTTGTCCCATAGATTTCTAATAGCTCCAGGGAATGCACCTAATAGCTCAGCTTGTTTTTCTGCATTCTGGCCTTAAAGTGAACTTAAACTTAGTGTCTAGATAATTAGCTGTGTAAGGCTGTTCTTTGGGAACAATAAATCTGCACCATGTTGGTCACAATAGCTGACTGTGAACACTTCTGATTCACCCATCACCACAGATGCAGATGTCTTGTCCACGAAAGCATCACATCTAACAACTCTCCAGAAAGAACCTGGCTCCAATCCAGAAGACCAAGGTGTGAGCTTAACCTGCCTGTAGCAAGGCAGGTGCATCCCAATGTATGAGACATGAAATCTTCACAGGACTGCAAGTTCCTGTCTGAGGTAAGAATCATTTCCACACCTTTCTCTAGTGTCATCTACACTCCTCTGAAGAAACACCTGCATAAATAGGTTCCTTTCACTGTGTGAGCTACATGGATTATGCATGAGGACTCACATGATTTAGAGAGGAGAGAGCACCATGGACCAGGAGTGGACACTCCTAGACTAAGAAAACCATCTTGAGTTAAGAGGGCTAGTGGTGTTAAGACCCAGAAACTTAAAATAAAACTAAAAGTTGTAATGAGTAATGGTTTTGATTGCAAATAATATTCATAAATAGCAATCCAAATTGATCAGGCAACCATGTGAGAGTCCCTTCAGTGATCTTTGATTTTCTGATCAGACTCAGAAGAGTCCCTGAGCATTGCAGGTACCAACCGGGGTGGGTGGAGAGACACCGTGGTAGGAGGAGGCGAGAGAACGGAGCACCTGTGGACATCGGCCCCCCAGCAGGCACCGCTGAGGAGCAGCAGCACTCTCAGTCCCTGACAGCCGGGTCACCTGCAGGGATCACTCTCAGTCCCTGACAGCCGGGTCACCTGCAGGGATCACTCTCGGTCCCCGACAGCCGGGTCACCTGCAGGGATCACTCTCAGTCCCCCATGGCTGGGTCACCTGCAGGGATCACTCTCAGTCCCTGACAGCCGGGTCACCTGCAGGGATCACTCTCGGTCCCCGACAGCCGGGTCACCTGCAGGGATCACTCTCGGTCCCATAGCTGGGTCACCTGCTGGGATCACTCTCAGTCCCCGACAGCCGGGTCACCTGCTGGGATCACTCTCAGTCCCCGACAGCCGGGTCACCTGCTGGGATCACTCTCAGTCCCCGACAGCCGGGTCACCTGCTGGGATCACTCTCAGTCCCCGACAGCCGGGTCACCTGCAGGGATCACTCTCAGTCCCCCATAGCTGGGTCACCTGCTGGGATCACTCTCAGTCCCTGACAGCCGGGTCACCTGCCAGGATCACTCTCAGTCCCCGACAGCCGGGTCACCTGCAGGGATCACTCTCGGTCCCTGACAGCCGGGTCACCTCAGGGATCACTCTCAGTCCCCCATCACTGGGTCACCTGCAGGGATCACTCTCGGTCCCTGACAGCCAGGTCACCTGCTGGGATCACTCTCGGTCCCTGATAGCCGGGTCACCTGCGAGGATGTTGCAGCACAGCAGCCAGCACTGCCTATCCCACTGCAGCTCTGCTGCCTGGGAGCTCTATGGAGGCACTGGAGAGGAGCAGAGCACCAGAATCTGCCATCTCCTCCAGCAAAAACTAATTTCTAGACTTGGTGAGGGCACATCAAGGTGCAGCCCTGTGCGTTGCTCAGTAATTGAGGGTTAGGCACCCTCCATCTGCACATGTGTAATCGTTTGAGTAGCTTTCAGTGTCTGTCCCTCATGAGCAGACCAGGAGTGATTTTAGACTTAATGTGATACCTCTTATAACGTTATTGTCCCAACTCTCTGCTGTAGGTGGTGATTCAGCATCTCTTCATGGGTTCACTTTCCTGTGATTTTTCTGAAGACACACGTTTTCATAGCAGTATTGCTTTGAAAGTTTGTTTACAGATAAAGTCAAACGCCATTTTTTTATGGCTAAAGACCATCAAGTATGTTGATGAGGGGAAAAATAAAACCTGGATGGTTTAGAAATGAGAGCTGGACTCTGGCTGGGCACACTAAGAAATGGCCAAAGAAAACCCAACTAGAACTGCTGGAGTACACAGCATCCCATTAATAATGAGAGTGACAGGGTAGACATCATACCTTACAGTCCAGGGAGGATGTATGGTCTCTCAAGTCTTAGCATCTAATGCTGTGCTTTGCAGAGCTGTAGTGTTGTTCTGTGAGATTTCAGGATTCTATGCCTTGGTTGTTTGTTTGTTGCTTGGATTGTCCCTCAGAACAGAGTAAAAAAAAATAAATAAAAAGAAAACGTTTTACCAAGGTGTAACTGAAGTTCCTTGAAATGGACTGTCCACTTTTCCTTCAGAGCCCTGCCCAAGTGGGGTTCTGCAGTTTAGGTTTCTAAGCTGCAGTAAGCACAATCCACAATTTATGCTATTCATGTGGAGCTGAAGGGCTCTCCAAGGGCACATGCATGACATGGGTGTCTGCTGTGGGTCAGGAAATTTCTGGGCTTGGGTGTGTGCAGTGCCCATACAAGCCTATGGCCTGTGCCCACAGGCAGAGCACCCCATACATCTCTATTCCTCTATGTGATTGACATTCAGTTATTAGAACCTCCATGGAGCTTTTCAAACCTTAAATAACCCAGCCTCATAATCACTCTGGGAGGTAATTAAGCTGCCTGGTTATCAACAGTAGAACTGAAATGTGGAGTTGGGATCTAAATTTTGGATGAGATCCTTTTTTTTTTTTTTTTGCAGGTCAGGTCACAAAGCATTAATAAAAGTAGTGTGGAGCAGTATTTCTGCTTCTATCATGTCTCAACATCAATACTTGAGTAATATGTTTAGTAAGCTCCAACATCCCAGCCCTGTTCTCAGAACATCTTCCCATAAGGCAGAGTCCCAATGTATCTTGTTAGAAAAATGAACAGAACAGGATGTTTTATAAGATCTAAACTGTACCAAGATCACGGTAATTTGGAGAACATCACAGGCATGTTTCTGTATCTCAATGCACTGTTAGTGTGTCTCTTTGTATCAGGTTTTAGCATAATCTGTGATGGACTGAAGGTTTTTTTCCTTTTTTTTTTCCTTTTTTTTTTTTTTTTTTGCCATGGCAACCTCACTATGGTGATTTCGGGGTTAGGGAGCTTTATATTTATCTTGACCAGCATGAAGAAGTCTGAGCCTCATTAACTGAGGAAGGTGGATGGGTAGCATGTGGAACACACCACACACGAGACGGCGCTTCCCTTCCCAGGGCAACTGGGTCATTTGTATTATCTACATGAGCTGCGATTTTCCTTTTGGAAATACTGAGTTGCTAACTGTTCTCTGTCCCAAGGGAAGAAAATCCAGACAGATGGCTTCAGAGAAACCTTGCATCTTTAAGGGAAGATATCCTCCTGGAACAATAATTAATGCTGATGCTGGTGGGACTTTTTTTTTTTTTAATTTTGAGAAACTTGGAAAGAATTCAGTATCACCAGAGGGCATTAACACAGAGGCTTGCAGAGGACAGGAAAAGATAAAGAGGGGAAAAAATAGCTACCACAAAGCAGTGATCCTATTAAAATGACATTGAAGAATTCTATTAGTGCTCTTTGCCCCCTCGCCTGCTGCCTTCGAAGATTCGAGGCGAAACACAAGTGCTTGTCAGTCAGACAAAGCCTACTAATAATCTCTGCTAAAAGGTGACATTCACAAACTGCAGAGGGACACACGGGGCTCTAGGCTCTGGGCTGACCACGTCAGGAGGCTGCTGTGGGTGCCAGCAGCCCCGGCTGGAGGCAGGGGATGGTGGGGCAGTCGTGGGTTTGGGCCGCTCACCGCCCCGAGGCTCGGCAGCTCTGCAGTATCAGCGGGGCCAAGCAGCACCCCTGACACTGTGCCAGAGCCAGTGTCATTGTCCCCACAGCAAAGGACACTGGTGTTATGCAGGCTTTATGTGAGGGCCCTGGAGCTCTGGGCAAGTGGGGTGAACTTCATCCTCATTTTACCATAGCTGAGACACCTTCCTATGCCGCTGCGCAAGGGTCACTGGCAAAACCGCATCCCTACTGAAATGGCACTGCTCTTCACTGTTGGTGAGGGTCATCACACAAGCACACAAGTATAAGGGAAGAAAAGCTGGATCCTAAGCTAGTCTTTTGAAACAGAAGGAATGACTGCCTTGGATGTGCTGCTTAGTTTGATACTGTGTGCTAAATCCCAGGGTTCTCCAAAACAGGGGTGACTTTGGGAACCATGAAAACTGAGACTAAGGTCGACTCTCTACCAAAGATCACTGGGAAAACATAAGACCTCATTCCTCACTGGCAGCTAAACTTCCTTTTTTTTACTTCCTGAACCTGTTCTGCCAGTACATTTCAGCAAATATTTGTTTATGTAAGAGTATCTAGTGCACCATGCACAGGATTAGGAATGTTTCCTTTTCCTAGACACATTCAAAGTTTTGATTTCTATTAATTTCTCTCTTTCCCATTTTTTTAGTAAGAAAGTCTGCTTGGATCAGGATCAAAGGCATAGTTTATGCCTCTTTCTGGAAAAGCAGATTCTCTGGAAATTACTAAATGTAGCACAAAAAACTCAATCTTGTCTGTTTTACTCAGCAGAGATAATGTCTCAGCTGGAGTACTTTGTGTAGCACTGGGCACTGCAGCCCAGAGAGATATGGCCTAGCTGGAGAGAATCCAGAAGGGAGCTGCAGGAAGGATCAGAGGGCTTGAAATCATGACCTACCAGAAGGAATTACTCCATTTGGGTTGCTTTTCTTCAAGGAAAGAAGATTAGGAATGGGGGAAGGGAGAATGATAATATTCCTCAAATATGCAAAAGACTGCTGCTGAGAGAAGACAAAAAAATGTCTTCTCCCTTGTGAAAAGCAAAAGAAATTATGGGTTCATATTGCAGCAAGAATAACTTAAGTTAGGCATTATGTAAAAGCTTTCTAACAGGATGGAAAATGAAGCACTGGACAGGATCATCCGAGGAGACATGCCACAGACCCCACTGGGAGTCTTTAAAACCAAATTAAGTAACTGTTCCTTTTGGACAAAGGAAAGGAACAGATGACTTTGGGAGTTATAGGCATTATTATTAGTATGACATTTTATAGGAAAGTAATTCACCTGGAAATTCGGCTACTGGTAAAGTGGCAAGTTTAAAAAGAAAATAATGAAGTTTTTATTAATGCTTTTCTATATCTTAGGAACTTTTAAAATCCTCATTTCAGGATTTACTAGGCATATCATATTAAAAGGTAACACAAAAACCACAGCACATAAAGGGGAGAGTTTGTGTATTTCAGTACTGGACTGCACTTGGCATCTCTGAGCCACTGACGTACCCAGGGGCACTTGGAGCAGCATTGCTCTGCAGAAAGCTCACCTCTTTCCAGATCATCCAAGGGAGGGAGGCAGATTTCCTGCCTTCCTCAGGGAGCCTGGCACTGCCAAAGGTGCTTCAGAGAGTATTATCGGGGCAATCCAGAAAGGAGAGTTACACCTGCTCTAAATGGTGGCTAAGCACTGAGCTGGGATGTCAGAGGATGGAAACGCAAAGAGATGATAAGAAAATTGCCAAGTTGGCCCCTGCAGCTGAAAACACCCTGGCAAAAGTCCTCTCCTGCTTCTCTGCTGCGACTTCTCAATCACTCTTGGTACAGCCCTCGTAATGCTGTGCCAAATAGGATTACACTCCAGCAGGGGGAGAATTTACACATTCCATAGGACTTGATGACATAGCAATTGATAAGGGCATGCCACTGTATTAACTGGGAAAAAAAATCCATATCTATTAGGGGCTGGCTGGGTGAGAAAAGGAGAGTTACATCCCCCTGCTTGGTTTCAAGCCCAAGCAACCTTTGTCTGTGTGCAGGGAGAGCCTTCTTGCAAGCCTTGTGCTTGTTAGAATTTAATTGCTTGCTGGTCGTGCTGCTGGCGAACTGGTGCAAATAGAGATGATCCCTCATTAATGCAGAAGCTTACATGAGGCCAGCTCCAAGGAATAATTGCAGTCGTGTCTAAACACTCTCTGGTCCAAGTTTCCTTAAACCAGAATGGCATTTTATTAACGTGTCTGAAGAGAAGGAAAACTCAGCAATAAATCTGTCTGGTAACTGTTTCCTTACCCTCTAGATACTTTTCAAAGTAGGTCTTCTGAGTTTGTCTTAGAGGGTATTAGAGTCCTGGAACTGTGCAGAAATGCATTTGGAAACACATCACTGGACAAGAGGTGGAGGGGCCAACAGCCACTATTAATTATGGCCAGGCAGGAGAAGAAATGCTGCCCTTCAGGCCCTCTCGGATGGAGAGAGTGCAGCACAGCTGTAAACAGCTGTAAAGAGCTGTCAGGGTAGGAGAAAGCTACACCCACCTTTTGCATTTCTAGCCTTGTGTGGAGAAAAAATGTGAAAAGCCAAAGAAAAACTCCACTTGCAGGAAGATACATGTGGATTTCTTCCCTTCCTCTTCTGAAGCAGAACACGTCAGTTTTCTCTCGCACGCAACGCGAGCTGCATGTTGAGACACCTTGTGATTATAGACTCTCCTCAGCAAAATTACTGAGGGTCAAAGAATCTGGGGACTTGTGGGATGATGTGATTGGCAGGACAATTACGTCCGGACTGTGTTCTTTCATTTCTGCTGGAAACCTGGTGTAATTACAGCTCCTGCCTCTGGCCTGTGTGATGCTGGAGGTTGGATGAGGTGATCAGAATACTCCCTCTGGCCGTAAAATCTATTAACCTTGCTTTGCACTGCACATGGCTCAGGCACACAGAAATTCAATACCTGTCCACCAGCTGAAAGCTCTCTTGTCAACAAGGGAGAAATAGAAGGAATGAGGTGAGCAGGGTTTCTCTCCAGTTTTTTCCATTGAAATTGCTGGAAAGCTCTCAGGTGAGGGAAGCAGGGCTGTGTTTTGGAGGCTCTATGACAAGGCTTGGAAGGAGTGGTCCCCTCAGCTGGGGTGCATTGCAGACCTGCTGGGCAAGTAATGGACAGCTGAGGGGGACATGGGCCTTAGGGATCCCCATGCTCACTGAAGGTGCTGCTTCCTTATTTAAAGGGGATGGAAAAGGAAAATCTGGTGGGGGCTTGCTACCTTTTCTTATAAAGGGAAAGCTCTTGAGTGCAGGAAAATAGGCTGTCCCAGAAACAGGCCAGAAAATCACCGTACTCCAGAGACTGTGATCTTTATTTTTGCGCATATAGGGCAGAAGGATTTTTTGAGTGAGGATCCTACTTATTTACCAGCTTTCTGAGAGGGCAATTTTTTGAGAAAGGGTCTAGTGAGACTTTCTAGTTAATTTGGTAATCTGCCTTAATGAGTGGGAGATTCATCTGCCTGAATCTGGTATCTAAAGGCTAAAGTGTTCAAGCCTGAGCCAGCCAGACTTTCGCTCTCTTTGTAGGAAAAACAGAAGAAGAGATGGCAAAGACAGATAGGACTACTGACCCTCTGGAAATGCCCATTTCCCTGCATCAGCTGTACAGGGAGCCTTGGGTGGCCACCTCAGGCTTCAACACCTAACTTGCAGGAATCCCAGGTTAGGTAAGATACACAGGAGCCATCAGAGTAAAACTGTCATGCTTTTCACAGATGATATTAATGTCATTAGAGAAAAAAAATGCCACCAAGTAATCAATCCTTAGCTCAACTGGCTCCAAGCTATGAAGTCAGACAGCTCCAGCTGGAGGCCAAATCCAGCCTGTGGGCTGACTCCATCTGTCTTATTTGTGCCTCTGCCGTGGCTGTGTGGTGGGACGGGAGGTGATGGAGAGCAGCTGTTTGCACCCTGGGGGAAGTCCAGCAGTTCCTACTGTGCTTCAGGGCAGCCAAACCCTCAGCTCAGGGAGGTGCTGTGTCCGCATGGCTCGCCAGGGGAGTCTCCAAATGGGCATCTGGGCTCCAGGAACACAAAACAAAGCTTGGACCACCCTGTGAATGAAGTCATTCTTCTTGGCCAGAAAGAGACGTAGGAAAGTAAACATCTTGAAGCTTGTATTGCACAGCCCTTCTTTGAAAAGTCCAAATTAAGTGCTAGGATGTGCAGCCTGTGCTGAGATGCAGCGTTTGTGTGGTTAGGGCTCTTGCAGTTTTCATTTGGAGGAATTTTCACAAAGAAAACAGGAGTTTGTGTTTTCTGACATTTGCTTTAACTAAAAGGCATTGTGAGGACTTTTACAGAATACCAATTAGACTCACAGGTTAGTGAGGGAGAGCTATGCACTCCATGTTGGCTGAGGTCACTGCACAGCAGGAAAAAGAATCAGAGCTATTCACAAACAGCCTATCCCAGAGCTGCAAATCTGATTTCTCCACTTTAGCTAGATGAGGATTGTTAGCAGAAGTAGCATCTCTCCTTACATTCACTGATTTAGTTAGAAGAGTAGACTAGTTGTTGGGCTGTGATCAAGGTCTGAAACAGAACCTGGCAACCAGAAGAAGGGCTTCTGCTCCCTGGGGTTCATCTGGGCTAATTTTTTCCCCCCAGCTACATCAGCCAATCTAGGAAGAAATATTACCTCACTTTTAATGATGACTTACATTTATCTCTGACAAACACAGCTATTGCAACATTGCTCTTAATTCCTATCATAATTCAACTATTGCAAGGCTTGGAAGCCTCTAAAAATACTCTTTGTGCCTTTGTGTTTGTCAACAGCTTTATGTGCTTATGTTTGACAGATGATGCCTGCTCGTGCCAGGGCCACTGGTGCCATGAGACAGGTTGTGCTCTGGGGCCACCAGAGAAAGCCTATTTGCCCCTGCTGGGCTCAGGGAGAGCTGGGTGCTCCCACAGCTCTAGGTATGGCTCAGAGGTGGAGTTTTATCCAAGCAAAGCAATCCTATATCTCAGAGAATCCTTTCTCTAATATTTCTCTGTAGGGCAAAACAAACCTTTCCTCCCTAGGTACCACAGAACAAGCACTGCCTGGCAGTGGATGGACACTCCCAGCACAAAGCAAGAGGACAAGAGGGATTTCCTGAGGCAAATCCAAGACTTGCTGAGAGACAGACACCAGCACTCTGAGCTCTGGAAGGGACAGACCATCTCCTATGACTGTTTTCTGAGTGGACCACTGAAAGCATGAACGAGCAGGAGCTCATTGTAATGTTATAGCACATCTTTTCAGTGGTGGGGAGCATGAAAAGCCTATTTTCAAATGGCAGTAGTATGCAGTGTTAACAAAAATATATAAAGTAAAAAAAATTCAAGGTAAATTGGAGAGATTTACTCTCAATTTTTACTCATGTTACCTCTAATTCAGCAGACAGGCTTTCTTGCCCTCTCTCTGGTATGAAACAGAGGGTATATCTCTAATAGTGATAGAGCTGTACAGAGCAGAATTTAGCCACCTACACAGCTTTAATCAAACATCTTTCACTACTTGAAAGGGGAATTTATCCAAGTAACAGCTTTTAAATTGACCACACTGGTGTTTCTGGGATAAGCCCTCCATCATTTATTGGTATTTGTCTCCATCTGTCACATTAACCTTCCTTTGATTTCTCTCCTAAATGTCACTTCAGCAGGGTCAGAGGCAGCCACAACGTGGCCAGGAGGGCCTGAGGTGGTGCAGCCCTTTCCTCATTTCCTGATTTGGCACACCTTTGTGTGGCATCTGAGACTGACCCACCTGAAACTCCCCAGTTAGCTTGTCCCTTGAACAGAAGAACAGTGAAAGATGTCACTCTTCTTGATGGGAATAGTTCTCTCACAGGTGATCTAAGTCCCAATTTTGTAACTCCTCACTAGTGTGTGTCACCACTCTCCTTAACATTTCCATTGCTCTACACCATGCTCTAAACCTGCAGGCAATGTCTGTGCTGCAAATAAAAGAGGATTAGGTACCAATGCCTAGTCCTAAAGACAAGTGACTTACTGGGTACAGCTCCTGTAAAAATATGTAGTTCCCATGCTGAAAGACTACTTACTTCAGCTTATAGAAGCTGAAGGAGAGAGTAGCTGCTGTCTTTTCTAAATTTCAGTCCGTGTAGTCCTTAGCTCTAGTAAATTTTTTGAAGATGTAGTTGCTCTTCTGAGGTTGATATAAAGCATAGTGTAATAATGTAGCATATAGAATGAAACTTCTCACCAAACTCCTCATAAGAAGAGCAGATTTTAATGCTAGGAAGAGTTCATCCTCAATTAACGGTAGTGTTGTCTCAAAACAATATTTGGGAAGTACATACAGGCACGTGCACACTCCCCCTTGTTTATTACCTGCTCCTCTTTCTTAAGTTCTCTGGTCATTACATGTAAAGTGGAATCCTTACTTCTTTAAATAACTCATTTTTTCCTCTTTCAATGAACTTACTCATGCTCTTTGAACTTCAAGGTAGAAAAATCAAAAGCAGTCACTGTGTCTCTTAGGAGTTCTTGACCTACTTTGTACTGATCAGTTCTCATCTCCTACAAAAACGTGGAAACTGTGTCAGAAGGATTTACACAATAAGATGTTGAGGCTGTTTCTTCTTTTAACTTTATGCATTTCAAGGAAGGGAACCTGAATGCAATATGCACAATCTTTAGATACAATTGTAGGAAAAATGTCCATGCCGACAATGTAAGAGATCCTCTGTGGGCTCAAGAGGCAACTTGAATGAGCTGTCTTGTGAAATTCAGAAAGAATCACTGAATTCTTTCATGTTGGCAGTAAAATCAGGGCTATTGTAGAGTGATTTTGTTGTCAGAAAAAGGGGAACTTTGAAAACTTGATGGAATAAGGTAAAGCAAAATACTTTTGCACTTGAAGATTAGGTTCCACTAATCAGTCACTGATCAATGGCATAAGATAAAGGCTCATAATAAGAAGTAATAATCCATTATGAACAGAGGACTTCATATTTTTAAAATGTTGCTAAATAATCAAAGATCTGGTTAGGTACTGGTTAGACCACGCACTCCTCAACCTGTCAAATGCCTATTAATTAAATCAGTCCAGGACAGTGCTATGCAGAGATCAGGACAAATTAGATTTCATTGTGAGATTAGGTTTCATTGAATTCTCCCCAAAACAAAGATGGAAAACTGGTTACCTCCACAGCCTTGTTCTGTCCCCTCTTCTCATTCTGTGCCTGGGACTTCCTAGCAATAGGGATTTCTTCCCCTGGCAGGCTCTGAGGACCATATCTAGGAAAGCAACGTGATAGGAAATGACAGTCATACAAAACTTTGGCATGGTGAATATACAACCTGCTGAAGAAGTGGCATCCTGCAAGAATCAGAAAGAGTTTTGGTTAATGTCTACAGGGGCTTTTCTTAGAGTCATTAGGGGTCAGCCACATGGCTGTCACTGTGCTCTCAGACACAACTTGGTCACATCTGTCAGTGCTGGTCATTCCTGTAAGGCCCGTTGGGTTCTGTGCCAAAACATAAAACAAAACATAGCCCACTTGTTGCTTGGAAATGCCCTTGTTTCTGGCAGCAAACACTTCTCTACATGGATAAGTGCAGAGAGTATATTGAACACTGCCCTTAGAACACCACAGCTTTTCTGAATACAAAGGATTTCGTTTCTGACATGTCCATTAAGAGGTTCAGTATCTTTTTGTGCCAATACCTCTGTGACCACGTGTGTGTAGTATTCATGTAGGCATGTGCACGTGTGCTTTTTCAGCAGCCTTTACTGGGGAAACTGAATACCCTTATCTCTGTGTTCAGCACTTCGTGGGGACAAAAGCAAGGCAAGCCTGCATCATTATTGTAATGCCTCCAGTTCAAGGGCAGAACCTTGCTCAAACAGTATTAGAGAAAGTCTGCCTGTAAGAGAAAAACTGATTTAAAGGATGCTGGATCCTTCAGTGACAATTGACTTAAAGCTACAGTGGCATCAGCATCATCAGACAAGCGAGCGGCACCAAATGCTCTCCTCAGCCCCACACCTTCTGTTCCCAGAGCTGCTACTGAGGCTTGATTTGGATCTTGCTCCTTTCTGCAATGTTTTCCTCCAATTTGGATGTGAAATGCAGGGATGAGAGGGTTTATGCCATGCTTACTGAGTTGTTTGCCATGAGCTTCTTCAGACTGGTGGAGGTGGATGCCATGCTAGGAATGGAGGTGTGTGACCCAGGTTCACCTTCCTCCCAGCTGGCATGATGCCCTTTCCTGACCTTCAGGCAGTCAGCTCAGCTGACTCCTGAAAAGACCATGAGCTGCTTCTCTGGAAGAAAAAAAGATGTGATAGGCAACTTCCATTTAAGCCTGGCTTGTGGCAATGATTCTTGTCATCATGATGTTCTAAATGCAGACAGACATATTCCCGTGCATGCAGACGAATGCATCACACCTCTGTGTTGTTCTGAGCACAGCTATTAAAATAAGGGGAGTCTGATAGACACTCAACACCATATATTAAAGCTACAGCCTGCTAGAGCCATTTCCTCTCCGTTTTGTGCATGAACCAGCAGTAACCAGGTAACAGTAAAGTGATTTACATTCCAGGGAGATTATCCACAGTGATGGGCTCCATTAAATGGGCGGACGGTGGCTTACATTTCATAATCCATAGTGACATACTGGAAATGAAAGTGACAAAATTATAGATAGCTCTTTGGTTGAAGATGTGAAAGAAAAGGCATGGAGAAGAGAGGCCCAGGGGCTTGCTTTTGCAAAATGCCAAGAGAGGCTGTGACATGCCAGCTGATGGATCAGCTGCAAAGGGTGGGAGTAAATGTGGCTACATCAGGCTGCTGACCAGTCAAGTGGGGTTCCATCTTAGGCCTAGCTCTCTTCAACATCTTCATAAATTACTTGGATGCAGAACTCAAAGGGTTCCTACATAAGTATGCCTATGGTACTATACTGGGAGGAGCTGTCGACTCCCTCCAGGGCAGAGAGGATCTACAGAGGGAACCTGACAAATTAGAGGGCTGGGCAATCCCCAACAACAGGCAATTTAGCACTGACAAGTGCTGCATCCTGCTCCCAGGGTGGGGCAGCCAGACGGAGGGACAGGAGGCTGGAGAGCAGCCCCATGGAACGGCCCCTGGGGGCCCTGGTCATGGCAAGCTGAAGATGAGCCAGCAGTGCCCTGGCAGCCAGGATGGCCAGCCATGCCCTGGGGGCATCAGGCACAGCATGGCCAGCTGGGCAGGGGAGGGCATTGGGAATTGTCCTGCTCTGCTCTGCACTGGGGCAGCCTCACCTCCAGTGCTGGGGCAGCTCTGGGTGCCACAGCAAAAGGAGGATATGAGGCTGTTAGAGAGTGTCAAAGGAGGGCTGTGGAGATGGTGAGGGGCCTTGAGGGGAAGCCACATGAGGAGTGGCTGAGGTCAATTTGTTGGGTCAGCTTGGAGGAGACTGAGGGGAGATTTCATTGCAGTCCTAGGTGGTGAGAGGGGGAAGAGGAAGTACAGACACTGATCTCTTCTCTGCAGTGCCCAGTGACAGGACTCAAGGGAATGGCCTGAAGTTGTGTCAGAGGAGGTTCAGGTTGGAGATTAGAAAAAGGTTTCTCATCCAGAGGGTGGCTGGGCACTGGAACAGCTCCCTAGGGCAGTGGTCATGGCGCCAGCCTGACGGTTAAAAAAACATTTGGACAATGCTCTCAGGCACATGGTGTGACTCTTGGGGATTGCTCTGTGCAGGGCCAGGAGTTGGACTTGATGATCCTTGTGGGTCCCTTCCAGCTCAGGGTGGTCTCTGATTCCATGAGTGCTCCCATTTCCACTCAAGGGCTGTGAGAGGCCACTCAGTTGGAGTGCAGGATGGAGCTCCCATTTGGAAAGCGAATATTTATTTCTTTACAAATATCATCTTCTGTGACTCAAAGGACATTAAATCAAGTACAAACTTTGAATTTGCTACTTTCCTATTTTTTATGAAGGAACATCTATGAATGTGTGTATGTAGGTGTTTATTTGAGAATTTAGTTCAACATAGGCTTAGTTTGGAAAACAAGCCATTACTGACCCCAAAGAGCATGAAGGCAAGCAATGAAGACTGAAATGGATGGAACAAATAAAAATTGTCAAAAGAAGCTCAGATGCCTGAAATTTTTATTAGACTGCATTTTTTTTAAGACTCAGGACACTTGAACACAGATAAATACTCACACTGGGTCAGCTCACAAGCATTCAACAGTTCCATATCTTTCCTTGATGACTGCTCCTTGGGTCACAGATTCTAATGCTCCACAGTTAAATAAATAAATAAACAAACAAACAGGGCCATCATTTGTGTCTCCATGTTTCTAAGGTCACTAGTGGGCACTCTGGGGCCTTAGGGGTTTCTGGAAAAGCCATGGTTGAATCCAGGGACACCTGTAAAATTGTTTTATTCAACATTAGCATCCTAAAAAGAGACTTAAATCAGCCACATGTCAAGACAGCCTTTAAAATCAGAAACATAAAAATAAACCCCTACAGACTTGCCTTAAAAGATAGCTCTGAACTCAACAGCTCTGAAGTCTAATAAGTGCAATATAAACATCTTTTGAGCAAAACATACTGCTGAAAAGAATGTTTATTGTGTTTCAAAAATCAATGCAATCTTCAGGGACTGAATCAAATAGCTGTACAGTCTGCCCTCTGATTCATTTTGCTTTCATGAGTAAGGGATGCTAGGATGAAATGGAATATGCATGTAGCTGGAATGGTTGGGATATACATGGTGAGAAATATAATCACGTTTTTCTCACTTGGAATGTGACAGGACATATGCTTTACATTGCTCTCATTAATATATCGAGATGTTTTTGTCACCTGGTGAAAACCACTAATTCATTGAGATGCAGATTATATGCCACAACCCCTAAACTAGCAGAGAGCCTTTAACTTGGGTATAATTATGAAATACTACCATCACCCAGACTTCTGCTGGCATGCAGGATTTGCTATCATCATTCACACATATATTTTTGTGTGAGTTAGACTTGCAGCTCATATTTTCAAAGCATTTGTGTCAGTCTCTGAGCTCTTTTTCTTTAAAGTAAATATATAACTGCATGAAAAAGATTGGCAGCGTCACCAGAAGCATCTCTTTATTCTAAAGTGGAGATGAGTCAAGAAAAAATTAAATTATAATGAAGTAGTACCCATCTTACATGCAGCAATCAGCCCCTTACTTGCTAGGACTGAGGTAGATATCTACTTTTTACAGTGTTTGGAATATTAATTTTTTGAGTTTGTCATATGGGAAATGAGTTAACTGAATATTGTAGGATGAATCTTTGCCCCATGAAGGATATCCCTACCAGGGATATGTCTGTGGGAGAAAGCAAGTAAGTCCTGAGAGGGCTCTGATGGTTCTTGGAGCTGCATGAGTTTAGTGCTTACTTCAGTGCACCCTGGGACACAGCAAGCCGAAGGGCTCATGCTTGGTACCAGGCTGAGCATGGCCACTTCTCTGTTCATTCACACCACACACCTGGCTGATCCTGCCTACAAAGTATTGTGGGCACAGTCTAGTCACTGTTTCCCAGCTCTCAAACAAATGAAGTGCACATGCATGGAGAGGAGGAGATGGGAGGGTTGTGGTCATGGCACTGGACTGAATCTGCATTTTTCTGTGAGACCTTGGTATGTCCTAGTATTTCCTTTAACTCCCCTTCTGACAAGCTGGAATAAAGATTCTGGCTTTTATATTGTACAAGGTTGTCTTTCTATCTGGTCATGAGAGGTTTGGTGTTGAGGGATGATAGAAGTACCCAGCCAGAGGGAGAGGGAGCAAACCAGAAAGGCTGAAATGTTAAACAATGCATTGCAATAACAGAGGTGTTTGGTTGGTTGGGGTTTTTTTGGTTTGTTTGGTTTATTTTCTAGCCCGGAGAATTTATAAAAGGACAGCAAAGCAATGGCAATCTGCTTGTCACATCAGAGCCCATCGCAGCCCTCCCTCTCTCCTGCGCTGTCACCGTGCACCCACAGAATGAATAGGCAAACCCAACTTCATTTCAGCTTCGGACAAAGACTGTCAGTCACTTCTGACAACAAGCATTTGGTGCCCGTTTTTAGCAAGATTTTAACAGATCAGTCTTTATCTGCTGGTTCTAAGAAGCAGTTCCATCTGCGTGCTGCTTCGTACTTGCAAATGCTGTGCTTGATCTTTAAACGTATCATTGTTCTGAGTCACCGGCTGCTTCTGGTTTAATGTAGGTGATCTGATTCACCAAAGTAAGTTAATAATATAAATGGGGAAAATTAAGTTCCTATTTCTATGAAAGCATAAATGTTATCTGAGATGGTGACATTTACGATTCGCTGAAAAATATGATTTGTTTTATATGCAGTTGTGCGCTGCCAAGGAGGTTTTTTTATTTCTAGCAATTTAAGATTCTCTGTAAAGTAGATGATTTAAGACAGGCAGAAGATGCCTTTTCCTCACTAATCCATTATGCCTGCCTTTTCACTTACTCTTACTCTAGAGCAGGCAAAGATGCAGCACTGGTTAGAAATCACTGGGTAAATGTACACAGCTCATTTTTCTTTGTACTATGAGGGAGGGAGAAGAAAACCTTATAAAACAGACCATTTAAAAAAAAAAAAGGAGCAGACAATTCTATCATGATGGATAACACTTACACAATTAAATAAAAATACACTTGCGATAGCAAAGAGCAGAGCACATTTCATTTTTATCTGCAGTGTCACTCTCCTAATGGTTTCTGTCACAAAGCCTAACCAAAACAAATCTTTGAAGCAGACAAAGTCTCAGATTTCAGGGATGCAGAGTTCTGCCAGGTGGATCAGAAAAGTAGGTCAGTGGGTCATTAATGCAAACCTGACAGGAAATAAACCCTGACCTGCTGAAAAGGAAGAGGTTTAGCACAGCCGTCCATTCGATGCACTCCGTGCATAGTTTTCTCTAAACAGGCATTGGAGTTCAAGCACTGCCAGCCAAAATGCAGATCTGAGGACATCTCAGGGACTGAAATACCTTCATCCTCTCATGTTGTGTGAACTTCACAAATCACATTACATAGATGTGGAGTTTTCACGCCCAAAGAGCAACATATATTACAATGTCTGTGTGCCTGAGTCTACTGCAAATAATTTTTAGAAACTCTTATGGTCTTATTCTTTTACTGACCAAGTCAATAGCTGCTTAAAATGTTTTTCATTTTTCTATGTCCTCCTAAAAGCCTGGAGTATTTTTGACATTTCATTTTCCAAGAAGACATGATAGATGCAATGTTGGGAATTTCTGCTTGTGGCCTTGCACTGTTAGCTGCTTTGTGGTTTTCCCCTTATTCATGGTGAGGAACATGTGATGGGGAGGGAAAACGAGTCCTGTTCCCTTGGGGATGGGGGGAGGATGCCATCCTGAGCTCCTGCAGGCCAACCTTCTGCATCCCTGCATCCCTGTCTGCTGCTTGTCCAGTCCCTTTTGCCTCCTCTAGCCACTCCAAAGAAGATTCACCAATGGCAGCCTTTGCCTTCAGGCTTTCTGAATCTGTTTCTTTTTACTTAGTTTACCTTCCTTTGTATAGATCCAAGGGTTTTTTCCTCAAACAAATACGGGTGTTTTACTAAATTTTCTCTTCTGATCAAGGAATCAAGCACTTGGGTATTTTAGGTTTGTTTTTTGTTTGGGTTTTTTTCACATTGTTAACTTAATCAGAATTTCTTGTTTTGTGCTATTTTACTTTGGCACCAAGTTTTTCCATCTCTCCTACTTGTTTTTCTGGCATCAATTTTGTATTTCACCCGACCTTGTAAAGCCCATTTCAGGAAACTGACAGTCAGTGGTTAAGAAATCTGCTGCAACTTGGAAATCCTTCATGATTCATTAGTTCTCAGAAACATCTGAAAAACAAAAATCCTTTGGTGGTTGGAGGTATCAAAAATACATATAGGCAAGCACAGAAATTTGAAGTTGAGATTTCTTATTTATCTTTCATACAATAATTTCCTTGCACTTGTTCAACTCTCCTTTTGGATGGCATTGCATTTTTTCTGGGCAACTTGAAGACCTCAATGCAGGTATGGCATAATAAAAAAGCCCACACCAAGACAGACACCTCCTGCCTGGTTTAGCTTAAACTTTTTTGAAATGGCAATGAGAAAATAAACCAAATGGTGTGTGCAACAGCAGCAGGTCACTGTAGACATTAAAGCAGTGCAGAACATCTCTGCTCAGTGTCAGGGTGGTTCTGGGTGCCTACTGAGATCACAGACCTGAAAGTCTTGTACTGGACACGACTGCTCGTGATCCTCTGAAGGATTAAATAATCCACCTGGCATTGAGAGCACATCCACAGCAGGAGGAGGAATGGAGGCCAAGCCTCCTGAATCCATGCATGGTCCTCAGCACTGGATTTTATAGCAGGTGATTACATTTGCATGTCTTGAAAAAGGTGTATAATAAACTAGTGGGTACCTACATGTCATAGATACTGGTTTGAATCCAAATAAAGTAAACAATTGTTTCTAATTATGATTTCAATCGCTAACAGAAAATGGCAAATAATTTCTAGCTTCTTGTTTTAGCTTAATACCTTCAGAATATTTCCCTACACAAAAGTCTGTAATCAAGAATTGATGTGCTTTTTTTTTTTTTTTTGCAACACTAGAAAGTGAGTAAGTCCACATCAAATTATCTGAGCAGTTATGGTTTACAAACATTTATTTTGATTCTTAATTTGTGAGTTACTTAATTCTGAAATGCCAAACAAAGCATCTCTTATTTATTAGATGATTATTCCTTCTTACAATTTAAATGAAAATGGAATTAATAAAAAGATGAGAAATCAACACTTTGTTATTGGTTGAATCATCTCAGCAAAGCTAACTTAGATGCACTGCCTGTGTTCTCCAAACTGAACATGCTATAGCATTTTAAGCTACTAAACACCTTTAATAAACAGAGGAGGCAACACTTCTGTTTGTCTAATTAAATTGATTATTTATGGCCACCTGCCTTTTGATTATCTTTCAACTAGTAATTTTTATCCTTTCACATTACTTTTTACTCACTAGGAGTGTTTTTGTTTTTTTAAGTGAGTACTTGGCTTTCAATTTAAATTACCTAGTCCCTGACCAGAGTTACTTGAAAAAAATGTAGAGCAGAAAATGTTCCATTTGTACTTACAGTAGAAGTTATCTCTGATTAAAAAATTATTTGTGACTGTAGCAAACCCTATTTCCAAGTGTTTACTAAAAAACTTTCCCTAGGTGAAGGGTGTCTTTTTTAAAACCACGTTTGCAATCATACAGTTTGCTATTTTTATTGTAATTTGTGTTATTCTAACATATGATGATAAATATAGATTTTTCCCTTATGTTTTCATATTTTACAATTCAGTTTTAAGCAATTATTGTTTTAAAGAGAAAAATAAGATTTCATTTCAACTGTACAGATTTTTAATGAAAATATCAATAGATTCAAATCAGTAGAGCAAGTTGATTGCACCAACAAAACATATTTAGCAACATTTCTGATGCCATATATGTCAACTTATTTTTTGCAGTAAGAACTTGAAAGTATAATTATATTAATTACCTCTCTAGCAGTTGAAAGTACTTCAGACATATTCTGTTGATGAAGGGACATACTATGAGTGCAGTCTAATTCCTACTTAAACCCAGAGTTTAAGTCCTACTAGAAATTGGATAAAGAAAATAATTTGCTGAGTGTTTTGTTAAATTAAGAGCCAGAAGAGAGAAATCCAACACTTTAGAGATTAAGGATCATTCTAGAAAGTCTGAATTTATAATTGACACCTTTATTTGACAGCTCCAAGCAACTATGAAAGTAGTTACATAAAAGTATAAAGTATGAAGTAATTACAGTATAAAGTAATTATGAAAAATTAAAGTTGGAGGAGCAATCAAACAAAAATAAAGTCTTTGTTTTAACTACTGGGTCAGAGTGCAAAGCAATAACGATGGCAGAATGATGTGCACTTGGGTAGGCAACTGAAGTTGTCATCTTGGCTTTAGAGGCCATCCCGGACTGCAGGTGACACCTCAGCCTTTCGGTGCCACGCACAGATGGGCAGGGCTATGAGGGATTTTTCCAGTGCCCAAGCTCCAGGCTGCCCTGCTACCCCCATCCACCCACCCACATCACCTCCTCTACTGATCCCCCTCTGGGACTCTTGAGGACAGGTCCTCATTGGGATGGCCCCATCTTGATGGAGCTGACAATGATTTACACCAGCTGAGTACCTGTCCTCAGCACATACCCTACTGGTAGGTGTCACTGCGGGTTATACAGCGGGAATTATCTTTGAAATGAATTTCTAAAACAATGCATTTAACATATGAAAGCCTGGGAATCCAAAATGGAAGTTTTTACATACTTGGCATTCAATTGTAAGCTGGCAGTGACAGCTTTCATCCTACAGAAAACATTTTTTATCTCATGAAAGTTGAAAATAGCTTTGTGCTATACTGGTGCCTCTCGCTAAGATGGGGCTTTTCATCCGTGACCTACTTTGCTTTCCGCACAATATACCTAATGAGTAATAATGACTTCGGAAAGGGCAGCGCCGCAGAAGAAGTCGAAGTAACGCCGTAAGATGCTGTTTGTGAAAACATCAAACAGAATATTTTTCATCAGGCTGAATAAAAGAATCTGCTTAAAGTACGCATGAGTTTAAGAGTTGAGCGGCGCTCGGTGCCGGTTGTGGTGGCGGCGCGGGGCCGGTGGCCGTGCTGGGACAGCCCGGCGGTGGCGCATCCCTCCCCGCGGCACCAGGACACCCTGCAGCATTTCGGGGGGACACAGACCTGCAGGGAGCAGGGGCTGAGCTGAGCAGGGGGGAGAAGCTTTGGGGAGCCACAGATCATTGGGATACCGAGCTCCACCCTCACCTGCTGAGCTGCTCTGCCGTTTGCTGGCCAGTCACTCATCAGCATGGCCCAGTCCCCAGATAAATTTGTCCATCAGCTCTTCTGCAGATGGACAGGATTTATCAGCTTCTCCTCCTTTACCCTTCACCACCCTCCAGTTAAGAGCCAGAGCTGTATGACAGCCACCGCCCTCCTTCCTCTGTCGTGGGGCTGATGCACAGGTCCTGCTTCTCCAGCCCTCCTTGGATTTTCCTTCCCTTTGCAAACTCCCAACCCACAAACCACCCCTCCATTCTCAGGGGCTAAAGCTCCATCTCTTCTCACCCTCCCTGCCCCGTTTGTACTCCAGCTTCCTAGATGATGTTTATTTTCACTGCAGAAATCTTGGTTAGACAAAGAAGGTAAAATATTACTTTTATTATTTTTATTATTTAAGTTCTCCTTGCTTTTTGGACTGAAGTACTTTGGTTTTGCAGGAGTAGAAAAGATATGCTTTTTTCTTCTTGGGTAAGTGAAAATGTTAGATTGCAAAGGTCATGTATTTTGTTCTCAGGTGAGCTGAGAATATTCTTGACAGTAAGAACATTTGTTGTGAAACTGTGTGGAAGGAAAAGGATTTTATGTATCAGAAATGTATGCAAGTCTCCATTTCAAAAATCCATGCAAGCCACAACACTGTATCATTTTTCTTTCTTTCTGTCAGCAGATGCCTTTGAGTTTTCTCACTAGGCTGACTTTAAATTGTATTTTGCTTCTTTGCCCATGGAGCATAATCAGAAACCTGGGAAGATCGCATGAAAAGCACAAAATCCCTCCCTGAACAATGCAGAGTAAATAAAGCAGGCCAAATGCCAGGCAGCAGATAGGAGAGATGACGTGCAGAAGGAAGATGAGTTGTGAGTTTGCTGCTGCAGGCAAGGAGAGGACACAGAGGCTCCTCAGCCTCTGACCCTGCCTCAAGAAAGAGTTTCCTGCTTCAGGCACAGCTCAAGATGAAGGTTGATCTGAGGGATTCAACTTAGAGGTGATCAGCAGGTCCAGACTTGAGAATAAATTCAATTTCATACCAATTAGCATAAACTGGTCCTGAGGAACAACACTGAAAGCCAGGAAAACCATGAGAAGCAGAGAAGGACAGCTGACTTCCCTCCCAGTACGTCCAGCAGTGTAAAGGAGCATTAAGATGCTGATATTCTCAATGTTCACAGTAGCTGCAAGGCCCCTTTATAATACTGACATGATCTGAAGGGGCGTTTGTTTAAGTGAAAACCATACCCAGTGCCTTAAGTAGGTCAAGTTCAAAGCCTAGTCAATATTTGAAAAATCTGTGCAAGTTAAAGAGGCAATGAGAAAAATTAGCATGTGAGCCCACTAGAGCTTTCCTTCCCAACTGCGCTTTACATGGGGAAAATGAGGACAGTACACAATGAATTGGTATTTGTGTCCCAAATACCCAACTCCTTCTCCAATTTTCCGTAGGAAAAAAAAAGAAGTAATTCAGACACTCTTTTTCTTACTTGATCATCCTTTTTTCTAAATTGGGAAATGGAAACTTTGATTTCTCATTGTAACTCTGCCAGAAAAATCAAGAGCTTAAAGCGAGTTTTGTGTAACTTAATTCCCAAACTTTTACCGTACAACCTAATTACAATATGTCACTGCAACTTGGAAAAGCTGGATACCAGATATACATACCACAAAATATAGGCTGTGGATGACAGGAGAAGCCTTTCAAAACAATAACCAAAACTGTTGCTTCATTTACAAAAAGCTGGAAGGGAAGAGTGATCTAAGGGATGGGGGGGATGCCAGGGCAGGGAAGGAAACGAAAAGAGGAAGGACAGCTCATGGCAGCTCAGGCCAGGGACATTTAGGCATAGTTTCTCCTATGCTCCTCTTTAGCCAGTGTGCTTCCAGAGAGCAGCTCAGAGCAGATGTTGTGAGTCATTTCTTGGCAGAGACTCTGGATGAGCTACATTGGTATTTCAGTTCAGATCAGGAGTGCACTTCAGGAGGGACTATCCCAATTGTCCCCACTTAAAACACTGGTTTTCATGGCAGAGCAACTCTCAGCTTCCAGATGAAACCAAACTGGGAGAGGCACTCTCACTTCAATAAAACGGACATAAAATTCAAACAATATTACAGTATTTATTTATTTCAGGTTTATTTTATTCTTATGGGAACTTAATAGGGTTTAGCTATGTATTTCTATGTTCAGTTGTAACTCTAGCTGTAACACCAATTTCACACCTGAGTTTAGCCAAGAAAATGAACCAACCACAAATTTTAACAGCAGTTTTACGTTAATGGTCTTGCTTATGTTTCTAAAAATAATTTGGATGTGAGACATGGCAAATAGTATTTTGCTAAGGTAAAGAGAAGAGAGAGAGAAATAGAGAGAAATAGAGAGACACACATTATTTTTCTTAAATTTTACATTAACTTTAAAAATATAATGATTTTGTCAGTGCAGCAACATGAACAATGAGTTATAGTAAAAGGGACATGAGTGACAATCTTTATATAAGTTTGAAACATACTTCCTTCTTTCCAGGGAAAAACATGGTGTCAGTAGAGTTAAATAATGTACTGTGCAGCTTTTTAAAGTTCCCTGTACTTTTCCATACACAAATACATACGAGTGCTGTAAGAGAAAAAGTGCATACTAACAAATTGTCTTAGCTGCCTCGTGCTGATTCCTAGGCAACACTGATGTGCTGCAGTTTTACACTTCACTAAGGATAAACAATATGGCAAAAACATTAAAAGCTATGCAAACATGGTTTCAGGATCTCATCTATGACATCCTTCTGAAAACAATTTTTTTCCTTATCTAATGCCCTCACAAGAGTACATTTCTCATTACATTTCTGCCAGCTGGAGAATTCCAGTGAAGTGAGAAGAAATAATGAGCAGCATTACAGCGACCAGAGAAAAGAATACATGAGAAATTTAAAGTATTCTCCACTACACCCATTGCATAAATATGCACCTTCCAGGGAGAAGAGAGAAAAGGTAGCAAGGATACTACTTCACCCACACTGGCCCTGGCCCTATAGCCAAGATGTAAAGGCTTGTTTATATTTACAGCTGCCTGCTCCTCCTCAGCCACTCTGGGATGGTGATCATGTCTCTTCACTGCTTGTTAAATGGAAAGGAGCAACTGCAAATAACCAGAATCCTTGGCCCTCCTTCTTTGGAGGTGGTGGTAAACATGTGAGCAATTCTTACCTTTGGAGGACCTGTAAACCAGCTCCAAACACCTGAGAGCAATGGGGTGCAAGCATGGAATCACCTGCTACACCACTTTCCCTGGCAGGCCATATTTCTGCATTTATTTTTGCACCTCCCAAATAATAATAATAATAAAAAAATAATGCTAAAAATAATAATATTATAGTAATATTTTTTAAGAACTCTGCAGATCATTTGGTTTTTCCCATGTCATAATATCCTATCTACCTTCAGAGATACACTCCCAGTCCCCCAGGCTGAGATGCTTGATCCATTTAGGCACCAATACTTTGGGTAAAGGCTGAATCAGACACAACTTTGAAGCTGATGAAGCTGTTTGAGTTATTTATACAGTATAAGCAGTGTGTACCTTTCACTGCAAAATTCCTTGATTGTTAGAGTCATTACTAAATAGGAATATTCAGTCTAGGTTTACTAAAAGAGCCCTTGGGTCTTGAGAAACTTCCACATTTGTCTGACTTTGTATCCTCAGGATGAAATAATAAAATTATTTCCGTTGGAAAAGACCTCTAAGATTATCCAATCCAATCAAAATGTATTTTCTCAGGGAGTTTTGACTAAAGAATGACCCAAGAATCCAGTCAGATCATTACTTTGCTTGAGTTTTGAGTAGTTCAGAGAAGGGCTGATAGACAGGGAGCCCAAAAAGCACATTAAGCAGTTACCAGTTGGACTCAGATTGGCAGTCAGGTCAAATCCAAGTGCTGCAGTAAGATTTTGGGTTCACAATTCAGATGTGGGAAAATAGGATATTTAAATGGAGTTAAATAGTAGCATAAAAACCAAATCAGGATGTTATTTTCACTTAGCAGATGGTTTGTTTTTTCACAATACTTCTTGCAGCCGGTTTGACAGTGTACCAGTGCAAAACTAATGCTGTCAGAGCCAGCTACGTGTACTGCAGCACACAACAAAGTCAGGCACTACTGTGAGAAAGTTTGCCTCCAGGCTGTATTTCTAATAGACACTAAGACCATAAGATGGAAACAAAAATCTATGAAACAAGCATTGAAGAGACACGCAAGGAAAAAAGGAGCATGAGGGCAGCATTTTTATTGCAAGCCAGGCAGAGCCCCAAATATACTGCACTGAATCACATTTGTGGTGATCATTAGCTTTAGCAAGTAGTTTGAGTTAGCTCTGAGATCTTTCAGTGAGTTTGTTTTTCTAAATCCACCCATCTCTTCTCTCCCCATTGCAGGGCAGAACTAAGAACTTCTTTATTTGCTCTTCCCTCCCTTCCCTCCTCACCCTCCACCTCATGTCCACAGGAGACCAGGCTGCATTGCTTTGACTCTCTGCAGAATGGCTCTTTTATGGTGGGGACAGTTTTTTGGTTTATAGGACAATGTCCCTGTCCCAGGGAGCTGTCTTCCAAGGAGTTGTGGGAATACAATACAAGTAATCACAGGAGAGATAAGGAAAGCAGTGTGACTGTGCAAAAGGGAAAGGAGAGAAGGAAAGCTCCCCAGGGCCCAGCAAATAAGGTTGTATATTGGTAGGACAGATGTTTATTTCTTCCCTCTCCTCTTCTTTCTCTCCCATGCACACAAACATACACATTCAATGATTGCAAGCAAACAAGCACAGGCTTTCTTGTGGCACCAAATAGAAAGAAGAGACTGATTATAAGGGTGATATTGCTATACCTTCAGCTATAGCAAAGGGAATACTGAGAGCTGCTCAGTATAAAATAAATTGCTTTTTTACATCAAAGTTCCGTTATATTGAAAATATCCCACTGTGAGAATTCCTCTGGGAACGCAAGCAAGAAGGACTGAGGTTAGCATTAGCTCTGGTAAACTGTGAAGAACTGAGGGCTTCCAAAATTCAAGTGCTCAGACAGATTGCTGAGTGAGAAGGATTATATTTAAAAAAAAAACCACAATGAAACCCACGTTCAATCTAACACATTTCAATTACTGAAATTATTTAGTATTGGACCTCAATTTCTTTAAGCTTCTTACTTTGACAAGAAGTTACTGCACACCAAAAGATTTAGAGCATGTAGCATTCCTCCAGCAATGACTTTATGTTCACCAGTATGTAATACAGAGAGGGAACTTTCCATGCCACCTTATCACTGGGAAATCCACTGGAAAAGAATCATTTTTCAGACCTAACTCTCCACAGCAGGAGTGGGATCAGCCTCTCTGTAAGTATTTAGAGTCTGTAGTTAATGAGCAGAATTAATTGCATTAGTCTTGTAAAGGCCTCATCTTCCCCAACCTTGAATTAACACTTTAATGATATTTTATGATGTGAAGTCTTCTGATCTTGAATAACACCATACTTTAAAAAAAAACCAAATCCTCCCTATTATCACTCTCACTGACAGAGAATAGCTAGACGCTCAAGACAGTTTTGCCAGGGAGAAAAAATCAGGGAAGTGATGATAAAATGCAAGGATCAGTATGGGTGCCCCACTTTGCCTCCTCAATTATGTCCCTGTAATGAACAAGATGTTGGGATTCTGTGGAGAGCTCACAGGTTCCTGTGCTCATGCAAACTCAGGCAACTCAACGCTTCCTTAGGAAGCAGAGCTGAGTGTCAAGGGTCAAGATAAACTCTATGCATTCAAGAACCCAGCCAGATAAGACAACTCCCCCGTGGCTGGGCCACCAGCTGTGAGGATTTTCCCTGTGGCTGTGGACTGGGGACAAACAGAGGCTGACATTGAACGGGTGGGATCCCCACTTCATGTGAGCCTTTCCTCTGCCTTCTCCCTCATCCTGCTTACAAGGAGACAGCAACACCACTGTGCTCTGTGGAAACAACTGGCATGGCAGATCCATCCTGATTGCTCCCAAATTTCTGCTTAAGAGGAAGATGTTTGGTATTATCACACAGTAATTCAGGCTTTTGAAATTCCATCTCTTTGAGGCTAAACTGCTTTCAGCTCAAACTCTCGCTCTGAGCCTCTTTTGGAAGTTCCCCATCTAAGGAACCCTGTCAGGCTCGATGATTATTAGACCAGAGATCAGTGCAGAATTCTGAAAATCCAGCGTGTGCTTTATTAAATCAGGGTACTTTTGCACAGCTCTCACATTCAATGCAACTGAGCCCCAGAGCTCCAAGTGAACCCCAGGAGAAAAACAAATTCGTGACAAGTCCAGGCTGGATGGGGTTTTGAGCAACTTGGTCTGGTAGAAGGTGTCCCTGCCCACAGGAGGGAGGCTGGAACTTGGTGGTCTTTAAAGTACCTTCCAACCCAAACCATTCTGTGATTCTATGGTTCTATGGCAAAGCAGAGCTCCTTGGTGACCTTGCAGGACTAGTAAACACCTTCTTTGTTCCAAGGAAAAGGTGTGCAGTCTTTTCAGCCAGCTGGCTTTTCATTAGAGGAGGGCTCTGAGGCAGCCCCTCTGTCTCAGCCCAGGACGTGCAGGGCAGCCATCCTGCTGACACCCAGCCAAGGGGCAGGAGAGCACGGCTGTGCAGAGCACACTGCTGCTGCTGCTGCTGCCCCAGTGGGACACCAAGTCATCTGCAAGCCACCTAAGAAGGAGGTGCAAGCAGATGGGTGTCCCACCACCCATCCGTGTCCCTCGTGGCTGCCTAGTGGTCTGCACTGCCTGGTAGGTCTCATCTGCCCCTTTGGGTTGAAGATGGGATGATCCACACTCCCTTTTTTTTTTTTTATTAGTTGCTAATTTGCTAGTAAAAGGATATTTCAGGCTTGGGCTGAAGTCAAGACAAAACACAGTTTGCTGGACATAATGATTTAAGGTCAGGAATACCCAGAGCATAGAAGAACAGGGAAGCAGTCAAAGAGGAATGCTGTCAGGGAGCAAGGAGAAGAGTCAAACTGCAGCTTGGGCAAAAGCAAAAAAAAAAACCAAAAAAAAACATGGCAGGCTGCTGTCATCCAGACCTGCAGAGCTCCCACTTCCAGCAGAGCCAGCAAGGAGAAGAGCATGTTTCACAGCTGGGAAAAGCCGTGTCCCTTCTGTCTGGAAATATCAGTGCAAAAGCTGGAAATATCAGTGAAATATCCTTGCTGCAGCACAGAGATTGGTTTCAGAGAGACGTCCCAGTGTGTCACAGTATCAAAGATTTTGTTGAGATATTTTTGCATTTTATGGATTACTGGAGCAGTTAAAATCTTCACCTGAGCTCAAAACCATCTGGAAACAGAGGGGAAAAAAACAAGCAAAGTTTCAGCTGCATTTTATCCTGTATCTGCAAGCAAAATGTTCCTAGGAAATTGAAGATGTGAGAAAAGCTCATCTCACTATTGACAGTGGAAGCCTCTGAGGCATTTCAGGTGCTTTATAGCTTTCAATTAACTCAAGCAGGAAAAGTTAACAATAAAGCTGTAGCATGGAAATGCTGAAAGTTCCAAATTCCACACAAAAACAAGCAGGAGAGAATCAACACAGCAAGGCATATGGGGAAGTCACATAAGCTCACTGGTCCTGCTGCAATACTTGTTCTAACCAGATGAAGATCAGCCACAAACATGCCTGAAAACTGGAGAGCTGAAATTTATTCATAGTTTAATCGCCTAAATCACTAAACTTCATAGGGACGTCCAGTGAACCCACAGCACACTGCCAAAAGCAATTCAGGATACCAAAGGCATCAGTGACAGCAGTGGGTGCTCTGAGGTACGAGTGAGAACCAAGCTGGGCTCCTCAGGGACAGGCTGTGGCTGCACTCCTGGTGCAGGCTGGAGCACAGCTTTGCAGCAGGGATTTGGTGAGTGTGCAGCTTACAAGCCACTGGGGGGCCAAGGAAGGGGAGATTTCTGATCTCCACAAACATCTGCTGCTCTCTTTTGGCTTGATAGGGCCCTTGTATAGTTCAGGTGTGCTTCATTATGCATGAGAAATAAAATGGTGAATGAGATGCCTCTGACAAGTCGATAGATCTCTTCCCCAAAGCAATAAATTCAATTTAGTAGGGAGAAACAGGCACAGAACGCTTCCTGTCTGTTTTTACGGGATGAATTAGCTGAAAATGGGCATAGGTCATTACTGGTTACCATACAAAGCCAAGTCCAGAACGTAGAGGAGATTTCTTTCCAACACAAGGGCAGGATTTAGAGATTAGATACAAACTTGGAAGGAACAGGGTAGCTGCAAATACACTCTCTAGAGCAGTGTTCTTCGTACTTTCAGATGTGCTTCATACAAATTTGTACATTGCCTTTCCTACCCACCTAGAAACAACCCTGGAGAACCTTGAAGGAAAACCAGGCTGGCATTCTGGTCCACAGCAGCTGAACATGAGCCAGCAGTGCCCAGGTGGCCAAGAAGGCCAATGGTGACCTGGCCTGGATCGGCCATAGTGTGACAGCAGGAGCAGGCAGGGATTGTCCCCTGTACTCAGCACTAGTGACACCTCCTGTGTCCAGTTTTGGGCACCTAACTTCAAAACAGACATTGAGACACTGGAGCATGTCCAGAGAAGGACAACAGAGGCGGTGAAGGGTCTAGAAAACTTATCTGATGAGGAGCAGCTGAGGGAACTGAGGTTCTTTAGTCTGGAGGAGAGAAGGCTCCAAGGGGACCTCATTGCCCTCTAAAACTACCTGAGCCTGTAGTGAGATGGCAGTCTCTTCTGCCACGTTTCAGGTGGAAGGACAGGAGGAAATGGCCTTAAGCTGAGGCAAAGCAGGTTCAGATTAGAAATTAGAAAATGTTTCCACTGAAAGAGTGATTAGGCATCAGAAGAAGTTGTTCAGAGGAGTGGTGGAACCACCACTTCTGGAAGTGTTCAAGAGGTGCCTGGATGTGGTGCTTGGGGATATGGTTTAAGGGTGGTTCTGGTGATGCAGGGTTGACAGCTGAACAAGAAAATCGCTTGCAACCTTAATGATTCTGTGGCTCGTGACCCTGTTGGAGCAGTCTGTTCCTGAAGGATTGCACCCTGTGGAAAGGAGCCTCACTGGAGCAGTTTGAAAAGAGTTGCAGCCTGCGGGAAGGACTGAGGCAGGAAAAATTCATGGAGGACTGTCTCCTGTGGGAATGACCTCATGCTGGAGAAGGGGAAAAGTGTGATAAGTCCTCCCCCTGAGGAGAAAGGAATATCAGAAACAATGTGTGATGTACTGACTGTGACCTCTTCTCCCCATTGCACTGTACCACTGATGGGAAGGAGGCAGAGAATTCTGGATTAAGTCCAGGAAGAAGAGAGAGGTAGGGGGGGAAGCTGTTTTTAAAATTTGGTTTTATTTCTCATTATCCTATTCTTATTTAATTGGTAATAAATTAAGTTAATTTTTCCCCAAGTTGAGTCTGTTTTGCCTGGGAAAGTAATTAGTGAGCAATCCCTCTCTGTCCTTATTGATCACAAGCCTTTAATTTTATTTTCTCTCCCATGTCCACCTGAGGAGAGAAAGATATTTAATGGCCTTGCTGGGTACCTGGCATCCACCACAACTCTTATTTGACATGGGAGGAGATGGACTGAATGAAATCTGGTCAGGAACCAAAGAGTCTGGTCCCTCTTCTCTCTGGGACTGGTGTTGTCAGCACTGGTGTTCCAGGCATACTGCACAAGTCAGAAGCCTGTTTGTGCTCTCAGACACTTAAAATCTTTACAACAGTATTCATTTCTTTGGGTTTCCCAATAAGATAAAATACCAAGGACAAGTCAAACAGCAAAGCATGAACTATTTTATTTCTCCCCACTTCTATTACTAAAAGAGCATGAGAAACACTTGAGGGCAGTTTGCAGAGTGCATCTACCATCCAATATGACAAGTAGGTTAATTGGAATGAAGGAAAATGTGACCCTTGACTACAACTGCCCCTTCAGGGTATTGAGTTTAATGTTGTTGTTATTGTGCTCTGCAGCATTGTGAGGCAAAACACAGCGACAGGCTCTTCTCAAGCACAGGAGCTGTTCTTAACAAATGGAGCTGCACCGAGTGACTTGGATTAAATATGACTAAATCTTGCCTCAAGAAATCTTTCCCTAGAAAATCCTGTAGCACTCACAAATATTTTAGGAGTGACAGTGCTGGGTGTCCAACTCAGTGGAAAAGCTCCTGGGCTATGAGGGTGCAATAGGATAAGCATCTTGCAAGTAGGAGAATGTGAGGATCACCTGCCACTTCTGTGGCTGGCTGTGCGTGTAAAGGAATCAGCTCAGTGACTTTGTGTGAATGCTGAGGCAGGGAAATAGTTGTCTTTGTGCTTGGGTTTGTTTTGGTTTGTTTTTTTTTCAAAGAGGGAGAAGGCAGCAAGAAAATATGTGCAAATAATGTTGAAGAATGGTGGGTTTTAGTCTAATTCTCTTGGATGTTCTGCTCTGTTGAACGCCAGAATAGTATCCATGGAAATTCAGACAGGAAGAGTTGGGGTCACACACATTCAGATTTGCCCTCATACAGCTCAGTGTTAAAAGCTATTGCAAATGTGGATAGAGCTTATTCTCCTAAACTGGCCCAACAGTTTCTATGGGAGCCTTCCATGGAATCAGGTTTTGAAGAAGGAATTGAGCCATACAGCACTGGGATGCTGATCTGGGAAGCACGTGGAGATGCCAGCGAGCACGGGGCAGATTTTTCTCACTGAGACCTGTTCTTGGCTGTGCCTTGAAGGCCTCCAGGAACCAGGACCCAGCTTTGCAAGGAGCACCTGCTGGGAAATGTCCTCCCGAGGCAAAGGGTCTGGGCAAAGGCACAGCTGGGGACAGAAGGGCCACATGCAAGGCCATAACATTCCCAAGGAAAGCTGAGAGTGTGGGAAATGGTAAGAAAGGCAGTGTTAGCAAGAGGAATAGAGAAAAATGTGGTCTGAGGAGATCCTGAAGTCAGCTGGGATGTATATACTATCTAGATCTGGAACTGCTAGCAGGACTTTTTTTCTAGGTAAAGGCTATTTTTAGCTGAGGGATGTGAAAGGTAATAGGGTATGAAATAAAGAAATAAGGTCTCAAGAGTAAGCCGTAGGCAAAGCTGGAAAATATGTTGCAAATAGAAATCAATCTACCTTATAGCTTTTTTTTCCATATTGTACCTGCTCTAGTAATCCTCAGCTAAAACTGGAAAAACCAATTACTCATCCCTGCATAGGAGATACCAGGGAAAAAAAGGCAGAAAGGAATTTTCTCTGAAATAAGCATGCTCATAAAGACCTGAGATCTGAACTTTAAGAGGGGAACATTGTCCTTGCTCCTCTCTCCTTGTCCCAAAACAGGATTAACCCAAACCACAATTTTTATGCATCCATACATGTATTAGCTGTATTATTTCACCTTTTATTGAATTTGTTCTATCCATCTTACTTGTGTCACTGACTTCACTGGGAGCAGAATTGGTACATTGCTTTGTACTATCTGAACAAAAAGCAATAAAAACATAAATGTTCCTTTGAGCCAAATCTGTTCTCTGGCAGAAAAGAAAGGTTTCAAAACTCTTCAAAAGATGAGTTATTAAATGAGATGAAAGTATATTTCAAACAGTGGTAGAGGTTGACCTGTAACCTAGTGAACAGTGATTTGAATATTTTGAATTTTATGAACATTTTTTTACACTTTTTTGCATTTCTTTGGGATTTATAAGCCACCCCACTGAAGGGTGCAATTGCAGGGGAATATTAGCAAAAGCACCAGGGGCTCCTAGACACTTACTGCTTCTTGGAATCCTCTCAGACATGCCTGTCCATGCACTGTAGGTCTTGTGAAAGCAGGTGTTTGGGTTTGACACCTCCACAGAGGACAGGGAGTTTAAAAGCACAGTCTGATATGCTGCTCCTATATCTGGGGTGGGTTACCTGTTCTGCCCTGCTGTAGCTGCTGGTTACTCCTTTCCTGGCTGCTGGTCACCCCTGGGGCCCACCAGTTCTGCTGGTGTGGCTTTGCCAGGTTGCCCTCTGCACAAATGATCCATTGAGTGATCCCCTTTGCCTTTATGAAGAACAAACCAAAAAGAAAACCTCCCGAGGGTATAGGTCATTACTGGTACAGGCCCTTCATGGTAGGATCAGCCTTTTAAGTTTTAATGACATCAGAAGAATGATTAAACCAGAAGAACAAGGTTGGCAGCAATGTAGGAAGGTGACTGGAATAAATACTGAATTTGGATCGCCCTAATCCACTCAGTTTGTCCGTCTGGGATCCTACATATTGTGGATACTACTTGTGAACTAGGTCTTGAACCAGTTTCTGCATGTGCCTCAGCACTGGTTTGCAAATACATCCCTGGGAGCTTTCCTACCTTGCTGTTCCAAGAAGCAGGGGGATTTTTTGGATTGACATTTGCAGCATACAGAGTGACTGGAAAAAATAGATCAAAATAAGCTGACTCTTTGCTAGTACACGAAGAAAGCAGAAAGGAAAAAAATGTTATTGTTCTTAGATAGACCTGAAAGTCGCAGCGTTATACAGATAAAGAAATACTTGGAAACACATTAGGACTATGATATTCCAGCTGAGACATGGAAATAACTTGTCTTGTTGGTGCTCATTTTCAGACAACAGAAATGAAATCATGTCTCCAGTATGGAAAGGTCAGCCAACAAGATTTTGTTAAATTCATCAAACTGTGCTCCCCACTGAGTAGCTGTCACTGGTGTGCACTAAAGTAACATAGGGGCTGAGGGTGTTTTCACCCAAACAGCACAACAGGGCCAGAATAGAAGCTGAAAAAAAATGTATTGATCTTTTTATTTCCTGTGTACTGAGAAGTAGGATTCCCTAGATGAAACTTAGCACATATCTTTCTTTGCTTCCCCATCTTTTATCTGGCAAAATAACACTTAATGGCTTTAGAAAGAAACCAGTGTTCCAGCCAGCATCACCTGGCAGTAACAAGATGCAAGAAAGTTCTCCAAGTTTTGAGTTCAATATTTTTACTGAGCAATAAAATTAAGTCAATTTAACTGTTCTCCTGAAACCAAGAAGAAAAAAATATTCTGAAGAAAGTTGTGTAAGGAGATCCTTATACATTTTGAAACTGGTTCAAAGCTACAACCATAATTTTCGCAGCATCCACAGATTAGATGACATTTACAACAGTTTTTAATTAAATTTACTTAATTTAGATATTTATCAGCCAGAATCCATTGGCACACTTTCTTCCATCTTTCTTAAAGGTTAAATGAGCAATATGTGTAATGAGGTCTTTAAGGGAATACAAATTGTGTCAGCCTCGAATTATCCCAAAAGCCGGCAGCGTGCTGGAGGATTTGTGGAGCGCTGGCAGAGGGGAAGGTGCCTCCTGCTCACTCTGCTGACACCAGAGTGCAGTGTACGACCTTCACACCGGCTGCTCCCGCCCAGGTTGGAGCCTGTGGTGTGAGCACAGCACAGTACTCTGGCTGCAGGATCCATTCACAGTCCCAGCCCCTCACAAATGCCACTCTCAGGGCTGCTTCCAGGGGTCTTTAAGGATACGATGAGGTAATGGCTGAGCACAGTTTTCTTAAAGACTCTTCAGAAAACACTGAGCTGGGACAGGAGCTTCTGAAGTGTGGCAAAGAATGAAAGAGTAACGCAAGCCCAGTTGGCTGAGGAGACCCTTTGCATCTCTGGAACAGCTGAAATGTTTTGCTGAGGATTGCAAAGGGAAGGAGAGCAAGGAAACTAATGTCTTTCTTTGTTCCCAAGATGAGCACTCATACCCTTCCTCCTTTACATTAGAGCTGCACTCTGCACCTGCATCGACCCTGCCATTCAGCACGGCGCTACCGCACCTTTCAAAAAGTGTTTGGTGAAGCATGTCTTGGAAAGAACATTATCACAAGCCAGCACGAAGCAGAATGAAATGCACTATGAAAAGGGCAATTACAGTGAAACTACATATGAGAGTTGCAGATGGACGCAATATGTAGTTGAATGACTAACAAGGAAACACAGTAGATGGCCTCCTAACAGCACATGGACCATATGGCACAGCAAAACTTGGGGAATCGTTCTCATCAACGTGGCAGCTTTATAAACGCCAAGGTAAAAAAACACATAAGCTCTTTCGAAAATCTCAGTGAGTATCTCGTCTCAAACTGACAGATTTCTTCAAAGCTAGCCTTATGGGTTCAGATAATTCAGTGGTGAGTGCGCTGACAATAAGATAGGACAGAAGACTCTAGTGAAAGTCCACAGAAGATGGTAGAACTCTCTTAAATTCAGCATCACTGAATTTGCTAAATCTGGCATCAACACTGCTTAGATGTTGGTCCAGTTATCTTCACATTAGTTTTTACTTCTTCAAGCAGTTGGGTGGTAACAAATTGGATCTAGTAACACAGAATATTTAATTACCCCACATGCTAGAAATAATCAGCCCTGATCATTCCTGTCCAGTTATGAATTGCAATTGTGTAGGAATGGTCTTAACTATAGGTAACTCATGCACCAGTTGTTGTAAACAAACTCAGGTTATCTGGACTGTCAGATACTGGGGAAAATTGACCTGAACACAGGGGAATTAGAGGCAGAGAATGACTGGGGGGAAAGGAGCTCAGTGGTGAACTTCCTTTGGCATTATCCCACTAGCATCATCATTGTTATTACCAGTAGTAGGAGTAGTATTATTAAATATCAGCTGGTGGTTGATCAGCTTGTGCTTTATCTAGGTCCTCCAGCCCAAAACATCTTCAGGGATGTTTGGTTGCCCATCTGATTCAGATGCCTCTACTTGGGCATGGCAAATAATTACTTTTGGTCCTGACTGTATGCCTGCCAGAGTCTTTGAGAGTTACTGTCTGACGGTGGAGGTCTCAGGTTGTATTGGTAGCTTCTTGTCAAAAAACAGGGTTAAAAGATAAAACCCATATCGTTGTGATAGATTAAGCAACAGTACCAGGCATTTAGTCCTTGCTTGGTTTGTCACTTGTCTTTGGAGTGTCAACACCACTGCTCTGAAGTCTGAGGTCCGAAGCTCATTGTGTTTGTCTTATTTGATCCTGATTATCTTAAACAATCTGACGAGACACTGGGAAATGGAAACATGACATTTATTATTTTGCAGAATGAAGGATTTTATGTTCTAGTGTATTTTTGGCAAAATAGAGCAAGGATTTAGCAGGCAGCTCTTAAGCAATATGCTAACTTATTTCTTTCTGTCCAAACCGTAAGCTATATGACAGCTGCCTTTCTAATGAGAAAAACGCAGTAATCATCACTTGCATGTAGTGGTTGGCAACAGTTGTTTGAATTTCTGGTGAGCATAACTCTCTGATCTGTTTTTCTTGTGGTAGTTTACATACAGTTTCTAAAGTTTGCATTGTTAGTCATACCTATATTTAGAACTTTCATTAGCGATGACTCAAGAGAAGCAGAAAAAAATTAAAGAGAAAAGATATGACTGTAAAACTCAGTAGTGAGGAGAAAAAAAAGATGTCCTGAATTTCATTCTGTGGCAATGTGTGTCTTGAATTCAAACTGGAATTAATTTAAGTAGTCAAAAATGTTTTAAAAATAATTGACAGTGAAGAGAAACTAATTTAAAAGCTGATTTTTACACATTAACTTTTGCTTTAATTGCTGTAAGTGCTTTCTTTCCCTGATTAAAAAGGTGCTAAGGGTAGCTTAAGGCAAATGTATTCAGTTATTTACTTTAAGTAAAGAGCTCTGATTGCATTTGCCAGGTAGACGGGGCAGATGGGGAATATTGGTTCAACTTTTCATCAAAGAAGGGGCAGTCAGTCAAAGAATCATAGAATAAAATCACAGACTCATGTTGGCATAGGAAGACCAGGAAGCTTCATGCTGACTGGGACCTTTGCCATTGCAGTCCCAAATAGCACAACAACGTTTCAGTCTGAATGATCCCATGAATATAGATTTGCATGGTGGTGGCAAAGAAACTGCAGGCAGCATGGCATGGCCAGGTTTGCTTGGGCTGAGCCCCAGTTCACTGGGTGAAATTGAGTGCCCTTATAGAAAACTTTCTGTGCTGATTCTTGCCCTCCCTCACCCGGCTAGAGCAGCACCCTGGTCCTCCAGCACGATGCCTCCCTGCAGTAATGCTGCCTGTCCTGTCAACAGCTGTGACCCTGCACAAATAAGCACAACATGGGTGGCTTAAGAAGAAGATGCAAAGATCTCTCTTAGAGATTCACAGTCTTCATGCAGCCATCTGTATCTTTCATCTTCTGTGGTATCTCATATTAATAAACTGTACAGAGTAGGCTTTTGTGCAGAAACAAGAATAAAAAATACCATGAAAAGACAGGAACAAGCAAGGAGAAGAAAGAAAAATTCTGTGGAAAATACTGTGTTTCTCATCATCTGTATCATAGATAAATGTAGTTAGTATGTGGATTGTGTGAGACATTGGCCTAATTCTGCTGTCATCTTTCTTACAGTGCTGCCCTTTGACCTATCCTTTACAGGTGAAAATGCAGTTTTGGCTAATTTCCTAAAAAGGGCTACATTATTTTAAGGGTGAGATGCTGCCCAGAATTAGTTCAGTCAGTTGGATACTGCAAGGTCACTCCTAGACATATTTCACAAGAAAAGATTAATTTATAGTTGGTGTAAATTAGTGCAGCTTGAGTAGAGTCAATTGAATTACTCTTGCTCAGTTCAGGCCTCGTAGTCAGATTGCCTGTGGAATATGAAGTATATCCTGTCTACCATCAGCTGAGAAGCTAATTTAATTTTTCTAAGTAATTAAAAAGAGGGGCCAAGCTTTCCTTTCATAAGGTAAGAGAAATGAATATGCATTTTAAAGGAACACTTAAATAAAAACAAACAATCCTGCAGAAAATGTCCTGTCACTGATAAAAGGGCAAAAAAAGGCATCTGCCCAGAGAACTGACAGCCAGGGGCAGGTAAGGAGGTGGTGGCCAGCTGAAGGACAGCAACACTTGCCACTGGGCTTCAGTCACAGAGAAGAGATGCAACAGAGGCCATTGACTCCTCTCTTGACAGAGAACTCCCAAAAGTGGGAAGAGGGAGTTCAGCAGATCCCTGACACGCTTCCAGTGTGCTGGTGCACAGCAGGGCCAGAGCCAGCTGCCTTGTTTGGAACCAGGAAAGTGTTTCTAGAAGGACATGCTCCCAGACTCCCTGGTGATTTGTCCTTGCAGCTAGTTCAGTTTTCAACCATTCTTCTCACAGCTGAGGATGCTGAGCAGACTTGCAAAAATTCGCAGTTTGTGTGAGGTGTTTAAAAATTAGCCTCTCCTAATTTACTGAAATATCTCTGGAGCACGTGTATCAAAGCACCTGGAGATAGGAGTAGTCATTGTCCATCTGTCAGGAAATTCAGCGTTAAAGGGGAACCAAAAGCCTACATACATGTAGGCCCACAAATCCAGGCACATGAAAACAATGCGTAGCTGGAAAATCCCAGCTTTGGATGTATTTTGCTATTCTAGTAGAAAAATTAATATTCTAGGGTACATGACTATACTTTCCAAAATATTTTCCTGATCATCTCAGATTTCCTGAAATCTAGGCTGAAAGTTAGGCTTTACTGTAATATCAGTTACTCACCGAGTGCACTTTGGGAGGGCTGTGTGGCAGTAGCATAGATGGAAAATATTTTCCCTCATATTAAGTATAACATTGTTGTCTGGAGATTATGAATTACTTCTTATTATGTAATGTTTATTTCTCTGAGACAAATGAGTGGAAAACGAAATATCTCCTTGTTAGAATTTAGTATGCAACTTCAGGGAAAAAAAGGAGCATTTGCCTGTACTTCCAAAAGGCTTAAAGACTACCCCATATGGTGCCTTTGCCAGAAGATGGTACACAAAATAAAACCGCAAAGAGAAGAAGATGCTAGAAATGATTTCCTAACAACTAACCCATCAGCAGAAACAACAGCGTGGGCCAAAGTGGTTCTCTGTTTTCTTCATGAAGAAAAATCCTGCTATTGTTAATTAGATCCAAATGCCTGTGTTTTGATATGTTACATTGCTATTTAACAAAGGAAGGAGTTTTGTGAAATCTCCTCCCAAATAAATAATTCTGAACAGCAACCTAATGCCAATATCAAAGTTGCTTCAAAATGCCTATGGTCAGAAGTATTCATTTCTTGGGAAGACGCTGTAGGGTGTTGCCAATGTTGATGAATTTCAGATTTTGATTCTGAGATCCAAGCACTGACTAATCAAATAGGTAACAGCTGTCTGTGTAAGTATGCAGACTACTACCATTCATTTGCTTCTTCAAGGTAGAAGTATTTTTCCAGAAAGTTTCAAAAATCTCTTTAAGATACAGTTCCACTGAGAAAAAGATTACTTTTATGCTGACATTCTGGGGTTTCTGCCATCTCAATGACAAGTAGCTCAAATGTGCTCTGTGTACTGGCAGAAGAACAAGGTTTCTGACTGTCAGCCTGGACAGGGAGGAAGCTGGTGGCACTGGGTTGCCTGGGCCACCCCTGGGGTTAGTGGCACACGTGACAGATGGAAAATGTACTTTTGCCCCAGCATAAAGAAACATTTCTCCATTCATTTTTAAGCAACTTGTCTGATTTCTGTGCTTGTGTTTCTGTTTCATGCTGTTTCCATGCAACATAGGATTCAACAACCTAGCAGGATGTTGCTATCGAAAAGCCAGCCCCTTTCTCTGCAAAACCACTGGGCCAAAGTCTTTTGCTCAGCTATCAGTGACTGGCTATGCTTTTTTTCACAGACATTAAGGAAGAGACCCTTCTTTTGAAGGACCTCCTTCTGATCTAGGGATTTTCTAAAAAAATTCCTCATGTTTACCTTTCCAAGTCATGTAATCTGATTTAACCACACACTGTGCCAAAATGCCACCTTTCACTGCCCTGCTGGAATAAAGAGAGTGAAAACCCAATCCCTGCTTATGTTTTCTGAGTGTATTCTTCTCAGTAACATGGACAGGGAGGAAGACCCTCACCAAAGTAAATCATGTGAAACACCAGCAGTGCTACCCCTGCTAGACTTGCAGAGCATATTTTGTCTCTGTTGACAAGATCCCCTCAGAGTACACACCAATATGTGACAGAATACCAAAAATGGACTTAAAAGCCAGAAGAGTAAAGTGTCCCTCAGGAAATAGAAAAAGGCACAAATTAATAGTCTCCCAGGAGACAGAAAAACATATCACACCTCAAGAGAAATTAAATATTTAAAGAGGCTTTGTCAACCTGCAGGGGCTCCTGAGCTACTGCTCCTCCTGAAGATGCCCCTAGGACTAGAGATTCTTTTCTCTTTTCTTAGAAAAAGAAAAAATTAAACCCTGGCTTGGCTAAGAAGTTGAAGCCTGGGATGCCTTGGTGAGACTCCTGCCTCTCCTGTGGTGTAGCCCCCTTGCAGGACCGTGCTGGGTGCCAGGAGGGGCAGTGGGATAGGCTGGACACCCAGGAGGGGTGGCAGGGGCCAGGGCCACCAGGCAGAGGTGCACAAAAAACCTGCTGTGCACCAGACAGCTCAGCAGGCAGGTGCTCTGCAGCGGTGCCTCCTTCTCCTGCCATGGAGAGTGTCGTTTAGCAGGGCAGTGCAGGAGGGTTTGGCACCACGGCCACAAACGTGCGCACAAATCTCATCCTCCACTTCCTAGCTCTGGGGTGCTCAGCATAAGAAGGAGGACAGCCACAAAGATGATCAGAAGGCTGGAGCACCTCTCCTACAAAGAAAAGGCTGAGAGATTTGGAGCTGTTTAGTCTGGAGAAGAGAAGGGTTCAGGGAGACTTTATACACTTTCCAGCACCTAAGGGGCCTGCAAGAGAGCTGGAGAAGTACATTGTACAAGGGCATGTAGTGATAGGCACGGGAGAATGGCTTTAAACTGAAAGAAGGAAGGTTTGTACTGGATAGTAGGAAGACCTTTTTTACTGTGAGGATGGTAAGACGCTGGAACAGGTTGGCCAGAGAAGCTGTGGATACCTCATCCCTGAAATTGTTCAAGGCCAGGCTGGATGGGGCTTTGAGCAATGTGGTCTAGTGGTAGGTGCCCCTGCCCATGGCAGGGGGGATTGTCACTAAATAATCTGCAAGTTCCCTTCCAACCCACACAGTTCTGTGATTCTATGATTCGATCACATCCCCTCAACTGGGAAGTTGTGGGGTGGGAGGCCCAGAAACAGCACTGCAAGGCACCAATAAAGTAGCTCTGCATCTGCTTTCCATTAACCACATCAGATATAAGTTGGCAGGCATGGGGATGAGAAATTTGGACTTTTATGTTAGCCAGCTCCAGCATGCAGTTATCCTGTGTTGCAATTAGCATTTCTCTTTAAAACCCTTCCAGGCTCTGCTGGGGCAGAAGACAAGCCACTGTGCTGCAGCATGCAGTTGCTGGGGTGGTTTTGGCACGTATCATGTCCCAGTGATGAAGTTTTTGGGAAACTCCCTTAAAAATCCTCTGTTTTTTAACTCAGCAGAGCTGACATTTCAAACCATGAGAGAAAGGCTCTGCTGCCATTGCTCACAGGCTGGCACGACCGTGCTCTGTGCAGTTAGGGTGGCGTTCCTCACTTGTGCTCCGAGACAGGGCTCCTGTCTGAGTGCATAATCTTTACTCAGTGCCTGGCACAGCTGAATCAAACTGCAATCACGTCTTCCCACTGTGTCTCCACAGGTTGATAGCCACAGACCCTGATTCCTAATGCAATGAGGCATTGCTAATAAGGATGACTTTCTTCTCTTTAGCTTAATAAAAATATGCTCCATCCACAAATGGGACTGAAAGAAGCCAAATTCTAGGGAAGAGCAGAGAATTCCCAAATTGGATTTTAGTATCTTCAGTGGAAAAAACCAAAGCAAACCCAACAACAGAAATGTTATCTAAAATCCAGGTAACTAAAAACTGAAATTAAAATGTTTTGAAGGGTGCTCACTTCTTATGGAGTCGAACCCTCTGTACTAAACCAAGAGGATAGTATTTCCCATTCTTCCAAATTACCATCCTTTTGGCATGTGTTACCACAAATCCAGGACCAGGCTAATTAAAATTGTTTTGTTGCTAATGACAGTGCATCTTCTTTTACTAAAGAGTTCAAACTGCAGCCTTCCTCTTGATCTGCTGTGAGATTTTTTAATCTCTAAATTAGAAGAAAAGCATATGCCCTTTTAATGCCTATAAGAATTTGAGCTCATTAATGCAAAAAAAAAAAAAAAAAGGAAAAGAAGCAAAGCAGGATTTCTATTATAGCTGTTCTTTAATTATGGAACAGCATGTGCGAGAAGACTCTACTCACAACCGTGTCCTCAATTCTATTACACATTTTAGCAGCAAATGTATGTAAAAGAAAAACAGCAATAGACCGTGGAAACTGTCCAGAGCCCTGCTCTCCTAGGGAAAAGATGCCAATGGTATTTTTGTACTGCTACTCCTCAGCAGCCTCTTTGCACTTTCCTCCGGGTTACATGCACAGCATGACTCACTGCCTGATGGTTTCATTGAAACAGAAAAATATAGACACAGTAATGATTACATTCAATCATAAACTACAATCAATGCAGCAGAGTTTAAATGTTCTGCGCCCTAGCAAGCCACTACAGCGTCGTCCCCCCCCCCGCCCCACCCCGTGCTATTCCCTGGAGAAATGACTTTTCATTTCTAAAAGATAACAGTTGTTCCAAGTGTTCTAGCAAATGTAGTTGAGTCTCTGAGAATGAAATATGTAGGTCAGAGCAGGAGGCGTTCATTGTTTTCTTTGATGTACCTTCACGTCAGCCCTTCTCAGGACGGAAGAGCTGCTCACTGAGTGCCCTGCAGGAGCCTCGCTGGAGACAGCAATCCCCTGGGCCCATGGTACACACCACAGAGTCCATGGCCTTTTATTTATGGGCATCAGCATATAAATCACCATTTGTCCTTGAACAAAGACAATTATCTGGAAGAAACCTTTGTTTGTGAACATCGCACCACCAATGCAGAGTTTGGCAAGCTCAGAGGCTCCGATGGGAAACAGCCCTCAGGAGATGCAGGCGAGACTGAAAGTAGGATGGGGTGGGGAAAGGATGAGGGGAACACAGGCAGGTTAGGATACAGGGAGCCTCTCCAAGAAAAGTAATAAACATTACTTTTGGTCTTTAGAGACACTGTGTATCCCTGTGCTATCACAGTTCTCTAAGCAAAATACTCTGTCTTCAACAACAGTAAAAAATCTGGTTTGGTGATAAGCGTACTTGCTCTTCTGCAGTATCTTCAAAGGAGAGATGCCCAAAAGAGCCACTTCTGCCCCATAGCTCTGATCCTCTAAAAAACAAACCAGCACTGCAGTATCTCCCATCACAAGTCAGGGGACATCCCAGCACACACCCCAGAAAACTCAAATCCCCATTTACTTAATAACAAGTAAATTGCACAAAAAAATGCTTGCATTAGGAACCAGCAAAAAAAACCAAACCAACTCTTTTCCTCTTAGCGATGATAACTGCCTAAAGATGAAAGATAACTCCCAGAAGGCCAGTAAAAAAATTGAATCATGCTAACAAAACCCTAAATAAAGGTTTCAATTCCAACATGTCCTCTGTTATGCTTGGGATGAACAGTAAGTGACAGCTGAATAAATCAAATCCCTGGAGTTTCATCATAAGTATCAGGCTAAAAGTGATATCATCTCACTTTAGCTATTCATACTTCTTTTTCTTCCTCAGATCTTGGAGATGTTGGATTCTATGCCACTCACATTAGAGTTGGGAAAGGCCTAGTGGAAGGAGTAGTGCAACTTTCTAAAAAAACAGCCTCTCTTCTTTTTTTTTGGTCATATATCAAAGTTCCTAGTTTCATCTTACTGCCTGTCTCCCTTTCTTCCTCTCCCCCCGCCCTGTTTCCTCCTCCCACTCGTTAGTCTGTTCAGCACCTTCAGTGAGTCACTCAGAGCAGGCTGACAAGGGAAGTGAAGTTCGACTTCATGTAAAGTTCCTGCAGATCCCTTCTGCTGTGTGGTTTGCTGGGCACTGCTCTGCTTCCTTCTCCCTCCTCTGAACCGGGGCTGGGATGGACCTTCACTTCTGAGGATGTGCATTTAGGACCACGAGTCCTCTGCTGCTCCTGAAAATGTGTTGTAGGCATTCCTGTCAGTCACAGAGCTCACACGAGAGACTGCGGGTGAAAATCCTGAATTTACACCCCTTGCTAAAAGGCTCCAAACCCAAACCTTAAATTATATAATGCTAATTTAAGCCCGAGAGAATGAAGGAGTAGTTGCAGTACCGGCTAACTGTGTCCTAGCTCTCCCCATCACTGAATATGTCACCCTTAAAATTTCTAAAATGGATTTTGCCTTATCATATGAAGTGTCAGCAGAGGCCACAATATTTAGGTCACAATAACTCACTGTACAACAATTCCTGAAGCAAGGAATGAGAGCTGTATTCTTTGACCCCATTTCAGCAACATCTATAAGTATGTGTCTAACCTTAAGCACACAGCAGTTTTATTAGTTATAAAAAGCACATTCCTCAACCAGATTTTGGTGTGTGCTTCAGAGCTGTACTTTAACTGTCAGGTTGAGATTTTGTGATGTCTCAGCAATAGTTGCTGGCCCCAGGAGAGGTATTGTTACCAATCTGGCAGTGAGGCACTCGACTCTGGCAGTGGGAAGGGTAACTGAGGCATAAAGGCTCTCCAGAAACCTTCTTTGTTAAAGACAGAGCTGCTGAGATGTTAATGATGATCTAGAGACCCTCCTCTATAGCTCAGCAGCCTGATTCTTAACTTAACCCACCCCCTTCACCTTGCAGAACCTGGACTATGCAATCCCCACTTACCTGAAAGGCACTGACAAGTCCTGGTGCTGCCCTGTGCCTCTGAGCAGGACTGTGATGAGTTTGTGTTCGTGTGACAGCCAGGACTTTATGCCTTTTCCAGTCAGAGGAGCTGGTGGGGTGAAACAGGTAAGCAGGGACTGGGTGTTACAGGCACAGCTGCTCCCCATCTTCTTCCAGGAGCTGGGCAGGTGCAGTTAATTGATTATGACTCTCAGCTGGGACATTCCTGATCTTTGCAGCCTTCATGCTTTTTTCATGCAACAGTTATCAGGAAAAAGCAGGAACATTCTTGAAGTGAGTCTGGCACCTTCTTTCTGCCCCTTTTTAATACAGCAGCCCTTCCACAAGAGTCATCCAGCACAGCACTTCCCTCCTGTGTTTGCTCTGCTTCCTCTTCAGCCTGGCAGTAAGCCCATGCACTGGAGTTGGTGAATTCAAACTTTTCTCCTGGAGATTTTTTTACTGGGGACTTTCTCTGGATGTTTATGCAGGTGTGTCCCTCACTGCTACAGCTCCTCAAGCTGAGCTTTGTGTATGTGCTGTGGGCTTGGGTGCCTGCTGGACCCCTCGGGGACCAGGGGGTGACCCATGCAAACAACAGAGCCAGATCACAGCAGCAGCTGCCCAGAGAGCTCCCAGGCCAGCCAGGAGTGTCTGCTGGGATTTGGGTTCTTTCTGAACAAATGCCTGAATGATGCCTCAGTCTCAACACAGACACTAAGGAAGTGATTTGGATCTTGCTCTTAGCACTCAACTCTTAAATAAATCTAACTCCACTCCGGCTGTTGCAGAAATTGCAGTAAATCCTCTTGCACTTTCAGCACTTTTACAAGTCCTGTAGATGCAGCTATTAACAAGACTTAGAAAACTCTTAAATATGCTCCATTTTCTGAAACCTGGGAAAAGCCTGGCTTGTTAGGAGAAGTCTGGGATTGATTACTGCTTGCTCTTTTATGTACATTTAAGTATTAGGTCAGTTCTGAAAGATGCATAAATTACTGAAACCAAACTGTTGAGTTAATAAGATTGATATTTTCAAACCCTTATGGTTCCATTTTAAGTTCCCATGGTATTAATGCCAGCAGAATAACTTACTGCAACTGAAACCCACCACATTCGGGGCTAAATTATGCTAAAATAGGTCAAGCAGCAGTGAAGGCAGTTATTTTGACTGAACTAGGGTTAACAAGATGCATGTAACAAATGCCTCAGGAGAACAATCACATGCACTCACTGCACATGATACCACAGCAGGATCCCCATAGCTTCAGGTTCCAGCTAAATGGCATCATGGTGTGCTCTTTCGGGCAAGAAAATAGTTTTACAATTGTTTGAATATGATCCCTTCAGTTTATGTGATGTAACCTGACAGTTTAAAGGGTCCCACAAGTACGATTTCGCCGCAGCCGACACAACTCCTACATCCTCAACTAGGCTGTTTTTAACATAAAGCAGAGGGAGAGCAAAGAAGTAATTAATGAAAGAGCTGATACCTTCTGAGACTCCTGGCATGACAGCATGCCCAGCTGCCTTTCCACTTGTTTTTGCAGCAAGAAAAAAGTCAGGAGGCAAAAATTTCCCTGAGGTATTAAAACTGGACTAAAGCTGAAGTAGAGCATCAGAACATCCTTAGAATTTTAGGTAAAAGTAAAGAACTACTAAGATTCCAGATTTAGCCTTCTTTGTTACATCAACAAAACATAACCAAAAACTTTTCCCTCAATTTCTTTGATTTTTCAGCAGCTCCGTGCTTCCCTTTTGAAATAATATGTAATTTTTATCTGCACTGTCTTGCCTTCCCTCGCTTTCCTTTCTCTTCCCCCCTGCTTTTTCCTTTCTTTTTAAAAAGCCTCTATTATGAATTACAGCTCTTGACTTTTGAACACTTCCATCACAGCTGTATGCTAGGGAACAAATACCTTACAGTGAAAAAATGAAGCAGAGGAAAACATACAGACATATTGATTGAGCCAGCTCTCACAAGCACCTGGGCCCAAACACATACACATCGACACTTTGTGCATATACCATTTCCACATCTAATATTCCAGATCCATGTCATTTTTCAGAAATACAGAATACACAGCATAGTAAATTTAGGGATATTTATGAATATGTGTTGCATTTTGCTTATTCAAGAGCACGGGATATTTTCTGTAAAGCTGCTTGATCATATTGAGGGCTAAAAATGCTATAAAATTCCCAGTCATTACAGCTGTGCATATTTATATGAGGGATTTAAAATTTATTATTTAGCTAAACAGAGAGAAAATTGAGATAGAGAGGGAACAAACATGTAACATCTATAAAAGTCACCTAAAGAAACCAATTCTGTACAGAAAAACAACTTCCTACAATAACAAACCTACCTCTTTAATTGATTTCATTCATTGAAAGTTTCTATAGTATTTTCACATCTGGCTGGGCTGCATTTAAAACAATGTAGAGCGAGTGCAAAAGAGAGACATTGATGAAAAGTCATCTCACCTCCAGTTTTGGGTGGTAAAAAGAACTTGTAAAATACAGAACAACCCTTTTCCAAACAGAAATGCTATTCTGTTGAAGAGAACAATAATGTTCTCTAGGGTTGTATTACTTTATCAAATCTGTTTAGAGATGACAACTTATTTATTTTTTCCCTTGACAATGCAGGAAGCTCAGTTTCATTACTACTATTTTTACTTTTAATTCAAAATAGAACATTGAAATGCTTTGATTACTTGTAATAAACTAGATCACATGTAAAAATTGCTTCTTGTCAGTGTTTTAATCTTGTCCTAACTGAAGGCTACATCCAAGTGGGATACACGGTTACATTTGCAAGGAAAAAATCCCGTATTATTGTCCTGCACAAAAAATTAGGAAATTCCCATTTCATCTTCAGCTGTGATACATGTTGACTTTTCAGCATTTCAGACAAGAGGGGAACTCCGGGCTTTGGAGAAATTCAGGGGGATTTACTGTCTGTCACAGCTTTGATTAATTTTATGGCTCAAATTGGTTTGGAATGAAGGTTTTAAAATTGTCTTCTCATTTCAGTAATTGGGTCTAGCAGAAAGACCTTTTTCTTTCTGTTTAGAAGCTATTTTAGTCTGCCTTTGTCAAACCAAACTGGATTCACCTACCTTGAGACACATTTCCCTTTACCATAAATGAAATGTGCAAATTATCTATGATAATTAGATTTGACCCAGTTACTGGATTTGGGAACATCTTGCCTGGAGCTGAGCATCCCTACAGAAAGCAAATCTCCTGGTTAAGACAGGGTATAATCAAGGTTAAAAACCTTTCATCAGAGGCACAGAAAGAGATGTAAGTGAACTAGGACTATTCCATTGCCTGACATTGTATGTTATTTTCTTCTGTGCAGTGAATTATTCATTGCTAATGATTTCTCTGGCTTATTCACATGATGACAGCTCCTCTCCCCTCCTGCCACGAACACACCCTACCACAACAAGAACACTTATGACAAATAGTGATGTCACATCCTTGAACTTATTTAAAAAGTATCAGCTATGAATCAAATGCCTCAACAAATCCTTCCTCATCCATCTTACAACTTCAGTAAGTCGTGGGGTATCAATGGCTGAGCATTACCACCTTTGCTTGGAGATAAGCCCTCCACACACAGCAGTGTAACAACACCCGATGGGAAACACATGCCCGAGAAAACCCCCACAGCAAGATTACATTGTGCTAAGAAATTCCATTTGTTGGCTGGCTGGCTCCAGAAATGTTATTTATCCCTTTTGAGCTCCCAAGTTAAAATGCAGGGGCTTATCTGCTCGAAGCATAATCTTGTACCAAACCAGCAAGACATTTAGATTCTGTTGAACTCTCCGTGAGTTGCCATCGTGTTCTTAGCACGGACTTTGGGATTAGCTGACATCTGCTCCCTGAACTTGTTTTTTTGGCGGGTTTCTGGTCAATAGAGGAAAGAAGGGAAACATTTCTATGAAACACTGATTAAGGAATAAAATGCATTTTCTTTTGGTGATGTATTCTCTTGGAGTTGCTGCAAAATAAAAGGATTCTCTCCAAAGCTTGCAACAGTAATGGCTATTAGTATAAATTCCTGGTTAGGGACAGCCTTGTGATAAAATATAAATAGCAATAAAAATCATGAATATTTACTTCCCTATTGGGAGATCCATCCTGCACTCCTCTGAGGGGCTCAGTGCCCTTCTTTCACAACCCTCGAGTGGAAATGGGAGCACTCATAGAATCATAAAACATCCTGAGTTGGAAAGTACCTACAAGGGTTATCTATGTCCAGCTCCTGGTTCTGCACAGAACCATCCCCAAGATGTGCCTGAGAGCACTGTCCAAACACTTCTCGAGCTCTGTCAGGCTTGGTGTCATGACCACTTCCCTGGAGAGCCTGTTCCAGTGCCTGACTACCCTCTGAGTGAAAAACCTTTTTCTAATATCCAATCCAAACCTACCACAACACAGCTTCCTGCTGCTCTCTCATGTTCTGCCGCTGATCACCAGAGAGATCAGTGCCTGGGCCTGTAGACCCTGATGAGTTTCCCCTCAGTCTCCTCTTCTCCAGGCTGAGCAAGCCAACTGACCTCATTCACCCCTCAGACAGCTTCCCCTCAAGGCCCTTCACCATCTCCAAAGCCCTCCTTTATGAAGATGTTGAAGAGCAGAGGGCCGAGGATGGAGCCCTGAACCCCACTCGTGACAGTCACCAGTCAGATGTCAGCCCATTCACTGCAACCCTTTGCACCTAACCAGTGAGCCAGCTGACCCAACTCCTCTCAATCTACAGCTCCCAGGGGTAAAAATGTGGATCTGTCAATAGAATTTGTATGGCAAGTTTGTATACTGACATACCACCCTGGCAATCCCTCTCTGGTGTGGACTGGATCTGACCCTAAAACAGACTAAAGCAAGTGTTTACCCTTTTACGCAATTTTACAATCAAAAGAGTGAAATAACTCATCTGGATTGAAAAAGCAGTGCTTAGCCTGAAGAAGAGGAGAAAAAAAGCAGCTCCTCCAGGCTTGGGAGGATGGGATAGATGCTGGGAAACTGAGACCATCCCATTTGTTTAGCCACCTTTTATACCAGATGCTTTGAATTTGTATATTCTCAAAAGAACCTTTTCAGGCTAGAACTCTATTCTGAGGCTGTTGAATTAAATAAGCCTCTCAAAACTTTTGCATTTATGATTTATGAGGGCAGTTAAACCCTTGTAAAAAACTAAAGACCGAATGAGAGAATCTGTAAAGAGGCAGGACCAATGAACCGAGTTTCTGATTAAGTGGTAGAAACCTCCTGAAGCCTAATTCCACTTCTGAATAACATGCCACTTGACCTGGGGCAAGCTTTTTACCTTATTAAACTTTCTTCCAACTGCTGATAAAATTTGTCAGACTAAATATGGCAGTAAGTAAGGACACATTCACATCTGTGTTTAAAATATTTTGAAAATCAAGACCAGATTTTCTGCATATCATATAAATACTTTTGTTCTTTAGACAGTGTTTGAAGGATCATGGGTTTGATGTGAATAAACCAGTCACGGTTCCACACTACCACAAATTGGGCTGAGATGGCAGCATGGAACTCCTTTTTGGTTACCTGACATCTTTGCAATCAGATGAAAATACCACAAGCTGATTCATTTACCATCTGGAAGGATTAATGCAGGAACAACCATGTCTTTACGTATTAAATCAGATTTGAGTTTGTAGGGTCTGAAAACTCTGTGGTCACTGCTTCCATTCCTGGTTTTAGGAAGCTGGAAAAATCTACACTAATTAACCAGATTTTTGCCTTTAAAACTTCCTTTGAGGGTGGATTGTTGGAAGTTAACTAAATGGAGCAAGAATGCTGGATATGTGTGGGTTTTTCCATAAGCCACAAACAAGGCCAACTCTCCAGCTAGGAAAAGTTTGTCTTGAGGAGTCCTGTTTTTCCCTAATCTCCCAGAGAGTGACAAGCCATGCCACCCAGGTGCTGATTAATAGTGTTAGAGTCAGCACCAGCTCACTTCCAGCCAGCTGTCTGAAATGCTTGGGCTGTTCCCCTGAACTGCTGGCTGCTGCAAAACATAACCCAGGCCCCAGGATTCAGCAGTAGCCCAAGTCCCTGTCCCACTGCATGTCTTCATGTTACAAATGCAATTGTTTGGAATTTTCAGCTTCTGGCTCTTCCCTTCCCTGAAATAATCAAAGCACCTCAACACTCCTTATACCAGTGTGGTTTCGTATTTATTTCCCCAACCATTCTGAACAGCTTGAAGATGGTATTATGCTGGGATAGGGATGGCATGTGATTGCCAGGCAAGAATAGTCAGCAGAAATAATGGTCCTCACCCTGCAAAGGATCATACCCTTAACTCTGTCCCTCCTGCCATGACCCTCCCTGCAATCCTCATCCCTTCCTCTCCCCGACAAGGGGCATTTAGCAGTGTACTCCTCCATCTCTGAGATCTTTTTGGTGAAGTGTCACCCCACTGACTGTTCTGGAATGATACAAAAAGGGAAGTTCTTAAAACCAACAGAAGAAAAATATTTTTTAAAGATCATTTACTTTTTCATTCAACACAAGTTTTTTAAAAAACCTCATAGAAAACATCCAGCAGTTAGCTGCACAAAAGCAGTTGTCCTGCCTTGAATTTTTTTAAAACCCATGGCCAAAAGAATCCTCTTTGATTTTAAACTCCTATTACTAGCAGAGGGAAAACGATCAGTTATATAATCTTTATTCCACTATTTAACAGATACTAAATATAGTGCTGTTACTCAGAACAATACAACACATCACAATATGAGAAACAGTGCTGAAGAGGGGAATGCAGCCTTTCTAGATAGATGCATTTTTAGTATTATGTTCCTCAGGAAGAGCATCAAATATTTTTCTGAGTGACCTAATTTTCTTTGTCTGATCAAATGTGCCAGATGCTTCCTTATTCAGAGTTGCCACTCCAAGTGAAAAACTGTTTTCTGGCAGCCACTTGAAATCTCGTCTTCAGTTTTCTGTTAGGGATTATTATACAATCGTTGCCTGGGCAGACTGAAAGCATATGGTAACTGGGCTGACATTATCTCTGCTATTTCAAAGTTCCCCAAGGATGTGTGGGCACAGTCTCAGGTATTAGCTGACCTCCCTGGTACATACAAAATGCCACCCAAACTTGGCAGTGGCCAAGCAAACTGGGGCTAGAGAGCTGGGCATCTGGATTCCATTTTTCCCTCAGGGTTGGGAGGTTTTTTTTTTCCTTTTGAAGGTATTTCCATCACTCAATCAGGAGAAAATTAGAGGGATGGCTCGCTGCCTTTTAATGTGCACTACCAAGGTAAAATTGTATCCTTGCAACCTGACTGAAGCTTGAAACACTATATTTTGGTTATATCCATCCAAATTCTTACATACTTGATTTCTGCTGTACTGACTAACATTTCTTGTCTGCTCTCTTGAGAATTGGGAAGATGATAAAGATTTGATTTAGCCTTTCCCAGTATTCCTGTTGCTGGTGACAGGGAGTCAATATTTGTAGGAACAAACAGCCAAGCTGCTGTGAGTGAACCCTGTGCATCCCAGTCCAGGCTTGCACGTTTTCCTGGCGCCAGGAACATGGTGACTCCTGGGGTGCTGTGGACTTTCTGTGCCCTTCTGGCACTCAGTGGTGGTGTCTGGGTAAGAGGGACATGGGCAGAGTGTAGGCAGTGAATCCCTTCCTCACTGTGCAGGTTGCATTAGCTCTATCTTGCCCACTCAAACCTGCAAGGCAATGCCAGACCAAGGGGGCTTCCTCTGAGCCCCGGGGGAAGAGCCAGGCCAGGGGTGACTCTCTGTACCTGCTAGTACAAAGACAAGAGTGATAGTTTTTTCATTGTTAAAAGTATGGAAGAAAAGTTCATTTTATAAGAAATTATTTTACTACTAGGTGGGAGGCAACAGACACTGACTAACCAAGGCAATTAAGTGCTCAGTGCAGATGCTTATCAAATGTCATCAGATTTTTCTAACCAACAAGAAGACAAGATTACTGTGCACACCTGAATGAAGTGGCACATGCCTATCCATCAAAAGTCAGGGGATAATTTTGATTTTGTTCTTGTTCCCTTTATTTACTTCGTGTTGCCTTTGCCCTGGAGGTCTCACTCCACCCTTGCTCAAGATCCAGCCACAAGTCTATGTGTCTACTTCTGACCAAGACAGGACCAGTGGGGAGCAGGATGGGCATGTGTGAGCACCAAGGAGGTCTGTATAGGGTAGAGGAGTCAAAACCTGGTTCTTTCTCATCTGTACTGATTTGGGGGAGGAATTTTGGGGCTGACCTGTTCCCCAGTTGTAACAGCTCAGGATCAGACCAGAAAGCAAGCCAGCAATCAAGCAGTTAATGACTGAGACTCATGCTCAGTCCCTGTCTCTTTTATTTATCAGCACACACTGCCCCAGACCCCCCTGCACTCGATGGGAGAGGCCCTTGCCTGCATGAGTGTTTGGGACAGTTTAACTAAAGGTCTCAATTCAAGTCAGTATAGCCAAATGAGTAGAAATGTGGATGTTCAATAAACACTTAAACACTTAAACCTAGTTTATTTCTGCTGGGCTAAGTTGATTAGAAATTGATTTAAGATAAAAGAAAATGAGTTGCTCTTAAATTGTAGTACCTACAGAGCCAATACATTCCTGCAAAAAAATCAGTAACAGGTTGTACATTGACAAAGCTGTCACGGAAATGGAAATCAGGTTTTCCAGCCATTTAGATTTTAGTTTCTTTAACTTAGTTTGATGTATCAGCTATTAGCAGTGTATACTCTTTCAGCAAAACTAAGTGTATCAAAATCCTGTCTCATTTTTCAAATCCTAAGTCCAAATATAACACAACATACTTTTTTTCCCTTTCTGATTTAAACTAGTGCCTATAGATAGCTTAGGGAGTCACACAGAATTTTAAACAGGCAATATAAAATAAATAAATCTATGAGATAATGTATTCTGTGATATTCAGAGCTGAGATAGCTCATTTTCTTCTAGACAGTCTGTAATTTTACTGTAACTTAATAATGATCCAGACTATAGTATGATCTCTTAACACATTGCTACAGGCAAGTTGTCCTAGTCACACCCCAAATGAGGAGAAAAGCCTAGCTAAAATAGCAGCCACCTGGAGCAGACATGTCAGCTCAGGCAGAACTGACCAGGACCTAGGAGACAGACAGAGAAGGTACAAGAAGAAATTGCAGAGAATCTGTGGTAGTGCTGGCTTCAGCAAACTCCATGCCAGGCCAGAAACACTGTAAGTGCATTGATTTTAATTCTTAGAAACACATTAGAAGAGTTTTATTAATAACTCTTCCCAGCCTGTCAGGTGTAATAGGAAAGCCCTAATAAGTGCTTCCCAACTGTGAATTTGCCATTTTGCTATCTCAGATATCCTTGTCAGTGGAAGGAATTAGTTTCCCCTCCTCACCTCAAAGTCATCACCTACTCCTGATACCTTGGAGCCTTTCTCAGTGCCTGAAGCATCCTCCTTTGAAAACAAGCAAGCAAACAAAAAGAAGAAAGCTACTCTCAAATGTCCCTGTTAAACATTGCTCCAGAACTTCACAAAGTCATTTTCCTTCAAATATAAAACAGTCATTAAAAAATATCTGTCAAGGGTTGTTGTGATTAGCCAGCTGTGCTGCAGAGAGCCTGCGCTCCCAAGCCCACTTCAGCTGCCTGTTACCCAAGATAACATTATCTACATGGAAGTCTCAGACAGACTTTCAGTAATTATCAGTTATTTAAATTGTTATTCTCCATTTCGTGTTTGTCTGAGCAGAGCGGGTCAAGGAAGACTTGGAATTCTTTTTTACCCAGCACACCTTCTTGGATAATTTATTTGTCCAAGTTCAAATACCTTTTCCTTGATGTGTAAGATACAATTTTAGAGAGAAAGCTAGGATATATTTGGGTCCTTCTCTCCTTTCTCAGTAGTCTTTCACATTTTTTAGACTTTCCCTGTAAAATATGGTATCTTCTACCTCCTTTTTGCTATGTGCTCTGCCCTGCATTTAATCCCTTCTACCTGCTCTTTCCAGCTCCCCTATCAGCTGTGAATCCTCTGCCATCAATAATCCAGTACTTTAACTGGCTTAGAGTTTCCTTCTCTCTCTTTCTGTCCCGGTCAGATGCCAGATTAGACCCAGCAGAAGCCTGCTACTATCCCTGTTGTATCTATTAATCTTCTTACAAGTATGGTCTGTTCTGTATTTAACCTCTCCTCCCTGCATAGCCAGGTGATACCAAGAGCTCCAGCAAAGTTATTTGCCTTTGCACATTAATGAGTGAAGCATCTGTAACACACAACTGTAATTTTATATCATAAATCCAGCTAAAATTGCTCAAGGCTCTAATCCCAACCCCATAATTTGGGCTACATGCAGTCTCCTCTTCTCATGATGGGCATTGATGTTGTAGGGATTTAAGTTATTTGGTATCAAGAAGACAAAAATTCATCAGGTGAGCAACTCCTTTCGAATCAGTGTGTTACACTGCTTAACTGGGGCAGTAAGATTTGTCTCCGTGTCTGTGTTGCAGAGCTGCATACAGCTGTGCTAGGAAGTGAGCTAAATCTTTGATTTTGGCTTTTCGTCCCCATGTGGATTACACTGTACATCTGGGGATGTGCCTGGTTGGTAAAAGAAAAAGAACAGAAGCTGGGAGCCCTATCTTCTATTCCTGGCTCAACCCCAATTCACTGCATGACTGTAGGCAAATCACTTAAGCTGTCTCTGGGATAATAATCGACACAGCAGCTCCAGGAGGCTTAATTTTTAAAGTGTCAACTCATATATTTTCTCCGATGTGCCTCAGGAGATGTCCCCTTCCCTTCACTGGGAGCAGGAGCAAGGCCTCAGAACTGACAGCAAGATTTGCAACCCCTGACCCACTCTTCCCCAGTCTGCCATAACTATTTCATACAGAATGTTTAATAATGATGCCAGAAATGCTGTCCCAGAGCTCTGAAAGCCTCTTATCAACTCTGATTCCTAAAGTGCAGTGTACAGAATCCTGTGTAATGGTTTTCTTTTCACTACTTTCAGCATTAATTCTTCTCTCTTGCTATGCCAGCAGATGCATAAATCTGCTGCCAGTGCTTTTTATCTTTGGTTTCACTGATTGCCTGACTTAACTGCGGAGCAAGAAAGTTGGATATTTTCTTCCAGTGAGTTTTTGTGTGCCTGAAATCCTAAACTTTCAGAATTGCCTAGGGATGGGCTGTATCTTTGTTGGGATAGAAACTGAAGTTTACGTGTTCTTCATTTGGGAAGAGCTATAAACTGCATGTCCATTCTTCTGAAAATCCAGTGTCTCAAAGTGGAAGTATAGGAAAAACCAATTCACATTTTCACAGGGCAGATCACATTCAAAGCAAGTACCCCCCTTCTAGTTTCAGTGGCATCTGATTCCTGTGGCAGCTACAACAAAAACACTACTTTCACAGGTAAATAGTATTAGGGAAGTATTTGGCATGTTTCTCTGACTGAAATTTAGCAGCTGGAGGCAACAGAGGGAGCAAGACTGTGGGCCAGCACAGCTCTCTGCAGTTCACAGCAGTGACCTGGTGGGACACTGCTTGGAAGTTGCCCTTCCAGGTACCTGGGGCAGGACAGATACCAACAAAATCAATGGGAAGGCAGTCCTTCAAACCTCATCAAGGTTTGAGTTAGGTGCCTTGCCTGAATGATGAAGACTTGTATTTGTGTAATTTGCTGGATCACAATATGGTGTTTCAAAATGTCTGCTACCACTCATTTTAAAAGCATATGTATAGCACATACAGTCTTGTCACAGCTGACACCTTTTTTAGAGTTTGCTACATGAGAGTACTCCGTTGCTGATGAATCAAGCCATTTTTAGGACTGGCTGACTTCTGAGTATTTTGGAGGAGCAAAGTAAAAAGTCAACTATTTTTCAATGAAACATCCCTGTCCCTATCTTTTGAGCAATTCTTAAATCAGAACCTCCCTTTTTTCTTATTTTTAATCATCATTATAAATGTGATGTAATTAAGCATTCTCCAGAGGTCTTGTAGAGTAAAAAACATTACATCTAAAAATCTTGGCTCAGGAAAGCATCCTTCATTAGGGTAACATTTAACACGTGCCAAGTCCACCAGGTCCCAGCTTAAGGGCAGAAAAGATGCAATGATTTATCACAGACTGAATTGCAATGAATAACAAGGGTCATGGAGCCCATGCCCTTGCCCCAAGGCAGTCCCAGTGACACCTCTGGGGGTCATCCCACCAGAACCAGGTGGAGCCTGTCTGCCAGGGATACACCTTGTGGGCAACTCACTGTCCTGCTAACAGAGGTGTGCAGGACCTGTCTGCAAAGACATCAGCTGTGGCCACTGGAAGAATTACAGTTTCAATCACTATGAAAAAGGAAGGAAAAATACAGCAAGAAAAACACAGCAGGTGGCTTGGGCACTAAACAATTTAGGCCTGCACTCCTCTCTCGTTGTCAGCAGTGAGCGTAGCACAGGCACCTCAGAAAGAGGGGTGCTGGGCCAAATTCTGCCCTCAGAGATTGTGTGCACAGAAATTGTGTGCACACAATTTCCAGTGACATCCATGGGAATTGCGCATGAGGATTGAGGGCACAATCTGGTTCTTTATTTTCAGCCCCTCTATTATGATCATGGCATGCTAATTTCTAATTCCTTTAGCAAAAATAACACAGGAATGCTTAAATATTAATGTTGCCAAATGTCAGAAACACCTCTGCAATATATTCTTGAGCAAATTCATGCACACACATTTCAGGAACTACAGCCATGCTCATTGTTGGAACCTGACATCCTCAATCAGTTAAAATTCTCCTTATCTTCACTGGGGTTTTGCCAAGCTAAGAACTGAATAAGAGCTGCTGGATTAGCTCCTTGGTAGCTGATTTGGACATGGATCTCCTGAGAGCCATGGTCACAGCTTCTCACTTAGAGATGGATGCAGAAGCACAGATGTCATCTTGGATTTGCCAGATGATAAACATTCAAGTAGGTTCACCATCTCCTCAACAAAATGAGGACTGAAGTCAAACAAATGTAAACCCATTGGTAAGAAGAAAAGTGCAGGTGGAGATTTACTAGAAAAAGGAAGAAAACCCAAGAGATCATCCCCTCTCCAATCCCCAGTACCACATTCCTTGCCACTGCTCACATTCATGGGGAAATAAAGGCAGTACTGGAGTCAGCTAAGAGGAGAGATGAAATCCTCCACAGCTGCAAGGAGGCTCTGTGTGCTTGCCTTTGGCAAGAAACAGGCCATGGGTCAAGGCCACAACACCTGCATCCTACCCCTGCCAGGGTGGGAGGTCCCATCTCTCCTAAGGACACCTTCAGCAGCCTGGGCCTCCAGCAGCAGAATTCATCGTGCTAAATCAGATGCCTTCCCCCATGAGCTGCAGGTTGACACTCAGGTGCCTAGGAGGAAGAGGGGGGAAATTATGTGCCTGAACCTGATACATTTCTGCAGAGTTGCTCAACTACCACAAGCTCTTCTTCAGGGTACAGGACCAGAGGAAAGATGGCAAAAAAGAAGCAGCATTTTCTTCCAAGGGAAGCTGAGGTGGGTTGCACAGGCTGCCCCATGGTGTGGCAGTCAAGTGGTGAGTCATATCTGCCTAGCCCTCTTCTAAAGGGAAGGGTCTCCGTGGCCCTTGGCCCTCTTTGCTGCTCTGGTTTGAGTATCACTGCAGGAATGTGCTGGTCTCCTCCACATTCTGCAGTCTTTGGCAGGCTCTCTGGTCAGGCTTGTGGGATCTGAAGCTGTCAGGGAAGATGGAATAGGATAAAAATGAATAAATAGCTTAATTATTTTGAAAGTGCTGCTGTAGAGTCAGAAAACTCCATGGAACACAGCAGAACCACATAAAAGGGTGCCACGGAAGGCACACAGGGCGTGAAAAAGAGGGACACGTGGTAAGAACCGGGGCAGCAGAATTCTGCTTCTGGACATTGTTCTGCACCTCAGGAGTCCCACCTGTGAGTTGCCCTTCACCAGGGCACGCAGTGAGGCAGGGATGGCACTGCCAGGGGGACATCAGTGGCGCTGCCCAAGCCCCCAGCACCAGTGCTGGCTCTGGCGCGTCCTCCTTCTGCTCTCGACGTTCCCTTCAGGCAGGGCAGGGAGCCGCTGGCAGCTCAGCGTGTCTGGGGGCCGGCGGGGGTGGCAGGAGCCCTCTGCCCTCGGCATCGTGGCTGCACAGGCACCCCGAGCCTGCCATCGTCCTCCAGAAACGCACAGCCTGTCACAACTCGTTGCTCAATGCTAAACTACCCATTATAAATAAACATGGTCCTAATAATAGTTCGCCTGACCTGACTCACTGTAGGAAACAGCCTCAGAAATAAAAGAAGATGACTTTCAAACAGAGGAATTATAATTTTACATAAATAAAAAATGAAAAGGGCAGCACAGGACAGGCATGGGGAAAATAGTATTGCAGGGAGTTGAAGTTGCAGTCTCAGGGTGTTAATGGGCTTGCCTGGCTGCTAAATCTGACACTGTCTCCCCTGTACATTTGCTGGAGTTTGACAGATGGATGTGGAGAAATATTACTTGAATTGTCAGATAACCGTTAGTCACCCAGATTAAAAACAAATTCCATTGACATTATGTCATACCTTGGGAGCCCGAAACAGATATTGATGTTTTCATCTCGTTGCAGGGAGGAGGGAGATGGGAGTGGGTGAAGTAAGAAATCAAAATCGTGCCTGATAGAGCAAGTCTTTTGGCTTTGTTTGAAAAATGACACCACAGCACAGTGCACTTAGCTGAAAATGAGAGATAGCACAATCTAGAGATATAGTAGAGCCTATCTCACTCTCAAATGAAGAGGAGACAAAGACAGTGCAATCATTAAAAAACCCAGAACTTGTAAGACCTGTACACAATCGTAAGTCCAAGTATAGAAGCAGATTCACTCAGTGGATACTGCAAGATTCACCCCTCAAAAAGCTTCTGACACCAGTGGGATGTGTGGTGGGCTGAGCTCTGCACATTCAGAGGAGCACAAGGTGTTTTTTCTCACCTTTGGGTGAGCAAGTAGTGGGAGATGCAATGCCTGTGCATCACCACGTGGAGCACGAGAGGTTTGGACTTGCTCAATCTGCAGGAGAGACAGCATCAAGGAGACCTAACAGCTGGCCAGCATCTAGGAGAGGCCATGAAGAAGCCAAAACCTGGCACTTCACAGCATCTCAAGGCTGGAGGGTGAGAAACAATCACAGAATCATAGAATTGTTTAGGCCTTTAAGATGATTGAGTCTAACCATTATATAGCACCGACAAGATCACAATTAACCATGTCACCAGGTGCCACATTATATGTCTTTTAAATACCTCCAGGGCTGGTGACTCAACCACTTTCCTGGGCAGCCTGTTTCAATGCCTGACAACTCTTCTGACGAAGAATATTTTTCTCATATTCAATCTAGACTTCCCCTGGTGCAACTTGGGCCCATTTCCTCTTTCTTTGTTACTTGGGAGAAAAGACAGACAACCTCCTTTTTGATGGTAGCAGAGAGCAATAAGGTCACCTCTGAGCCTCCTTTTCTCCTGCCTAAACAAATCCAGCTCCCTCAGCTGCTACTTACAGGACCTGTGCTCCAGACCGCTCCCCAGCTCCGTAGCCCTTCTCTGGACATGCTCAAGCCTCTCAATGCTGTTCTTGCAGTGACTGGCCCAAAACTGGACACAGGATTAGAGGTGCCACCTCATTACTGCTGAGAACAGGGGAACAATCACTGCCCTGGTCCTGCTGGCCACCCTACTGCTGATACAGCACAGGTTGTCTTTGGCTTTCTTGGCCACCTGGGCACATGCTGGCCCATTCTCCTGGCTGTTGATCAGCATTTCTAGGTCCTTTCCCACCAAGCAGCTTTTAAGCTACTTTTCCCCAAGTCTGTAGCACTGCATGGGGTTGTAATTCAAATGCAGAACAAGTGGATCAGTAAAAGCCATAAGGTGAAAAAAGAGAGTTTGGGATTGGATGTAAGGACAGCTAGGTAGTGGAGCTGGTTGCTCCAAGAGGCTGTGCTGTTTCCTTGTTTGAATTTTTTCAAAACAAAGCCATGAGCAGCCTGGCCTCAAAGCTGTCCCGGCTTTGGGCAGGAAGTTGGACTGGAGACCTCCTGAGTTCCCTTCCAACCTGAATTGTCCTATTATTCCTGTGATAAGTTCACAAACTCTTTCTGTTTTGTTGACCTCCGTGGTGACTATGATGATTTACATCCACTGAGGATCTGGTGTTAGGTTCGTAGGTAACTGTCCCAGAATCAACAATAAAATGGGATTGTGTTTTGCATGAGTTACTAGGTGGTATGAAGATGTCTTGAAAGGCCTCTACCAGTGATAAACCAATAAAATATACTGGAGACATCTTGAGGCAACAGAGAGATTTAAAAGGATCATGTCTTTGGTCAGTGTTATGTGTATGTACAGAAGTGACTATGTGTTTGATACTAAGTTTTGGTTGCTCAGAGCTGTACCTTAGTAATATTCTTTCCATACAACATGGTCTGTGCTTCTAATTTCCGAAGTTTATAAAAAAGTCAAAAGAGGAAGACTGAAATTCCATCCCAGAACATCATATTGATTACAACATGGTTCATTGCCGCTGTTTGAACCTATACCCTGCACAGACACTCATCATTTGAGATGGCAGAGAAAAGGATAGCAGGAGTTACCTGTCATCTAAACCAGACCCTCATTCACAGATTCACTGTATCTTTGAGGAAAGAATGGCTTGTCATCCTCTTACCTGAAATCACACTTAATTTCAACCAGGTTAAAATAAAAGGCAAATACAGTCATTTATTCACAGCATCCAAAACAGGCAACACAGTTACAAATGTACATAGAATAGGCAATGGATGAAATTTAATAGGAAGTTATGGGGCTGCATTGCGTAGACATCCATCAGTCCTGAGACCTGACAAGTTCATCCAGGACTCCAGACATTGCGCACGGCACTGCCAGGTGCATCTTCTGGGACACTCCCAAGGCATCTCACTGGGGGTGCACAGCTTCTCTGGGGGGACCCCAGTGGAGAGCTGTCCCCAGTGCCTTTCTTGTGCTCCCCTCAGACCACCTCTCCTTCAAGATCAGCTCACATCTCTTTCATAATCATATTATCTTTTGTGTTCAGGCTTCACTTTGAGCTCTTTGAGAGGTCTAGACCAGTTTCATCTGTCATCTTGCAGTTCACACTATTTCTTCCTTGCCAAAGGGCATTCTGACCACTCTCTTAAATAAATAGCAGGGCTTTTTCCCTTCTTAGATATGGAAATGCCTCTCTGTTGGATGAGAGCTCCTGCATTTAACTGGCTCATGAACAACTCTGTTTCAGGCGAGTTCCCCCACCCTGGCTGGCCACTTGGCATTTCTCTGGCCCTTTTCATCTGCAGCACTGCACAGGAGCATACTACACAGCCTGCAGAGCAGGTAACTGCATGTGGCTCACTCCAGGATCTTGCCTGAGATCAGACACAATCAGTAGTTAATCTTGCTGGGATACTGATGGCTTTCTCTGCGCTAGGCTGGGGTGACTGTTGCGTGACGCGGAGTTTGATTCTCTCACTAGGCTCCACCAGAGCTGGGGAAGGGTGACAAGAATACACAAAGCTAAGAAATGAACAGCAAAGGCTTTCCTTGAAGTGGAATTCAGGTGTCTGTCTCATGCTATCAAGCAGTTAAGATACAGTCAAAACCACAAAGGCTGGCAGGCAATTCCAAAACAGAAAAACACATTAGAAAAGAAAATAGAATAGCTTATTAAATATTTGAATAGTTCTATTAAAATAGGTGGGGGAAAATGTTGTAAACGTTTATCTTTCATATTGCCAAGGACAGTAGTTTCTCATTTTCTGTTAGGGCACAAGGCAAATATCAGTGGAAGCACTATAACATTCCATGTTCAACTTCAGCAAATTCAGAACTGTTATGGTACACAAATATGTGTAGCTGAAATGCCTGCCCACACCATGACAACTGCTTTTTCAGGCTAATTCTCTCCCTCATTTTTGTCTTGGCTTCATGTTGAAACTGGGATGAAAATAAAAAGGCAGGCAGCCTACCTTGCCAGATAGCTTTAATTAATTAACACAGAGAACAGAGCAATTTAGTCCTGTTTTCTTCTCAGAGTCAATCAGCAGCATCCCCATAAAGGCTCTGCATTGCTGAAACGAATCAGACCTCAAGAAGTTTGGCATCCTTTCGTCCCCTTGAAGACTTACAGAGACCCAGGCAAATCTGATACAATAAATTTGTCAAGAGAAGTCACTCATATACATCTGGTGCATGTCGCATACTTCATCTTCTTTTCAGGAACCAGCCTGAAACCTTCTGCTCTGTAAATGGGTGTGAGTATTCTGTCATCACCAGTCTGTGGGGGACCTTTCTGTTTAAGCAGTTGTCACACTTAGGATGTTTGAAAGATCTAAGGTGGAGCTGGTCACTCGAGGCTGATCTTGTAATGGTTGATGAGACCCTGTAACTGCCTGGGGGCAGCTGGTCTGACCTCCTGCTACACCCCAGCGCCACCATGAGATGAAATACTCTCTGCAGGTGCTTGCCTCTGTCCTTTGACTATGAAAGGGAGTTTGTCTGACTAAGTCAAACTTAAATGTCTGACTTTCAGACGCCTGAGTTACAACAGATGTATCCTGCCTAGACACAGTACAACTGGAGTAAAACATATAAAATATGTTGAAAGCTTAACAAAATTTAATGCATTTCCAAATGTGGAGCTTAAAAAGCTGCAATGGTGTGTTTCCTTCTTCCAGCAGCAATTCATCTTGAGGTAATGCAACTCTTTCTTTTCCAAGTTTACATAACTTGTCTTTCTATAGTCAAGAATAAACATGTTTGGTTTCTTCCATACTTAGGAGAAATTATGAAAAATAAGCAGATTTTTCTTTGTAGCTGAAGTCCAATAGATTTTTTGAAACAAAATGCCTGACCACTGGAACATTCACTTTCTCTCCAGGAATTTCAAGGATCACATTATATTATAGACAGAGATTTCTTGATCAACTCAGAGAACTTTGAACTCTATCCTTTATTGTTCCATTTATATAAATATTAGCTGTCACATCATACATCCTAAATGCAGACTGTAATGATAAGTAAATATTGCTTGAGGGCCATAGGTGAGGCCTTGCAATATGATGAAATGTTAAAAGTATAAAAATCGAGGACAAATAGGAATAAACTCCAAATTACTATTAGTTTTGTCCCTCTGGCAATATGTTATCCAGCTGTCGCTGAAGAAAATAGGAATTTCTTTTTACTAAACTGCATGATTTTTAAATGGGAATGTTGTAAATCTTATTTCAAGAGTTCTCCAGAAGGAAAAATTTGAGCTGCTCTGGGGCATTTCTGAGCTATGTCATTTTTAAACGAGACAATAACATGGTTTTATAACAGGTCACGTGAACCCGGTTCAGCCGCAGGAGCAGTGCAGGCGTGCAGTGGATGTGCCGGCACTGGCTGTGGCTAGCTTTAGGCAGAAGCAAAGCTCAGTGTGTAGAGATATGACAGAGAAACAAGCAAGGCAGCACAAGGATGGAGAGGGGTGACATCATGCCACCAACACCCTCCCCATCACCAAAAGCTGCCCCCTGCACGTCTGGCTGCACCTCCTGGACCACAAGGTCCTCTTCCCTGTGCAAGGATGGTTGGCGCTCAAGTCTCTTCCACACACCCTTGGATTAGTTACATTAATATCAATCCCTGTAGCATTTACAACTTGTGCACTCGTGGTCTGCAGAAGTAACAGTGGAGTCACAGGAAAGAAAATTTTAAGTGCTTTGAGGGCTTTAAACCCAGTATTACATTCAAAGTTTGATGGAACAGAAGTTCTGTAACCACCAGCCTGAAAGGTAAGCATTCCCCACAACGCAGAAATCATTAATTCAACCAAGAATGAAGACAGCACCATCTTTTTCATTATCCCTTAATTTAATTGTCACAGATTAAAGCCTGGCAAATCTGGGCACAGATTCCTGTTGTCAGACTTCAAAGAGAGCTCCTGACGTCTTCTGCCAGAATCAATGATCATCGCTATATCCTTTTCTCACACAGCATCTCTATCTTCCCTAATGCTAATGAACATTATTTTTGCATGCTTCTGAGCAGGCTAAAAAATACACTCTTGAATCGCATTTCCCATGCGAGGGGAAAAATGAACCCTTCTACATTTGTTATTCTCCTCTAACAAGGATTAAACCATGGTGTGGGTACTAATGAGTGACTTGCAGTTGCCCGCCTCTCACTTTAGTTTAGTCCTCAGGAATATTGAAGATGAAATTTCTCAGCTGAAATCATAACACGCTCTATAGATTAAATGTTTCAGAGCTGTTCTTATAACAAATAATCAAGCTGTCGAGATTGCTTGCTATGCAGACTTGCAGACCTCTTGGGTCACTGTTGCCAAGGAGTAATTTTCTTTAAAGTAGACTCGCTTGTCCATCTTATGAAAAAGAAAAACAGAAATAGTAGGTTTCAAGGAACTTGGTGTGAATCATACACATTCCTTTCACATCAATTTGCCTACTCTATGTGCTATTTTTCAATATGCACTGTAATTGCTAATTACAAAAAGAATTAGGCTCCAGAGCTGAATTAAGGTAGAAAATACCTGAAAGAATTACTGATGGAGCTATAACAGATAATAAATTTGCTTCTGGAAGTATGTCCATTTTTGTTCTAATAGCTACACAATAGTGAGAAGTCAATTACTACCATATTATCATTGCCAAGCGGAGGTCACAGAGACAATTCTCCTGTGTGCAGACGTGTCTGCAAATCAGTGTCAGGAAAGTACCAGATAAATTTACATCTTCATTCTTTACTGCCCTGTTGATATTCCCCTCAGTACTACAGCAAAGCTCATGCATCTTTATTCCTTTTCCATCCACTAAAATTTTATTTACGGGGTGGCACATTTACTACAGTGCAAAGTGCTCGAACCTGGCTGTAAGTAGATGATACAAACTATGAGACATGGTGCATTAGGCAAGATGTTATATACACTTTTCCAAGTAATTGATTTCCAAGCTAGCACTGGCTAATTGAAGGACTGTCATTCAATATGAATTAACCAAAAAGATCTATTGGATGCAGTGACTCATTTCTCACCATTCTGCTCACTAAATGGAGAAGAACAGAATTATAACAACTAATACAGTGAAATATAACACTTGGTGTCAGTTAAAACATAACACCTGGTGTCAGTTATTCTCATTAGATCACTATCTTTTTGGGCTCCAAACATCAAAAGAAACAAATCTCACTTCTTCAGCAATTAGCCAACAGAAATTAGGGAAACTGTCCAGAGACTGACGTAGTGGGTGGCATCCCTCTCTGTGGAAGGGAGAAGGGACAACAGGTTGAAATGTAATAATCATTAAGGTCCCTTCCAACCTAAACCAATCTGTGATCATCTTTTGGAGGGCAGGAAGGCTCTGCAGAAGGATCCAGACAGGCTGAGATAGATGGATATGCTGACAGATAGATTGACCGAGACCAGCAGTATGAGGTTCAACAAGGCAAAGTGCCACATTCTGCACTTGTGTCACAACAACCCCAGGCCATGCTACAGGCTGAGGACAGAGTGGCTGGAAAGTTGTCCAGTGTAAAAGGACCTTAGGGTGCTGTTTGACAGCAACTGAACGTGGACCAGCATGAGCCCAGGTGGCCAAGAAGGTCAACAGCACCCCGGCTTGATACCCCTGTATCAGCAATAATGTGGCCAGCAGGACCAGGGCAGTGATTGTCCTCCTGTTCTCAGCAGTCATGAGGTGGCACCTCTAATCCTGTGTCCAGTTTTGGGCACTGGAGCATGTCCACAGAAGGGCAACAGAGATGGTGAAGGGTCCAGAGGGTTAGTCCTGTGGGGAACAGCTGAGGCAACTGGAGTTGTTTGGGCAGGAGAAAAGGAGCATCAGAGGTGATCTTATTGCTCTCTACAACCACCTGAAAGGATGCTGTAGCCAGGTGAGGGTCAAGTTCTTCTCCCCAGCTATGAGTGACAGGATAAGAGGACACAGCCTCAAGCTGCACCATGAAAGCTTCAGGCTGGACATCAGGAGGAATTTCATCACAGAAAGGGTGATTAGATGTTGGAATGCCCAGGGAGGTGGTGCAGTCACTATCCCTGAACATGTTTTAGGAAAGGCTGGAGGTAGCACTTAGTGCCACAGTGGAGCTGACAAGGGTTGATCAGTCAACGGTTGGACTCAATGACCTCAGAGGTTTTGTCCAACATAAGTGATTCTGTGATTCTGTGATGATTTCATGATTCTATGAAACTTTTTTAATTTTCCAGGAGGACATCTATAGCAGCAACAGTGAAAATGGAGGAAACCTGTCACCAGGCAGGCTCCCATCAAAACAGAGACTACTGGGCTTCCTTAAATTCACACTTTCTAGGTAAATTTGTTCCTCGGAAGGAAGTCAGATCAAGGAGATCATACAATCTACCCTTGGAAGTCTACCAGCATAGGTTTGCCTTTGGAGCGTAGTCAAAGGACAACTGAGGTCACATATGAAAGAGAAGCATGCCTGGCATTTTTCTGGGAGCAATAGTCCTGGTATAAGGACATGCCATTTTCCTTATCAGCAGTTTTAGGAGATGACTTTTTCTAGTTCTACACTCTTTCATTTGGTATGGAAGAAGGGACCTGGGACCAAACTGTCATTCAGATTTCATTTTCTTTCCCAGAAGGTTATCTGCCTGCTGGTTTATGACTTCTTAAAAACTTGTTTGCAAGTTCAGCTGATCCATGACCTTGCCACAACTCACAGAGGTGCTGCCAGGCAGATGGCTGTTGGGCCAGAAGAGTTCAGGTAGAGTCCATCTGAAAAAGGAGAGACACTCTGGTAAATTCATCATCATCTCAGAGCAGGTGCTGGGAGCCCAGGATGATGCAAAAAGAGCAGCAAATATAAACATACATTTCAAGAGGGATTTAAAGCTCATACAGACAATGCAAATATCTGCAGTGAAATGGGAAGTGTTTCCTATACACGGAACAGAAGCCCTCAGAGTTTACCATCTAAGATAAACATCTATGCTGTGGACTTAAGGAGAGATTTCCTATGGTAGATGTTTCCATAGTGGTCTGTTATGGAGGTGCTTATACTTCTGAGACTCACCTTAACATCAGCGTGATCCCCCAGCATTTTTACATAAGAACAAAGAAATTATGCATAGATTTCATACACTCTGAACTGGAGTTGTCATTAAGAATCCATCAGAATCTGTCTTTATTTCTTATTCTTCCTCATATGTTCATGGTTCTGCAAGAAACAGGCAAAAATAAATAGCAAATTTATAATGATATTGCAAATGTAAATTAAAAATACTCACAGATGGAGAGAATATTTGGAAGTGTTAAAAAAGCTCAAAAATGATAGGAAAAGAAACCAACAAGTTCTTCCAATGGCTCAACTTCTAATGTCCATCTAACAACTTTTACCCTGACCTACTTTCTCTACAAATAAATATAGTCACTTGCATTTTATCACCAAAATAGACATATTCAGAGATGACAGGAAGTCTGAGTGTGATTCAGTTAGAAAAGGCAGTCAGTCAAAGCCATGGAAAACCAGATATTCACTAGAATTACTCAAAAACTGTTTCATAATGTGAAAAGCACAAATAACTCACCCCTCATAACCATAGCTGGTGAAAAATTGTCCTCACCTCTTAACTATCACAATTAAAATACTACTTTGTAGTAAAAACATTCTAAAATGAAGAGAGGATCCAAATCCAAAGAGAGGATCCTTTTCAGCCTGTTCTGAAGGGGGAAAATGCAGGAAAAATTACAGATCCTTTTTTTTCCCCCTGAAAGATTTTATGCTTTTCCACTGCAGTCTGTTGAGATTGTGTGAGACCTGGCCACCCGAAACTCAGTATTCAGCCCTACAGAAGGGTATATCACAAGATGTACTCATTCCTTGCTCGAGTGCAGATTACTAGCAAAGACTTTTTTCAAACACAGGTATGAGCATTGCCCTTAGGGCTGAGTGGTGCTATAAGGCTCTTGAGGAAAAGAAATAAATATATAAAAGGCTGGCACAGGATGGAGCCATTGCATGGGGTACCTTAGGAAACAAACTCCAGGGGTACTCCAAGAGCTGTTTTCTCTCCATGCACCCCTTGCTTTCCTTCCCAGCCATCTACATCATTGTTAACTGGCCTCTGTATTGCTCAGACCAGTGGATGTAGGTGTGGGGATGATTCCCCACCCACTGATGCTGGAATACTGATAACAGCTGTTATCTGCTAGTTTATGCAAATATAACAGGGAGGAAATGACCTAACCTAGTGCCATCAGAGGGAGTGACTTAAATATCAGTAGAAACAGAAAGAAAATCATATATTCCAGCATTGTTTAGTTATGGACTTATGGGAAAGAGCATCATACTCAGATTTTCATGATGCTGAAGGTCTTCCCTGAGAAGCTGCGAGCCCTTTACTTGCTGTGCTTGATCGCTCTGAGCTCATCAGCAGAGTGATCAGTGTAGCACTTGGCTGAGCTCTGAGACATTTTATGGGAAACAGTTTCCAGGGAAAGTTTTCTGCTTCTCCAGCTATCATGAGGCTGAATGCATTTTGTCAAGGGACAGAGGGGATTTATCTCCAGGTAATCAGAAATACTCACGCTGGACTGCAGACTTTACCCATTGGGATTTGAAGGGAGTGCTGCTCAGGGACCAGAGGCTGTGCCAATACAGAGGGTAAAGGCTCCCTGGAGATGGCATGGGACTGCCACATCTGCTCCTGAAAATGCTCACAAGGAAGGCTGTCTCAGAATAAAGATCTCAGCAAAGGTGAGGACAGTGTGGAGGAGATTTCAGTTTCAGGACCTGACCCAGCTCCTCCTTCACTTAATAATGCAATGTCCTGTGGTTGCAATATCCCTCTCCAGAAAATATCATTATTACACAAAAAAATCCTTAATCAGAAGGTAGGCAGGTAAAAACTATCCTTTCTGGATAACCACTGCAGTTAGTAAGGAGATGAAAGTCATTTTAGTAAACCTTTCTCCCTGTATTAGCTTTTTTCTCTTTTCTTTTTCCTGTTGCAAACATGAGTGGAATCTCTGGGTCATGGTGATCACCAAGGAAACAACTACCTTGAAAAGAGAAGATACAGATTTAAAGAACGAGTGTGGTTTGGCTTGAGAGCTAGCTCGGTGGCTGCCAGACCTGTATTGGATGATGCTGAAAACCTGCCTTCAGTGTCTTATCTGGAATCTTTAGGTAGTCTTTGCAGGGATTTTTAGTTACTATCTAGATCTGAAACTCAACAACATCACACATTGCAGATCCAGGTGTGGAGGGAGTGTGTCCCACTTCCTGGGAAGTGATAACCTCCTCTCCTCATGATTTGGAAGAGGGAGAAACTAGAAGGCTATGAGGTGAAGGTGATACCCAATGCTGGCTGCTAAAAGGTGGCAAAGATGGAGGAAATTCATGTTTCATACTCTTTTTCCTATTGCACATCTTTGGAGAGGCCTCCATTTGAAAGCTGAGTCTCAGAGTTCATTGTGCATTGTGCAGAGAAAGATCAAAGTGGCCTTCTTTATTGAAAGAGTCTTTTCTGACCCAGAAAGAGGAGCAATTTCTGCTGCAGTGTAGCCTGATGAGCATGCCATGCTTCTTTGAATCTGTTTTTCTGGGTAGTGTCCTATGGGAAGGATGTTTTAGTTCCATAGATTCAGCTCTGTAGTTTTATTAGAGCTATGTCAAAATGCTGTGGTGCCAATTCTCTTCCATTTTTGTTAATGGTTAAAGGAAATATCTTAATTCTGTAGAAGAATGTGCAAGTGTAACATATGACTTATTATCGAGAACCCAATTTTTTTATGCACTGTAAAACTCCATCTGTCCTGTCATCTGGAGTTGGCTACTACTCCTCTAGCACACAAACACAGATTAAGAATAAGAAGTTTTAAATATCCAGTGTATTAACCAAAGGAGGGTCGGATTTTATTTAACAGAAAGTGTTGGAACAGCAGACTCATTTCTGTCCTGTGGGTATTTATGAGGATATTATGTAGGGGTTCCTGTTTCTGATATCAGGTAACCTAATTCACAAATTTGTGAAACCGTGGTCCATTCTTAGGGGTTGCATAAGTCGCCAGGCCACAGGGCATTTTACTGCCTTTGGAGAGAACATGGCTTTTTCTTTTCCTACCCACTGCTGATAACATAAGGGTGTTCACACGTCAGACTGCTCTAGCGTACACTGGCAGAAATTGTTTCCACCAGCTCAAGGTTTCTGACCTAATAAGCACCATGACTTTATGGCACTTGGAAGGAGTGATTTGCACAGACCCAGCCTGTCCTCTGCTTGCTGGCAGGTCATGCCAGGTCCGCTCCTCCCTCCTCATTTCTCACAGCCAGAGCATGGACCTGGCCCATATTCTTGGGAATTAAAGACTGTCAGTCTAGGTGATGTCTAATGTGGCATTTTCAGCTACAAAAACTCCCTTACAAAGATTTTGATCAGTCAATAGGGTTTGGAACAACATAGATATCTAAGCAGAGGAGTGAAGTATATGCTGGACAATTTAGGCTGTGGCTCAGCAAAACCCCATAATTTTGCTCGTGTCCGTTCACAGCTGTGGCCTCAAGACAAGCATGGGCTTGCATGATGCCCTGAACAGCTGGATGCTTACTTTCCCACATTGTATGGATTAGGCCTTTCTTAAAGAAAGGAAAGCAAAACTTGGCCTTGAAAACTTGACTTCTCTTGTTCTTTCCAGAAAACATGTGGTGTGGTCCTGAGTGTGAGATAGAGTCTGTAGCATCTACAGAAGACAAACAGAATGATATCAGCAGCCCTTGAAGAAGGGCAAAACACTTCACTTGTTAATTTTTTACATATTATGTAGATCTCTGGAATAAAGCAAGAGTGTTAAACAACAATGCTCATTCCAAGACCTGATCATCTCTCACAGAATTCAGAGATTCTTTTTAAAAATAATATGTTCAATAACTATAATTTAATTAGAATGGATATTTTCCATTCATTTTATATGGAGCAGATTCAGGTCTATGGTAATGAAACTTGCAACAGAAATCTCTGAAAAAAAACCTATGGACTAATAACAGGTCTAAGTACAACTATGTATTACACAAACATTAGATTTTTAGAAGGACTCTGTGAGGGCAGAGTAAAATGTACTTTGATGGTCCAACAGCAAAAAATAAACAAGTCAACAAACAAAAACAAACAACAGCCAAAAAAACCAAAACCCAAACCAAAATGAAACAAAAAAAGCCAAAAACAAAATGAAAAAACCCCACCCCAAGCTTATTTTTATTAGAACTGCCTCAAAAATAACCAAAATATTCCCCCTCAAGAGACTTCAGCTGAAGGAAGAGGCCAGACCCAAATTTTCTACCAAGTCCTGCTGGTTTTGAGGGCTCTGCATTCTTCCACAGTTCCCCCTAGCCTGTGGAGTTTGTGTGTGAGTCTCCCACCAGAGGAAGCCCAAAACCTTCTGTCATGGGAGAAAAACCCATGTAGATTAGGAAATCTGCTGCTATGGGCATTGAATATATGCTGCAAAAGCAAAAATGAGTGTGAGTGTCAGACAGAGACCCTAAACCATCCCCAGTGCAGTGAATACAGAGCCAGGGCTGCTTTAGGACAGGCATAAGGGAGGAGGCAGAGGGGATCTCCCGTTTGTGGATCCTCCCAATGCTACCTTGTTCTTACAGGGCAGCTCTGGGCATGCCTAGCTGCAGTGATGGGGGGCTGTAAGGGGTAGAAACTACAGATGTAAGTGACTGTGATGTATATCCCCATATAATAAAGCTATATACAGAACAAGAAGCTACAGGACAGAAGTGATGTGGGTGGTACAAATATTTTTCCCTTGAAGACCAAATATAAAATACAAATATTCCAAAACTGGAGAGGAGAAATGCATCCATTTTCCCCTGAATGAAATAAAAATGCACTGTGCACAAGGGGTGTGAATTCCCAGGCAGATCCAAACAGGAAAAGGTATGAGGTCCCAGCTACCATCAGATAATCCCTTTCAGTGCAGTACTGCTGCTCTTCCAGACAGTTTCTCCACCACTGGAAACTATCTTAGGGACCAGATACGCTGATTTCATCCTCTCATTTTGTACCAGTCAGTAGCACAAGATGTAGGAAGGACCTTTTAAGGACAGAGCAGACGAAAAGAACCATCAGCTTCCATTAGGATCCAGACTCCCTGCTCTGCTGAGCTGTGGGGCTTCCCAGGACTAGCCACACGCTTTAATTGAAAAACATAAGACTCAAACTGTCTCAAGATTAGTGGCAATGATATTATTGCCGCACAATGACACAGTAAGGATTTGCAGGGATAAAAGAAAGAAAAAGGGAACTCAGGAATGTTGTATAAATAACTGCCTGGGTGCAATGAAGCCATGCATGCAGACAGTTCCTGCCGCACCATTGGCCAAGGCAGCCGTGGCTGCCCCCGGGTTAAGAGCAGCTGGGATCTGTAATCCAGTGTAACTCTCACAGTCTCTCCCTGCCGGGGTCAGCTGAGGACTGCAGCTGCTGGGGAATCACAGAAAGGATCACCAGGGTAATTCCTCCTTCCTCCTCTCCTTGTCTGCTCTGCCTGATGCTGTGCAGGGGAGTCTGCAATTCTGGGGCGCCTATTTGGGGAAATGAACCCAGGAATGGGAAGTACAGAGGGAATGCACCAAGCTTTGAAGCGCCCAAGAAGTCCTTTCCTAGGTGCGAAAACAGTGACCTGCCACAATCCCCTCCTTTCCCTGCTGTGAGCTTAGCAAGAGCAGGCTGTTCCCTCAGCTGAACTGACACCATTCTGTCAGGTTCAGGGCTGTTTGATGATGTGCACGAGTGTCCTTAGGATGTGCCTAAAGACTGCTCTTTACTTGTGAGTCAGAGGAAAAAGCGTGCATTTGAGGGACTCTAATGTTCTTGGTATTAAATCTGGGTTATTTTTGGTAGAATGAAAACTCGCTATAAATTTGAGCAGAAATTGGATTTGACCGGTTGGTCCGCATCACAAACACATATGGAAATTCCCAAATGCAACAGCAGCCCTACAGAGGGAAATATAAGCAGCAAAGAAGCAAAACCCTAAAATGCAGTTTTGTAATTGAAAGGCAAGCTCAGTACTAGCCCTGATATAAGAGTTGGCCGTAATAGTTTTTCTTCCTCTTATTGAGAAAGCACTTGAGCACTGTAGTGCCAAATCCCATCTTTCCCCCTCGAGGAACCAATCAGCCCTTATAAAGCTGCCCTAATGGAGAGAGCAAGTTTGCAGTACAGAATCTGCCTTGACTCATGTGATATGCTTTTACATTTCCTTCCTTCTGCCAATACTGCTGTGCTGCGCTGCGCAGAATGAAAGAGGCAATTTAATATGGCGTTAAGCCGTGCGCTGCCTGCCGAGCCTGCAGGGATGGTTTCATAGGGGTCCTTCTGTGGCACTGAGCCAAAATTCAGGCAAAATGTGATGCTGCAGCACAGATCCCACTTGGTATGTGGCCTCCAGCTACCTCTCACAGGGTGAATCTGCTGGAATTGTGCAGGTGAGAGGGGATGGAGCTTTCTCTGATGTGCTGAAATAAATTTTCAAGCGCAATTTTCCCAGTCTTCCCTTTCTCCCTTCCAAAAAGAATCAGCGAGCACCAGAGCTGCAGCATGCTGCAAGTGAGCTCAGCTGTCAGGAGTGGTTTTCCCACAGGCTCAGGACTGTAGGCAGTGCTTTTGTTTTGAGGAAAAAATTAGGTACTTCAATTTTAGAGAGACACTGGCACTGGCTGCCCAGCTTGACCCTTTGTGGAGCAATGATCCAGCTCTGCTTGGAAAGAGGAAAAGCAGAAATGCCTCACCAGGGCAAACTGCATTTCAATTTTGTTTCCTTCCCATGACTGCCCCAAGTCTTATCTTGGGTAAGTTGCCTTGTTTTGGTTTTTTTTTTTCCAAAAGGAAAAAGCATCAGGAATGACTGTCAAAACAAAACAGAGTTTTGCCTGGAGGAAGATGAGTGATGTTGCTGCAACCCACAGTATGAATGCTGTGTGAAATGCCTGTTAGAATAGAGATGCTTGGATAAAATAAAAAGTTTTCCACAGGGGCTGGAAAAGTCATGCCAAAGGGAGCACAGCACTGCACTCCTCACCATTCTTATCTGGGCCACCTGTTATGTTGGGCATCTCAGACTCAAGCTGGCACTAGGGTTAGGGTTAGCGGTCAGAGGACCACACAGCCTACAGCTCTAGAGTACTGGGGCTGGAAAAAGCATGCCAAAGGGAGCACAGCACTGTAGCAACATTGCTATGTACACACAATTTCTACTCTGGGTCATTCATGATGCTGGAGACCTCAGCCACAGCCCCAAGATGACACCTGGGTTAGGGTTAGGGATCAGAGAACCACAAAGCCTATAGGTCTAAGGATACTGGGGCTGATGTTACTTGCAAACAAATATTCCCTGAATTATAAACACTAGGCACATATAATATATAAACTTATTTTAAAAGTCAAATGTTCACACAAGCTTATTTTCTACAGTGGATTTTTGGCTTGTTCACTATCCCAAGTATTAAATAGCACCTCTGTGTTTCTGATGTTATCAACGACTACTGTTTCCTTGACAAAACCATGAGAGAGAAATAAATCTCATAAAGAGATTGGTGGGCAGCTGTTTGCCAATGGCTAAATGCTTGCAAGAGTTACACGGTATTATCTCTGTGTTTGTGCTGCTCAGCACTTAACTAGAAATCAGGAATTCTCTAGACCACCTGGTTGCCTAGCAAAATTTGGTGCATTTACCAGCACTGGATCCTTTTCTAAATAAGTTTCAAGACCCAAATCAATGTGCATCAGTGCAGAAAATGACCCAGGATCCTTAACAGTTAATATACGAGTATTTTCCTATATGAGAAGTGAATACATTCTATTTGGTAGAAAACTCTGCATGCCTATCACAGAAGGCTGCCACACAATTTCTGCTGTCATGAAGCAGATCTTCCTTCCTACTATCCAAACACATAAAAACAAGTATAATAGGGTTTGGTGGTTTTTTTTGGTGGCACTCGAGGCAAATGCTGGCAGAGCTTTGGTGATGCCAGCAGTGCAGCAGCCAGCTGAACAGCACAGCACTGCAACAGTGAATGGGCTTGTGCTGCCCAGCTGCGGTGTCACATGAGCACAGGGACACAGCTCAGCCCACCTCTGACAGCCACCACGAGGTAGCCCTGCTGTTGGCAGGGATGCTAACAGCAGATCAGCCTCATCACGGGGCAGGGAGCAGAACAGTGCCTGATCTTTGGGGATCTTTGCTGATCTTTGGGGATGCTGGGCAGCCATGCCAGCAGCAGCTGCAGCCCCACCATCACTTCACTCAGCATCACTTCTGACTCTTGTAAGTTCAATGTGTTTGTCAAAGTGCAGCTGGAGATACCACACGATGGATGATAGCCTGGGGCTCAACTTCTCCATCACTCCACACTGCCCTAACCCTGTGCTGCTGGTGGTGGTGGTGTGGCTGTGCATGCCTGCCCCATCCCTCACATCGGCACCAGTGCTCAGGCAGACATCAGGGATGTCCACACAGAAGCACAGACCTCTTGCTGTGCAGCCCCCTGTCACTGATAAGGGGTCCCAGGGTGAGCAGGGTGCCATTGAAAGCAGGATGGTTGCTTGTATGGTCCTGAAATTGTCCCCGTTATAGGATAGCTGCTCCTGTCCTTGTAAATCCAATGATGGCTGTGAGAAGTTTGGGTCTACAGTAGTGGATGGTCTGAATCTCCATTTCCAATGAATTTAAAGAGCAGACCATGCAAACGTCTATTAAAAAGAATTAGAGTGGAACTGACCCTGTCTTGGAACTGGAAGCTAAACTGGGTATCTCTTCCAGCCGTGGCTTCTCTGCTACAATCCACAAAATGTTCCCATAGATAGGAAATAAAATCACTGCACAAACAACTACTTTGTGTTACTGTTTCCTTAAAAGCAGAGCTGCAAGAGAAGGCTTAAAGAAAGCACATGTGGGTTAATCAAGTGAAGCTATGCCAGTCTCATGCTTGACATATGCATGCACTCAGGCATGACTCACCCTTCAAATGATGATTCATCATTAGTTTTTCTTGTGGGTTTTTATGTATTTTGTCCATCCTTGTTACAATCTCTTGCCATCAACTCACAAGTCCGGTGATGATTGAAGCAACATTAAAATTAGATTTTTAACTGGGACCTGCTCTGCAGCATGTGTGGTAAAGGGTGGGGAGGTCACATGCCTTTTGTTCTGATGAGAGATGGGGAGCCAGACTGCGGGCGATGTTTTTGAATGGGAGAAGGAGGGAAGGATAGAGGCAGAGGTGACTGTAGAAGAGCTGATTCTAAAAGGACAATGTTGCCAAGCAATGTGATCATATTTGGTTACTGCATAAGGAGCTGCAGCAGTTTGGTGAGCTTGGGAGGAGTGGTTACAAATCACAGGACCTGCATAAAGGCATTCTACATCTTGCACTACATTTTCTTCGTATTAGCATGTGTTTGAAGGCCTGAGTTTGCACTGACCTCCAGCCCCACAGCCCAGCACAGCACTCAGAAGGGGCATCCCACACTGTTTTCCAAGTATGTTTTCTGCAGAGTAAGGCAGGACACTGCTTAGACTATGTTCTTGGCTTCTCATTTTGGGGTTGGCAGCTCTCTCCCTGCAGGAGGAAGGGCTCTGCATTCCTCACTCACCAGGTTTATCACCATCACATGCCCTTGCCCCTGTCTCATAAATGTGTAAGTCACACCCTCTGCACACACGGTGCTCAGATCGTGCCAGGTAACACAGCACTGGGTAGCTCCAAGTGCTTGGCTTGTTCCTTTCCCCGCTCAGCACAGTGTGTAATTCTGGTCCTGGGCGTGCAAAGGAGGAGCAAGGAGCCTTCCAGGAAGCTGGCTGGAGGCTGTGCTGGCAACAAGCAGCTCTTCCACAATACCTTATCACTTGGAAAAGAAACTACCCTCTGCCAAATTGTTCAGTAATCCTCCACATGCCATTCACTGGTAGTAAACAGAATAGACTACTGCATCTGCTAATAGTGAAGATAGGAAATAAAACTGTTTTCTTTCTAGACAGATCCCGCAGCCCAATGTTTTAACCATTTGCCATTTGGAAAGCAAAATTTGGCCAGGAGATCAATGATCTCCACATGAAAAGAAGAAAAATAAGAGCCTCTTTTCATTTTAAGTACCCAGGTCTGTTTGTGTAAGCAGAGGGTAAGAGTTTACAGTGGATTACAGGTCATCATTTGTAATGGCATTTGCTCTTAAATGGTCACCAGCTTTATTATCTGTACCCATTAAAAGCGGATTTGAACAGCAATGCCAGACTGTACATATGTTTCACTTCATACTGTACAGTTCTAAAGAGAGAAATGAGCTCAGCAATATTTTTTAAAATCCAACTTCTACGTTTAATGTTTTAAAACTATGTTACATGCACTGTTTCCTTTTGTTCCACCTGTTTCCTTTTTTCACTTCATTTTCTTTTGCTCTCTATTACAGTTAATGCCTCTCCTTTTGTGTGTCTAGCTTGTAATGCATTTCTTCAGATTTCAGTACTTTCCCCCCTTAGAATCAGCTTGCTCTCATCTCTCTTTCTCAACAAGGAAGTCTTCTCTTTCTTTAGCTCCTCACCCATTTTTTTCCTATTTAATACATTGCTAAAACTTTCTTTTTCTTCCCTTTGTTACATGTCTCTCTTAAGTTAGTGCTCCTCTTCTGTTTCCCATCTCAGCTCGCTCCTCATTTACCTGCTCTTTCAAATGTTCAGGGCTTCTCCCCTTTGTTCTCTGCTTTCCATCCCTTCCACTCTTCACCTTTCCTTGTTCTCTCCTCACCATAGCCTTTTCCTCTTCTCACCCTTCTCTTGTCCCTTCAGCACTGCACACGTTTTTTTTTCCCATTTCTCTACATTTTTCCTCCTCAAGGAAATTATCAAAGGCTGAGAAGTCCTTTTCTGACTCCCCAAGGGTTGTTGGGGAATTTATCTCTGTTTCCAGAAAATCCAAAGAAAGGAATGTCAGGAGAGCTGGTGTGATCTTGTTTGTATTTCCTGGGACCCTGGAGGAGGATAAAGCCTCAGGACTTACTGAAGAAGTTTTTCTCTGGTTCTGTGGTCTGCAGGCATGAATGAGGGCAAAGGCTTCTTTGGCATGGCTGCATAGCCTCAGCAGGTGTCTCTTTCCTCCTTGCAAGCCAGGGATCCAGCCCTGACCCTCTCCTCCATGGTCCCAGCTGGAAAAGTCAGGCTGGGGGACACAGCAGGGACAGTAATTCCACCACTTGCTCCGTGACTTTTGGTGCAAAGGACGGCCTTTCTTTCCCTCAGCATAGGCAAGCAGCAAAGCTGCCCTGCATTCCTAGGGAGAGAGACCAGGATGGGGTCAGGCTCCTTCCTCATGTGCCTCACCACCTACAGGTGACTGTCCATGCCTGGAGCTTGTCACCTGAGCATACCTCAGTGCCCTACGTTGACTGTATGATGCTTTTCTCCCCAATCATCTTGTTCTGTTTCTGCTGAATGATAAGTTTTGCACCTTTAAGACTTGTTCCAGAGAGTGAAGGGGGGAGGAGGAAGCGCGCAGTTTGTTTCCAGACACTGCCCTCACTCCGCCACATTCCCGCTCCTGGACTGTGTTGTCTGCGGATGGACAGACAGCGGGACAGAGCTCTCCTTGGTTTTAGTTAGTTTAACTGAGGCAAAGAAGTTCCCGGGACTGTGGGGGTTTTTTCCCCTTTTCTTTGGACCTGTTTAAACCTGCTCTGGACGGAACACCCCGCAGAGCGCCGGCAGCTCCCACCTGGGGCCCGCCGGGCCGGGCCGGGCCCGCGGCGTTTCCAGCGCCGGAGGGACTGATCAGAGACTGAGCTGAACTGCAGCCGGGGAGGGGACTTCCTGAGTTTGTCATCTCTTTTGGAGCAGCAAGAAGTTTTATTGTTTAATTTTGTTTAGGTTTTATTGTTTAATAAACAGGTTTTTTCCACTTTTCTCCAAGGAGGTATTTTCTCCCGAACCAGTTGGGGAAGGGGCCGATTGAATCTGCTTTCCTAGAGGAGCCCCTTTGGGGGGTTCTCTCTCAAATTTGCCCTGAACCAGGACATTCAGTTTGCCTTGAGTCTGTAACTGAGATTTCAAACTAACACCAGCAGGTGTCTGAGTGGCAGCGTCCTGGGATGAAGAGATGGGCTCCTGCTGTTTGTGTTGTGCAGCACCACAAACACACCAGACGTAAGCAAGGTTTGGAAACAACTTCTATAACAATAGTGAGTAGTAATAAACAGAAAAGCAATTGCTTATCACTGTTATGCTGCTAAAAAAATTAATCTTTAGCATATTTCTCTGAAAAGAGGTACAAAGCACTGTAGATGGGTCTTATCACATCCTGGGCTCCCTTTGAACTGCTGCCTAGGAGGGCATTCCCATTTAGCCAGTGCATATAAGTAAAGGCTGAGCAATTGCTGCAGAACCGAGCCAAGTGTGCCATGAAATCTAATTAAGGTCAACAGGCTCTGGTGTCTGGTGTGGCCTGAGGAGAGCCCTTTCACTGCCTGTGCAAATGGGGCTGTCATTACCGGTGTCCCAGGGCAAACAACCCATTAAAGGCCACTGGAAATGCTCCTGTCCCCCCAGTGGCTTTCTGTCAGGCCTAGTGTGAATATTACAAATTAAGCAGAAACACACAGTAAGATTCCCTGCAGACTCCTAATTAGCCTTCATGCAGTGGCACTGCTCATCAACAGTTCTACTTGTGGTGGCATTGCCCGTGTAGTGAGGAATGCCAAAATTGCCTTTTGGAAGGGATCCTCTGCCACCAGGGTGGCACAGCAATTGGGGGACACCAAGCGTTGTGTTTTCGCAGTGATGGCAACCATGGCACCAAAGTGTGTTCCCTGGCAATGCAGCAAGGTGCCCAAGATGTGACAAGCAGCAACAGGGCATCATTCCCACCTCAAAAAAAAAAAAAATCACTGTGGGGCTGTCACCAGGGAGCAGATCCCACAAGAGGGACAGGAGAAGCATGGAGGACTGGACCATTTCACATCTTCAATGTCCTTTCTTCACAGGGAGTGCTGCAGGCACAGCCATCGGTCCTGCCTTGGAGAGGTAGGATCAGGTCCGTCCTCTCCTCCTTTCCTGTGCCCACCACCTGCTTCCTGATCAGGTAAGGTGGGCAGCTCTGCAAACAGGACCATGGAGGGGAGCAAACAGCAAGACACATCAGACAGCTGAAAGAAGCAAGCCAGGTTCTTCTGATTCTTTTTAATGTACAGGACCAATATTTGTGTAATATTCATGTCATAGGACTAAATGTTTGCTATAGGATTAAGTATTTCTGCACTGCTCTAGTGACTTCACTAGCCTCCATTGCCTGGGGCTGCTGGTAATGAGCTGGAGTCACATACCAAACTGAATTATTATTACTAACACGTTTAGATGCAGCCTCATACCTGATGAATGACACCTGCTGTGAAAAATGAGTGATGCTATTTTTGGAAGGTATTTATCTGGTGTTTGGAGGGTAGCTTGAGATGTAATGCAATTCAAATGCATTTCTTTAGGTAGGATAACGATTCTTACATTATCATATTCAATGAAAGAATATCTACAAGTACATGTTCTCTATGTGCTGTATGTGTGTGAAATGTGTATCCTAGATACCTAATGGCAATGACAGCTCCAACCTGTAAATAAACTGAAAAGTCAAATGTGCATTACTTGGCCCAGATCACTAAAATTAGCAGGAACTGATTCTGGGAAGGAGTGCAGGATTGGATCAAACACAATAAAGACAAAAATTATTATTTAATTTTTGGAGATTAGAGCAATATTACAGATTTAAACTGGGATGACATTTTGCACACCACTTGGAAAATCACATTACAGATTTGCCAAGGCACTTAGAGCTTAAACTGCCTTATGGAAAAATTCATAATACTTTTTTTGAAAACTGCAGGTACATTCCCCACTCTCTCCCTCCTTCTACTGTCCTTACATCTTCTAATCATATTCCACAAGTAAAAACAAAATAAACTGATAGAATATTTACAGAAAATGTTTACACGAGTAGGGATTTTTTAAAATTAATATTTCTCACTTTTCTTGACTCACAGGTGAAAGTGGAAATTAACAGAAAGCACAGGTGTGTTTGCACAGTTGTCTTGCTTGATCCCTACTGATAGAGACATTGCCCTGGACAGTATTTAAAGTAAGCTTGAAGTGGGATTATAAATGTGGATTTTCTGATTTCTTTTTCCTTGAGACAGCACCTTGTTCCCCATAGTGTCACTTGGACATTCAGAACAAACCATTGAAAACCTTTTCCTCTCTTTCTCCTGGTAAGAAAACCCCAAAATTTTCAAATGCCCAAGTTTGGACTGTCCTAGGGCTTTATGGCAGGCACATGCATGGCTGTCACTGGAAATGTCAATGATGCTGCCATCAGTTCTGTTCAAGGATGGACCCAGGAAAGAATCAGATCTGCAATATGCAATAACCACTATCAGGCCTGCAGGCTGGCAGGTCTATGAACTAAAGATGGAGCAAAACCAAAGACCAGCTTGATTCTGAAACCTTCCTTGCATTTACTGTTTTCTGTCCTTGTCTTGTAGCCCAAAAGCAAGTTATTTCCTGGAGGGGCCAGAACCACAACAAGCCAGGTCTCAGTAAAGTGCTTGTGCTCCTCTGCTACCATGCACTCCAGATCCCCCTTCACTGAGGACAGAAGGGAGTCACCCATGCCCTGGCTCAGGGCAAGAGTGATTCCCTGCCTTTCCAGCCCCAACAGCCAGCACAGCCCCTTTGCGCGGGAAGTGGCGTAAAGGTGTGTGCTTGGATCAACTGCCTGAGCCCAAAGTACTCACATCCTAACCTCCTCAGAAAATCCATATTGCCATGCTTACAGAGCTTGGTGGCTCTGGCACTAGGTAGCATGCTTCACTTGGTTGGAGTGTTCATGGGCTGACACTCATCAGCATGCTTTTGAGATGCACAGGGTACACTTGCAAATGTACTTTCATTTTTCCCTCCAAAATACACCTAGACTCTTAATCCCAGGGGTTTTTTTCATCAGCATAGCTCAACAAAACCAGTCTCCCCTTCTTAATTAGCAAATTGCTTATCAGCAAATTTAAAAAAAATTATTTTGCCCCATTTTATTTTAAATTTTCTTCCTTTTAGCTTCCAAACTAAGTACCTTGCTTCACAAAACACCTTTTAACAATAACATGATAGTCTGTTATGGTATCTCAGAGTTCTCTAAACAGCCTTAGAGCTTAACACATATATTCTTTAAACACTGTAATTTTACTCCTCACAGTGGGAAGCAGACATCATTCATAAAGTTCCTGTTTCCCCAGGAGATCAGCACTGACTAATTCTAGGCACAATTAAGTATTTTAATTTAACTGTGTATGTGAGACATTGAACCAGGAGCTTTTTGCAGACCAGGGCATGCTTTGAAAAACTGTAAGAAAGGCAGGTGCTTGAGAAAGCTAATTTCTTTTAAATAGTTTCCCTCCCACTAAAAATTTATCATACAATATACCATGTCCCAAAAGCTGAGGTTCAGTGAAAAGCTGTGATTGAATGATAGACTGGACATACACACAGAGACAGGAGCCATGTAGGATAAACAGGGCTTTTATGCCAGCACACAGAATTTGAGATCTAGAGTTTCTCTTCAGAGATGATGAAAAACCGGTGTTCTACAGCAGATTAAGTTGTCTGTAATTTATGCTGCATTTATTGGTACTAATTTCTCATGCTCATCTATCAGTTTCCAATCTTTCTCTCAGTAATATGCACTCAATTTTTCAGTCTATATTCCTGTTAACTGCTGAAATTACCTCTTGTAAGTACTGCTCAGTATATCAATTAAATGCACTGAAAGTATTTACTGTAAAATCCAACTGAAATTTGTCTAGTTAGTTTTTCCAGTTTGCATTAAGTAATATGTGATTAATACAACAATGGAAAAATTATATCTTCTCCTTATCACTGAAAAGCACATTTATCTACCAAAATGACCTAACAAAATGACCTTTCTCAGCATATGAACCAAGACATGTACCCCTTCTGTCTAGAACTGCAAGTTGCTTATGATTAGGGTTCTGAATTTTATTATGGCTGTAATAAAAATTGCTATTAAACATAATATCCTCTGGTGACTGAAACCTGTTAATGTTTTGAGTTAATGTGAATTATATACAAGCTTTATCTAAACTAGTGGTTTGCAATACATATTTATAAGCATTTCTCATTTCTTCATTCCCTAGAAGTGCAAGTTAAAGATACCAATAGTAATGCATTCAGCTCTGAGGGAGTTTTGTGGACAGGTAAGGACGTCATACCTTGGATCTCATGTGAGAACTAAAGCAAGTGGAGAACGAGACTCTAGTCAACCTCCATGTTGTTTCAGAAGAACCAACAATTCATGTACTAAAAATGTCTGACCAAAACAAAGGACTTCATTGGGACAAAATCCAGTAATATATCTCTAAAGGTGATGATTTTTTTTTCCCCTAGGTATTTTATATTCATTAGAGGTGTCTTTCTACAGTGAGCTCTTGCTTGGGTTCCTAGAATTGATTATCATACAAACCAGTGTATTTTCAAACATTTGCAACTATTATAAATAACATTTGTTCTGGCAGAGACAGACTACAATCCATAAAATCTGAAAAGTGGTGGAGAAGGGGAGTGTGGAAAGGCAGTTCACTATTTCACCTGATGCTACAACAAGGCAGCACCTCTGAGAAACACATTGTAAGAAAATCAAGGGAATGCAAAGATTTTGCACATAGCACATTTAAATTGTGGAGCTTAGTGCCACAGCAGTAGGGCCTGAATTTCTCATCCTGAAGAAGTGCATCTTGAGGGATTCCAAGACAGAAAAAGGGCTTTGAATTCCAAAAGGACTTGAATTACTTCATGGAGGAGAGAGCCCACAGAGGAGCTACACAAAGTTGTCTGTATGCATTCTTCAGCATACAAGGTACCCAAGTAGTTGTTGATTGCTGAAGTTGTGAGGGCACAGAAGGGGAAGGATCACTCTCTTTTGGACTGTTTCCTGACTGTCTGCATTGAAAACTGTGTGTGAGTTTGAACCAATCTTAACTTTGGTCTAGTTCAGCCTCTATGGTAAGTTTTGGTGGCAATCAGCCCCATTATTTTTCCTTCAATTTCAGGATCATATTCTTTGGATGGTTCATTCAGACATTCTTCAGACATCCTTCAGACATTTCATTTTAGTTCTCAGGAATCTGAAATTTTAAATACATTTCATCTATATAAAACATATTCTGAAGCAATTTATTCTGTTTTCAGACCTGCCACTTTAATGTTCAGTCTTGACAACATGAGAAGTTCTGCACTGAGGTAATGCATGCAGAACAGAAGGCCACTCACCTGCCCAGATGAGTCTGACCTAATAAGCCTTATAGAGGGGGATTTAGCTGCTGATAGGGATGCCCAAATTTAGTTGAATGCAATAGAGATAGGTCTGTGTGAGCAATGTGTCTAAGCTTCCACTAGAGTCAATGGAAGTTTAGTCAACAGGGAATGGAGTCGAGAGAGAAAATTCATATTGTTAGAAGGTAAATTCCACCACTTGCTTAGCTGGACTACCCTGGCTCCATTGACTGTAGTCTTTAGATCTCCAGTGGCTATTGCAGAAGCCTAGGTAGACAGGCAGACACAATTTGGATTCTTTGAATGGGGAGCTGAAGTAATTAATAATTTCAGCTAAAGTCTATAACATTATAAATAATTAGTCTGTGCTGGATGGTATGTTTAGGAGTCTCAGATTTCCCCTACACTAGACCATAGCTCTTCCTTCTGTAAAGGAGCAATTTTTTCAGGAAAGCTCAACGTTTTCAGTAGCATACAGTTTGCTGTATTTCCTTCATTACATCATCTGGGAGCTCCCTCCTTGGTACAGAGAAGGACTGTACTTTGGCATCAGGAAGCCTGATCAACTGTTCAAAACCAAGTGAATTCCTGAGGTTGCACATAAGCTTTCTTCCTGACTTCGGAAGATTTTTTAAATCCTGAATACCGCCTCTCTGAAAAGAGATACACAATGGCTATGTTTACACAAACAGCTTGCTATTTCCAGATGTAATGCAGTTATTGTCTGAAAGTCTCTAACGCTGATTAAATCCCAAGTCCTGCATTCACATCGGGCTCTGAGAGGGCACGGGTGCAGCACCCAGGCCTGTAGTGCTAGTGTGTGGTACCATTTCAATGGAGAGTGTAGCTGGAGCCAAGGCTCAGACTGCCGTTCTTCCTCACTCTGCCAAGCTTGTGTAAACAAACTGATCTACCAGAGCAAGACAAGGCATAGCATCACATACATGAGAAGTGAAAGCAAACTCGAGTACACCCATGAAGACACAGCTGACTTTGACTATGACAACGAGAAATAAATACAAAGTAGCACTAGCATGTGTTTCTCCCTGAGTATTATTAAAGGACCAGTTAAGCTGATTGTGCTCTGCCCCATCAAACAGGAGGGGATTCTCAATGCCCCATCTTTCTTTAGCAGCTAAAGACCAAGGGAGAGGGGTTTATATAATTTCACTGTGCTACATTTATCTTTACCTGGCAATGATTTTGTCATGCTGGCTGAGTGCTGCACGTTCTGTACCTCATCTCCAGGATCATGTCTCTGCATTTAGAGCTTTGAACATAACAATGTCAGATCTTCTGAAGGGAGCTAAAGTTGTCTCATCCCTTTCCCATAAAACACATAGAATCATGTAATCTTCTGACTCAGGTCCCATGTCCTCATCGTTCAGCTACAGCATAATTCATCTTTCTTTTCCTCCTCTCTTGACAATTATTTGTTGATGCTTTTCTGATGAGCAGGAAGAGATTTTGGGGATGGGGGGAAATCTGAGAGCTGGGGAGGTGAAGTGACCTACAGGGACAATAAAGCAGCTCACTGAACTTCAGATTTATGCTGAAGTATCCAGGGCCTCAGCAAAGTGCTTACATCACCAGGTCACACCAAATCCCTGCAAGTCTTAGTCCATACCTCCCCCAGCCTTCTGTGCATCTCACCCCATCTTCTTGATCTCTCCTTTTCTCAATGCCTTACATGCCCTTGCTTCACGCCTTGCTAATATACTGCCAATACCCTTCTCTCTACCTGCCTTTCCCAAAGCCTCCTTCTTAACCAGGCAGGAATGAATGGCTCCATGCCATCTTGCCATGTTGGTCTTGTATTGTTGCAATTGTACAACACACTCAGATTTCTGTTTGAATAGCAAAATGTTACTCAGCTTCCACTGTGAATAGTGGCTGCCTGGGGCAGGCATGCTCACAGAAAAGATCCTAGCTCTCTATCTAAAAAAAAATCAAAGAAAGGCAAAAGTCAAAAGCTCATCATGCCCCAAAGAAATGTCTGTATCTCCATGGAAGAGTTCCAAGTATATAAGCCAAGCTGAAGTGGTAAGGGTAGTAAATTTTCAGATCAAAGGTTTTTAAAACATGAAGTTCTGCTTGTGTGATGCAGACCAGAGCTTTTTTTGTGCTTCTCAGAAGTAGCAAACAAGCCAGCACACTCATGCCAATAAAGCATTAACATCAGCTTTTGAAAGCTGAATGCCACTGCTGATTATTGCAAGAAGACCTGGAGCAGAGCTTATTTTAATTGAAATGAAGCTTTCAGGCCATTTCACTCACTCTCATAAACCAGCTGGAGATACTTAGGCACAACTTTGGAAAGGCATTTTAAGGCACGAGTTCAATATTTGTACCCCATGTCACTTGGCTTGGGGTTGTCAGACTAATCACAGTGTGGTGGCAGGGAGTACAGGCCAATGCTGCAGGAAAAAAATGGTGGAAAACCTGAGGGTGGGCATCAGCTGGGGAATCTGGGGAGTTTTGTGGTTTGCTTATTGGAACCAAGTGGGAAATAGGTATTGGTTATGCTGGAAGTAGGAAATGTTGGGCTGAAACTTAGGTCATCGGTGCTGGTTTCCTGTAGTGCCATATCAGTCTAACTTAGTAGTAGCAGCACAGATTCGATTAAATTTGTGAGATTTACAAGAATACATCTAGCAAGGATTGCAAAATGAAAAAGGAACTGGGTAATTACGATATTTACAACCGATTTCAAGTAATGCAAACATCTCACTGCATCTTTAAGGGCAGGGAGGATATTTTTAAACAAACAGGCTTCCTTCCTGCAAGTAATAGATTGTAATAGCAACTGGCAGAAGGATTCATCTATTTTAGTTGTTCTCATGGTTTCATCAGTTTTAGCTCTAACAAAAACATTTAAAAGAAGGGAGTACATTCTATTGCAAGGAAATTGTGGAAGGATTTATTTTATTATTCTATTCTATCCTGTCGTACTTTTTTTTTGCAAGTTTAGAACATTTAGAAACATTTCCTTTTGCTGTTCAAGGGTTCTGTGATTGATCCCTCTTCCCCCCCCAGAATGGCTGTTTTTTGCATACATACTTAAATATAGCCCCTTCAGAAATCTTGGAAGTTACAGTGAATAAGAATACATTTTCCATTTAGCAATATTCTAGCAATTGTTTTCTTTCAATACAGTGAAATATGTGGATAAATTAAGACAAATTTCTATTAATTTAGATTCAGACAGGCTATTTTGTAAATAAAAGGTAAGTGGAAAGAACTGTTCTTGAGCTCATGTAACTGAACTACTATGAATCTCAGAAGGTCATAAAGATACAAGAGCCATAGCCCTGTGCTAGCAAATATTAGTGAAGGAAAAGCAAGAACACCATCATGCACCTGTACAGATTTATTGTGTGCACACTTGAATTGCTTGTTTAACACTACATGCAGTCCTGGTCCTCACCTTATAGGAAATACTGTGGGAAAGCATTCAGAGAAGAATCACAGGGTTGATCAAATACACAGAGCAATTTCCATACTAGGAAAAGTGATGACTGGGAGGGAATATGCCATATGTCTATAAAACCACACAGAGCATAAAGAGGGTGAAGAGAGACTGATTGTTCTCCTTCTCTTCCAACCCAAGAACAAAAAGGTACCAAATAACACCATCAGGTTCAAACTGAGCAAAACCAGATGGCTCTTCACGAAATGTATAGTTAAGCTGTGGGGTTCCCTGCAGGAAGATGTTGCTTATGGTGGTTACATGGGCATATGGGAAGCTCCTGAGCATAAACCATTGATGGCTGAGAAAGCACTCCAGGGAATTACATGCCTGTGCTATTCTTACCTCCTCAGACTTCTCTTTCTGGCCACAGTTAGAGGCAGCATACTTTGGTCTGGCCCTGCATTTCTGTTCTTATTTTCATAATTGCTTCCTGATAAAACCACCTGAGTCCCTTTCTTTGCCCCATATACATACCCAAACTCAGGTAGGAGTAGGATTGCTGTTGCAGATGTCTAACAAGGTGCACAAGGTGCTGAAGTAAATGATTTACTGAAATACACACAGCAAATCTAATCAGCAAACTGTGTTGGCATCAAGAACAGGAAAGGATGATAAGAGTGTCAAGAATGAAGCAGTAATTCAGTTACTTTAGGGTCTTGCAACAACTGGTACTACAACAACACAGCATGTGAAACTCTTGTTTTTAAAAGGAAAAGTGTTTCTCCATGTGAAGTGACAGCTATTGCACTATAGATGATGCACTGCTCTCGTCTACAATCCAGCCTGGCAGAAATACATTCTTGACCAACGTTAGCATTAAGAATTCTGAGACTCACTCCTCATCCAAATCACAAAGGTGCAAACTTCCCCTGGAGACATGCTTCCTACACAGATGCTATAAATAGCCCTTTGGAAAATATTTTGGTCTATTTAGCATTTTATTAAAAACATTGTGTAAAATGAATTCTCCATTACTCTGCACTGTTCATCTGCCTGTAATACCAATGGTAATTGATTTTCTGATGGTGCATGAACTGCTAATGTAAAATGTCTGCAGAAGACTTAAAGGTGAAATCTATTCTCCCTGCAGAAAGCCTATATAATCTGGTTTTACACAGGAGAAGTGTATCTTAAAGGAACCAGAGGGCAATGCAGTTCCTGCATCCCACTTACTGCTCCAACCTATGGTGAGGAGGTAGGCACTAGCCCAGCCTCATCCTAATCCATGCAGAGGTGGCAGCATCAGACACTTAATTTAAAATCTTTCATCCAGTATTAAATTCCTAACACAATTTTGCACCAGCAGCTCATTGAAATGCATATTATTCACTTAGGCTGTGCGCTTGCATTCACACACACCACTGTTTTCATCTCTGCACTCACCACATCCATTTCCTGCAAACCTGGCTGCTCCCAGTGGCATGTAGAGGGAGGACACTGGCTGCCTCACTAGGCTATGTCTATGTGCACAATCAGTGCCACCACACCAGGATCAAGCCCTGCAGGCTGAAACAACTCACTGCCTTCTCAGCAAACAGAGCTGGGAGCAAACATTGCCTACAGTATCTGCTGATGCTGGAACTCTGCAATTACTTCCGAAATATAACCTAATTACAGTTGCTGAAGAATTTTTCTCCATCCTCTCTGGCTCATTTACAGTTCTCCTACATTCTCCTTTATGTCTCCTTTCTTTGAGTCAATATTTACCTTTTTAACACTCTCTCCTCCTCTACTTCTTTTCCTCCTGCAATGCTCTGTGAAAGGGGAATATCACAGCCTCTGCTAGAACCTACATTTGTGCATTACCTGCCCTAGAGATGGAAGCCAAATGCACCCTTCAAGTTCTTACAGCCCCATCTCTGACTTTGCAAAATCAAGGGAACACCTCACCTGGTTTTGCATTGCTGAAATTGTTTTGTTTGTATTTTGTCAGTCTCCTGGGGCAGTCACAATGGAATAAGAGCCGCATTTGCATCAATATGAGGGTGAGGAGCTGACAGCCACAAAAAGGAAGAGTAGTTCATGAACTTGCCCATTGTCATTGACAATAGAGAAAGGACATAATGCAGCTTAAAGGAAAAAGTTTTCTGAAGTGTTTTTTTTTAACAGTATGACTATGCTCCAACTAAGAGTTTGAAACAGCAAAGTAAATAATTTTAAAATGCATGGTTTAATTTAGGAGGATTTTTTTTTTTATTGTTACCAGGAATTCAGTATCTGTTTGAGCAAGGATGAGCCCAAGGAAGAACACACCTAGGGCCTCATTGACATCTAGTGCCCATGGACTCCAGTAGTTTAAAAGAGATTGAAAGACACAATGAAGAGATGAATCTGATAACAGCACATAAATTCAGACTTCCACACTGTCTTGATATGATAGTTGTTTACTGCTTTGACAATCATAGATGACAGAGCTGAATATGTGTGGACAGATTCTATGCCCCTGCTGAGTTTGACTATTTCTTTATATTTCTTTTGTTCTTTACTAAACTTCCACATTTAAATTATCCATATTTCTAGCAGCATGTGTTGTGACTAGCAATAGCATCATGAGATTAAGGTAGGTGCAAGAGCGGAGTGTTGCACAGAATCAAAGCAAGCTGAGATGAATTTGAAAGAGGGAGTGTGTGGTGGTGAGCAGTATAACTCCAAATATGTGAGCAAAATCGGTACCCAGGAAAAAAGAAGAGGGAGAGCAGTTACCAAAATTATTTGAAAAACTATCAAATCCTTACTGTGATGATGAAATCCAGGCCTAATCCAGCTTCTGCTGAAATCACTGGAGATGGCAATCAGGCTGTTTCATGTAAGGAGAGAGGCAACAGTTCACTACACCTTCTTTCTGCTCATCAAGAGCTTCTGCATAAGGTAGAAGGTCTCGTAAAACTGGCAAGGAACTAAAACTTTTATACAGTTCCACAAGAATATGTGCCTGCCAAAAAAGTACTAACACAGTGGAATAGTAATGTGAGATGTAAAATGTAATAACTATTAGCAACAGTCTTTTATTCTCAGTCAAGGTTAGGACAAAGATGCTGTGTTTGCATTCAGACTTCTCCCAGCTGTTCTTAATTCAGTTGTAGCACTACAACCCCTTATTATCTTCCATTTCACTGGGACTTCCAGAGCAAAAATAGCAGATCCCTTACTCCTGGGTTCGAGCCTGAGCTTCCTTTTCTTGAACAACTCTCAAATCTGAACAAACTCCATCAGCCCGATTTGAGATCAGAGCCTTTTTCCCAGGCACAGATATGCCACAGTTTCTTATTCCTATTAACCAGCACAGTCACACTGAAACTGGATGTATTCCCATGAGATGTATTCCCATTCTGCTATGAGTGAACCAAAGGTCTTGTATGGGTGCACTGGCACAAAGACCGCTGTCAGCCAGAGGGTAAGCAGATCATCTCTTTCCCACACAAGAAGGAATTATTTCCACAGCCTTGAGCTTTGGCTCGCCAGCCTGACACACACACACATGCAGTATGCTCCATGGCAATTGAGTGCACACGTACAGCTCATGCTGTTGGGAAGTTCTTCCCAGAAAAGATGCAAATGCTCAGCCACAAGATTGCCAGCAAGCTTTAGGGCTTTCTGGGCACCCAGCAGCAATCTCAGCCCTTCCAGACAGCAAGTCTATTCAATGGTTAGCAACTAATTTTTCAACCCACACCTACTTCCTCCCCACTCTTTGCATTAACCACTTAAAAGAAACTTACAACCTCTTTTTTGAATAAGCTGAGAAAGTCAAACCCTCAGGTAGGTTGTACACCTGGCTTAGTTCTTCCATGAAAACCCTGGCAATGGATTTTTTTTTCAAACAGATCTGACTGAAGTAAGTTCAAATCAGCAAATTCTCTCTTCTCTTGTAATAAGCATGCAGAAAAACAAGAAGTTTGGCTTTCTAGGGGAACAGATCCTAATGACCCATCAAACATCATACTCCAGTGCTTGGGGCAGCTCCAGTAGGATGCATCTGAAGTCCATTTCACTGTGGAATCTCTCTGCTTTTCGCTGCTTTGAAGACTGTGTGCTGCTGGTTGATAAGTATGCACTACTTCTCCCTCCCTCAGGAAGCTGCAAGCTGCAGAATAAAAAATAATGCTGATCCCCAGAAGACTATTCTGCCCTGCAGAAAGTTCTAACAAAATTGGTTACAGAAGTACATTACCCAAAGAAGCAGCTCCTCACATCTGTCCTTGTGCTCCCATGCTTGCTTCCCCCAGTCAGCCTGTCTGGAAAGAAGCATAGAGCTCCCAGCAGACACAGCTGGTTTGACTTCTCTGACTAACATGAGACATTAGATTTATTTGCCTTTTATTTGTCGTGTTGCTCTTGCTTTCAACGTGGAAGATAAGAAACATGGTCCAAAGTCTGTTGTGCTCCTTAATTAATATGAATCAAATGAATCCTTGTCCATTTCCTTACTTTCTTGGAAACTAAAGAGAACAGTTTCATATCCAGTGGAATTGGTCAGGTCTTTGTGGGTCCTTTATTTTTTTTCCATCATGGTCCTCTGCCCTACAATGCCATCTCTGACTTTTGCACCACTGTTGCCATTTATGTTGATTAGAGGATGATTATTTGGGAGAACCCTATTTACCTCTACACAAACACTAATCTGAATGTAGGCTTCACATTTAAATTACGGGCTGCAAATGGCATCCTGTTTTCCCACAACAACTACTGGTGTCTGCTGAAAATTAAAAGCCTTTATATAGCACAGGCAATCAGAGAATCATCACAGAACCTTTTGGGTTTGAAAGTACCTTAAAGGTGCTACTTTCCTGCCATGGGCATCTTCCATTAGACAAAGTTGCTGAAAGCTCCATCCTACTTGGCCTTGAACACTGTGAGGATGGGGCATCTGCAACTTTGGCAACATGTTTTAGTGCCTCACCACCTTCACAGTAAAAAAAAAAAATCACCTAATATTTCATCTAAACCTGTCCTCTTTCATTTTAAAGCCTTTATCCCTCATCCTGTCACTACATGCTCTTGCAAAAAGTGACTCCACTGCTCTCCTGCAGGCCCCCTTTAGGTACCTCTGCTTCCAGATTGTGGTGGCCAGGCTCTGGCTCTGGAGCCAAGGGAGATGTCCAAGGTAGGTCTTGTGCCAAGGGTTACTTCTTGCAGTGGCAGCACCTCCTAAATTTAACTCCTGGCAGCAAGAGAAAGCAAACCAGCAGAGTTAAACACAGTGTGTCTAGGTTGAACTCCCACCCAACCCAAATCCCTCCCATGGTCTTGCCGCAATGGAGCAGTAGAGTCCCTGGGGCGCTGCTGTCCTCTCAGGCTCTTCCCCTTGGCCCTTCTGGCTGGGAGACACCAAGCTTGTGGTTCAGGGCCTATTGAAAACCCTCTTGCCTTGTTTCTGGGCCGTGAAGGTTGGCCAGCTTATTCTAGTCGAAACAAAAGGGATTGTGTCTTTGGATCACAGGCTCCTGGTATCTCAGAAGTTGCTAACTAACATTTCATTATTATTAAAAGATTTCATTCTTTAAAATTGAACCCTGGGCTCCTTGCCGAAAGTTCTTACGTGTAGCATCTAGCATAACCCTTTGGTTAATTTCCAACCCAAATATGGTATTGACAGTATTTGGTTATTTTCTACGTGTCACTGGATGGAGAGAAAGGCTTTGTGTTTTGAATGGCTGGTATTTCACAACGGGATTCAGGTATGAGCTGGGAAATGACTGCCTCACCCTCAGCCGTTCTGCTCTTTGTTGCCCTAATTAAAGTTTACTCTGGTAACCTAGGGAATGAATTAAGAAACAAACCTCAACCAGTCTCACTTGTTCACTTGTGCAATGGTGTCCTTAGAAACTCACAGGGAAGTTAAAACGCGGCAGGATAGATATGTAATTTTGTACATGAGCCCCTGTGTGTCTCAGACTGCATTTCTCAACCTGGTATTTTCCTTAAGGTACTTGGTTTCCCAGCTTCTGAAAGCGCTGGGTTGGTTTGGGGAAAGGATTTTGGTAGGTTTTCAAAAGGACTGGAATATCAAATCATGTAGTGTATATAATCATGGGAAGCTCCTTTTCTCTAACCTTACAAGGCTTAAAGATTTTATGTTATACTTCATTGTGCAATGCAAGTACCTCAGGAAAAGAAATGTCTTTTATTCCACTCCCCATGTATCTGATGCTTTATTCCCTCAGGCACTACTTGTTTGCCAAAGGATTGTTTAACCACTGTTTGACAATTTCCAAATGGGAAAAAATGCTGGGTTTCATCCAAAGGAAGGGAGGAGCTTTTTGAAGTTTTGTATTTAATCTTGGTTAAAAGTAAACAACTTTACCCTTTCGACATTAGTCATGCCTGTTGTATAAAGTATGGTGTAAAAGTGCTCAGCAAAGGAGCACAACATTTTTCCATACTTTGTAGTTATTCACATTTGCATTGGGGATTGACTTGGATCAAACAACTGGCTGGATAAGGTGTATGGCGGGAGGCGAACATCACAGCGGAGTAACTGGGTGAGCTGGGTGGTGGGGGTAGTGGGAGAAGCAGCACAGCTCCCCGCAGGGGCCAGGTAGCTGGAGCAACCATCAGTCCACATGCTGCACCCACATACGCATACCCAGAGTGGGCAGTGTTCTCTGCTGGTGGGTATTTTGCGAGGATTAACGCGTCTTTACAAAAGGAGGCATTGGGGGACATGGGGAAACAGCACCCGGCCCGCCACACAAAATCTGCTGGAAGAGGCAGGGCTGTGCAGTCAGGCCTTTTGGAAAGGACGCAGCTTGCACCTCGATACGGGGGATTTCCGTCCCCAACAAAACCCTCCTCTAAACAGAAAAAGATACAACTCTCCCGAAAGCACATACTGCATCTCGGGGAGAAACCCCTTCTGCCGGTGAAAGAGGTGTCTGCCAGCAGTGCCAACAAGCCCCGGGTACACAGGCGGTGCGAGGACGATAGCGGGCAGGGGGCAATAGCCGGCGAGTCCCGGGGGCTCCCGGGGCTGCGCCGCCGGGAGGCGCGGGAATTGCGGCCGGGAGCGGCGGGGAGGCGGCGGGCTCTGCCCGAGCCGTGCCCCCGCTCCCCGGCCACTTCTGCCTCCCTTGGGAAAGAAGGGCTACTCCGGAGCCGCCGCCACAGAAAGCGGCAGGAGTGCCCGTCGAGGCAAGAGCAAAGCTCCGATCGCCAGCTCCCACTGGGCTCGAGCACACCGCCTTCTCTCTTACTGGCCACTTTGCAGGACGAGTATTAGAGAAAAAAAAAAAAAAGGCGAAAAAAAAAAAGGCAAAACCGGGAATAAAAAGAATGACCTACTTTGAAACAAGGAAAAAAAAAAAGCGCTCTCTGTCAAGGTTTTGCTCCAATTGTCTGTGCGCCGTTGCATAACCAGATCGGGAGCTCCTGCCTGTGCCCGGCGAGGCCGTGAGCCTGCCCCGGGGCGGCGCGGTGCCGTGCCCCGCTCCGGCCCGGTTCCCGCCGCCACCACCGCCGGACAGCGGGCACGGACACGCACGGGATCGCCCCCCGAGGGGGAGGCCGGAGCGGGGAGGGCGTCCCGAGCCCACCGAGAGAAGCCGCGCAGGGGTCCCGCCAGATCGCCCCGGGAGCCAGGGCCGGGCACCGGGCGCAGTCTTGCTCGGCGGGGCCGGCGGCGCCGCCGGGGGCTCCCGGGGTCAGGCTACCGAGCCGTCCGCCGGTGGGGAGCGGGGATATCGCTACAGACATATGTAAACGTGGGCACGCCGGGGTTCGCTCGCGGCGGCGGTGTGAAACCATCCTCGATGCGAGGCTGGCTCTTTGGTTGAGGGTTTTTTTCTCCTGCTTCCCCTTTCGTTCTCTTTCCAGCTTCTCCTTTTCTTGGATCCTCGCCTGTCTCCTCCCACAGAACGAGAGAGAGAGAGAGAGAAAAAAAAAGGTCACGTATGTTTGGAAAAATATGTAGGTCAGTGGAACATTCCCTGCACTTGTGCACAGGAGCCGGGGCGGGAGAGCTCCTCCGCAGCCCTCTCGCTACCCACGGCCCCAGCCCGGCCCTCCCGGCGCCCACCGTGGCTAGGGGGGCGCCTAGCGCCGGGGTCCCTTTGCCCCTCCCTGACCCATTTTGAGCAACAGCCTCGCGTTTGGGCGCCCCCCGGCCCTCACCCCCCCCAGCTCCCCCCGCTCCCTGCCGGAGAAGGCGACGAGCGGCGGAGGAAACCGGCACGGGAGATCCTCTGCCGCCGGCGCCGCGGCTGCGCCCATGGGCGCGGGGCGCGGGGCGCGCCCCCGCAGAGCCGCCGGCTGAGGGCGCGGGGCGGTGGCCCGGCGGCGGGGGCAGGCGAGGGGAGGCGGCGGCGGGCGGCGATGAAGGGCCGGCGGAGAGGATGCCCCCGCCTCGCCCGCCGGGCTCCAACTTCGCGGAGAACTATCGGCCCCGCAGCCCCCGCGCCCGCCCTGCCTCTCCAGGCCGCGCGTCCAACTTAATGCCCCAGCAGGAGCCCCAGCCAGCAGCCCCCCCGGCCTCTGGCCTCCGCACTCCCCCGCAGCAGCCCGGGCTCCCGGCGGCCTCCCGGTGCCGGCGGAGCCTCTGGCCCCGGCGCGCGTGGGTCCCGCGGCGCCCGGGGCGGCGGCAGAGCGGCATGCGGCGGCCCCGCGCACCATGAGACAGGGCACCGGCACCGGCGGCAGGCAGGAGGCGGGCAGCGTCCCCGGCTCCTCGTCGGCGAGGAAGAGTTTGCCGGCTCCCGAGGCCGGCCTCCTGCGCGGCTGGAGCAGCGGCGGCCGCTGCCGCAACGGCACCGGGAGGCACCGGAAAAGCGGCGGCATCCAGCTCGCCGGCACCGGCGGCGGTTCCCGCGCCCAGGTGGCCACCGCGGACAGCAGCAGCAGCGGCAGCGGCGGCGGCGGCGGCGGCTGGGGCTTCCCCGCCGCGCTCCCGCAGCACCGGCACCCCAGGTAACGCGCGGCCGTGCGGCCCCGACCCTGCCTCCGTCCCGTGGGGCGTCCACCCGCGACACCCGCCCGGGGGGGCGCCCGCCCGGGGCACCCACGCGGGATGCTCGGCCACGCGTGACCCCCGCGGCGGCGGCCGGGGTCAGCTCCGCGGCGTCCCCGCTCCGCGGGGGTCACGGACGTGCCCGGTGGTGCGGGGTGGCGTGGCTCTGCCTCGGGAAAGTTTCCGTGGGGAGCCCGCTTATGCGCGGCGTGTCTGTCCTGGCCGGGCTGGCGGGGTTCGGCCGGGCGGCCCCCCCCGTTTGGAAAATAAGTTGCCCCCCGAGCAGTCCTCCTCGCCATCTCGTTCTGGTGTGCTTGGACGTTTCCTGACTTCGGGGGTTCCTATAAGCTAGACTGGAGCAGGGTCTGCGGTTTGAGCGGGCGGCGTTTGCTCAAGGAAAACTTCCAGTCGGACCAGTGGGGATTTTGAATGGGTGAAAGCTCCTGGGGGGAGCAGAGGTTGTGTCGTGTGCTGGGAGAGCCTTACTGCTGCAGCAGCCCTGCGCAGAACTCCCCTCCCGCGTGTTTGCATCCCTGCGTGGAACGGGGTAAACCTTAAATACACGGCTGAACGGCAACACCGGATTCACACGGAGCTGTGCCGTGGTGTTTGCCTCTATGGTCACTAGCCTGATTTGTCAATTAACAAGCACGCTCATCCAGAAACTTTGCTCCGTACTCCGTAGCTGTCTACAGGATGGCAGCTTACTTTCACTCAAGTGACTCAGAAATAATTAGCGGTTATAAGCGTTACAGCCAGCAGAGGAACTTGGATTTTTTCATGGCGCTAAACCTCCAGAAGGGCTGTAGGGATCTCGCGGATGGGCACAGCCAACCTGAGCATTCAATTCAACAAGTGGTTGCCTCTTGAAGTGGAAAATTATCTAATTTACCTCAGTGTGAGATGTTAATGCCCTAAACTGTGGGTTTAGTTTGTTTGGTGGTGCTAAATAATTAGAGTTCTCAGTGTCCAGACCTAGTCAGCTCATCCACTGATCCACGAATGATTCTGAGAGCTGTCAGCTGGTGGAGGGCCCAATCCTGCATACATTTCAGTAGATGAATATGAACACAGGGTTGCTCTGCAGAGATGGCCAGGAGTATTTGGAGAATGTGATTGCCAAACTGTACATTATTTCACTAAAGGTGTGAAAAATGAAGGTTTTCTAGAACTAGATATGTGACATCAGGCTGATTCTCCAAGCTGGCAGCACTTCTGTGCCTTGCACCAAAGCCTGGAAAAAGTGAGCTTTCCTAAATTAATTTTCCATCACAAATAAAGGTGCCTTCCTGCACGTTTGTAGGGTTGAATCTGCAGAATTACAATTTTTTTGCCCAGAACTCTACCCTGAAGCATGCAAGAGCTCTTGAAGGAGTTGTTTTTTCATCATAGGCAGCAATGTTATCTACAGTTAAAATTAGCTAGTGCTTTCTAGTACAATGCTCTGCTGTCAGGTGATTATGCATTTGCTAAGCTTAAGCCTAGGCTGGTATTTTGCAGTTGAGTGTCTGCGGAAGACAGACTGTCTTTGGGAGGTTTCAGATTAAATGGTTTGGCTATTTCTGAGAACATGGTAAGACGAAGACTTGTTCTTTGACCATGTATTTGATGAAGATGGTTTAGGTTTACATCCTGCATTAGGAGACCTTGATCTATCTGGGTATCTGAATTTTTTTCACTATGCTGAGAAACACTTTTATTTGAGACCTAAATTCTTGTTTTGGAGTAGGGAAAAGATATTTTGCTTGGAATCATCTTGTGATGGGGGTGTGCCTTTTGTTGATCCTCTGAGATCTTCCAGAATTTCTCTCCAGTATAATTTTATCGCAATGCTCAGGGTGTGTGCTCTTGGGAGAGGACTTGCTGAGGGCTTGACCACTGCGCTCCCTTGAAGGTGCTCTCAGCACAAGGCATGCTGAACATCCCAGCACTGTTAGGAGCTGAGCAACTGCTCCTCTTCCTGAGGAGGATGAGAGCCCTCCAGATAGTGGCTGATGTGCTGAGTGGACTTTCCCCCCAGTTATTCTTCTAGAGTGTTGCTTCTACAGTGAGCGCAGGAGGGAGAATTGAAGACTTTCTCAGGTGTGTCTTCAGTAGCAGAGTGTGCCTGGTGATGCCTTGGAAGGGTGGAAGAGGAAACTGTTTAATTCACTTGCATGGTGACAAGAAATTGTGGGACTAGAACTGTCCCACTTCTGAGAAGTACTGGTGATGGATACATGAAGAAATTGAAGAGCAGAGAATTGAGACAAAGGATTTGTGGGGTCATAGATGACAAATCTTGGGAACAAGGTGCAGGGAACTGTGGATAGAGGTGGTAAACCCAGGCCAAGAGAAGGAATGGTGGAAAGAAGGAAGTTGACAGTTGTTGTGTACAGGGACAGGAGATCTGAGCATGTGAAAACACAGTGATTTCCATTCTTCCAATAACCAGGGCATGGTACTACGACTTTTTCATCCTTCTCATTTTCCTCCCGACACTGCCTGCTCTATGTTTCAGCCCCTGCTTCTGCTTCTTTGCCTCTCCCCTGGATTGGTAAATGTCATACAGTTAAAAATAACAGCCAAATACACATTTTATGTGCATTTAATTGCTTTTCTTTCTGTGTTAGATGAACTTAGGTAACTTCCATTTGTGTTTATAGTTTTGTGTCTAGGCTCTTAGGGGATATGCGCTTGAATTGCAGATTTTTTTAGAGGGATCATTATCTGTATAAAAAAATAATTTTCCTGGATTTGGCTTAACTGTCTGTCGATCCTTGATCTTAATAAAACTTCTTGAAAAGGTAGGCTGAGGCCATGCAAATATTTGTATTTTAACTCATTTAATTCAGTATGTAATCTACATCAGCTGATAGACTGATTTTATGAGTCTGACTACTGAAGTTTGAAAAGGAAGCACATGTAATAGCATATAAGCAGAATGCATAGGTGGTGGTGGATTTATTTATGCAGTGCTGCTTTTGGTATTGCTGTTTTTTGGGAGGGACTAAAGCCATTGTGACATGCTATGGGACACAGAATATATACATATATATATATATGTATGTATGCATGTATGTATGTAAAGCAGTATATTGCCAGCTGAATTCAAAATTACAAGAGCTGCAGGGCAGGAAAGGCATGGGGGTGACAATGGATGTGGGTCATATAGGCTCATGCTCTGAATAAGGAGCTGAGACGCTGCAGATGTGGCTCATTCTCTGCTCCTTGCATTCATCTTGTGGCGGCTCTGGGATGTTGGCAGATTAGATTGAGGGATTTAGGGGAATGGCTTTCTTGGCCTCGTCCACATGAATTTGTTGCACATTTTGGGGATAGAGGGATAAATACTGGTTTTTATGCTTCTCCTCCTGTGTCTCTTCCCTTGAAGGCAAACTATGAGGCACAGCTCAGTCTAACCAAAACGTTGGTTTTAATTACACTTTGGTAAAGACACTTCTGTTGCTTTATCCAAGGACCATGGCAGAAATCAGTGTTTATTGCAGGCTGCCTGCCACATTTGGAAAGAATAGTCTTATGCATCTCCAGTGCTAGTTTTAATCCTGCTTCGGTCTGAAAATCCACCTGTGACTTCAGCAAAATAAAGCTCTCACAAAACTTAGGTCACTGGTGAGCTTGGACCTTTGTTACCAGGAAGTAGTATTGCCATACTATAATGCCAGATTTATAGTACCCCATCTGCCTGCTGTTTCTTGTCCTCTCCTTTACCTGCCAGCATTTTGAGGCAATGCCATCTCTTTCTCCTATGTCTTTGTGGCAGGTAGCATGCCTTTAGCATCAAGATACTCCAAAAATGACCATGTAAATGGTGGGAACAGGGTGGTTGTTTAACATTCTCCTGCTTGGGCACAAGTCTGTGTAAAACAGCTGGGCTTCTGCTGGCCTGATTATGACAGAAGGTGTTTTTCAGCTGTTTTACTACCATTCTTAGGGATCTGCAAAAAATAGAAGATTTCTGGCCAAGTGGAATGATGATATGGGAAAAAAATTTAGAGGATGTGGATGTACATTTGAGATTAGAATTGAAATTTGGAAATTCAGGTATGAAACCTCTAATTTCAAAATGTACAGGAAGTTCTGGCATGACAGAGTGTCTTCTACTGGGATATTTCAATCAGCCTTTCTCCTTGAGTATCTTCATGTGATATAAATGTAATATGCATGTCAGTTTGAAAATAAATAGAAGAAAATATATCTATAATCAAAGAAATTAATTGCTACAGGTCACTGAAGGTGCCAAAGCTTAGGCAAAATCTTCCATGGACAGCTCAGAAAGAAAAAAAAATCAATGCAATGTGCAGGTGTGAGTTAAAAACCAAAGGAAACTAGAACATTAAGATTGTTATTAAAAGGATGGAAAATAATTAAAAAGAATGCTCATTATTTCACTGTAGCAGCTGTAATGTGCCCTATCTTCAGTGTCCTGTGCTGTTGATTCCCCCACATCAGAGATGGATAATGGCGAGGGAGAAGGTTCGGAGGGACGTAGCAAAGGTAATCAGAGAACAGAGTGAGTCCTGTCTCAGGACTGACAATGCTGATAAAGTGATGGAGCACACATCTGTAAAATTAAGCAAAGCATGGAGAAGACAAACCAGGAATGACTGATCAGAGCCACGGCAGCAGAGGGCCCTGGGCAGGCAGTTGCAGGAATGGAAACAAAAGGAGATTGCTCTTCACATGTCATGGTCAGCCTGCTGAGCTCCTCACCACAGGATGTGGATGCTGAGGGTTACATCAGCTAATGAGGTGACTGGATGAGTTCATGGAAGAGAAATCCATCAAGGGCTATTAAATTTAAAACCACTGCCTCTGGCATAGGAAGTTTTGAGCTGCATATTTTGGAAGGTTGGTGAGTATCCTGAAGAAATAGCATCGCTGGTTTGCCTTGTTCTTGTACTTGCTCTTCAGCACCTGTGTCTGGCCATGGCTGAGGGGCTGCTGAGCCAGGTGGTCTCCCTGTATCTGCTCTGCCAAACGAAGTGGACCAGCATCTGCCCCGCCTCAGTTCCCAAGGCCAAGATGCTACTGGCGGCTTGTACCTTCCCTGCTCAGGGCTGGCTCCATTACAGCTCATCTGCCATGGAACAGGCTGGTTGGGAGGAGCTAGTTGAAGTGCTCCAAAGAAGAGCCAAGGCATGGTCCAGAACTATACCCCAAAAAGCAGTGTACACTGCTTGAATGCCCTCCTTGGTGTCCTGCTGTGGAGCTATGCAGTCATGGTGAGGATTATCTTCTTGGGTTCAAGTAGGTTCAGAAAGCAGTTCATTCAGGGAAGCAATCTCACCTGAAGCCATTGAATAATGAGATACAATGCCTGGCTGAAGAAGTCCTTGCTGGGAAACTGTAATATTGCTACATGCCTGCCCTGCTGACACAGGCTTCCCCAGCCTTCCCTACTGCTCGGTGTCAGGGAGAGAGGATTTTGCCCAAGGTGGGCATCTTCTCTGGTGAGGTGTTGCTGTAGTTAGAGTTTCATCTGTCTATACAAGACCAGGCCTTGACATTCTGTACTGAGAATGAGAGGACTGGGAATTAAATTTCTTCAGTTATCCACTGAACTTAAGCACTGGTTAAAACAGAAATGTTGTGTTGACTGCTGTTTATTAAACCGGACAATTTGCTTGATCATCCGAAAGGCAGATTGTAAAGCCATGGATTGCATTTACAATGGCTGTGCTAAACCAAAGGCTGTATTGCTGTTTACTTAAGAATGGTCAAAGCACAGTGTATTAAAATACAGCTCACACCAATGGCATTTTGCTGCCTTTTGGATGAGGTCTATTGCTATTAAAACAACAAGCACCAATCCCAAACTCAGCAATGTCTTAAGTCCTTCTGGTATTTTCCTAAAATTTCCAGACGCTAACTGATACAGAAACTCCAATGCAGCACTTAATGGAGCTCACAACTGCCTAGCTGTATATTTTTGGGCTACCTTATGTAATAAAATGGCAGGCCCTTGCACTGCCTGCACAAACAAGGTTGCATAAGCAGCCTGGGGAAACAACTGGAGCTCCAAGAGCCCTCCTGAATCCTGCACGTCTTGTTTGATCTCGTTTAACATTATTTAATAAGCAATATTAACCTTTTCCTCTCTTCCCCCTTAAATTATCTAGAACCAGTGATACTGACTTAATTTCATGCACAGACCTCACTTTTTAGAGAAGTCATCAAACTTTCCAGTCAATTGAGCAGCCTGATGTCTGGGTAGCCTTGAATTTTCTGTAATCAGCACTCAATCTAGTTAAAAATAAAAAGACATTAAAAACTAAGCCTTGAACAGGAAAGTACTTGTTTTTCACTCTCATTTCTAATTTGGTAACCATTCTTAAAGTTCATCACTACGGTTTGTTCTATCAAGGGATAAACAATTTATTATTCCAACAGCTTTGGGGTTTTTTCCTTTAAAAACAGACAGTGCTATTTAACCATTGGGAAGAAAACCAGCATAAGAAAATTGCAATCAATTTTAACAGGCTTGCAGATGGCAGTGAATTTCTTTAAGCATAATGTTAGCCCTGAAAACAGTAATAATTGAGTTTGATCATTTATTATCCTTTTATCATCGATAAGCAGACCAGACTGTTTTTCTCTTGATTCTCTCTGTTAGGTGTGTCAAAGTTTTAAGCTGGAGAACAATTATAATAAGGCAGCTTCCACCTGTAATCTCTAAATCAACAGGTGGATGTAACCGTGCAAAACCTGAGCATTCCTGGTTATCTGATTGAGTCAGCAGCTGAATAAATCTGACTTTGAACCTGTCCTAGACTTATTGGTTTGGGTGGGACACCTCTCATTAATACTTTGGGAGAACTGACATATTTCCCATGTTATGCATAAAACAGTATGCTTGCAAAATCTAGTCAATACTGTGTGCAGCATGATCAGCTAGAGATAGGATATTTCTCTGTCATTTTTAATTCTCATACAAAATTTCTGCCTCAGTGTTTTTATTGGTAATTCTATGGATATTTCTTGTAGTATTTTGTCTGTTCCTGGTTTTGATATATAAAACAGGAAAAGGTTTTAAATTGGAGGCTTTGCATTAGACATACCCACATTCCAGTTACACTTCCAGTGAGGGTTCTTTTAGTTTATAATTTATAAAGGGGAAGACAGCTATATGATTTCTACATGGACCATTAAGGCCACTATTTACTCGGGCAAAATCTTTATCCTGTTCATCAGATAAACAATGAGTTGTTATAATTTGCTGTATCTTTGGCTATGAAGATGAGAGGAGTATTTTATTCTCCAATCTATTTCTTAATACTTTTTTTTTTCATATAGTAATACAATATTTGGGAAAAATAGTTTCACATAAACAGCCTAATCAAACAATAGTTCTGTAAAGCAGCTGGGTGCATTTCCAACAATTTCAGCAAGAGCCAGACTGATGAAAAATAAATAGGTCACTCATAGTCATTCCTGTATTTATATTTTTTATAAGAAGGACTGAAGAATCTTCTTTGTTTTTGGGCTGCCACTGAAGTTGATGGAAGCTTTGCTGGAATAATTCTGGGCCTTTAATTTGGTTGTTTGTAGAGTGGCACCAGTCTTTTTTTTTTCCATCTTTTTTCTTTCTTTGCAGCACAAAGGACCTTATTGTCAGCTGACACACACTGATGTAACTCAGCTCGTTGTAGCAATTACATTTATACTGCCTGGCTTCTAACACCCGTATTTATTCAAAAATGCATCATCTTTTTCAACAACAGAATATCTTGTTATATCTTGCTGTTATTCAAGTATAAGAAATGAAGCTGCATTTGGTGCCTGTCCTGCTGTCCTCATTAAGACAAAACTCCCACTCCCATTAAGGCAAAAATCAAGGAGAGTTTGACTGACAGAAGATTACTGACTTGAGTTTCTAAAAGGTCTAAACTTTCTCATTTTCTGGGTTGATTTTTTTTTAAATTTAATTTTAAATTTTTATCTCACCTTGTATTCTAACTCTTCCCTCTCTTTTTATATTTCTGGTTCTGAATCTTTAGCTTCCTTTACTAGGATCTTTTTTATTTTTGCTTTTCTCAGTTCTTAGCACCTTCTACTTTCTACCTTGCCCTCCCCTCCTTTTTTCTCTCCTCTTACTGTCTCACACTCTCATTCAGTCTGTTATTCTCACCTTCACTGACTACAACACAGTAAAAGGTTGATATACATCCTACATGTTTCCAGGAATTTCATTTAGCTTGTTTAGACCCCTTCTATGTACAGGTGCTTATTTTAAGGTACTTGCCTTAGGGCAAAGCAGCAGTTTGTAAGATTTGTGATCCAGGCAGAGATTTATTTGCACAGTATTCATCTCAGTAATCCTTCCTCTTGTTCTGGGTAGAATCTTAGAATTTCTTCTGAAGTATTGATGCAGGGTTTCAGTAAATTGAGTTTTGGACTGATAAAATAAATATTTGGCATAGTATTTCCATCAGAAAAAAATACTCACGGATTTTGAAGTCTGTGTAGAAGGGGTTTTGTTGAGGGTGACAAAACTGGAAATCTCCAGAGAAATGGGTTTTATTCATAATTCTTCTACTGTGCAATGTTATGAGCTTAGACCACATACATAATGCTTTCTGTGCATCACTCCTCTGATCTGTAAACTAGGACAGCTTTACAGAGTATTGTAGAGTACGAACAATTCTGGGTGCCAGTCACAACCAGGTGTCAGAGGGGGGCACGAAGCAGGGGGCTCTGGCATGCTAAATAGGCCATTGACAGGAAGAGGAGCTACAATAAGGGATTTTTTGGGTGTTGATCCACCTCTGTGGTTAGGATACATCAGGCAGTAGTACCTTGTCACTTTGCTCCCAGCTGTGCAACACCTGATGGCTTTGGAGCTCTCCCTGGATGTCCTGGCTCCATTGGTTTCCTGCACAGTGGTTCAGGTCCCCCCCTCACTCTGCTACCTCTTAAGTGTTTGCATTTTCAGTTGGAAAGCCTTTGGAGAGTGCCAAGTATTATTATTTTCTTGCAAATCTGACTGAAAGTTGTGTTCTTTGTCACAAGACATAATTCATGCTTGTGAAATAAATAGTAGGTATAGGGCTTCTTAATGTGTAGTGTAGCATTTCAAGCTAAAGTTATCAGCTTTCTGCTTCTCAGCATCTGGATCCCTGCAGACATACTTCTTAAAGTAAAAGACATAACACTAAACTTGCTTATTCTCCCTTAAACAAGCAAATACGTTTTCTCTTATGGGAATGATAAAAAAATAATTTTTCATGGTGCCCAATTGTCTGTTATTATGGCAAACCTAAAACGAATCAAAAACTGCAGGCTATATATAGAGAGTAATGACAGTTAAAGAAGCATTTCTTCTTTGATGCAATTTCTATTTGATTTTCTTAAAACCCTCCTCTTCCAAAGACCCATTTCCACTACATCTGAGCAATAGATTTATTGTTGTCAACTGAATGAGAAATTTGATAAAGATAGCTTTTCTATTTCCATTAAAAAGAGATGATTTTTCAGAGGGCTGAAGGATGTAAGTTCAATTTTTAAGTCTGAATTTCATATTTCATTTGACCAGTCTATAATATATATATTTTCTAAGTCCTGATTGGCATTAGACATGGCATTTTTCTCTGCATATTTTTTCTTGCCATATTTTTTCAGTGTGAAACTATTAGAGGGTCATTGCTCTGGTTAATGAAAGAGGGCTGACAGTCTTTGTAAGTTGTGAGTGTTTAAATATTCCTCTATGCAAATTTTCCCCTTTAATGAAAACGTTTAAAGAGACATCTTAGAAAATTTTATTTAACAGTGTTGAAAAATTCAGGTTACATTCATTCATAATCTGTGATATCCAGGGGTATGAGGTGATGACACATTTCAAATTTGCTACTGTATAATTAAGACGGGATTCCATATAGGAGATGTAAGCATAAAAATCGGGTATGGCTCTTCATGATACTGCTGGTTTTGCTGCTGAATTCTTCAGTGGTTTTGTTAGAGTGTATAATCAGTTACGCTTGTGCTGATTTAATCAATTATTCTTGTGCACAAACAAACAAACAAACACACACAAAACCCGGCTAATTTCAGACTGTCTTTGAAACATCAGAGCTAGAGATTTCACTTACAATGAAAGAAAATATTATTTTCAAGCCCCTAGAATGATTTTAAAAATGGCAAAGATATATTTGGGAACTATCATACTTTTGGGTACCAGCAGCTGTATATCCTTATGCAAAAGTGGATTTGGCTGAAAGACCAATTCATAAATATTGTGTTTGAAGATTGCAGCAAGCTTTCATATTTTCAAGACATAATGTAAAATGTGCAACATTTTTTTCTTAGCTTCAAGAAGTTTGAGTTTAAACAGCTTGGTCTCCCAAATCTAATGAATAATGGCCAACAAACAAAAGTATCCATGGCTTCTTGAATCATGGGGGCTGGAGACCATTCTGTCTCTGGAAGCAGAAAGGTCAGCCTGCTGTGGTCAGCTTGAACACCCTCCTGTGTACTGCCAAACTGTGAAGTGGCTTGGCGGAGGAAGATGCCAATAAATAACTTGACACTGGCACTCCATGACTTCACATCTTGTGGTCTATGAGCGTTCAGGCAAGCAACAGCCTGCTCCTAGCTGCATTGCTTGGAGAAACCAAGGGAGTCGGGGGAACGTCTCATTTTTCTGTTGGAAAGTGAATCTATTTTTTTTCCTTTTTTGTAGTCCTCCTCTGCCTTGATCTGCTGTTTGGGGAAGTGAGGGGTGTAGTGGGGGAGGTAAGACTTATCTTTGATCTGATGGCTCCTTTCATTCTGGGCTGCTCTCCAGGAAAAACTTTTTCCCCCTTTGGGATACAGTGCTTTTCATGGCAGAGGCTCTGCAAAGAGGAGTGCTGTGGAAGATCCTGAGTTTGCCTGACATGCGTTTGACATTTTCGCACAAATTCAGCAGAGCAGCTTTATTCAGGTAAACACTTAAGCACATGCTTTTCATTACTCAGAATTTCATCTGAGTTTCTTTCCTGAATATGGAAAGACTTAAGCACATATTTAAGGGCTGAACAGGTCTCCAGTCTGACTCATGTATAGAGCAGCAAGGATGGGTTGGATGGAAAGGGAGCAGTCATCGCAGTAGCACGGCAGCTGGGAAGTAAGATGTACTGTCTGAAAATCAGAATGCTACAAAGGGGCCTTGTTCTTTTTGTCTGTGTATGGTCTCAAGAAGAGGAGCAGGCTTGAACTTTCTGCTTTTGTCTGCCCATTTGTTCCTCTGTTTCTCCTTATTTTGAATTACTCTGCATATGGCTTGGATGATGTGATGTAGGTTTATAATTAGAATTTTTTGGTTGCTCTGCAACCTCATGTTTGTCAGCTTTAAGATTCACTAATCTGGCACCCCAAGAAGAGGACAGTGTTCTTTTACAGATTACTTTTGGCTATCTGCATGTGAAGACAGTGTATGCTAAGTCCTCTGAGGATTTCTCACGTTGCATCAGCCACAGAAGGTTTCTGAAATTTATTAAGTATTTGTCAGCAGTGAACACATACCCAAACCTTTGGCTCTTTCTAGCTACTTCATTCATGAAAAATGTTTTTTCACAGTTTTGTGTGCAAAACTTAAAGTGACTCAGGCACTGATGTAACCTTTCTCGCTTCTTTTGAGGATCTGAATTATGAATGTAGATTAATGTTTTGCAACACAGAGAAGGAAGGAGAAAGGCACTGCAGAGACAGCTTAGAAATGGTTGTGCAGGAAGGTTGTTTTGGTGAGCCAGATCTTGTCTGTTCTTAAACATCTTTGCTGACACTAGCACGTGTAAGGGCACAGTAGTAACTTCTCTAACAGATACATGTTATGTGCAGGTACTTTACTGGCAAAACAAAACTCTTTCCCTGCAAATGAATGAGCTATCCCAGCAAAAGAATGCTTCAGAGGAGCATAGTAGAGTTGGCAGAAAAATATTTCTAACATAGGGTCTGTTGAAGGTTCTGTCCCATTCCTCACTGACAGTGTCCCCCAAAATTTGAAATACAGACTACACTTGAATAGAATATGGATAATGGGTTTCAAAACTTCAACTGATGAATAGCCTTAATTGTTGCATTTCTTCTTGAATGTTGACTTGAGTGTGACTACAGTGGAAGTTGCTTGTTTGGGGGGATTATAGTGTAGAAAGTGTCTCACTTCAGGCCAGCCCTTTTTTTTTGCATTTTATTTTGGAGTTAATGATGTTTTAGAAGTTTCTTCCTAGTCTTGTTTTATAGCTAGTCTGCAGGTTTATTTTGGAGAAATATATTTTATGTGAATCTCCTCTCACTCTGCCAAAGCATGACACCTCTAGCAAACCATTGTCTTAAAGAGCAAAGCAGTAACTGGGAGTCATAAGATGTTTCTGGCATGAACTCAGGCAGCAGTGCCTGTAGTGTATTTTCCATTGAAGACTGGTTTCCCATTGCTTCCTCAAATCTTACCCATTTTGACTAAACCCATAATTGCAAGACTGCTTTTATCCATTGTATTGAATTTGCATGGAAAGGTTGTAGTGAAGGCTATAAGTGTGTATTTTCTGAGAAACTGCTAGAAACTTCCCTGATGTGTGACAGAGCCCTGGAGAGTAACTCATAGGTGATCTCCAGTCTCTCTCCCCATCTTCAACTCTTGAACCTTTTATTACATTTTGTGTCTGCTATCCAGCTGAGGAGGGGAGTAATAGAGCAGCTTTGGTGAGCACCTGGCATCCAGCCAGGGTCAAACCACCACATCCATGTACAGCTCTGCTGCTACTGCAAAGGATGGTGCTGCCTTACTCCCAACTCTGGACACCAGTGTGTCAGAGCAGAAAGCTGATCTTGCTGAAATGTAGGCTTTTATTTATGTGGATGGGTTAATTGTCAGCTGTTGCATTTTCCTTTAGCTGGATTACTGTGCAGCCACACAAGTTGCAGAGGTGAGAGCAAGACAGAGGCTCTCCTTTGGAACCAGTGTGGGTTTAAGCCACTTTAGAGTAACTGCTGAACTTTTTACATTTCTGGATGAGAGGAGAAGTGGGGCTTGAGGGGAGCTGAGTGAAGAAATGTAGGCAAGGCAGAGACTCAATTTGTACAGGTCAGGCAAGGACATGATGCACTGGGTTGAAAAATGGACTATCAGAAGTGGGAACAGTGAGCATGGATGGAGTTGAAAATGATGACCAGTAGGAGAAGGAACATGGACAAGGAGCAAAGGAGACAGAAATTTCAGCTGTAACCCATGGCAGTGAGGAAAAAGAGGAGATGGAAAAGAAGCCCTTAGTACAAGCTTGGCTAAGGAGGGAGTGGTGTGATCTGCTGGAAAAAGAGGATGTCCTGAAGGGAGCAAGCATGGAGCTGAGCCTGGAAGAAGGAGATTGGGTGACAACATGGGAGGAAGAGGTTGGAGGAGGAGGGCACTGAGAAGTCTAAAAGTGGGGTTCTTAGGAAGTACCTGGGACTTGGACAGCCAGAAATAGAGCATGTGCTCATCCTGCAGTGTGTAACGGGTCAGGAGGAGTCTGAGGTACAGAAGGAGGCATCAAGCTGATGGTCAGGAAGGACAGGCAGAAAAAGCTGGCCCATGTGGGCTTCTGGGACAGCATCCCAGTGCTGGCAAATATGGTGCCCCTCTGTGCTGCTTCAAAGCCCAGCAGGAGAGCCATCTTATCCCTACCTCTTACTGCAGCCCATTGTCCCTTCCTACAGCAGGACCCTGTGACCACTCTGGCTGATGCAGCTTGTTAGATGTAACGAGTGGAAGACTGCTGATATTTTGGAAATATCACAACAATGCCAAATAGTGAGGTTTTCCATTTTTTAAGGACCAAGCAAAGTCCCACACTCACAGAAACTGCCTTGAATGCTAACTGCTATGGATGCAAAGCTGAGTGCTCAGAAATTAAGAAATAGTATAATTAAGTCTGCCTGTGTAATTTTGACTTACTCCCTTCCTGTATATTCATTGTAATGCAGTACTTAATGGTTTAGTAATTACACTGTAATCAAATAATTTTTTTGTTTAGTTGTTCCTGGTTACTTTAAGTCAGCTTAATCCACAGGCAGTTCACAATCAGTTCGCTAAGTCACTTCACAACTACTGGCATAAGCTGGGATGTGCAGGGGAAGGATGTGAGCACTTCTGTGCCAGCAATGCTAGCTTAGCCTGGCCCAAACCAATACGCAAATAACAACATTATTGTCAATGTAGTTGGTAAAAGCTTCAGTTTTATTAAACATTGGCCAATTCAGGCAGATTTTTAAATGAGGATATCCTTGTTGCAAAGAGCACACACACCTGCAAAGCAAAGACTAACTTTTCTCATGAATATATAATCTCTACTTCTTAACTCTTCTGGCTGAAAATAGGAATCATCAAAATTCCTAGGCAGACACCAGACTGCAGAATTTCAACCCAAGGGGTTTAATCATGGAAATGTTCTGTATAACCAAGTGTGGTGGTTTCTTCTAAGATTCTTGAAACTGGAAGAACTAAGCAAGGCTTCCTGGCAGGCTCTGTCCCCACACTGCTCCCTAGAAAAGGCAGAAGCTGAGAGAGCTCCAGTGAGGCTAGCCCTATATAAAATCCATATTTCCTGCACACTTTCTTGTTTGTTTTCAGGTGTTTCTACTGCTAGAAAACACTGGGTTTGGTATGTTTAAATCATTTTCTTGAGATTTTGGTTTAAGTAAATCAATAAAGATTTTTCCTTCCTAATAAGTACTAACTTTTATTACTACCTTGGTCATATAATTTTCATTTTAAAGAACTGTGCACCATTTTTGTATCTTAGAAAATATCAGTTGCTCAACTTCAGAATTATAAAAAGCTTTAACTGTTCTTTCTGATACAAATTATTTCAAGATTGTCAGTATGTAACCAAACTCTTGAGATCAAACAGATTTTCTAATTAGTTTTTTGATCTTCTAATTACATCTTTTAGAAGCAGATTGACAGGCATTAATGTCAGTTTTAATATATATTTATAATTTACTTTATCTACAAAACCTTGTGTAGAAGGACTTTCATTGTCTGTCTGGGTACTCCTTAAGCTAAGGAAACACAGTCTTTAAGAATCTTGCATTATCTTGCTTGCTGAGCTAGAATTACATGTTTTGTAATATACCTTTGACTAAACAAGGTATTAAAACTTGTGCTTAAGTTTGAAGCTATTTTTATTGCTAAAGTGACTTGATTATCCTCATGCATCAATGTCTTCAAGAGAGTAATAGGTCTTGTTTCTATCATATTTTTTACACTCCAAGCCTTTATGTATGCAAAATAGCATTCTTTAGTTGTGAGCTCTGTAAGAACAAAGCTTTACACCTTTCTGCTGTGCAAGGCTGGAAAACTCTGAAAAGTAGAATAATGTAAACAGTAAGAATAAAAACCTTTGTGATGCCCATATGTCACATCCTGTCAGATTGATGCATTGACTTGCCAGATTACAGGTTTCAGTCAGCAGAAAGCAAAGAAAAGTGGCAAACAAAAGTTTGACCTGGTTTTCCATGTAATTAAAATAGTAGATTTAAACCGATGGAAGGCAGTGGACTTGGCTGAAAAAATTGAAAGCAAATCAGTTACCTGTTAGATAGCTCTTCAGGAGAGAGTAATTCTTTCATTTATCTTGGTGTTTGGAGACCAAAAGCTCACCCATGGACTTCTGAGGGATCCAGTTACCATCTGAAGTCCATCTATAATTGCTGCAATAAATACATTGTTGTCATGGTAATACAGTGATCAAAGTCTGAGGGAACAACTCTAGCATTTCTATGGTTCATAGTGTAAGATGAAAGAAAGACTTGACAAGAAATAAGACTGATTATTTTATTTTTTTGGTTTTTTTCCTCTGGACTCACTTCAGCAGGTTGATGTCCTTTATATGTTGGGGGGTTCCAGAGCTGAGGTCAATATTCCAGAGCACAGTAGAGGGACATAATTGCCTCCTTTGACCTGCTAGTCACACTTCTTTTGGTGCAGCCTAGGATATGGCTGACTTTCAGGGCAGTAAGCACACAAGTCCTTTCCCACAGGCCTGCCCTTAATCCATTCTATGCCCAACCTGTGTTTGTGTTTGGGATTGCCTGACCCTGGTGCAGGACCTTGCACATGGCCTTGTTGAACTTCATGAGACTTGCACAGACCCACCTCTCAAGCCTGTCCAGGTCCCTGTGGGTGGTTTCCCTTCCCTCCCGTCAGCTGTCACCTGCACACCTTGGCATTGTTGGCAGGCTTACGGAGGGTGCACTGAGTGCCACCGCAAAGATGTTGAACAGCCCTGGTCCCAGTACTGACTCCCAGGGAATGCTACTTGTCCACTTGCTCAGCACGCTGTTGACCACAAATCTTTCAGGGCAACCATTTAGCTACTTCCTTACCCACTGAACGGTTGATTTATCAATCCACGTCTGTCCAGTGCAGGGACAAAGACATTGTGCTGGACAGTGTCAAACCCTTTGCACAAACCCATGTAGATGTCAGCTGCTCTTGCCTCATCCACCACTGCTGTAACACTTTTGGTGAAGGTGACCAAATTTATCAGGCACAATTTACCTTTAGTGAAACCATGTTGGCTTATCAGTCACCTCCTTATTTTCCATGTCCCTTCGCATAGTGAGACTGACTGGCCTGTAGTTCCCTGAGTTTTTTGTTTTTTTTTTTTAAACATGGGAACCTTCCCAGAAAGATACTCTGAATTTTAATTTAAAATTAAACTATTTCTATTTAATAGTGTAATTTTGCATAGTTATTCTGATATTGTTAGTACTCAGAAGGAATAATGCTGTCATTGTTGCCTGGGAAATGTGACAGTCTTCTTCCACTATTCAATTTCGAGTTTTCAAGCAAAATTGACACAAACTGGCCCAGTTGAATCATAGAATCATCGAATCACCAAGGTTAGAAAAGACCTACAAGATCATCCAGTCCAACTGCTCTCCTGGCACTATCACTGTAACCCCTAAGCCACTAATCCACATCACCCAGCACCAGATCCACATACCTGTTAGACACCTCTAGTGATGGTGACTCCATCATGCCCCTGGGCAACCAGTTCCAATGTCTAACTACAAAAACAGTGGTTTCTTTTTTTTTTTTAATATATAATCTGAATCTTCCCTGAGTCAGCTTAAGACCATTTCCTCTGGTCCTCTCAACTGAAGGCACAGCAGAAGGGATCGGCCCCCACCTCACTACATCTCCTTTCAGGCAGTTGTAGAGAGCGATGAGGTTCCCCCTGAGCCTCCTCTTCTTGAGCCTGAACAAGCAGAGAATCGTGCCTCCCTGCAAGGCCGTGCAGGGAAGTTGCTATAATCAACTTAGAGAATTCATGGTGAAGTCTACTGATAACTGAAAGATGAGGTTTCACAACAGACTACAAGTTATTTAAGCGTACTCTGCCACCACAAGTGCACTTTGGTGGTGGAGAACCAGTCCCATTTATAAATGCCAGATTTCTGTCCCCTGTTCCTTGCTCCTAGCTGGGCACTTCTGCCAGTTGCCTTTGCTGTCCTACCTAATGAGGCTTCTGAAGAAGTCCTATCAGCTTTCTCATCAGATAATAAAAGAAAAAAGTAAAGGATGGCTTTTTGTTTTTTGGGTTTTTTTTGCCAAATTACAGAATTTAGTGAGCTCACAGAAGGAACATGGTCCAGCAATAAAGATAAACAGTGCAGGAGAAGCAGGACAATCAACCACATCTGTTTAGTGGCCATAAGCCGACTTGGCTGGCCCACTCCTCATGGCTTCGAGCATCCAAGATGTAGAGCCTGAACTGCCTCCTCACCTAGCAGGCAAAATGCATGTCCCCACAGAAGTTCAGAATAAAAGGGAGGCTTGAAATCCTACCTTCTGCTTCAGTGCCTTAGTGAGGGCTGTGCTTAGGGCCGTCTGTAAGGCACAAATTTAAAGCCACAGTCCCATATGCATTTATGCAACAAATCTCCCCCTCTGGGTTATTAGTCCTACAGAATATTACCCAGCTCAGATCCCTTCAGAGGAATCGTCTCCTTTGCCAGCATTCTCACAGTGTGTTTCTAGCCCCAGTCCAATATTACTTGCTCACAGTGAATACCTCATTATTCCAAAGCAGTGTCCTTCACTTCAGTGGTGTAGCCTAATGGGGTATGCCCATAAATCCAAATAGATCAAGCTGTGCAAGCTTTAGTCCCAGTGAAAGGGAATGACTCACCTGATGAAGTGCTCACTAGTCAAAGCAAAAGTGGCACAAAGGGAATCTGAAGTGTCAAAGTAGTCTTTTGTCAACAGGGACAGATTCTGACCTTAATCACACTGAGTGCATCTTACAAGCAGTCCCATGAACGAACTGAGACTACTTGTAGAGTAATAAAGTAGCTCTCCTAGGAGAAAGGCCCCTGAATTCCAGCTCCAGGTCATTAAACTTGTGTTAAAGTCTCAGTCCATTTTGTTGGTGTCTCATGGTTAATGTTCTGTGACAGCCCTTTAATACACAAGAAAACAGCTTAATCTGAGAGCACCCTCCTGGCACGTTATAAATTTCATTGGTATTGACGAGACTATTGAAATTCCGATTACGATAAAAGATGTGAAATGTCACACGGCATGGTGATGATCCAATGCTGAGCACTCCCCTAGCTTCATTCCTGGACCCTAGAGTAGGCCCACAGCCCACTGCCCAAAACCCTTACATAAAGGCATAAACGTGGAGCAAAAGGTGAACACAAGGGGAAATTCAAAGGGAAAAAGTGCAAAAATGAAAATGATAAATTGAAATTTAACTTCCAAAGTGCTTGATTGTGTGAACAGAATTGATGAGAATGTGGAAACCTCCATGCAAGACTGAGGCAGCTTGCTTTTTTTTTTTTTTTTAACATAAGCAGTACAAAAAACTGAGTGCATGTGAGCCATCATGCATAAAATCTGTATAAATACTGTGACTACTAATCTGGAGCCATTGCTGGATTTTTAAGACAATCCTTGCCAGAAAAGGACTGGTGACCTTAATATTTTATTCAATAGTTAGTATGTCAAAAAACAATTTAACTTTGCTGACAAATGATAAGGAAGTACTTGTATTGCAGATATTAACTGCCTCATGCAGTTTTCAACTTAAACAATGTAAATAGAAAAGTAGTTTTGTCTGAGTAAGGACATTATGATATGCCCCAGAGGAATTAAAAGTCCAGGAAAGGAAATAGAAAAATCTAGAAAATGTAGAAACTACAATGTAATAGCATGTTTAAAACATGTACTTATTTTAGAACATGGACTCAACATCCTCCTTTACTGGGTTTTTAAGATGTACAAGTAAGAACCAGATAATGCACATCACTAAATCACAAAGCAAAGATCGATAAACATATCTGCAAAACTTGCATTTTTCTTGGACTCTAGCCTGGCTATGAAAAAAATAAAGAATTAAAATAGAACAAAGAAATTAAAGTATTAAATGCAGTTTTTTACCTCCATATGGACTGTAAATCAACCTTCGGGCTACACTTAGCAGTATAGAATATCAAGCATCTAAAGGAAAGACCATTACATCTGAGTGGCAGTTACTGTTCTCATTTGTACTGTATACTGTAAATATACTAATGCTCTTTGGTTAGATTTTTAAAACACAAGGAATACAGACATCAAAGGGACATGCTCACTCTGACAGTCTGATAATTTTAAGAATGAACTCAAGAATGAACTCAAAGGGATTTCAGAGACTTAGCCCCTGAATCTCCACCTTTAGCTTTTGCACTTCTGCTCCTGAGTGTTTAATACATTATCTTTCTCCCCATGTCTGACAGGGCCATGCAGAGAACAATGCCAAGCCATGTGTCTCATAGCGTAGTAAAATTGTCATCCTATAAACAAATTAAAGTTGAGGTTTTTTTAAAAAAATGACAAAGATTTCTTTATTTTTCTTCATAGATCTTCATAGATCATAGAATGGTTTCAGCTTAAGCTTAAGCATCACCTAGTTTCAATGGCATGCCATAAGCAGGGACACCTCCCTCTAGCCCAGGTTGCTCAGAGTTTCATTCTTCTGGCCTTGAACATTGCCAAAGGATGGGGCATCCGCAGCTTCTCTGGGCAACATGTTCCTGTGTCTCACCACCTTCACAGCAAAGATTTTCTTTTGAACATTCAGGCCAAAGCTACTGTCTTTCAGTTTAAAGCCTACAGAATATCACCCCATCACTCCATGCCTATGTGAAGAGTCCCATGCAGCTCTCTTGTCAGGCCCCTTCAGGCACCAGACAGCTATAAGGTCTCCCTGAAGTCTTGATTTTTCCAAGCTGAACAATCCCATCTCAGTCAGCCTGTCCTCTTAGCAGAGGTGTGGAATGATCCAGCCCTATCATCTGGACTTGCTCCAACAGGTCCACATGCATCTTATGCTGGGGGCTCCAGGCCTGGATGGAATACCCTCCTTTGGTGGGGTGTCACCAGAGGGGAGTAGAAGGAGAGAATCACCTCCCTCAACCTGCTGTTTAGAGATGATTGTACATTTTGCTACCTCTTCCTTACTGCTTTGTTACTCTTTGCAGGATTTGGTCCTTGAACCTGCATGGTTTGGGTATTGATATACCAACGATTTTATTGGGGAAATAAGGACTATTTGGTCATGTTGTCTGCATGTGTGCCTGTGTATTTGTTTACAGATGTGTTTGTGTGTCTTGTAAACCGGCTGGCCTATTTGTCAAGTTTGAGAGAAACATAGAGGTCTTGAAATTATTTAATTTCTTCAACTTTTATTACAATAGATACCTGTCCCTGCAGACACCAAGAACCTACTCAAGAGCTTTCTGACAGTTTCACCACTCAAAAAACTTCTTTTATTTTCTGCAAACACTTCCTTTTGAATCTGAATGCTGTGGAGGATTAAGTGTCTCACATCTGAAGTGAGTTGGGCTTGGTTTTAAAAAATAAACATTTTAGAAAGAAAAAATTGGCACCCAGGAAAGAAGTAGGAACTGGTCAGAAATTGGGAAGAGTGGATGGTGTTAGGACCAAGTGTCTTGAAGTCATGGTGATAGCAATTTTGGCAGATGAAGAATTGTAGTAGTGGTTGTTCTGGAGAGATTTTTGTGCCTTGACTGCACACTTTGTCTCTTCTGGCCACAAAAAGAGAAATCACAAGTGTGAGGGGTTATTAATGGGAAATGCTTTATTACTTCCCTAGGTATAATAGATGATGTGAAAAACCAATTGTCAGGGAAAGCCAGAATCACTCTGAACACTGCAGCATTTAGACCTGCTCTTGGCTAATTGCTATTCTAGAGACATACAAAATAAAAAAAGCTAGAAGACGTGGTGCTGTTGATTACATCAGTAGGATCCACTGATCTGAGCACTCATGTGCAGCCAGCTGGCTCCTCTTTGAACTTTCTGAGGCCAGCCTTGCCTGTGGCACGTGAGCTGGATGCAACAAGAGAGAAAGGCAAACACCATGAAAAAGTGAGGGGATAAAGAGACTGTCTGCTGAGCACTGAGCTTGCTGCTCACAGGGCTGCCGATAAATATCACAGGTTTTATCTGGAAGGTCTGAGGTCTTCCCCATCATGAATTTGTAATTTTTCTCCTCCTCCACTCCTTAACATTTCAGAGCAAGCAGAAGCTGGCTACTCTGCTTGCCCTAGATGAGTCACTCCTCCAGATAAGCCTGACTGACTTCAAAACTGAAGTAACTTTGCCTCGAGTTGAGACAGAAAAAAAGCAGACTGCAAATGAGGAAATGCTCCTGCCAAATTCCAGTACCCATCACATAAAGCAATGCTATTTCATGTGTGAGGTGACGTGCTGTTTTGAACTGACTTCAGCTGATCGTAAAACAAAAATGATATTGTAATTGTCACATAAAGGCTCCTGACATAGCAGGGGAGAAGACTTCAATCTGTCACAACCTGTTCTCTTTGAGGAAGAAAAGGTGACTGAGAAAGTGTTATTTGGCACATAACAGTGAATCAGAAGCAGAAATACAGTCTTCTTTCATTTTTTTGGATGCGTTTACACTTGCTAATAGGCCACTTGGTGCTCTTAAAAAACTCAACTATTCGCTTCTACCTGGCAGCAGACTGAGAATCTACATTCCTAGGAACGTGCCAGAAAAATATAACTTGTTCAGAACCAAAAGTTTCAGTCAAGTGTGCAATGCAACAGTTTAAAACAGAGAATGTTTCACTGACCTGTGGACAGGATGCTCTCCATGTCAGTGCTGTGGCCGGGGAATTCCTGCATGGCTCTAAGGCAGGAAGATTGCCTTTGTGCTTTCCAATGTCTCCACTTCTGAAAGAACTCAGCCCACTTCTAGAAAGCTTCTTAATGTGGAAACAAGACTCAAGAAAGTAACAAAGGTGGATATTCAGATGCTCAGACTTCAGTTGGAATGCCTAATTTATCATTAGGGAGGCTGGGGAGGAATGGCAGAATGTAAGCATAGAGAGACAGTGAACCTCCCTTCACAGGAGCCTATTGAAGTTGAGCACTACTGCTTTGTAGCAGTGCAATCAGGCAGTCACCTCACCATAAACGGGATGAGCCATGCCTTTTTCAAAGGAATTTTTCAATGACTCAAAAACATTTACTTGATATTTTTGTAGAGAAGAAAGAGAAATGTTCTGTGTAAAAATATTGAAAAACTCTTTACTATTGTAATGAGCATAGCCATAACAAGACAACAGTATATCATTCTGGAACAGAGGAACTTTTAGGACATAGTACTAAATGGAACTCTTCCATCTCTGCTCTTCCTAATCCCGACATGGGATACCTGATGGGTGTGCTAAATGGCCCACACCCAGCAGAGACTGAAATACCCTCATCATGCATATCTGGTAGCACCCATTAGTGAACACAACCTTCTGGACCCAATGCTGGTGGTAAAATGGGCTCAAGTCAATAAACAATATCAGTCTCAAAGCTGCTCTCAGGCCTTTACTCCACACAGGCCATCTTATTCTGCTTGGCTTTGGGGTAGAGAAAATGAAAACTGAGATTAACATTTGGGTTATTGCTAGCAATCACAAGGTCAGGAGAATTCAATTTATTGCTACAAGAGTTCACTGGGATCACTTTAAAACTGGATGATGAGAGGAAAACCTGAGTTTGAAGCCCAGCTGCGGAGGAAAGGAGGAGACACTGGGCATCTTTTATGCAGTGTTTGTGAAGAAGATGCTGTTAAGTTTTAGCTGTGGAAATACTGAACAAGGAGAAATATTCATGGATTGCGGAAGACTGACCAGAAGGCCAGTGTTAAGTGAGTACTGCTAGGACCAAAAGCTCTAAGGTGAATTTTGGCCCCATTGGGTTTGATGTAGGATAGGTAAGCAGGCTTGGGCATACACATGAAGTAGGGCTTTGGGAATGGGCAGTTCAGTTTGCTGCTGGTCCTGTACCTGTAGAGGGAGAGGCAGACAAGGTAGGAGTCAAACATCTTAAATTTACTCTTCTAACTGTTACAAGTCTCAGGTGATAATTAAAGATATAATAAGGCTTAGGATGGCGGCTGCAGTTGAAATCAGGCAGAAGTGAGCTGCTCGCTCTGCTGGGACAATCAGCAGGAATTGTTGGGTTGAACTGAGGGTTTGAGACATATGCTGAGAGACAGATGCTTTGCTGAGTTTTACTGTCTTCATCTTGATTGGGGTTAAGGGAAATGGGATCTGAAGTGTTTAATCAATTTTTGGTCTAAGGCCTAGGGTGGTAGGATGGCAGCAGGTTTCCCCAAGGAGCTTAGAGAAGATTAGTTTTCATTTGAGGTTTGGAAGAACTGCAGAAATTGAAGCACCCCAGATTTGGAGCTAAAATGAATCCTGAGTCATTGTCTCATTCTTCTCTCAGCCCTACAGACCCAGTCAGATATGAGACTTTTATCAGTCTCATCTCTAAACCTAACTTGCACATCAAAAGAAGTTCACGTGCCCTTCCTCACAGTACAAATAACTACCTGCCCTTCAGCCCCAATTCCAGTCCAGTGACCTTGCAGGGTCAGTGCTATTAACACTCCTGAAGCTGCTGATTCCACTACCCCGTCCTTTAAACCTAGCTTTAACACTAACCCTCATCCTTGGTATATTTTAGCAGCCTATATCTACTCCAGGGTTATGCACAAGCCATTTGCTCTGCTGGCATTTGTGCTCAGTCCAGCTCAGTGGGTTTCTTGAGACTTTCTGACATTGCTCATCCTCATTCCCATCACAACATGGACACTTCTGTTGGACCCAAGACAAAGAAGGTGCTTTCCCCAGCATCTGTGATGTGAAACCTCTAGCCAGAGGGCGTTTTTTATTAGTGAAATTGAGACAATGCCAGAAGATGGGCAAGAACCCTAAAAATCTTTGCTGATGAACACACCACATGCAAATGCAACAACGCATAGAAAGCTATAAGCTGCTTTACTTCTCAGATTGGTTGATGATCCCACTTTCTCATTTACTCAGAAGGAACAAGTCACTGACCAGACATTGTTCTTTTCAGCAGCAGAGACAGGGTGTCAAGAAATGGCCCTCTTTAGGGTTTCTTAAGGGGGTGTCTTAGGGCCTGCTGCCTTCGATGGTATTATTCCCAAGCTACATGCCTGCCAATACTTGTTAGGTTCTACACAGACACAGCCAGTGCATGATAGGCCTTGGCACAATGTTTATATTTGGCAAGACCATGAAGCCATACTTGTGTTCGGGTCACTTTGTCCTGGTTTTTTATCTAAGCTTTTTCTTATCAACAGCACTTTCATTTCAGTAAGCTAATAATAGCCCTGGAGAAATTGAATGTATCAGCATAAAGGCGTCCCATGGCTAAAAATTGAATTTGGAAGTGTATGCTGCACAGGGGTGAGCAATGAGGAAGCCGATGTGTTGGCTCAGGCTAAGGTATAGCCTTGCGTTTGCTCAGGGAGGCCAGTGGTGAGGTTTTGCTGTTGTCTTTGTCTGAATCATCAGTTAAGCCCTTTGAGATCCAGTGATTAACTCAGTTCTTTGGGTCCAAACTCTAGTTCTACACCAAGCCATTAAACCCCAGACTAACATCACCTAAAGCACATTATTCCCACTCAGACCTACAGCTGGTCATGCTTTACTGTGTTTATGGCTTTCTGAGCTTTATGACTTTCCCACCAATAGCACCTCCTTTTCATCCCTATCAGTCCTTAGCCCCAGTCTCAGCTCCAGCAAGAGTATTAAGAGACTTGAGCAAACTCAGGTCTTCAAAAGTCATGTATACCAGCCTAGATCAAATCACAGCCTTTCAGTCTGGAGGAGCCAGCCAGAAATACTCAGCTCCAGCTTTTTCAAAGCCAGACACCAGCTGATGCCATTCCTAAACTTGTATTAGTGTCCATGTGGAGCAGCCTGTGCTGTCTTTGAGCCATGAACCCCTAAGGCAGAGCGATGCTTTAGGAAGCACTTGACAGCAGAAATGAGCTTTGTTTATGGTATCATACTTGTCCTTTGAAAATGCCAGTGCAAGGTGCATTTTAGTTTGCCTTTCAGCTATAGCCCAAGCACAGGCTCTGAACAGTGTCCTGTCTTATCTTCTAGTTTTCTTTATGCAGAAGTACAGCAGTAATTGCACATACGAGTCAAGAAATGCTTGTTAATAAATACTACTTCTCTCAAAGCCTCATTGTAAAATGGACACCTCAAAAAACAGACATGTATGTCATGCTGTTGTTGGTATTTTGGCACTGCTTTTGAGAAGACTGGAGTGCAGTAGCTTAGTCAAGGTCATGAGAGCTGTTCCGTTAGGATGATGCACATTTTCCTGGGCAAATAATCATAGTACTATTTATCTCCAAGCTATGTTTTCACAATAGAGTAGAATCAATGTATCTGATTCCAGTTCACATACATTCATTTTACTTACCAGTGGAAATTGATATTACTGGTCTTTGATAAGTACTTAAATTAATTCCTTCTAGACATTTCATTTAATACCTTTCAGCCTGATGGAGTTAGATTAGCAGGACTAACTACTTAAGAGTACTGAAAAGAAAGTAAAACATTTTTAGGATTTGAGACAGGTTTATACATTAGTATAATAAATCCATGCAGTGCAGGTGTTAGAAAGGGCTTCAGTTACTCCCAAATTAGAAACAAACCTTTGATAAGACAGTGTGTGCATCTCTAGACATGAGTTTCCCTGTCGATGGGAGAACAGCATCACTCTGCACACCAAGCTGCCACAATTATTTTAAATAGCACTGTGATATCCCCTCTTCTAGAGAAGGTAGCGTTCTCAGAGTAAGTGGTAATTTAAATGTACTATTTTCCTTGGTTTGTTTAAGAGCACTGTTCAGAGCAGCAGAGCTGCTTTCACTCAGTAGGACCATATTGTTGCCTGAAGCCTGGGATCAAGCACCCACAGGTGTCCAGTCACACCAGGGAGGTCAGATGTGAAGCACCACCACTATATGGCTTTTCTTGGCCGTCTTACTAGAAATTTTGTGGATCTGTTGGCATCTCAATGTCTCCTGCCATTCTGGGGGAGAAAGCCCACAAAAGCTTTCTAATTGAAAGGCATGAACTGCTATCCCCAGCTGGTCTGACAGAATGGGAAACTTGCATGGGCAGTTCATGTTTTACCCACATCACCTCCTGGATCAGAGTCTCAAGGTGTGATTACCCAGTGTGGGGGAAGAGGCAACAGGTAATTTCAGAGTTTTTACTCTGGTGGACACTGCCTGCAAGTAGCTTATGATTTATGTGCAAATGAAACACATCTAAAAAATTCTGGAATATTTAAGTATCTTCCCAAATGTTCTTACTTTTTAGTGAAAAGGTCAGAAAATCTGAATTATTTCTTTAAAGAGAAGATGTATTCCAGTTTTCCATAAAAGCAGTGTCCCAAAGATTTCTTTGAAAGATACACGAAATGTCTCTGATGTTGGTTTTTTCCATGAAAATATGCCATTTTTCAGACAGAGAATGCTAGATCACCCGTTTGTCAGTTTTCTCCTTAATTTATATTTCATTAATAATATTTTGCACTTGCATTTGTTTAAATGTGCAAGGCCTAGATATGTGAAGATCTGGAAACAATTACTGAAATCTTCAGTTTAAAAAATAATCTCTACTTTTCATTCTCTCTTCCCTCCACACTCTCTCCATTCCATTACCCCCCTATGCAAAGTAGGAAGTGCAAGCTTGGAAAACCTGGAAAAAACTTGAATTGAATGTATTTGAGAAATACCTTTTGTCAGAATAAGCAGGAAAACACAGTGTTCATGTGCTGAAATGTCACCCTTCAAAGTACTTTTCATGCAATAAAATATTTCCAGTTAAGCTACTATGAAGTCACTATACTACATTAGCTGTGTGGATGTTTATTTTCCAAACATTTCTTCTAGGAATATGGGTCTGTTCTGTGTGGCTTTGTGCATTATAGCCTTAAATCTGCTTACTTTCCATCTCTGAGTCTTATGGCACCTTCTTGTTAATGGCTCAGTGATAGTGGCACCTTCCATTGCCATCTTTCTTGTTATTTAATTAGTCATTTTACTGCTTTACAGATATGTCAACTAGGAAGAAATGTCATTGTGTACATTACATCTGTGTCTTTAGTATTGGGCATTTTTGGTGCCATTCACAAGCCAGGATTTTTTCCTTTTTCTTGTATCTACATCTGGCAGTAGTCTATGTGCTAACAAAATTTGGCATAATAGAGTTTTTATTCTTAGAGAAGTAAATAAAAATTAGTTCTGAAGTGAAACTGCTGATATTTCAGTTTTCTCCTAAAGGGGAAAAAAAGGCAAAATCTGTTACATTTATATTTACAGTCATTTCCAGAATATTTAAATCTCTGGGTAGACTACAGTTTTAGCAGAATTCAGTGAGATATCCTTGACTCAGGATGCAGGTGTAAAGTAAGTGTGAAATTAGGGAGGAAAGTTTGTGAACATGGTGTTGCTTCTGTCTTTCACTTGTTTACTCTTCCTTGCGAGAACCAAAAAAATGAGGGTAGGAAAGGTCAGAGAGAGGAGATGAAGGAAGTGAGTCTCAGGGTTTCTTTAGCTTTCTCTGCTGCTCCAGGAAAAGCTTTTGCAATTCAAAGAGCACACATTCAAACAGAGGCAGACCAGCACTTGAGCAAGCTCATTTCTCAGCCCTAAAAGGTGCTGTCACAGGTGTGTGTTGTGGGCTTAAGTGACTTCATTTTAGGAAATAAGTAATGCCAAAGGGAAAGTTCCTGTATTGGAGCAAAGGCCAGCCTGCTTGTGTGCATGAGAAGAGGTGGATGGTGCTGTAAGGCTGGATATGCTTGTGGGAGTGCTTATTTGTACTGGGCAGTGGTGGCAGCCGTCATGGATGGAGAAGAGGGAAATAAAGCACTTCCAGAAACATTTTGGTTTTGTCCAATTGCTCAAGACAACATATTTCTAAAAACAACAAACCAAAACCAAAGAGAAGATAATTGCATTTGTGTGCCTTGAGTTAGCTTAATGCAGTACTGTGTTCTCCTAGGTGTGTATCTCTGCTGTCCTATGAAAACAAAATGGTTCTGTATGCGAGCTTTTTGTTGAGTTCCCTCTTTTCTGACTTGTCTGTTGAGAGTCATTCTCCTTAATCTTCTGAAGTGGGATGAATGCACATCAGCATTGCATAGCAGGCTAAAGAAAATTTAGTGATAAAGGGAAAATAACTGTTTTCTGTGGCACTTTTGTCCTGCAGGAACCCTAAATTAAACAAGTATAAAATCTGGGGAAGGTGCAAGGAAGTGGTAGAATGTTAAAGCTCTTAGTCTCCTATTCCTTCTTGAGCTTTTTACTCTCCTGCTCTTTCTGTTAAGCACAAGTATCTCTGAGATTTGTTGCTTTCTGAGAAGAGTCATGTCTGCATTTCTAGCTAAGGAGCATCAAACTCGGCTTAATCAGAGTATTTTAGAGTAAGTCAAATGTTGCTTGCTCTCTGGTGCACAGCACAGCTTTCATTTAAACTAGAGGCTGACATCCAGAAGAAACTCAGGCCATGCTGCTTCTGCCCTGGCTTCATTCCCTTCCTATGCCCTTGGTGGCTGGCATGAGAGCCACAGGCTGCCCTGAGATCCAAGGGCTTCCTTGCTTGCTATGCTGCGCCCCAGCCTTGTGCTGGCAAGTAGGTGCAACATCTGCACCCATGAATCACATGCCTCAGAAAGCAGGGCAGTCAAAGAGGGCTCACTCTTCCCCTGTCATCTTGCAGTTTTCTTTAAAACTGCACAGTCCTCCACAATGGGACAAAATACCTCATTATTTCTCAGCTCTCCTGAGGTTGCATGTTCTAGTGATGCCATTTGCCACCCACACGACAGGAGAGAAGATAAAGGCAAGGGACGCAGTGCTTGGATTAGCTATTGCAGCCACCAAAGTGGTAAAGTTGCTTGTGCATGCTTAAGTAATGACAATGCTGAGGGTAGTGAAGAAGAGTCCCCCAGGAACAGAACATGAACATTAATTATAGGGGGGAAAATATATTATTAACATCAGACTGCACACTACAGGAGATCCCAGTGTGACTATTAAAGGAAATTAATTACCACCTCTTTTTACCTTTCAGATCAACTCTTCTTTATAATGAGAATAATTCCTTCATTGTTACCACTAGTATTATCAACTGTATGAGAACAATTCTTTCCTCGTATTCCATTCACAGCTATTGTGCATCTCTGTGTTTTGAAAATAAATACTTCCAGTGGAGGTATTGCATCCCCTTTAAGGGGAAATTCCCCAGGCTCAGCTCAGGCTGTGTAAAATGGGGCAGTATGCTAAAGTACTCATTCCTCTGCATTGATTCTTGCAAAATACTGTTCTCTGTTTAAATTATTTTCCACGTAACCCACTACAGTAAAATAGAGCAGCTAAGGAGATACTCTTTTTTAGACTACGCCAGCTTCACAACACTCATTTCCAGATCCCAGTGTATTTTCCAAATACATCTTGCGGGAACTCACATGAGAAATTTTTTCTGGCAAAGTCAGATTTGAGGTCAAAACTGGACTAAAAGAAAGCTCATTACAACTTTAACATCTGTAATCCACCCTGAGGAGAGAAATGAATGCAGTGAGCAGGCCATGGATGCATTGTTTCCATTGTACTCTTGATTAACTTATAATTCACAAGTGAGGGACTGTGAAGGAGACTACTGACTGATGGAAGGTCACCAATTCCAAGAGGAAATAAATGATATATAGGCATCCCATTCATCACTTTATTTGTGTAACAGCATTTGGGACTCTGTCTCTGTAGAATAAAGCCCATTTAAAATCTTTTAATATTTTTGCAAAGGCAAGGCCGGGGAGCTTGTGTAATCTCGGTGACAAAAGAACCTTATGTAGAATCCACATCATCCCAGGGCAGGAGGTGACTTTTTCCTTGAAGAGGGTGCTAATTCCCCAAATCCTTCATGATTGTCCTTGGATAAAGGCCAGTAATTTTTGTGATTTTTTCCATGCTGTGTGAAGATCTGCTGCCACCATATTATTTCTAGTGTAATAATAATTCTAAGCTTTGCTCTAAGGTTCACCTTTGCAATACAAGGAGCACTCACTTCTCTGAAAATCCTTTATTACAGCTGTGTCTTCAATTAATGTCAGGTTCCCAAATTCAGGTATAATATAATGATATGGCATCAGTTGATTGCTTTCTTTGTAGAAAAGCAGATAGCCAAATATCTGCAAACATGCATCAAGCTGCTGAAGCAGTATCTCCCTTCACCACATGCAGATGGAAGCAGTGAAACAGGAGCTAGTCTAAGCCTGGAAACAGTAGGAAGAAGTCAGGATAGTCCACTTGTAAAGGCTGTAGAGAGTTTGAGTCAAATAAGACAGAAAACCAGAAAGTGAGTGGTAATACAGATATCAGGGCCAGATGAAGAAAAGCCCTTTGCATATATATCCCTATTTTTCCTTCTGTTACATAATACAGTGGCAATAGGGCAGCTAGACATGAATGAAGTACTTTATTTTCTCTGCAGTTTATTGCAGAAATAATAAATGCTGTGCTGCACAGACTCAAATTGATGTATGTGATCTTCTGTGTTTTTGGTGGCTAATAGGATTGCTTTGGAGCAGGTCAGTGCACATTCACACTTTCAATTGCTTTGGACAAAAGCAAACTAAGTGTACCATGAAAAATGTCATCACGTAACATGGCATCAAAAAGATGATGTATGTCTTTACTGTGATATTTTTATTATGCCTCAGAGAAAATCCACTTTAATGCACAGCTGCAAAAAACCCCACTGGTCTTAGGGCAAAAAAGACACAGACTAACCAGAATGGACTAGCATTTTCTGTCACATAAACTGACATGAGATGGGACATAAGCCGCATCTTTCTGAGTGTTTTGGGGAGGATTTTAGTGGTAAATTTGAATTAATGAAGTCTTAATGCTGCATTTTGTTATAATGCCTCTTTGGAAGGACTGAAATGCTAGATGAAGAAACAAAGGAAAGCTATAGCATGTCTGCAGAGTCTTAGGGTGTGGAGGAATCAAGGCACAATATTAACATAAATTTTTAAACAGCAGAGGTCTTCTTTGTTCAGCCTCCTATGCAACAAATATGACACTCAGTATGACCAAAGGAAAATCTTCAGCCAAATTTCATCTCTGTCATATGTAGAGCATGCAGCATGATTGGAGCTGTCCTGAGTGGGCAAATCCTCACCCAAACCACAACTCCAGTTATCAGGAAACCTCTTCATAAAAGAGGCAGCTGCTGTACTTGGTCATTCTAGCTCCATTTCAGTGACACTGTGTGTAGTGCTAGATCACAATTCCAGGTCAGCTTTACAGAGCTCTAGCTCCACGCATTTCAAAGGACTTAGTGTTGTTTCTCACTGATGTGAGTAAGAGCAGCAACTGGCCTCGTTTCTCTGTCCCAGCTGACGTGCTGGAGGATGCCAGTAGGCAAACGGTGTTTCCCTGAACATCACCTGGATGGGGATGGCTGCAGGAACAGGCTGTTCTCACCAGGGGTGTGAGTGGGCAGGAGGGCAGGTTCATGCACCACAGAGAGGACCAAGATCCAGACTGAGCTCAAGGTAATAGGTTTGATAGTTTAGGAATAAGGAAACAGCAGATACCTTTGAATGCACATTAAGAGCAACCAGGTCAAAGACTTGGTTTGTGGTATTTAGGTTTTGAGAGACACGAGAAGCAGCAGCCTGTCTTCTGACACATGGCGCAAAGCTTTGGTCTCCATTTGAACATCTCTTTGGGTTGACAACCTGTGATCCTTCTTTCAGATATGTAGTGTTACTTCTTTTCCTTCCTTTGGTTTCCACGTGACAGCAGCTGCTTTGGTGTGCAGTTTAGTTCTTCAGGAGTAGTCTAGAGGAGGAAAAGTGTCTGCATCTGTGAAAGGGATAGTACGGGAGGTCAGAGAACATGTGTTTCCCAGGGAGCCTTCTTAATGTACTTCACCACTGACCCAAAGATACACTGCAATCCGTGATAGTCAGTGCAATTCCTAGCAGCACCTGGATTTTCTTTCAAGGTTTCTTACCCAGCTTTGCCCAGTCTGTTATTGCTTGTCTGTACAATCGAAAATCATCCTAGCAGCCAACACAATATAGCTGAAAGCTAGCTATGAATTTAGAAGCTGTGCTAGCTGTTCAGAAATTTATTATCTTTTTTTTTCTGGGTAATGGGCAAGTTAGGACCTTTCGATATTTCAGCAAAAGAGCAGCAGAAAATACCCCTGAGGACAAGCTGTCTAAGCTCTGATCCTGTATCTGAAGTCCAGTACCAATGTTTTCTCTCAAGAACAAAGTAATTCATTCAGCTAAAAGAGAGTGAGATTGACTTTGAAAATTAAAATCAATGCTTTAATTCAATACACATACAATTACCAGCTGTCAAATGGCATGTAATGCACTTTTACTGAAAAAAACAACGGCACAAAAGACGAGAAAGGAGGCTTTGACAAATGTTAGGATTCTCATAATGATGTTTTTTGTGTGGTTTTGAAAGCAAGACTGCAAAGTTAAGCGCTGTAGATGATAGGGCATTATGCAGAGGGCGTAAAAGGACCAATGGTGTTTTTCAGAACACATATCACTGCTCTCTGTAATGCTCTGTTGTCACAAATACATGGTGATTAGCTATTTATCAGCGTGAAAGCACATCATAAAACATTCCACATATCATTGAGTTTCTAATAATCTGTGTCACTGTGAAGATTAATACATTAAGTCAGTCCACAAACTTCATGAAATACATTCCTCTGCCAAGATTTGTGTTGGGTTTGGCAAATGAAGGATGAAACACTGATGAAATGGGAACTACTTTTGTTGACTAGTCTGTGAAATAACACGTTTGTTTTTTCGCTCTTTGACACGGTTTTGAGGGGATTATAAGGATGCCCCTGGTAGCGCTGTCAGCTTCTGAAATACCTCACCTGCCTGCTCTGCTACTACAGTCCTCTTTAGACTGTTTTGGGCTGTCTTACCTATACTGAACCCCTGCAGACCTTTTTGCCATGTGACGACATGCTAAAGACCATCACTGCATATCAAGGTCCGTATTTTCAATTGTGTATGTCAAAAGATCAGCACTTAAATCTGTATTTACCCATTGGACTAACTACCTTCCCAAGCATCCACACATCCTTCAACCCCAGATTTATCACTGCCTCTACTGTCACATGTACTTTCCCAGAGCTCCACTGTGTCTAAGGATACCCTGAAAATCATGTTTTATCTAAAGGATACCCTGAAAATCATGGTTTATCTAAAAGACAACCAGTATAATTACTGTTTCTGAAAACAAACAAAATAAGAAATGAATCAGTCTTAACATTGCAAAAGGGGAATTGTCTCAAATCATAGAAGAACTCTGAAAATCCATCCACATATTAAGATGGCTAAATATACTGCCATCACTGGCAGTGTTTGAACCATGTGTTTGAAAATGTTGCCCTGAGCTCACTGAGTACATGATTTGGAATTAGATGAATGATGAATCTAAAGGAAATACAACTTTCTCAGGTTAGAGTGTGACTGATGAGACCCATCTCCAGTTCAGGGGGGAAGGTGGAAGTTCATTTAGATTGATTTATTAATGTTTTTTCAAGACTCAGTAATGTACTTGATAATTAATGACACAGAAATATGAGTTCAGCTGAAAACCTTCATAAATTAAAAGTATTTAATTTAATAGTAATTTAGAGGATTTTGCAAAGTGCCAGAGCAAGATAACTGCATTTGCAGAGGAAGCAAGATTGAGAGAATTGTCTCCTGGGCTGATGCAAGTAATGCATCTTTATAGCCATGTGGGTCAGAATTCAGTAGCGGTATTACAATCCTTCAGATCAACGTTTCCATGAAGAGAGAGAAAATATATCAGGAAAAATATTCTCTTGCATTTCACTCCTTTCTCTTTAGCTGCCTAGAAATTTACTGTGTGCTTCACACAGTACCCAGTGAAGTATAGTTTAAGACTTCTCATTATTTCTCAGGAAAATGTCAGTTTGAAAATAGCTTAGAACAAGACAGCGGAGTAAGTGAAGCCCAGCTGCAACAGCATTGTGGTTCTTTCCTGTAAAATATTTCTGAGTGATAAAGAGAGAAGAGTGAGTCTGAGGAAAGAGAGCCTTTTAATGCATTTCTGTTCCAACTTTCCCTGAGTAACAATAGCTTAAACCCTTTTGGATACCCAGGCAGTGGCAGTTGGATGCCTGTTTCTCGTGGCCAATGCGTACATCAGGCTTTGGCTGTGGAAAGCGCTCACGTGCTTCCAGATATCCAGTGCCAACCCAGAAGCAGGGCCTCTGACTCAGGCACTGCATCCAGTGCACAGGAGGATCGCACTGCAGTGCAAGGAGTGGGGATGGTGTGTGCTTGGGCGGGAGGAAGAAGCCCAGTGCCATGGTCCCCACAGCGGTTACTCTCGAGAGGAGAGAGTCCTGGCCCAGAGTGCCAGCTGTTGAAGCAGGACAAGGAGAAGCTCTTGCTGCTGGACAGAAAGCCCATAACTGGGTTCCCAAAATGTAAGTCTATCAGCTTCCAGAAGCTGGACCAAGATAGCTGTTTTTTGAAAAAAACAGGGCAGTTAGAGATAAATGGAGCAGCATTGGAAAGGGTGGGTGATACAGACAGATGTCAATGTGCACTGCAAACGTGCTTATTGAATTATCTGTGCAGTTTTCCCATTAATTTAGGTAATATGGAGCATTTCACTTAGGAAAGGTAGGTTTTACTTTTTTCTGCCTCGTGTCCTTGAGAGGGAGGTGGTTTGAAACAGCAGGGTAATAATTTTCAAAGAAGGTAGCAAAAGGGCTGGGGCTGAGATTTGGATGAGGATGTCCCTCTTTTTCTCATGCTTGTTTGAAAAGCCCTACTTTGCTGTGGGGGATTTGAGTGACTCCCTGCAGCAGATTTTAGGACTGGAACATGTTCAATCATGGTCAGAGAGGATAAAGTGTACTTAATTCTCTGCTCTTTAGGTGGTTTACATTGGCAAAGGCTGAAAGATTTAGAGTGCTGAAGTTTACACATTCACAGAGTCTTGGTGTTCAGATTTAACATTATGTACTTTTTTCACTTGGAAGCAGAAAACAATAGGAACCAGCAGAAAAGTTTTCTCAGGATCTTGCCTTTTGAATATCTGAAGAAGGGAGGCTGAGGAGGGAAAAAACCCACCCACAGAGAACTCAAGATTTTTCTGTTTAAAAGCAAAAGATCCCCAGACCCGAACACCCCTGGAATGGTGTGGTGTAGGATGAAGTATAAATTTTTCTAAGTGAAGTGCTGTGACATCAAATTTTATACTACCTTTGGCACAGTTTCTATAAATTGATATCTTTTCACAGCACTAAAGTTGCTACAGTTTCAATAACCACCCTTGAGACTGCTTTAAACCTACCCAACAAGGAGGAGCAATAGCATTTTTGCAAATAAACTTCCCAGTCCATCCAGTGACAACAGCATTTTTCCCTAGGGTCCCCAAAACTGCCTTTGGGATCTCTCTTTTTGTGTGGATTTTTTGGGGGTTTTTTTTGTTTTTTTTTTTTTTTTAGAAAGAGGACATGGGACTTTTCCTTTTCTCCTCATCTCAACTCATAGCCCTTCAATTTACCTCTCCCAGCTGCTCACAAGACTGTGAGCCAGAGGACCCAACCTGACCCCAATCTCAGCTCCCTGCCAACTGCTTCTCTTTCCTCCCTCTTTCTCCCTCTCCCTGCCCTCCCCCAAACTGAGATGCCATACACAAGCTTTTTTTGGTGACACTGGGTAAATATGTAAACCAGCAGACCTACGGTGAGCTGCATTGATGCTGAACTACATCTCTAGAGCCAGATCAGATAATGTTTCAAGAGCTGCAGTTGTAATACTGGCTACTGAATAGATGGGATGCAAAGTACCTTTATTTCTGCAAGATATTTAGTCCAACTTTTTAGGTTATCTGCAAAATTAGTGGTGCATTGAGGGTTCAAGTCCTATTTTTTCATATGTGGTGCTCCAGTAATGGCTATGGCACTCTGCATAGACAAAATGTCATAGAGCTTGAGTTGAGATCTAGAATTATGTCAGGTTTTACCCCCTCCTAGTTTTTACCCTGGTAATTATGAAAGATAGGAAACGGTGTGCAACAACTGATGCCCTTCGGGACGTGGACGCAGACTTAGTGTGCCTATATGAATATTTGACACAGATGGCAAATAAAATAGCAAGTCAACTTCAGATTCTAACAGCAAATTTTGTTGCAAGTGAAAAGGGAAAATGCACATTATGAGTGGAAAGCAGCACCCATCAGAGCCAAAAGATGCTTTCCTCCCAATATCATTTGGCACAGAACAGAGATTATTTTTCAGTTCTAAGTCATACAGTACATAAGTGCAAGGTGAATCAGCACATCAGTATTTCACTGTGGTTTTCTGACTGTCTCTATTCCTTTTCAAAGTTAATATCTGGCAGAGGCATAATTTGATCTTTTGCTGTGGGGCTTTTTAATGACTTCTCTGTTTCTGAACTGCCGCATTTGAGTGAATAAGCTAAAATCTAAGTGCACTTTACACTCTATGGACTGTATCCTTCATTTAGCCTGTGTTCAAGAGAACATTAACCTGAGACTTCCTAAAATCTCTGCTTCATTTTGGTCAATAGGGAAAGTTTAATGTACAATATGAAGTAGGAAGATTTTGGTGTATGAATAAAAAATATTAACAAAAGCAGTTATACTTCTCTCTTGTTCCCGCATTTTATCAGTTTAAAGCTGTTTTTATGCTAATCAGTTCTGGATCACTGGGATGCTCTATGCATAAAATGCAGAGTTTTTCAAGTTGTTTCCTTGTGTAGGATCCTTAAGAGGATATCTGAATTCTGGAGGCAGATCAGTTTTAATTGATTCTAAATAATCAGATTCCGAACTGACTATATATTGATATTAATTATTTCAGGCTCTGCACTTAAATTGAACACACAGCTTAAGCTGTAAACTTGTTCTTCAGAATCCCCTTTTTCAAGTCACAGATATATAAATGGATGGTTGGGATGGGGTTTATTCCCAGAGGACCAAGAGAGAACAATTCTAGCTGCCTTGCAAGCTCCCCATGCAGCACTGCCACACACATCATGTAACACAGCCGTGTTGCACCACAAAAATAGAACATCTATCAATTACGGTTGAAGAGGCAAAGCCTCCCTCTAAAATTCAAGACAAAATCCCCTGAGAATGTTGAAGCCAATAGCAGAAAAAGGGACACAAGGTGCAGAAGAACTGACAAATTAGAGGATTTCCCATGTGGGAAGGCAATATCAGCCCGTAAAGCTGGCCTTCCCTTGGAGAACGATTATGAAGAGATTTTTCCTGTTTCTGTACTGGCTTTGGGGTTGTTTCTCCACATCTTATTTTTTATCATGCTGACCCATAAGAGTTACCACTAACTAAAAATAAAAACCAGGAAGTGCTGTATGTTTGGTACCGTAAAGGTTTGAATTTTCATCTCCTAACGTTATGTTTTTCAAATCACTGTATTCCCAGTAGCACAGCAAAAATCATTTGCTTTAATGCAATTGCTAATAATGATGATATCAACACAAACCTCTGTTTGTTCATATGTTGAGCTCATTGAATAAAGAAGCTTATCATTTATCTGTGTAGAAGCTTTTAATTAGTTTTCTGAATTTACTCCAGAGATTAATGGGCAGATGATATTCAATATATGCATTATTGTTTTAATTTCTTTATTGAGATATCTGAATTTGTATGCTCTTTCCTCTTTGATCCTTTACTTTTTTTCTTTCTGTTAGATAATTGTAAAATATTTGTCTGCAAACAGACTCATAAAAAAACTCCACTAGGCTGTTGCACCTGGGCGGTGGTAGGTGGGTCATAACAAAACAGAGCAGCAAATTCCACTCTGTCAGGGATTATAAACTTTACTCAGAAAATACTTTCTCACTAAAAAGTGTCACTTGCTGGCAGTTTTCAGGATTTCCAGTATGAAGAGGTACCTTTCCCTGCTCACACACAGCATTTCTTCTTTAGGCATTTCTTCTTTAATTGAGATTTTTTTTGACCTTTTCCCCCAGCTGCCACCTTTCCCCTGGCCATCAGTTGCTGTTGGCCACTGCAGCGTGGCTCCTGCTATCCCTCTATATCCCGCTTACCGGTGGGACTCTTCCAGTATGGCAAAGTTGTCCTGTGCAACTTCCTGCTGCCTCCACCCGAGAGGTTTCTCTTTCATGCAGTGGGTCACATCCTCTGCTTACTTGGGAGGTGCACGTGCTCTTGTTGAAGTCCACATGAGGACCCAGAGCAGATGAAGCTCAGCCCTTGGGCTCTTTAGGGAAAAAACTTTGTCTGTCCTTTCAGTAGAGCAGTGGTGTCACTGACTCCTGATGGCAGCCAGTATTCACAGCCCACTGCCATCCAGGCTTAGGGACTGTGCCCTTTTGTTTCCAAGAGAGGATATTGAGCCTAAGCTGCTGAATCCATCTTTGCTTTTCTTAATTTATTGTGTCTTGGGAGAAGGTGCACCTTCGAAGTGCAGATAAAAGGAATGGAAACCCTCAGTAAACAGTGCATCATTTTTCTTAAAAATAATGCCCTGTGTAAATGTAAAGTTCAACATTACTGTTTAGTTGGCCCAGTAGGAGAGGGATTAAAAATGCTTGTTAATGGGATTTAAAAGCAGGAGTTCAGTTATATTAGCTACAAAAATATAATTATCATAATTAAGATTGCAAAGCACTAACGAAGTTCTTTAATAATTATCCTTTTTCCTTAGAGATTCATTTTGTAAAACCTGATTTGAATTTTACATCAAGCTGGAGAAACTTTATCTTTGTAGAAATGGGAACCACTGGTGGCATGAAGGGTCTGAGAAAAGTGGTACTTTGCACATAGCTGGAGTATGGCTTAGTCTGAGACAGGAGGGACTCAAGGGCATAAATGTTCAAGATGGCACAAAATACAGGTGCAGCCTTGGTCTGATGCTGTAGCTGAACTCTTAGCAGGTTTATGCACTCAGACAGAAAACTGGAAGTCTGCAACTAGAGAACATCCATCCCCAAAGTGTCATGCAGTCAGGCAGGTTGAGTGTCTCTATCCCTGCTGTCTTTAGGCTTGGTGATGCCAAGGCAAACCCTGAAACCTTCTGCCTTGCTCTGGTCAGAAATGACCTTTAAACTCCATAGGTTGTGTTACCTGCAAGAGAGACAGCAAGCAGTGAGAGACAGAGCAATAATCTGTATGGTCACAGGCTTGCAGGGTCCCTTCTGAAAAGAAAGAGACAGCAAGTTCTCAAAATTAAATGACATCAAATTGTCCATTAAAAAATATCTCCCCCAAACAGCTTTTTATGATTCATCTCCCCAGATGATTAAATATTTAGTTCTGCTGACAGGGATATGATAGTTACTATAGAGCAGAAAATTTAGTGCAATGTGTGAGTTATAAGCAGATGTGTTATCAAGCTGTTAACACAAAAGTGATGGGATTATTGGTGTTGATATCTGTATTTATTTTTGTAATATTGTATAGGGATTTTTTTCCTGTCACCAGCAGATCTAGGCCACAGCTTTGGCTCTTGCATGGGGCAGGGAAGTTGTCTTGCAGGGTCTCTGCAAGGACAGTCACATTGTCCCCTCATGCCTCCCACCTCCAGGCCTATCAGTGGCAGAGCAGCTGAGCACCCTTGCTGGACACACCATGCTGCCATGCCCATGAGGATGGGGAGGCCCAAGGAGAGCACTCACTGCCTGGCTCAAGTCCCAGTCTGCTCCTTGGAGCTTGGCCCTCCAGTTCTTACTGGTTTGAAGAAGCAAACAAATCCCACATGGGCAGGGAGAGGGCAAGGACACTGAGAGAGGACAGCCCTTCAGCCTAGGTCCTGTTTAATAAGAGGGACATGCTACATCAGGATAGGTTCCTAAAGCTCAATGGAAATTTGGTTTCATGTTTAGTTTCTGCTTTCCTGATGAAATCTCCACAGATACATGTAGTCTGTTATTTCAGTATCTTATATAGGGAGGGAATGATCACAGCTGGTGTAATTGTGACATGTAATTGAATAACACTGTCAAAAAATCAGAATTTATTTCTAGAACAAAGTTTTCTGTTAGCAAAATTACTTCTAGGCCCAGAGCCTTTTAAAAGAAGAGTAATTTGGTTATTTGAGAGCCATCCATAAACACTTAACAAACAAAAAAGCGAGGGGAGTAACACTTAACAATCAAAGAAGTGTGGGAAGTGAAACCAAACTATGTCAGCTCCTGGACATCATGCTTTACATTCCAGTGCCACCTTGTTTAATCATATGGAAAGGGTTAAAATGATCTTGTCAAAACTGTTGCTGCCAGAAAACAAAGAGAATGACTGATAACAGTCCTATTGAAAAAGACTCGTTTTCTGCTTCGTTGGTGTTTCCCAGGTAGTTCATGTCAAGCAAAATAAAAATCCTTGCATTTTTGACAAATAAATCTTTATAGTATTGTACTTGCATAGTTTGCCTGTATCAGCTGAGCATTTGACCATCAGAAGGTCATAGGTCAAATGTTATAGTATTCTACGTATTTTAATATTTGCAGAAGAACATAAACAGATTCTTACAACTGTGAATACTTTATAAATGAGACCCTTTTCAGGAGAAGATTTCAGAGCTAATAATTGCAAAATAATCTGTGCGGTTCTGCCTCCAAATTTTGACCTGGATTTTTCAGAGATACACATACATGAGGGCCTTCTTATAGCAGTAGAGTTAAGCACATTTTAAAGTCTTTGTACATTCAGGACTTCTGATATTACGAGGATTAAAGTTTTATAAATACCTAAAACAGATTAAGAACATGAGAAGTAGAGAGAGAAGAAAAACAGGTTTTACATTCAGGGGCCATTCTCCTGTTAGGCCTTTTTCTTCTTCTTCTTTTTTTCTTTTTTCCCTAATTCTATCATAACGTGAATTTTTTAATTAGCATTTAGAAGTGGCATGATGAACACCTGACATACAGACATACAATGTCAAGATGTGTATCTGTTTATAAAGCAGGAGCAATGTCAATGTAGGGGAGACAGTGCATAAGCTATTTCTAGTACAGAAACCAAAAGCACAATAAAATATATTTCAAGAACATGTATATAATATAGGAACTAATTCAAGGGGACTGATTTGCTTAGGATATGTAGCCAGCTCAGTAGATCCTGAATGACTGGACAGTTGAGGTTGAAACTGAATTCAGGTTCAAACCTCAGGAGGTTTCCAATCCAGCCTCCTGCTCAAAGCAAGGCCAGCTCTGAGGTCACACCAGGCTGCTCAGGGTTTTGCCCAGTCAGGCCTGCAAGGATGGGGATGGCACAGCTTCTCCAGGCAGTCTGCTCTGTTGGCTGGCTGTCATCATGGAGAAAAGTTCCTTCTCTCTTCTTTAAACTTATACCTGTGAGTTTTCACTCTCCCATCCTGCACTACCATGAGGAGCCCAGCACTGGTTCTTCACTGACCCCTTGTAGGCAATGAGAGGACTCTTAGGTGTCCCCAAACCCTTCTCTTGTCCAGACTAAGTCAGTCTGGCTATCCCAGCCTCTTCACATAAGTCAGTGGCTCCAAGCACCACCACTAGGGATAGAACTGACTTTCCTCCTATCCTAAAATCTATCTTTTCTCTCCTAGAAAGCTCCAGACCAGTCACATTATCCTAAATGTGGTATAACAGGTGCTGAATGAAGGCACATAAACCCTTTCCTTCATCAGGCTGCATTCCTGTCCATGCAGCCCAGGGTCCTGTTGGCCATCCTTGTCACCAAGGCACGCCACTGGTTCATGTACAGCATGTTGCCTGCTGCCTTCCAGAACTACCAGGGCCTTTCCTGCAGAGCTGCTCTCTGATCAGTCCATCCCCGGACTGTATCAGAGTTCAAGGCTCTTCATTCACAAGTGCAGGACTTGGCAGTTGGCACCACTGAATTTCATAAGGTTTCTTGTCTGTTCTTTCCTTCAGTCTCTCAGTCTCCCCCATGACAACAGCCCTGCCTTTGAGCATGAAGCCAGCATAAATGACATCCACTTCTCTCCCTCCATCCACAAATCTTGTCATTTCATCATAACAGGCAGTCGAGTTATTCTTGGTAAATCCACACTGGCTCTTTTTGATCATCTTCTTCTCCATGTGCCTAGCCCTGTGCTCCAACAGAACTCACTCCATGATTTGCCAGGGACTGAAGTGAGACTGACTGGTCTGTTGCTCCTTTCTTGAAGGCCAACATTTGCCTGTTTCCAAACATCAGGGACCTCTTGCACCTCCACAACCTCTCAAAATAAGAGATCAGCCTAGTAAAGGACACCAGCGAGTCTCCCAGCACCCAATGAGACAAGTAGTCAGACGCTATCAACTTGTATGGTCAACTTCCCCCAGGCTTCCTCAAGTTCCCTGAGCTGATCCTCCCCTGTTGCCAGTGCTTCTGCTCCTCCCTGCCCCTGCCTCCAACACGGAGGCTGGCCGACCTTGCTGCTGAAGACTGCCTTAAACCAGGCATCAGCCTCACCTGTCCAGTCATTCTGGATCAACAGGTGAGGTTGATTAGGTGGTAACTAATTCACCCCCTCACACACCTCCAGTACTGCAGCAGTCCTGCTGTTCAACCTTTTGCTACTGATGTAGCAGCAGAAGCTCTTCTTGATGCCCTTGTCATGCCCTGCAGAAGTCACTTGAGGTGAGCAAGGTGAGCTTTGGCTTTCCTGCCACCATCTCTACATACCCAATGAAGTCAATGCAGAAAGGCAATACCTCCACCAGGTGATTTTCCATCCCTTGCCACTTTGGCTTATGTGTAAGCTTTGACAAATATTTGGCTATACACAAACTAGCAATAACTAAGTATTTAGCTGCCCTGTGCCTCAGTTTTCTTGTTGAAATGCACCCACTAACTCCAGTGCATCAGCCAGGCTTTGCCAAATCCCTGATCCTAGAGTTGTCAGGTGTTACCATGCAGGGATGTAGGGCCTGAGCCACCTCATGCTCCCCATGACAAGCCCAGGTGCTTCATCTCCTGGCTCACAGAGAAGGCGAGAGGGCTGCCAGCAGACCACTGCAGTCACATCCTCCTCCGTTCATCACACGCAGCGATGTTACCGAACTGACCTACTTTCCCCGTCCGCCCACGGAAGGCTAATCCTGTTTAGCATTGCTGGAAGGGGACGGGCACGCGGAGAAGTGCTCTGAGTTATACAGATGGCAGTCTTTGCTGATTAATGTTAGTTTAATTTGTTTGCCTTTCTGTTTCCAGCCGTGCGAGGGGAGAGCAGAGCAGCGGTTGAACATGGGGATTCACAGCCTGTTCACTGAAGTCTGAATGGCTGTAGTCATTCAGTAGTAATAATAGCAGTGAGGAAGATAAAGAGCATGTATGTACTGATCTTCATCAGAGGTCCAAACACTGCACAAAACTTTACATGTTGCTCACAAGTCAGAGATAAAAGATGCCTCTCACCCTGGCCACGCTCCAGCACGGCATTGCTGACGTCAGGCTTAAACCGATGTGAATCACACTGCATCTACAGAGGGTGCACACCCCAAAATTCAGCTGGCACCAGGGCGGAGGGGGAGCGTGGTCTTCTAACACAGGCCAAAAGGTGCAAGGTTTCTGAAATAAAATAAAACCCCTTCCCACTAGACAGAAGTACTGTAAAGAATAAAACCAGAATATGCTCTGAGCCTTTATTTCTATTCATCGTAATTTCTTACTACTCAGCTCTATTACGTATAACCATCTTCCTGTCATCCCCAGTTCAGAAGAGAGGAGCATTAATTTCTGTCAAATTAATTCTTTTTACTGTCCACATGTAGATTGTTTTTAATATATGTTTTCTTTAAGCCTGTTACCATCTAAAGATTCTTTGTACACATTTGTATGAAACATGAAACAGCCCATGAGGTTCATGAAGTCCAGTATTTCCTCAAAAAGTTTTCGTTTCTTTTTTTGAAGCATCTAAATATCTCTCGTGTAAACAAAATGTAGTAACCTGCTGAATGCAGGAAGACCTTGCTATACACTGTCAGGAAAAAAACTCTAAAGTTGGTCACTTAATAGTGCTTCTGGATTTTTTTCTTTACTCCTGAAAACAGTAATTCCCATAACAATCTCAGCATAACATGACCCATGGTGACTCCAGACTGCCATTCTCCCTCTAAAAAGCCATGTATCTTTCTCAAATAACCATGTATATCATCAGGAAAGTGAATTTTTACTCTCTTAATGTTTCTAAAGGCTAGCCTGTTTACATTTTGATAAATCAATTTTTATTGCTATGGTTAGGAATGTGTCATATTTAATTATGGACTCCAGCATGTTCTTGTAACAGTTCACAGGTTTACATCTGAAAAAAAGAGAATAGAGTGGTAGAGTTCAGTTTGATGTGTCTATGAATCTGTTGATTTGTTCTGATTTGTGTTTGTACAAATCCTTCTGCTGTGTGTTCACACTGTACCTTTCCTGGTGGGATATCTGAGTGCTTCATCCATGTTACAGAAAATTGGATGCTTAAAACAAGGTGCTTAAAATGGTCAGATGGTAACTTCTTGCTTCTCACTCTGTGACCTTTCCTGCTGCTTCCCATTTGCTGATTTTTCTCTTTGCCTTCCAGCAGGGCTTGGAAGGGAAATACTTCACTTGTTAGTGCGATTCATTTCAGAGCTCTGCTTAGCTGAGGGGAAGCAGGTAGAGTTCCTAGCCACAGTGGTGCTCCCCAGGGTGGGCAAATCCCATCTAACCCACGCTGTGGAACACCCATGGGATGATGCCACTGACCAACCACAGTGCCCATAAGACTTAGTTCATCATCACTGGGCAGGGGATCTGGCAGCAGTGCCAGCACAGTGACCAAGCTACACTGTCCCTTGTGCTAGTGGGTGCCTAGAAACTGTGCCCGTGGCTCATGCCTAGAACCTCTCCACTCCCTGTTGGTGCCTTCTTCATGTGCATTGGATCCTACACACTCAGCACAGGGTGCCATGCATGGCTGGATCTGGCCTTTGAGTCCTGGGCCCCACCAAACTTACCCATGTGCCTCCTGTATCACACTGACCTCTTTGCTAACAGCCATTTCCTCCCCTTCAAAGAGGGGACAGGAGAGTGGATGCCCTGTTGAGGCAGAACAGGAGCAATGCTGAGCAGAGATGGGCCCCGGAGGCTGAGCAATGTGTCTGGAAGGCATGGGAGCATACCTACCCTGTTGTTCTGTTTCTTCCTCCTTCACAAAGACAGCAGTTGTTGGGAAGGGTCTTCACAGAGGTCAGAGGATAGTTCAAGGTGTTTCATCCCAGCATCCCAGTTTTCCGTACAAGCCTTGCCCATTCTTTGTCTTTGAGAGGATTGTTCTCCAAGTGTAATATGATCATCTTTAATTAGCATTGGTTGTATTGTTCCAGCATCCCAAGTGGTCTGAGGTGTAAGGCTCAGTTATGTCTGCAGTGGGTGGGAGCATCCTTCTCCCCAGGGCTGACCATACTCGTACAGGAAAAGTGGTGGAATGAATACCCAGGCAAACCTGTGGGGTGATGGAGGCAACACACCACCTCCCTCGAGAGGGAATAGGAGGAGAAGTCCCATCTTTTCCTTGAGCTGCCAAACATAAGGGCCAGGCCAATCACAAACACTCTGATTTCTCACGAAGGTTCCCCAGGCACATCTCAGGACCTCTGAAAGAAATTTACATCTCTGATTTAATGCAGCTGAGTTAAATTAATATTATTTTAAAATTTTGATAAATATCAGGCTGATTTGTAAGAACTGTTAGCTGGCCTTGTGGCAAATTAGTGGGAAATACAACTGATTACCTACATTTGAGTGTCTACAGCATATCCTTATGAGCATTAGGGCAGGAAGGAGTGAAACCAACCTCACCAGCCCAGAAAAGTAGTAGCTTAAGCTCAATAAAAAACATGTTTCTAGCACAGGATAAGGTGATCAGTGCCAGATGATTTTTTATAGTGCAAGTTCTGTGTCAAGTGGGAATAGACTGTATCAAAATAAACATGTGCAACCTTTCTTCCGGAGAGTCCCTGGGGTGAGCTGGCACTCTGCCTGAATTACTTCTTTCCCAAGCAACTATTCATTGTATGAATGAATGTGGGGGGGATGTTTGGGCTATAATTCTCCATCTGATAAGTAAGCCAGGGGTACATGGTTAACAGCTTTAGCCAGTCTTTTGTTTCCAAAATGCCATTCTTCCCCACTTGTGGATATGTGTCTTGCTGTGTGTTTGTAGGAGTTCCTCCCTGATGGGAGTACATGAGCTTTCTCTTCCTTGTTCCAACTAGTTCCCATCTTTTTAAGTGATGGTCTTCACTTCTTGGTGATAATGATGATACTAATGAAGCTCCGAATGTAACTGTCACTGTTAAATACTCTGCCAACAGGAGTTATATCATGTGGTAACCTATAGGTTTCCAAATTCCCTTTCTTATTGTGAAAGGATTTTTCACAGTTTGAGAAATACTTGTGCCACTTTTTTTTTTTTTTATGTCACTTCTTTGCAGGGAAACCGTGGCACAGAGCCTTGGTATTTACTGCCTGCCTCCATCATTGCAATGAGTCAGAATTTTCTCCTAAATCAAGAGACAGTAGGTTTCCAGTTTGCAGTTTAGGACCTTCACAGCTGAGGGATTGGGAGAATAAAATAAAGCATGCAGGTTGCACTAAGCACATACCTAAGCTCCTCGACATGGGTTTCTCTGTCAAGGTGTAAGGAAGCGTCTGTGGGGCTCTGGAGAGGGATGGTAGTACTAGTTTGCAGCAGTTGTATACTCTGATGCGTCTATTTTGTTGAGAACAGTTTTAATTTCATATGGTACATATGTACTAGCAAACCCTGTTAGTAATGCTTATGATGCTCTAGAGATTTTGACATGTGAGCAAACAGAAGCAAAATGACAATTAGATATTGTCTCATGCTAACAACAGCACAGCGGGTCCAGAATTTCATGTCAGTCACTGAGAAACCTTGTTTACTGGAAGCTGGCCATGAATTGCTTTACAGATCTAGCCAAATCCTTGGCAGAACAGACCAGTTCGATCTGTTGCTCTCTCTCTCAAGTAATTTCTGGCAGTGTCATTTCTTCTTGATGGTTTATGGGGTACAGCTGTAGGAAGCCCCTTTCCATTAGGTGCATTGTGCTTCTCCAAAAGAGCCAGGGCTGAGCAGCACCAATACTGACTGTCTCATCCACCTCCATCCTTCCTCACAGCCACTCGGCACACTTGTCCACATATTCCTGCTTTCTATTGGGAATCTGTTACAGCCAGGGGAAGACCTTTAGGGATTCAGGGAGAGCAACTTCTGCTGCTGATACTGCCCCATTTTGATTGTCATACCCTAGATTCAACAAGTGTGCATGCAACAGAACATTTTGTGCTGTGCTGTGCTGTGCTGTGCTGTGCTGTGCTGTGCTGTGCTGTGCTGTGAGGATGGTGAGACACTGGAACAGGTTGCCCAGGGAGGTTGTGGATGTCCCAGCCCTGGTAGTGTTCAAGGCCAGGTTGGATAAGTCCTTGAGCAACCTGGTCTGGTGCAAGGTGTCCTCCCACCATTGGGACTAGATGATCTTCATGGTCCCTTCATACCCCTTAACATCCTGCTGATTGTGAGCAAAGATTTAGCCAAGAAACACTGCAAAATCCTGAATGCTAATCCTGCCATTTAAACTATTGCCCTCTGTATTCTTGAATAGCATAGGTTGGAGTAAGTGAGCAAATAACAACAAAACACACTGAATATTGTCACTGCATTTTAGCCTGAATTATTTAAAAACACAGTGATTGGGATAACAGTTTTATTATGGGACTAAGAAAATAAACACCTAAAATATATGTAAAACACTGGTTAATAGAATTTTGCTGGCCTTATACATTTTCCTAGTCCAAAATATGGATTATGATATGGCTGACTTGCAAGTCAAAAGTCATGGCTGACTGTGGCTGTTTTGTAAGTCAAAACAAATATCTGAAAAAAATCTAAAAACTATTTGGTATTATTTGTTATGTTTTTCTGTATAAGGGAATTCAGCAATTGAAATTCATCAGTTATGACTGAAAAAACTCGTCCCTTGGTCTTCATATTTCCTGTTCATCCTTCATCAAAGAGCTGAGTGCCATTAAGTAGCAGCTTTACCCTCCAATGAGTGACCAGTGGATCTAATTCCTCATAACTCATTTGATAAAAAGTTATGGGGTAGTTTTGTGTTCTTAGCTAATTGTTCTTGGCTAACTGTTGCTCTACCAGGTAGAATGTTGCTGTAAGAGAACTAATAACAGGAGCACCGGTTTACTATTGTTGCGTTTTCACTTTGTTTTTTTCAAAAAATGTTCCTTAAACAGGCAAATTTATGTGTGACTCATATGTGGAAAATAACATGGGCTTAAATAAAGCCTAGCAATTAACTTCCTCCTCCCTTCCAATTTTATTCATGTCTTACATGTTGAGGACTCATTAAATGAGAAACATTGATTGCTGAAAAAGAGTGTTATCATTGCCTGTCACTACACCACTGCTTTGAAAATGAGGCTTTGACAATATCCAGTGGCATTGTGCTGCTGTTTTGGAAAATATTTGTGCGGGATGCAGCAGCATGTGGATTTTGTACCCTAAAGGGGTGGCAGATGCCATGAGAGGTGCAGTAGCACAGGGCTTCCTTCTTGGGCTGAAGTGGTTACAGATCAAGCATCGCTGTCTCATAAGGTTGTGGAGCAAAGGAGGGTGGGCAGTGAGCTAATGACAAGTGTTTCTGAGGCGCTCAGCCTTCAGCTGGGCTGCTTTTGTATTTTTCCTTTTGCCTTGCCTGCACAAATTTACTTAATTTAGCCAGTTCACCCTTTCCTCCATACAGCTCACACTGCTGGAGCAATTGTACTACAAAGCTGAGGTCACAACATTTTGGTGAAAATTAGCAGAAAGAGTGATGGGGATGGGACAGTCCCCATGCTTGGTGCCAGCATGGCTGGGCAGGTGGTCTGACTGTGCTGCAAGAGGGTTTTTTAGTATGGCTTAGGCAGTGGGATTTATAAGGACACTTTGAATTTAAGGTGTAATTCAGTAGAGTTATTACCATCTCGTTTGGCTTTGTGTCAAGATCCACAGGAGAGGATGAAGAGCTTCCCAGTAGGAAGAGCAGAGGGGTCAAAGGCATCAGTGATGCTGGCTTTTGTACTGAAGATGGCTTTGGTGGAAACATGGGGGGCAATGAAAATGCTTTTCAGCTTGAGCAGATCCCAGGCTCATTCAGCCTACAAGTTTGCAGAGAGTAACCGCCACACAAAAAAATCCCCAAGAAGGGGCTGTTTTTGCACTGTGCTGATGCACCATGTGGTGCCTGGGAGCCTTGATCCCTGGCTAGAGACCCTAAGGCTAGCTTAATGCTCAGGAATAACATTACCCACAATGGGTATTTCCTAAAATCAAGGGCTGTGGCATAGAGCACTGCTGACACATTTATCTGACCTGGATATCATCACTTTATTAAATTGAAATAGAGTGACTGTGAGATTAACCTGCAAATAGAGCTAAAAAAATGACAATTCATACTGATTCTTGCATTCCTTCAACAGAAAAAACTGCTTAGACAATCTAATGGATGAAGATGAGAAAGACAGGGCAAAGAGGTGAGTATCTTTTCTTTTATAACTCTCTGTGATGAGCTTGATACTGTTTGTTGCTGCAGAAGCTGTTTTATCCATAATCAATTAATCAAAGAGCAAGAGAGTAAAATACAGTCAAACACAACTTGAAAAACTGCCATCTCACAGACTCCTACTCCTGGCTGCACTGTAAGAAGAAAATAACTTAGCAGTGTTTCCTGTGGAAAATGTTAAAAAAGCCAAGGCATTGATCATTTTCTTCACATGACTGCAGAACATCAGAACTGAAGCACCAGCAACATTCTTCTGCCACTATAATACATCATCTGAGCTTCCAGAGTGTACAAAAATGTTGTGGTTTTCTTTTTTCTTTAAATTTCTTTTTCAAAGAAAAAGAACAGGAAAAGAGGGGTTTTTTTCCCTATTAGAATGGTCATTTATTCATTTATTCATCAATGCCTATCTCTCAGCAATGAAAACACCCAGAAGTTACCTTTGGAGCAGAGAAAGACCAGGAAAAGTCAGCCTTAAACTGGCACAAACCTATATTCACATACAGTCTGTACTCCACTGAGTCCCAGTTGGTGGGAATTCACTGTGAACCCTTTGTTGGGAGAGAAAAGGTGTGTTTCAAGGCAGAAGACCTGTGGCTATGAAACTCTTAGTAACTGTCAGAGCTGACCAGCATCTGCAGAAAAGCAGTTTGGAAGCATTCGAGGTTATCAATGCCTCAGCCCGCAGTTTAATTACTTTAGAGAGAGACAGAGGTTGCCCACATTTTTCCCCTTGGTTCCTTCTAATGAGAGTATTTCCAGTCCAGGCACAAGCAGTTGATCCAGTTTCATCTCTTTTGATTCCTTCTCTGCTTCTTTCCCTCCCCGCAGCTTTGTTTCACCAATATAGGTCAGCACAGGCTGCAGCCAGGCTCAGCTGTTCCCCTTTGCTTCCTTTTGGAGGGTGCAGAAAGGAGCCCACCTTGCAGCACTGCTTCACCTGCTAAAGGCCTGATTATCTTCAAGATATTTGTGTGCTAATTGTTTAGTAAAAGAAAAATTCATTAAATGAATGCATATATGTAAAAAAATAGGATAACATGTATCCTCGCTATCGGCAATTGTCATCACCATCTGCTATGGTTTTCATGCCGTTTGTTCCCAGAAGAAATTTTTGTCGTACCCTGGGGCAGGCCTCTATCAGGGTGCATAAAAAAGTTATAACTTTCAAAATTAGAAAAGGAAACTGCTTCTTCAGATTGTAATTTAAGTTCATGTTGATTTTTAGAAATAAAGCTAAAGTTGAAATGGAGCTTGAAACCATGAGATGCTTCATGAAGCTCTAAAGTCAATACATTATACTGAAACGGCTCAGATTCATTTAAAAGTTACAGGTTTTCTTCCAGAGAGAGTCAAACTTAGGAGAAGCTATATTATTAATGTTTTGCTGCTGTGTCTTGTAAACTGAGGACTCTCACCTGTCTTGTACCACATGGAAAACGCCTTTTTTTTTCCTTCTATTTGATATGAGGACTGGGTCCTGCAGGGCTGAGAAATACCAGAAGAGATTAAAAAGCTCGGGAAATTGTTCTCTCCTGTTATTTTCTTGGTTAAAAGTAGGTGAGACTGAAGATTTCTGGGCCTAAGTTTTTGGGATGGTCTCAAGCCAGGAGGTGAGTTTCTCAGGTTAGGTGTGTGTAGAGATACACATCCACAGCATGTACATCTGCTGCAGTTTTTAGGCGCTTTCAGGTTGTATTACACAGACATGAAAAAAGGATCCGTCCTCTCCTGAGAAGAGGAACTTGCACTCTCACCCTTGTGAGAGGGTTTAACACCCAAGTGTTTAATATTTGGCCAAGATCAGGAAGAACACTGGTTAAATTGAGCCCTTTTCTGCAGCACCTGACTCTCTAAGGCACAACTTCACTGCAACAACCTAAGGACTAAAATGTGGGCATGATGGCACCACAGTTGGGAGTATTGAAGACCTATGTGAGGTTTTCTGATCTTCTCAGGTCAGAAGCCATAGTTTCCTTTTCAGTTTTTTGAGGCTAAATGAGGTTTATTTTGGTTTTAGATATTTATTATTTTTAAACAAAAGGTGTGCTTTGTGCACTTTTTTCTCTATTTGCTCTTCTTTCAGTTTACTTTAATACTATATAATTTTAAAATACTTTTTTTACAATTCAATTGAATTCCAAATTCCAACTAAAACCAGCTTGAAGTGAACCATGAGAAAGTGCTTAATCATGAAGACTACTACCTGCCATTTTCCACTGAAATAAAATGTAAATTTAAGAATCTGAATGAAGGTATGTGGTACAGTTACTTGCATTGATGCATATATAACACACTCCACTGGACAGCCAAAAGAAATCTGAAATTTAGTGTAAAGTCATATTTCATTGTAAATTAGCAAAATGTGCATCTACTGTTCAGTCAGTATCTAAGACAACAAGCAGCATATATGTAAGTGAATAAAAATGGCTGTTAAATTGTTCATTTTGATCATTCTGAATTCAGGCTGTTCTGTATTGCTTTTTGCTGTATTCACTAAAAATCCTGATTTTATTCATATTGTCTATCCTCCTTCTCCTTGAATATGCTGTAATCTTTGTGGAGTAGCAAGGAGGGAGGAGAACTGGGACAAGTAGTATGGAATTAAGACAGAGGTTGTTTGGGCTTACTGTAATTGTATGCCCTAGCAGTGAAGTAAGCAAGGCTAGAAAATAATCTTCAAAGGGAAGTGACAAAAACTCTGTTACTTCATGCATTTATAACTGTACTAAACAAAGTATTTTCAACTGTGCAGGGATAGTTTTTATAATTTTTTCCAATCTTTTCTCATTTTTTTTTCCTTTTCAAAACTTAACTGTGATCATCAATTCATATCTTGGTAGAGTTATTTCCACTAGAGGAGTTTTATATTTCCTTTGTGAATAAAATGTCAAGTGTTAAAAATAGATTCTTCATATTTCTGTCAAGGCTTTTTTCTTTTCTTCTTTTTTTTTCTTTTTTTTTTTTTTAAGCAACACATTCCCTATTGACAGCTTGGGGTTTAGATTATTTTCAGGGAAATCTGGACTCTTTAATCTTAAAATGAACTGAGGATTGAATTATGAGGAAGTAAAATGTTGATATTCTTAATGTTGCCCTGAACTGTAGAGAATAGGATAAGGCTGGAGCTTTTCACATCTTGTTCTGACAGCCTTTTGCAGCGTAATAAGAGCAAGCTGAAATCAGTCAGGCAGTATCCACCCAATCTCTTGTGTTCAAAGCTGTAAAATAATCAAGCATTGGCTTCTATCCAGTGTATCTCCAAGTGTGTTCAGGGTTGAGAGCAAGACAAACAAAAATTACCCTTCTGTCAGTAGTAACATCTAGAAGCCTCTGTAGTAATTTCTCTGCTGAAAATGTTTATTGCTATCCTGGTCCTCGCAGGGGACCATGTAGATGCTGGGCTAAATTCTGCTCTGATTTTCAGCAGTGTGTATCCAGAGCTGCTTTGAGGCCCAGCAGAGTTAGCTGGGACTGAGAAAGTCAGAGTGAGAACTGGCCTCTTGGCTTTTCTTTTCCATCTACATGTAACCAGATTTTTCAGTCTTTGCGTAATCGACAAGGCAAATCTCATCTGCTTGAGGACCTCTCAGAAGAACAAACAAACCTACTGGGCTATACTTGTTTCTATTTCCACTTCCATACAGAAGTCCAGGTGGTAACCTCTGAGTCAAACTGTTGTGGTATTCATGAGAACAAGTCAGAAAATGCGTGTGTACAGATTGGCATAGGGTTAAAAAAAAAACCAAAGTGCGCATGCTGAAAAGATTATCAGCAGCCTTAATGACAGTATTATGATGGTGCCAAAACACCCCAAATGAAATCAGATCCTTTCTTCCTTTGAGCTCTTGAAACACAGCAGCAGAAGCAGGCTCTCTCTCAGGAATCTGCAATCTAAACAGACAAGACTGGTGAAGAAAGCTGTCAAGTCTTTGTTTTAAACCTAGAGATTAGGGCACTGACACTGATTTTCCCAGTGGCACACAGATTAAGGGCAAGCACTGCTGGCAATTCCAAGACCCCAAGTCTGGCAATGCATCCCAGCCTCAGACAATCCATGCTGATACCCTCTCTCCTGCATGTCATTGTGACCTTGGAAAGGAGGCTGAACAAAGTGGCGTACTAACCAGATGGGAGCTGCAGCAACTTCTACTCAGGTCTCTGATCTTAATGACTGGAAGACAATATCCTGATTCTTCTCTGCCAGCCTGCAGGTAGGCAGAGCACCTGTGACTAAAGTGGGCAGGTCCTTCTAGATCAGTCCAGCTCCTGTGCAACAGCTGCAGGACTGGGGTCCCTCTATTCTGTTAACACTGCACAGATGGGTATGATCCAGTCTCTTCTTTATGGACAATTTTTCTGTTGTCACAGTATTCCTATTTCTTCTCACTCTGAGTGCCTCCCCAGAGACTGCATGAATTTTTAAGATCCTACATATGTCTGGGAGATGGACAGAGCTCCTTCAACTACAAGCTCAATGCTTCCCTGATAAGCTCAGAGTGTCCAGAGGCAGCACAGAGGAGTGAGCAGAGCCTCCATCTCCCCACTGGGCATTAAAGGTGGCTCAAAGACAAGAGCAGGAGGCAGGAGGTGGGAACTATTGCCTCTTTCTTGCTTCTGCAGCTTTGCTGGAGTCCAGTGTCAATCTTCACACACTGACACGTTCAGCAAGCTAATTTTATGTAGATACATTGCAAAGAGCAGGTACATGATCATTTCCCTTCTTGCTCTGCTCATCCTTTGTTTCTTTTCCCCTGTCTACAGGGCTTCGCGTAACAAGTCTGAGAAGAAGAGGCGCGATCAGTTCAATGTTCTCATCAAAGAGCTCAGCTCCATGCTTCCAGGCAACACTCGCAAAATGGACAAAACCACTGTGCTGGAAAAAGTCATCGGCTTTCTGCAGAAACACAATGGTAAGATTTAGTGCAGCTCTTCATGCACTTGCCAGACAGTTACTATAATATCCTGTTTCCTTCAGTGATTATCAGAGTGGCTCGAGGGACCTAAAAGTGCCAACATAAGGTATTTGAGGTTTTTTCCAACATCATCAAAAAAGATCATTTGCAGACACTGTGCTGCCCAAATCCATCTCCTTGTTTGCTCTTCATTTGAAGACGGCTCTCAACCTGCTAGAGAAGGGGGCAAATGGCAGCAGCTGAGGGAAAGACGGCAGCTGCATGCATGCCCTGCAGCACTCATGAAGAAGACAGATGCTTTGAACAAGAGAGATTTGGGATCAGAGGGAAGATTCCATTACTTGAAATTTGCAATATTCTGAGCAGAAGAACAAAGTATTCGCCCCAGTTTCTCTGCAGAAAAAATGCAGGGAAGCAATCTGTTCAGCACCCCAACTCCTCAGTGGACTGTGTAGGACTCAATTTTCCACACTGAGTAGAAAACTCAGACCAGAAAGTGCCTCCTTTTTTGAAGCTGGCCTCAGCAAATTGCATCCACAGATAGTTGACATGCTTCACCCAGTTTGCATAAGCTACATCACATGTGCACAGCATCCAGTTCCAGTAGTCAAGGTGAGCACCAGAAAGCTGGGAGTTCATTTTTAAAATGCTTGCACCAGTGACAGTTAAGTCCCTTAGAAATGTACCTTCACAGAGGGCAGAGGAGATTTCTGACCTTGCTGATCTAGTCTCTTTGGTCTAGTTTGTACTCAGAGTGGGGAATGTGCACTATGGCCTTCCTGATGCTTTGGCATCCACCAGTAGTGGTCAACTGAAGTGCTCCTCCCTTATAAATCAGGGTACTGATTCAAAATGGGGCTCTCCTACTCTGCCCCTATGAGGAAGAGGCTTCAGTGGGTGACTGTGGGGAATGCCCCCGGTCCCAGAAAGCAGGGGTCTCACAAGATGGTGAACTACATTGCCTAGCTTACCTTGGCTCATCCAACACCTCCTTCCTGGAAAGACCATTAAAACTCTTATATCATTACTTGAAACAGAATGGAGTCACAGATGTCAGTCTTACTGAGGAAATAAGTATAACAGTTCTGGCATTAGAGTGCAGCTTCTCCTTAAATGAATTTTTACCACCGACAAGATAGAATCCTATATTTGTTTAGGTTGGAAAAGACATTTAAGACCAATGAGTGCAACTGTTATGGTTTGTACAGGAGGGGATGACCAAGACGTCTCAAGGTTTAATAGTTATGTACACTTTTAAAAAAATTATAGTAATAACTCACCTTTTTTTTTTTTTAGCTGCCCAAGGTACAGGAAGATGTGAATATGCTCAATTATAAAGCTGAGCAAAGAACAATCACCCAAGATTTGAAATAAGTGCATAAGTGTAGCTGAAGGTCCAAATAATTTACTCCAAAAGGTGCTTTTCCTTGAAAAACGACTAGATGAAGGAAAGCTAACAGTCACAAATCTTTCCACAGCAATTGGGTCAAAATGTGACTGGGGCTTGTGCACTTGCTAAAAAAAGCAAATGTTATCTATTTTTAAAGCAGATTAGTAGTCACAGAATATAATACAAAGCATCAGCATTTAAAAGTGTTGATTATCCTCAGCATACTTTGGATCTGGTTTATTGAGTCATGTTCCCCTTCTGTTTGGTAGGCTAAACCAAGATTTTAGTCATAACAGAGGAGAAGGCAAATTTTCAGATTTTTTCCTTCATAAACAGCCTCCTTCATTATAATCCACAGAATCTCCCAAATCTCAAGTAATTCTCCCAATGCCCACCATTTCATGTACATTGGCTTTTCCAAGCTACTGATCTGCTGAAAGTATCCTATATTCTGAAACTACATTAAATATCTGATGGACTCTTTTTCCTTAGTCTGCTTTTCAAACCTGTGTGTAAAACCACAGGGGGGTTGTGGAGAGTTGCCATGCTGCCTGTGACAGCCCCCAATAGTGCAGAAAGCAACTCAAGTGAGCTGGTAGAAGCAAATGCCTGCATCTGCACTAATACAGCCTGAACAGAGGATTTGATTTCTTTCTTGGTGACAAAATGCACTGGCACTTGTAGAAATTTACTGTCTTTAGTATCATTTTTCCGTTTGTGTTTCTCTGGCCAGTTTGCCTATGTGCTCTGAATACAGAGCATTGAGTGTTACATGCTCTGGAAGTGTTAATCAACAGGATTAATTAAAGTGCTAATCAACAGGAGGTGCTGAAAAGAGAAGGTTCTGTGCTCGCCATCCCCTCACTACTAGACCTGAGTGAGGGAGCCCTCCTAGAGAAGCACAGTGAGCAGCAAACTATAAACCAGGTCAAGTTTCTGAAAATTAGAGCTGTCCCCCAGAATCCTGTTTGACTCAGAGCTAACATAAGTGACTTTTTCAAAGGCAAACAGTGTTACCAGCTATCCAATACAGTCCCCAGTTTCAGTGCAGTCTGTGAGTTGTTATCCTGGTGTGTCTGCACTCCTCCATGGAAAGCCCTCCAGGAGCAAGCCCTCTGCCATGGGGTCAGGATAGGACAACAGTGGGGCAGATCTCCTCCTGGGGCCTTATGTGCTGGCAGCACAGGGGACCCTGCCCTCCTGACAGGATTTGGAATGAGATGCTGGTGCTCCATTCCTTCACCTAGGCTGCTCTGCACCATGTGGCTGAAGGTAGGGAGAGGGTGGTGGCATTAGCACTGATGTAAAGCTGCTGCAAATGCTTGTGATTTGCTCTCCTTTTGGAAAACAGAGCAATAGCTCTGCAGTTTGGGGTCACAGCCCTTTGGGGCTCCTCTGAAGGAGCTTTCTTGCTCTTCTGTTTGGCACAGAAGCTTTAGGCTGCAGCCTCTCCAGCATCCTGATTTTGAAGCTGTAAATTGTAAATAGCAATTGGACACATGCTAATCCTTGCCTTGATTTTAATTTCATGCAAAGTGGTTTTATCTTTTGATCAATACCCCAGTAATGCTGCTTGAGTCCAATGGCCTTGTGAATACAAGCTCCCTCTGAAGTCAGTACAAGCTGACTTGAGTAAAAAATGTGGAAAGCATTTCAGGCTTGAAAACTGCAATTTTTGAATACAAAGGTTATTTCTTTCTTTTCATAGTGACTCATATGTAATATTTCAAGACAGAAGTTAATTAGAATTTTAAAGATGTAAATATTCTATTTGTCTAGAAGTCTCAGCGCAGACGGAGATTTCTGAAATTCAGCAGGACTGGAAGCCTTCATTTCTCAGCAATGAAGAATTCACCCAGCTGATGTTGGAGGTAAACATGCACATACACCTTTCCCAGTTTTGTCTAGCACTCATGGAAATGCCCATGCATTTAGAACAAACTGTCATCTGCAGTTCCAAAAGAGGAGGTTTTGGGAGCTGCTGTATTTGACTATCAAGCAGAGCTGTCACCTGTTGCTCTTTCCTCTCAGCAGTACCAATGGCCCGGGACTGCTGCAGCCTGCAGAACTGTGCAGCAGTTCCCAAGAAAAGCAGCTCAGGGCAAAGGTTCAAATCACAGGATTTTTTTGGTTTTTTTTACAAACAGAGGTGAGGTAAAGGGCACATGGCTGTTTTTCTCCTGTTCTTGGAAGGCATTGTTAGCATCTAATATTTATGCAAGATTAGCACCTGAAACGCAGTGGTGTCGCGTCCCTCTAGTGCTAGGTGCTGAACAAGCAGATAAAGCCTGACAGCTCCTCTTGGCTTGATGCAGTTGGTACTTTCACTCTGATTTTCAGGGCCCTTATCAAACTATATTTCTTATAGTTTCTTATATTTCTTCTTATTCTAGCACTTTGCAGTCATAGCTTTTCAATTATGGCATAGGTTCTTTTAATGCTAGCTGGGATTTGAAGGGAGGCGATGCAATTGTATTTATGTAGGTTCAAAATGAAAAGCAAATGAGTTGCTAGAATGCATTTTTCTCTCTCAGTAATAGCTAGAACTGCCTTTAGGCAGGGTCTTCTCCTGTACTGAACACACAGATGTTGCATAGCCCCACAGTGTCCTTTGAGAACAAGCTTCTTCTCCCACAAATGATGTGAACATGGCACATGATCCAGGCTCTAGTGGTGGGCAGGGAAGGATGTTGGGGAACAACTTCACCACCAAGGAGTGGCATAAAGCAGGAGCACGTTGCTGGCTCCCAGAAGCTGGCAGTCCTTTGGCCATTGCAATTTGTTGTGATGAGACTCCCCTGGACTAGTTTTATGAGACACTTTGCTCCCATTGCTCTGACAACCGCCCATTTCCATCTCTGTGCACAGGAACTTAACACACATAACTCCTTCAGTCCGCACTGAAATATGCCCCTCAGATAGCAGTAAATTGACTGTTGTTTTGACAGGTTGGGTCTTTGTTGATTCTACTTGTATGTTGCACAATTTTAGATTAAAACAATCACTTTTGGTTTCCCAGCTTATAAATCACCTCCTTGCTACTGTGATTTTCCATGCCCTTCAAGATAACATTGGGTATTGGGATGTCCTGTTGTGACAGATGTTCATCATTCCCTGCTATTTTGCCTTTCTACTAATCTTATTTTATTAGCATTTGGACATGACTGCTTGAAGTTTTTCCCATCCTGTTATTAAAAGATGGGTAGGGTTTTTTCTGAGCACTAATTCAAAAGACTCAAGGCATAATTGACTGCAGTAATATATCAGCTTTCCTGAAAATGGCCTTTTCTTACCACATTGAAAAGGCTGTCACCAAATTACAGTGGCCATGAGGCTCTGTTTGTCTGTCTAGGACTGATGCAATAGTAAAACCTTTGAAGATGAACATGCTCTCTTAATGTTGGAATGTCCAGTTGCAAGTAAATAAAAGCAGAGTTATATATGCACACATTAACTTGATTTTACCACAAGGTTCTGATATGAGTCACTGTGTGTAATTTGCATTAGATACAACAGGATATGAAATAAAGACTTGATTTTTTAAAAACTAACAGTCTTCACCATAGTAACGTGCACAATCTAACTGCCTTGTAAAACCACTGCTCTCTTCTATGGGTTAACAGCTATCATGCTTTTTTAGAAAACAGCTTGAATGTACTGCACTAAAGAAAAACATATTCTCTGCACCTAGATTAACAAAATCAAACTAACTATAGCAGCTGGAGGGTTTTCAGAGATGCTAAACACTCACTCTTCTACTGGGGTATAAGTTGTTGACTTGCTTTTCAAAGGATTGAAGCACCAGCAGATTCCCATTGACTTAAATAGTTGTGGGTGCTCAGCATTCTCTGGAAAAAGGAACATATGTTTGTGTCTTTATTCAAGGCTTTGTGTTTTCCTTTTTTTTTTTTTTTTTTAAACAATTAGCATTTTCCAGTGTTCTCAGAATTCTTTCCCTTATTGAAGTCAGTAGGGGGGGAAGGATGTGCTGGGTCTTACAAGATCAACTGCAAGTGTGGCTTGGAGGCAGGCCTGGATTTGTGGTATGATTTTGTAACGCCGTGGCTCTCTGGTCAGGCTGTTTGCAGTACACCTGTCTCCTGAGCAGGTATGGCCACTGGAGCATTGTCAAACACTGCTCTGTTCAGTAGTGCTTGCAGTGCCTTTGCTGCTCAAATACTGCTGGCAAAACTGACTCCAGAACATCAGGAAGGATTCGGACTTGCTCCGCTTGAAGGGTTGGGAGCCTCACCAGTCACTCCCTAATGACCATGGGATAGTTTTAATGCATTATCTGAGCACCTACTGTTGTGTCTTAATTTTTTGAGATGTTCTTCTTACAGTGATCTGAAGATCATCTAGCTTTAGTTCCCTCTGAAGAGAATCCCCCAAAAACTTAAGTTAATCTTGCCTTAGATCTCAAAATCCACCTAGGTTTAATTTTGAGCAAAACTTAGCTCAAAACTTGGCAGCTCAAGCTAAAGAAGAGACTCATTTTGAAGGTGAAATTTCTCCTGTGCAGAGGGTGGGGTAAGGCTGACATTTCCCTTCAGTCCTAGGAGTGGAGGGCCTTACCACAAGATGGGACCAAAGTGAGGAAGAAACTCTGCAGAAGGGTGAATTTGTCTTGGAATGAGTAATCTAATACCATGACCTTTAAAATAAATCACTCAATTAAAACTCAGGCTAAGGATTATTTGATCATTTGCATTGCTTTTACTTACATGAAAGCCCAGTAATATACAATGTTACATTAATACAAACTGAGATTTATGGGGTTTGCAGAGAAGTACCATTTTGAGATAGGACTGCATCCTTTCATCGTCCTTTGATATTTACACAGAGCTCAAATGTTCATTTTAATAACTTCCAAGGGATCCAGTCTTAGTCATTTTGCATTATTAAAATGTGTGATTAATTTAAAAACTGAGACATGAAATGTTCCTGTGAGCCCTTTGTTGCTTCAATAGTAGGTTTTACTAGACTACAAAGAGTCTTGTAAAAGTTAAATCAGACTGTAAAATCAGAGAATTACTGTTCTGCAACTTGAGATAACATTCCTACAACTCGATAACAATATGGTGCCAAAGTCAAACTGTTTTGATCAATACATGATGAGATGTCCTGTTTACACCACTCATTCCTATTAAAGCACTCTCCACTTGTCTGTTTTCCTTAGGCATTAGATGGCTTCATTATAGCAGTGACCACAGGTGGAAGCATCATCTATGTGTCTGACAGCATCACACCTCTTCTAGGGCATTTACCGGTGAGTAATTCTGGCATTGCCTTTTCTACTACACATTGTAGAATTGGGCACTGCTCTTGTAGGAGCAGTGTAAAACAGTGCTGGGGGTGGTGTTTTCCTAAAAATGTGGTGAGGGAGTTTGTCCCTGCATTATGCTGGCTGCTGCTGTTGCTCAGCTCTGCATTCTCTCTCTGTCTGATTCATATCCTTCAGGTTTTTGTTGCTATGAGGCACTTCAGCTTGAATGGAAAAAGCTCTGCAGGAATAGTCTGGCCAGGGGAGGGACAGGGTGACCTGGCTGATCTTTTCCATCTCTGATTTCTAAGCTAGCAGAGAATAGCACCAGTGCTGCTGGCAGCCCAGTGAGGAGCTTGTTAAGGGCCTTATTCTGCTCCCAGGGAGGTAAAGGACAAAAGCCCCATTGAATTTGGGGTTAGCTGGAGGCTGCTGACAGCTCTCCCTGCAGCTCCCCTGTGCCTTCCCAGGGGGAGCACACTGCTCCCAGGAGCTGCTGGTGGAGCCGATGCTGGGTGCAGCCCTGCACCAGTGCAGCCGATGCTCGGCACATTCAGCTCCTTTTGTCTGTGTGCTGCTCCAGGAGACACTCCTGTGCTTTGGCTTGGGCTGGAGGAGCAGGGGAGAGGGACTGCTCCAAACCCTGCTCCTGTTGCTAAGGCTGCTCTAGGAGAAATGGCACAATAATTATGGATTAATCCTCACACTCATTTTTAGTACCCTGGTCTCAAATAAATACATGCCCGGGAGAAAAAATTAGCTGCCAAATCATTATTGTACTACCCCCTGCCATGTTCTTAAGAAAATTACAATTCTCTTTCTCTCATTTAGTTTTTCACCAAATATGTGTTATGTTTTCCACCCAGACAAATGTATTTCACGACATTACCTTGCTGGAATAAGCACAAAAATTATTTTCTTCTGAGACAAAGGGAACTTGATGAAAGAGCAGCTCCTGGTAAATGCAAAAATATTGCTATGCAACAACAGATTGAACTGAGTCTATCTCTTTCAGTTTTCTTTCATCCTTAACAGTTCAGAAGACCAGTACTTGACTATTTTCTGGCATTTGCCTCACTTCAAGGGTAGGGAGAGCTCCGTCCTACACACAGGCTATGGGGTTTTCATACACTTACTGATTTCCATGAAATTTCCTTCTTTTTCATCATTTGGAGGTTTCATTGGTATCCCTTTCAAATACTGATTCTTAGTGGACATGATGGATCTGTGGAGGGAAAGTATTCCTCTTCAGGAAAACACATTTCAGACCCTGTGCCTGAAGTCTGAAGCCCTGACTGAACATGGATAGATTCAGGTTTACAATTCCTGAGTTGCACCATCAGAAACTAAATTGGTTTTCTCTTCCAAAGACATGCTTTGTGTGATAACCTGACATGGTATCCAGCCCAAAATGAGGAAAAAGATGGACATTACTTTTTGTTTGCATAGAAGCAGCACATGACAGTCCAAGTCAGGGACCAGCCTGACCGGGCTGCAGGTGGAGCAGACCTTCCTGGAGCTACTGGAATGGTAATGGTTAACAATGGCCCCACCAGCCCACACCTGCAGAGGAAGCATCCCAGAGGCCATAAGTGAGCAAGGAATAAAGGCTTCTGCCTGAGCCAGGTTGGCAAATCACTATGGCCATGGGCAGGGGCCCAGCTGAGGGTGCTTCTAGGAGCACACTAGGTATTTTAGTCCTCTGTTGCCCTTGTCATCTGTTTTTTTTTAAGTTTTAAACCTGATCAGAGTGCAATCTGGAAAATCTATGTGGCTTATTTTGTTTACCTCGAGGACCTATTTGTAAGTTAAATTCAGTCACTGTTTGAGGGACAAAATACCAATTCTTTCTCCTCTGTGACAACAGAGAAAAAATACTCTGAAAGTCTTCTGCTTTGAACAATGAAAGGAATGCAAAACTGGGCAGAATGCAGAGCGGGCTCTCTGAGGGCTCCTCAGTTAAGAAAACTGATGTATTTTCTTTCATTAAAATCATGAAAGTTCTAGTGCTGAGAACAAATATATCCGGTTCTCTTTAACACAGATTCCCATACTTCCATGGAGAATTTTCAGACACAAATTTCCCCTGTTGTAATTCTAACTTTTTTTTTTAATGAGGTCTGGAGACTACTTGTAGGGTCAGTTGAGATGAAGAGGTCTAGCTCACATGGTAGGGATGACTCTGAAGTGAACTCATTGAAATCTGACCACAACTCATAGCATTTGCCAGTCAGATGGTACACTATGACTCCAAGAATATGCAGTCTCTTGAGAAGGGTCCTCCCTGTCCCTTCTTGCCTGCTTTTCCAGAGGGTCCCTGGCAGGGTTGATATTTCTCCTCAGAGGCTACCCAGTGAAACTCAAGGAGCTGCTCTGCTGTGTTGGGTGCTTAAGGTAAACCTCAGGATGGAAGACTCCAGGGCATAGCACCTTACAGTGTGCTAATCATGCTGTGTTGCTGTTACAGGGTAGCAGTGAGAATCAGTGCAGGACACACAGGCTCATACAGGGGCCAAATCCCAGCACACAAGTGCATAGCCATCTTTATTTTTTGTGTTGATGGGAAAGAAACTTGTCTCATTTGCAGCCCTCCACCATCCCTTTCCTAGTCACCATGTTTGCTTAGATCCTCTGATTTTTTTTCTCCCTGCAGCAAGAATTTTTCCACCTAACCACTACCCCCATCCTGCAGTAAAAGCAATGAAATTATGAGGAAGGAGTTCCATTCTGGAATACAGCTGTTTTGTTGAAACTGCAGAAATATTTTAACTATGCATCCCATTATTGCAGAACTTGATGTATTGTATTTAGAACAGACTGGCATCCATGTAGGCAAAGGTGTTCTTTGCCTGCCTTAGCTTTCAGGAGTAAATACTCCAAAGCTTTGCTTAGCAGGATCTATAGATTGGAAGATGCAGAGTAGATTCCAGGCTTAGCAGTATAACTATGCATTAACATAGTTCATCTAACAAGCCTGCCCACAGTCACTGTAGTTTATCTATAGTCTGCTTTGCCTATCTCATTCAGCATTCTGTCTCAGCCAGAGGCACAGAACTGCTCACTGCAAGAATAATTAGACAGAGCTGCAAACCATTCCCCTCTAACTGATCCATTTTTATCACTGATGGTCAAATTTTGTAAATAGTATCAGGTCAGAAAAGACCTGCAAAATCATCAAGTCCAACCTTTGACCTACAACCAACATGCCCACTAAACCAAAGTGCAATGTCCACTCATTTTTTGAACCCTTCCAGGGATAGTGATTCTGCCCACTTTCCTGGGCAGCCTCTTCCCATGCTTAATCACACTTTCATGAAGAAATTTTTCATATGTCCGGCCTGAGCCTCCCCTGGTGCAGCTTGAGTCTATTTCCCCTTGTCCTGTTACTGGTTGCCTGGGAGAAGAGACCAACCCCACATCACCACAACCTCTTTTCAGATAGTTTTAAGAGTGTGATACGGTCTCCCCTGAGCCTCCTTTTCTCCAGGCTAAACAATTCTAACTCCCTCAGCTGCTCCTTGTAAGACCTGTGCAACAGACCCTTCCCCAGCTCTGTTGTTCTTCTCTGAACACGCTCCAGCACCTCAGTGTGAAATGAATTGAGCAGTCCAGAACTCGACACAGCACTCGAGGTGCAGCCTCACCAGTGCCCAGTTCAGGGGACAATCCCTGCCTGGTCCTGCTGTCACACTGTGGCTGATCCAGGCCAGGTCACCATTGGCCTTCTTGGCTACCTGGGCACACACTGGCTCATGTTCAGCTGATGTGGACCAGCACCCCTAGGTTCTTTTCCCCTGGGCAGCTTCCCAGCCTCTCTGCCCCAGCCTGTAGCACTGCCTGGGGTTGTTGTGACCCAAGGGCAGGATGTGGTGCTTTGCCTTGTTTGACCCTCATACAGTTGGTCTCAGGTCTTTGATCCAGTGTGTCCAGATCCCTTTGCAGAGCTTATCTGTTTCAACACCTACCTTTTTGCCATGGCATCAGATGTCTGCTCTTTGGGAATGGTGCAGAATTAGCTATGAATAGCTTGCTTGGCATTTTCTACTGTTCCAGTGAGACAGTGGAATATTTGCTTCCACCTCTCTGTTTGACTTAGCAATGTATTCTGGATTGACATATTGATTCAAAAGCATAGTTGAAGTCTTGATGTGTACAAGATCCAGAAGTTCTGTTCTGTGCACTGTTTTACAGGTGTGCCAATCCTCTGCAAGAGGCAAGAGTTTGGAATTGGAGTTTGGTCACAGTATGGAGACAAAAGATTTCAGTTAGAGGAGTGGTGATGGCTTACATTTAGTTTTCCTTCAGTTACTACAGAATAGATGGGAGACTAATTAATCTGGTGGCATAATTGTCATTTACAGGGAAAAAAAAATTTCTGAGATTGCACCTAAGCCTTGAACAAAGCTCACCAGTGCAGTTTCCTGTCAAAGGCTCTCTTTCTTCATATGCACAAAAAAAAATTATATGAAACAATGTCCTACATTTTGTGAAGTATAGTATGTGTATACAGAAGTGTGTATGTAAGTATTTATACATATATAAAAAACTTTATCACATACTGTATCAGTAGGATTCACATTAATAAGATATAAACTAAAGCCACAAAAATAACTTTTGAGTACTCTTCACAACATATTCAAGTAATGAGCGTATATAATACTTATAACTGAATCATCTAAAGCAATGTATTCTTGTTAAGGTGTGCGTATAAAGCATAGCACTCTTGATTTTTAAAGTCTGCTCCATGAGTTTCACCACTCTAAACAGGAATGAATAGAAAGCAGATGGAAACCAAAGCACAATCTTACACAAGTAGATGATGGTTAATAACTTGCCAGTCTCATACAGAGCTTACATGTTTTCAGCATGACTGTACAGTCTGATAGAAGCTGCTCTGATGACACACAAAGCTGTGTCAGTGTGCCAGCTCAGCCTGAGGTAGTCTCAAGTGGGACAGATGTGAGTCGATGCCATTGGAGGGTCACTTTATTTCAGGCTTCCTTTCAGATATACTCTGTTGGGTTAGTCACCACACTGAGCAGAGGGAGACCTTCCTCTTGGCAGCCCATGACAGACTCGTTGTTGTCTCCACTCTGAGCCAGCCATGGCCTTTTGCACAAATCCATCTCCTCTTTCCATTCCCAAATCTCAGTTCCTAGATGTTGGATGGATTTCAGGTTCAAGCCAGCTGATCATGGGGCTGGAGGCACATGGACATTCAGCTCATGGCTGGCCAGAGGAGGGCTTGTGTTGGTGGCACTGTGAAGTCCCCCTCCCAGGAGACTAACTGCTGTAAAGTCATATCCAGACGTGGAAGTCCCCTTCTCCCTGCTCTCACCTGCCAGGATGCAGGAAGTGGGGAACAAAACCTGCCACCCCAAGGGCATTTCCCAGGAGCTGAGGGGATTCTCTTGGGAAGGGGCTTGATCTGGGACTGACCTGGCTGACTCTCAGCCTCACTGCTCCTGCAGGTCACGCTCTGTCAGGGAGAGAACAAATTCCAATGATCCACAACAGGCCTGTGCAAAGAGCTTAGTAGCAGTATGGGGAGCCAGACACCCTTTTCCAGCCCTCTCCCAGGTCTCATCATTTAATTGTGTGGACATACCTGCTGCATCGCGTGGTCTCTGAGAAACATTAAATATTGCTGATTGCTGAGACTTAATCTGATGACCAGCCCACAGAGAAGTGGCCACTCAGTTTGTCCAACAGGTTCCCCCTCTGTTTTAGAGTACCTGGAAATCAGTGAGGAAGCTCCGGTCAAATGCCACAGGCTTTGTATCACATCTTGTTGCGCATCTCTGCAAGTGTTTCTTGTTGTGATATTTCTGTTTGTCTCAGAAGTTATTTCTCTTTGCAGTGTGATGTCTTGGATCAGAATTTGTTAAACTTTCTCCCAGAACAAGAACACTCAGAAATTTATAAGATGTTATCTTCTTGTATGCTTATGACAGATTCTGCCTCATCCGATTACTTAAAAAGTAAGTTTCATTTTATCTTCTCTAGTAAATGAAAAAGCACAGGCAGGATAAAAAATTTTCTCCCAGAAAGAGTTTTTTATGTGATGTGCAGTAAAAAAAATTAGGTTCATAGCCTTTCAAAAAGATCTTGCCACCTGGAATGACCCTTTGGTTCTATTTTTAAATGAAACTCTTTGCCTTTATTTTACTAGGCTAAGACTGCTTGCAGTTATGTTAATTATTAAATATCATATCATTTGAGACAGCTAAGGAAAATAGGTTAGCTGATGGAAATTGAGAGTTCGCCTGAGACAAATCACATCTTAATTGATATTTCAGCCTGTTCAAGTAAGATGTTGTTCAGAGATCAGCTAATGTGGCATATACCTTTGGTTTGCCTTACAGTCAAAAAAATACCTCTAAAACGGTATTTTCTTTTTTTTTTTCCAATTGAAATTTTATTTCCTTGGAAAGGTTTTTACTTCCTCAGCCTTACTCACTCTAGGAGGTAAGATGCAGAAAACCAAAAAAGACACAATAATGTAAGATGTACAGCTGCCCAATCTACTGTATCCTACAAAACCTGCAGCTGATAGCTAATATGCCAAAGTTAATTTAATAGATGTTTTGAGGTAATTAAGCATAGTTTTCCAACACAAGATATAGAACAGCTGTGAGTTATGAGGAGCCTAAATAGAAAAAAGCAGTAAGTGAAGAACCCAGCTCTCTCTGTTGCTGCACCGAGGCTGTGGCCGTGTAACTCCTGTGATGAGGTGGTGTCAGAGAAGGGCAAGCTGGCCCCGAGCTGCAGGCGTGCCTGGGCACAGCGCTGAGCAACCTGCATCCCTGCAAGGCCTTCTTGCAGAGGCTCTGCTCCTGCAATGTATAGCACCTTGGTATTTAGGAGTCCTGAGTGGTAACAAGCTGCTCTTGTGCTGCCAGTTGCAAGATTGGGGTTGGAAGACACCATTGGTTGTTTTTAGCTGAAATAGTATATTTATTTCTTCTTCTTCTTCTTTTAACAATCCAGCTGACAATGAACTAGAGTTTTATTGTCATCTTCTGAGAGGAAGTTTGAACCCAAAGGAATTTCCAACATATGAATACATAAAATTTGTAGGAAATTTTCGGTCTTACAGCAATGGTAAGCTTTAATTGTTGTATAAATGTTCCTTTAGCTGTGTAAAATAAAATATAAGTATTGCTCCATTGAACAAGACAGGCTTTTAACTGACAGAACTATTTTTAACATTACGGGATAAATTTTGCTTCTCACGGATCTCATGGCTGAGTTGCAGTAGCTGGATGAATACATGTGATGAGTGAAATTGTGTTAGTTGCTTTTGTTACTGCCCTTCACTTGCAGTGATCCTGGACTCTGGGTAAGTTTGCAAATAATGACAGGTTTAGATGAGGGTTTATTTGTGCTCACTGATACTGTGTGCTAAGACCCCACCTATTAGCAAAATTATAATCTTGCTTCCTTATCTGCTGGTTTACTTTAAACACAAATTCCATGCCAGAACTGATAACCTGCCAAATCTGTCTTCTTACCCTTCTCTGCAAAATCTTGGGGAAAGGCAGCAGTGCCACGTTTCATCAGAATGGCTGAGGACACTGCCACCCACCTCCCTCTCCAGCTGCCATTTTGCATTCCTCTCCATCACTGCAGAACTCAATACTCTCCAAAAATAAAGGGAATACATGCAGTCAGCATAGTCACTAATGCACCACAGTCAGTCCAGGGAAACCATCTTTCAAGGGGTGAAGAGCAGATTTCCACCTCGCCCATTCTCTAACAAACAGATTGCTGCACGGCCATTAGTGTCAGAAATGAAATACTCTTTTATTCCTTTCCTTCTCCTGCCTGCCCAAGTTTGCTTTAGTTACTTGCCTGACTGAACTCCAGAGTGGCATTTCCAAAGTTGCTGGTATTGTTCCAAATAGGTCATCCTCTGCAAAAAAATTCCCCACCGTGCTTTCCAAAAACTGCACGCCACGCTGTGAAAAAAAAATGTCCCTGTCCCCATTTAACTTTCTGCTTTTGCTCCACATGACTAGAATAGAAACCTACGTGCAGGATGGAGATATGTATTTCTTGTTTGGTGCCATCTGATTTGAGGCTCTATTTGTATAAAAAAATGTAGCTGCCTGTATGCTTTCTAGTTTGAATGAAGTGATATGCGCCTGCCTGACAGACGTGCACACCAAGCTGTTCTGTTTTCTAGAGCAGAAACCGGATTTCAGGTGCTGACTCATAAGGATACATTTCTACCAGGGGAATTTCTGATCCATTTTCTTCAAGGATTTTCAGCCCTTTATTTTGGCATGACATTAATATTGCCCCATTACCCATTAGGATTTCACATCCCAGCTATTTTATCAGTGGCTATCTCAGAAGAATGATAAAACTTACATTACAGCTATCTTCTCTAGCTTAATGCATAGAAACTAAATGGGAACATATTGATTTCAGAAGACACCAAATCATTTTCTAGAGACCCCATCTTAATAGCTTTCAAACAAGTCATGTGCTTTCTTCTTCAAATTTTTCCCCCTTTGTGCCACCTTTTTCTAGATCTTCACTTTATTTTGTCTTTCTCACTTTCTTTCTTTCACTTTCTTCCCATCTCTGCTGCCGCCTGACCCTCTGGTTAACAGGGAGGGGCAGCCTTACCTGGCTCTGTGAGATGGTGCCTCCTGGCCCCCTTGCCATGTGACTATAGTTTCACCAGTTCAGTGCAGAGCCTGATGGAAATGCATCACCAGTGCATGTCCAGCACGACTTCCCTTTGGCTGGGAGTCACTGCCATGGCTGCCTCCCAGCAAAGGTGGAGAGAAGTGCCCTGGACTCAGATGTAGCAGCAGCAAGCTGTTTGCTTGGGAGCTGATAGCCTTGGCTTAGAGGGTGAGCAGCCGGAGGAGGGTGCAGGTCTCCAAAGCGGCTGTCCTTGGATCCACTGGGCTCCTTGCACCAGCCAGCTGCACCCTGAGCAAGGCGCAGGAGAATCAGCTCTAGTGAGCACCATAGGAATGCTCCACCCTTTGGGGAAGCCACCCAAGGGCTGGGGACAAGTGCCTGTGCTTTGGCACGGGGACTTGTGGCACAAACAACTTCAAGCATCTGGTGGGTGCAGGGGTGGGCTGGGTTCCTGCCTCTGTTTGGCCTCTGTTACCAGGCACCATCCCCCAGCCCATGCTCCTCAGGGCTGTCATCCTTTGGGCCAGGCAGCAATTGCCCTCTTTTCCTCCTGTTAAATAAATACCCATTCTCCAGTCATCCATCCTCCAGGTGTGAGGTCAAGTGGGCAAGAAAGAAAGTGGTGGGAGAGACATATCACTCAGGGCAGCATTTGTCCCATATGCATAGGATCAGCTGGCCCCAAAGCCTGCTTTTTGGAGGTGTTTGTGAAGGAAGGTTTCTGAGCTAAAGATAAGAAAAGAGTCAGCTGGGGGAGAAAGACAGAAATTGCAAATTAGGCTTAATTAGCAGGAGACATTCCTTATGAATGTATTGAAGAATGTTTTTCCCTGTAGCTTTTCACAGCAGTGGAAGTGTGAGCATGTTTTTACACATGGGAGACTGATACAGGATGTTCCTTAAATACAAATCCTGCCATTCCTTTTTAGCCACCCAATGCAAACTCCTATCTTTGTTTCCAATGGTTTGCTGAGCATACTCTGAGCCCACTCAGCCTGTATGTTCCTGCCACAAGGATGCCAGAGCCTCTATGGCCAGGGAACTTCTTTTATCCCTAGACAGATTACATCTTATCAGGATACTTAACTATTCTGTTGTCATTAATGTAGAGTTGTAGCAGGAGTAAATCTGTCTCCATTCCTTCTCATTTAACCTTTGCTGATGTTTTTAAGAACTGGTAGGTCCTGCTTCACCCTCTTTAACAGAAATGTCACTATCTTTAATCTACTTCCACATAGCCTTTTTTGTAGCCTCTTTTCAATTACCATCTCCTTAGGCTTATTTTATTATTGTTCATTGCTCATACAGTGTTGGTGCTCGGGGCAAGGAGGTCATGCATGTGACAAGGTCTCCCAGTCACCTTGTCCCCCTCCCTCCTCCCTCATACCTTCTCCCTTAATCGCATTGTTGACTTCTGGCTGAGAACATCATATAGGGATGGGTTTGAATGGATTAATTTGAAGGATTGCAGCTTAGAAAGCCAGTTAGGGGCTTAGCTTCTCTCCCTAACTTTATGGGAGCTCTGAGGCTTTAAAGGCCATTGTACTTAGATGCCAAAGATCATTTTTTCATGCTGAAGTAGGACAAATACCTGATATCTGCCAAGGTGACTTGTCACCAGAATTGCTGTCAGGGAGCCAGATCACACACAATCTGCATCGAACCCACGTCACTGCCACAGGGGAGCAGTCACTGGCATCTTCGCTGATCCCAGAAGAGGCAGGGACATGCATGTACAGGGCCCAGAAATTGCCCAGGAAAGCTCTCACAGTTCACAGCAGGTATTCAGTCTTTCAGGAGATCACTGTCCCTGGAGCTCCTAGGGTCAGCTACAGCTGTGGGTTAGAGGAGCTACACAGTCCAGTGCCAGGGTTAGCAAGAGCATGCACACTTGGACCGGTCCTGAGGAATCTGTACTCTGCAAACCCTGCTGCAGAGCATTTCTGCAGCTGTATCTGCACCAGGGATGTGACATGAGCTGCCTGCACACGAGTGAATCCCCATTGCATTGGCTGTGCCCAAGCGAGAGCAGCTGACCAGCGAGACAGCAGTGCAAGCTGTGCAGAGCGCCTGCATGAGTCACTGGCTGTACTAAATCAAATACAAGAGATTTGATTTTCCATTTGGGAGGATTATATAATCATCATTAATTAAGCTTCAATGAGAAAAGCAGGACTGTAACCTGATGTGAAGATTCAGTAGTCCCGTGAGAGGAAAGGAGGTGGCCCATGGGCCACTCAGACAAAGAAGGTGGAATTCCTTTTTGCTTCTGTGAGAAATGCCTACTTGCTGTCAAATCATCAGGGCTTTTTTTTTGTTTTTGTTTTATTTGTAGAAAGGAACTCTGTCCAATATTTTTATATATTTCAGGTTCTGGGTCTGTAGCCCAGATTTTAATGAGAGTCATGAAGGGAGCTCACATCTGAGGCAGCCAAGTGCATCACTGTACCTATTAACCAGTAGTACCTGATAAGAGAGAGAGTCATAGCAGCATCACCAATGAATAATACAGTGGCTCACACCCAGTCTTGCCTGAGGGCTGAGGGGGAAGGCAAGTAATAAAGGTAATTCTCCCCAAAAGTCCAAGGAAGTGCTCAGCTCCAATATAAAATGTCAAATCAAGTAAGAATACATTATTTTACAAAGCTGCTTAATAGCTCACTCAGATAAGAAATTATAAGATGAGTTGGATTTATTCCTCCTGTGAAAATTGTTTGTACACTTGTAAACACACAAAGATCTCTCATAATTATTTATCCAAATATTGTCTCTGGTATCCTCTTTCTGAAGTGACATACTTGCTTAAAAACTCCTGAAAGGAACAAAACCAGAGTCCTCCCTTTCAAAGAGTTAATCAATATTAAAAAGGACCACCAGCATCTTTTAAGTGATAGATCTGTCCTTTCATCCAAAATCCCTGAAGCTTTCTCTTGAAGAAGTAGATAAGCATTATGTGAAAAGAGTTCCTAATCAAGTCATGTAATATTATAGTGGAATTTAAAATTGTGCATTTTTGTTCCCAATTACATGGAAACTCAGGAAGTATCTGGTTACTGAATGCTAATAATAGAAGATACTCTACTGTTAGCTGATACATCTCTCAGATATAATAATAAGCATCAAGAAAATTACTGTGCTGAGGAGGAAAAAAGTCTTAACTTCCAGAAAAATTAATTGCATCTGAATCAATTTTTAAAAGAAGTAAACAGTTCATACAGAAGATACATTGATCTTGAGCCTCCATAAGTATATGCTGAAACATCTGAAACAAGAGTAACTCAATCCAGAATGAATGTTTTGATCAGAAGCAACAGACACATATTATTATTTGCTCTTAACAATATCATAGAAGCTACTACAGCTAACAATATGCAGCACTCATGCTAGGCTCTCTATGCAAAGAAAAGACACCATTCCTGTCCTAAGGAATCTATTTGGGATTCATATCAACACAGGATGGCCAGGGGAGAAACAGCGGGAGGAAAGAGGAGAGTAAATCAAAGGGGACAGGTGATGTATGGACAGTGTCACTGTTACTCATCTACATGGCTACTGAGAGCAGTCTGGCTTGCCACCAGCACTTTAGATTTATTCATTATATCTGTTAATTGCCAAATATTCTGTTCATCTGAGGCCTGAATTAATTTATATGAAACCATTTTGATTTTATTCTGGTCTGTTTGGCTTGTACTTTTTGAAATCACTGTTAGTTTGCTTGACAGTCACTAAGACTGGTTCTTTAAACATTAACATCTCCTGACAAAGTAGGAAGGAGGGATTTCTTCTTTCAAATGGCATAAGTAGGAGGTTTGCTATCTTAGGAAGATTAGGTTTTACACATTCCAAGTTGAAGTAAGATGACCGAGCGACTGACTGCTGTACTATTATTAACTGAATAAAGTGGCATCTGGGGTTTTTAAAACATGTTTTCATTCATTTCATATGGCATGATTTCTCTCCCTAAGGATAAAAATCCTTTTGTCTGTGATAGTGAAGGGCTTGGTTCCTTTTGTACATTATTTATTTGTAACATTCTGTCCTGGTCTTTAAAAAAAAATTAAAAATAAACAAAAGAAAAATCGAATTAAGATCTCTGCATAGGTAAATCAGTTTCTTTGTGTCTTACGAGATACTTGCAGGTATTTAATACTTCTACAAAAGAATTCTGTGGTACTCTAGGGGCAACAGGCATGATAGGTAACCACAAAAATAATTAAAATCCATGCTAAGGAGCATCAGCTAGCTGATAGATATGAGACAACTGTTTCACCTTTCTGATTATGTATTTAACTTTGTCACATGACCTTCAGATTCCTTACTCAAGATAGTTTGTCCTGATTATTTAATTGTGAAACACACAGGCCTTCATTTACCCAAGCCCACCTGTTTATGGCCAGCCTAACATTTTCATTAGGCATCTTCTGACAAAAGCACTCCAAGCCCTATATTTGACTGATAAGTCAATATTGCCATAGCCTCAGGCTTGATCCTATATTTTCTGTTCCACTGTTTTGCTGTGGTGCTCTCAGAAAGTTCACTACTGAACTTTGCTACCTCAAGATGTTGTGTTTCTTTTGAAGAGACTTGGAGAGTCATAAGGTATGATTTTTCAGAAGGCTTTTTTAAAAGGTTATACCAGGATTGTATTTTTTTTTAAATTCATCTGATGACCTCTTTTTTTAATTACACTTCAAAATGCATCAACCAAAAAAGGTTGAAATTCACTGACCAGCTGCAAAAGCAGAGCAAAGCAGGCTGTGCAGATAGAGCTGTGGAAAGAAAAGATACCAACAGCCGAAGTCAGGCAGCAAAATCATTTAGAAGCAAATGTGAGTGGTTTTTTCCTTTCAGTTATTGTAGTTGTCATTTTCAGATGGAAATGTACTTGACAATGTAGTGGCTACCTGCCTGCATCATTGAGGCTTTTAATGCTCTGGACTTTGTCAAAGGCAGCTGAGTATGAGATGGCACAGTAGCTGTTCAAAGACAGGATAACATCCAGCCAGGCCAGCTGTGTCTCATCTCTTTGGGCTTATTCATTCACTGCTGCTTAAGTTCATAATTTCCAAATGTTGTGAGGAAATCCCAAATTACTGCCTAGCTGTCCTACACAATAATTATTACCCTCTTACTACTGCATTTACCTGTTGGAAATAGAATCCTATTTTGTAAATGCCACATTCAGGGATGTATTCTGCTGCCTTCTGGGAATATGTCTCAGGCTCGTGGCTGTTTACATCCAACAGCTGACATAAAAAGCCATCTGCTCTCTTTGGTGTGACTCAGTCTCCGCTTCCTTCTACAACTGGTGTCATTTGCAAGCCCATGGTTCGCTAACTAGGTTAACTTATCATACCTGTATTTCAGAGGCTAACTAGGTTAACTTATCATACCTGTATTTCAGAGGCTAAATGTGCACATCTTGTTTTCATACCTTAGAGCCCAGACTGCAAGAATTTGCTGCTGAACTTGGCTATTGCAGAGAGAAACAGCCCCACTAACTTCCAATGTCTCAACATACTACATAGCAAGCTCAGAAGTAACTTTTCACAGTGCCCGTAATGTGGGTTTATAACATTCCCATTTAATTTTTAATGGGACCAACTACAGAAATCAACAGACTTGCACAAAATACTAGTATGACAGATGGATCAATAACTCTTTACTTAGGCTACTTGTGTGTCCTGTAGAACTTAACTCTTCTTTTTTTCAACTGTTTGTGTTAATAATCACAAAGAAGCCCACATATATACATATAACTCCAGGATCAGAATGGGAACACATATTCCTAGGGAGTCTGAGAGCACGTGTGCTCTGCTGGTGAAAGGAGGAGAATTTTGCCCATAGTTTTCCTCTCTATATCCAGTTAACCATGCCCTCCAGTCTCAACTATGAGAGAGGACTTGATTTCTGGAGATGTTCACATCTGTGCTGTCTTCTCAGATAAAGAACTTTTCTCTTCCTTTTTGGGGTAATATATTTTGTACACGCAGTGGCCTAAACCACTTAATCACAGGTGTGAATTCCACTCAGCATACTTTCTTTTCTGTCTCATACCCTGTTATCCTTGTTACCAGTAATGCATCAATATTCTAAGCCTTTTAATAGGTTGAATTTGGTTCCAAAAGCACATGTGATCACTTGAGACTTCTTCCATCTCTGCAATTTGTGGTAGTGAATGAAATCCCAGTGCAGAAGCACCCGAGGATAAAAATGGCTTGTTATCTTCTCCCCATATAGATACAAAGCTCTTCAATTTCACAGTAATACTCTGCCCTCTGCAGAAGAGCCAAACTGTCTGAAACTTCATGAAGGTGGATGTAGGGGCCTAATAGTAAGGAAAGAGAGTTTCATATTACCTTTAATCCCTATTAGCATGAAATTAGCTGATATTGATGAACTCTGGCTGTTAGATAGGACCTTCTCTGCCCTTACGGGAGAAAGTCAGCTAGGCAGGGCAAGAATCCAGCCCAGTTCCCACTGCAGCCTGGCACGCTGTTTTCTTTCATAGCTGTGGGAGTGGGATTACCATCTCTAAACTTGAACTTGGAGGAATAATTTGCATTATGTCATTCTAACACAGGACTGTGGGCTGGTTTTCAGCAACATGTCCTTTGGCAATGCATCTGTGTGGCAGGAGGTGCTAGTGGGCTCTCAAAGCAGCTGAAGCCATGCAGTCATGAAAGGCACAGGTAAAAAGCATATACAAAATGTGTAGCCACATCACACCCAGCTTTTCCCTCTGCCCAGTGTTGGAGGACACAGCAGGCCCTCTGCAGACTCGCCAGATGCGCCCATCTCTGGAGGCCAGTGCCATACACAGGGTCTCTTTTCTTCTTCTTTAAAACAAGGAGAGCTTGAGCATACTGGGGACAGTTCTTTCCATGCAGAAGGGGAAGGCATTCTTCAGCAGCCAAGAATCACAAGCATCCTCCTGCTAGTTTGATGAAGCCTCCCTGGCTGTGGGCCCCAGTGTTCTGCCACTGATGACTTGACGAACTCTCTTCAGCTACCTCCTTTGCCAACACTTTTTTTCACTGCATCATGGAAGTTACAGCACAAGGCATGCTGCAGCATGTTTTTTTTTCCTTGTGAGTGGTGAAAAAGAGCAATTGGATGCGTGGGGTTTCTTTCCAGAAAACTGGTTTATGCTCTGTAATAAGGTTTGGCCTTATTTTTATCAGGATTAACCTGTAAAATTCATATTTGAAGTTAAGCTCTGATGCCTTTCTGCCTAACATGACTGACTTGGATTTAAATATATGCATATCAGCTTTAAAAGCTTTTAGAGCACTTCTCTGAATAAAAATAGTATTAGTACACTTGGAGTGTGCAAAATATTCAGGGAGAGCGAATCTTATATGAGGCATGACTCCAGGTCCCATTTTTTTCCCTAACTAGTGCCTAACTCCACTTGCAATGGCTTTGATGAGGCTGTCCCAAGGGCTTACAGAACATCCCCGGGAAAGCAGATCTGCTTTGTTGCAACAGTTCGTTTGGCAACACCTCAGTTTTTAAAGGTAAGTGCTCTCCCTGGGTGCTGTGCATTTTACAGCTTCATGAAACACTTTCAGATGGAGTAACACAGAAGGGTCTTAGTTTTGCTAATTGAATGGATTACAGGTATCACATTTCATGCATAAAAATCCAGTGAAGAGGATTATCAGTGCAAGGCAGGATCTGTGGAAGCAGTGTCACTTCTGCCCACGTTGCACAGGATACAGAAACCCTCCTTGCAATAGGAATTGCAAAGTCACTTGGAAATTTGGTTCCTCGTTGCTGCTTTCTGTTCCTGTGATGGGACACTGTAGCAAGGTCTCAAGGGTCTTTTCCAGCCTAGCTAATTCTGTGATCCTGTGATTTTGTGATACAGGTGACCACCAACACTTCGATTTGTGCTTCTCAGTGTGTTTGGTGGACTACTGCTTGTTTCCCTTCTCACAGATCCTGGAAGTAAGATAGCTGCTTGTGGCTATGATAGACAAACCAAGCTTGTGCCTAGCACTGCTGTTCCCTGATTGACAAATGTGAACTATTGCATCGAGTGTCCTGTGCCCAGAGTTTAGGAGGTTTTCTTATGTAATTGAGATGTGACCAATATGAAAACACTGCTCCCTTGGCCTGGTTCCACTACTGCTCTGGAACTGGCAGGGCATTCTAGACTGATTCCTGACCCTGCAGGCAAGTTGAGTCCCTTCCAGGTAAGTGAGGACACTTCCCATGCATCTTAACCACAATAAGCATATTAGCAGAAAGGCTGGACTTAAAGGTTCTCTGAGAACCCCAAAAGCAAATTCCTTGTCTTTGGGTAGCCAGCGTGTCAAAATAAACAGGGAAACAAAATGGGCTACTGGTGGCAATGAGCTGCCCAGTACTAGGGAGGAAGCAGCTGCTGAACAGCCCTGACTGAAAAGGTTTTAACTGCCACAGAGTTCTGAACACACTTCACTTCACCTGGGTGACTCACCTAACCCCCACTCCTGACTTTCTACTGTAAAATGAATGTAAAATGTTTACTGACCAGCCACGGAAGACAGAATCAGCAGTTTGGTTGCACACAGCAGTGTTTGTACCTTGAACTTTAGTGTGTGATCTTGGTGTCAGCATGGATTTTGGCCTAAACTGGGGAGAGGGGGAGAGAGAAATTGAAGGTGTTTGTGAAGCCTTTTGCCTCTGCACAGCTAGTGACTTCAAATGACTTTGTCAGCATTGATATGTATCAAAGAACTGCTTGATTGCAGCACACCTCAGCTTGTTCTCTGGTCCCAACAGGGTTTAAAACATCAGTGGTCTCCTCTGTCTGAGGGATGGTAGAGAGAGAAGCACTAATGGAAATGATGGAAACTGTCACTGAGCCCACATCATGGAGGGGTGTGGCATCAGGGAGCAGGGGAATAGCAGCCCTGGGGGCCAGTGGGCAGGCTGTCCTTACCAGTGAGGATGGAGACTCTCCCGCAGGAGAGACATGAAGGACACTGGAAACCTGGATGCCACAAATCCAGAATGCTGATGCTGGGAAGCCCCAGGCCAGGAGCCTCCAGGCTGACTCTAGGCAGCTTCAAAAGCATCCAGTGGGAGGGGAGAGGTTGGCAGAGGAGAGCTTGGAGTGGACAGCGAGGTGGCCATGGGGCACACAGCCAGCCCCAGCCCATGCACGGGTGTGCACTGTGCTGCTGTCCTTCCTTCTTACTTCCCACCTCCACACAGCAAGTGAGCCCCACTGACTGCCTCCTGATCCTCATCTCTCAGGGGCAAGGCTGTCCTGCCTCACATAACTCACTTATTAATTATCATGCTCATGAGCCCTGAGGAACTGCTGTGAATCTTGAGGAGCAGCTTGTTTCTGTGGCAGTGCAGTGCAAGGCAGTACTGACCCCTTAACCCACTGGACAGGTCCCCTGCAGGCTGGCTGCCTGAAAAGGCATTTACTCCTCTGCAGCTACTGAGGGAGAAGGAAAGTGTCCCCCTTTCTCAGAGAGCTTGGTGGGCAGACAGCCAAAAGGACCAAGGGTGGTGGGTATCTTTAGTAACACAGAGGGAGTGAAGCAAGATGTGGCAAGCCCTGGTGGGATCAGGCACAGGCTGGATGCTGGGAAAGCCCACGGCCATCACACCCCAGGCACTGCTTCAAAGCCAAAAAACTTTTGGCACCCTGAGGCACAGTCTCAGCTCTTAAGTATGTGTGCATTACAAGTTCTTCTCCCTATCTCCTGTAAAAAAATGTTGGCATTGATAAATACAATAGTTTGCTCTCTGGAATGGCCAGAAAATGGGTGAATCCTCTGTTTTCTCCTCTTATGCACCATGTATTTATAGCTAAAAAAAGCTAGATGAAGCAGAGGGGTGAAGCTCCAACTCTCAGTAAGTCAGTTTTCTCCACTGGACAGGAGATGTGCATCGTAGAAGAACCTCTAGAGGAATTCACATCAAGACACAGTCTGGAGTGGAAATTTTTATTCCTGGATCATAGGTTGGTGACAAGAAAAGCCCTGCTGGTTGTGTTTGGTGCTTTTCTACTACTGTTTCACAAGTACAGTTCTCTCAAGTAGTGTTCCATTTCACATCTAAATCTCATGAACAGGAGGGCTGCCAATGAAATTCCTACAAAAGCTGATGTTTACTATTTTACATTTACTTTTGCTTTTATTTTTAATGGGCTTTTGAAACAAAAGGACTCTATTTCTTCAGCTGAATTTGTGATTAGCTTCTTCTTCCTTCCTTTAAAATTATCAACAGACCAAAGTCTGTCACATGGCAAAATGAGCTAATTATTATACAGCTGCAGAAATCCTTCCTTCCAAATCCAGTCATTGATTGCGTGTGTGCAATTCCCACTGAGTTATGGAGGGAAAGTCTATGCTGGCCTGAGGCATCTGTGCTGGCAAAGGTACAAAGCAAGTGCCTCGGCATGCCACAGATGAGCTCTCCAGGCGCCCAGGGGAAAGCAGCACAGATGATTTCCTCTCTTATCCCCCCAGTCCCAGCAGATGATGGCTTCCAAACACCTCCCCACGCATTTTTCCCTGTATAAGGGCTGCAGGAGCCATCACAGAGCCCCTGACCAAGCAGCAGCCAAGGAAGGACTCCCTCACAGCAGATTCCTGTATAAAGATCCCTGAGAAGCTGCACTGCTTTCCACAAGCACATTTTCCATGGAGAAGGGGTGTTGCCATAGTCTTGTCCTGGTGGGATGGTGCCTGCTGGTATTGCTGTTCCCAGCTGGGTATCCCACGCTCAAGGTGGGGAAAAGTCAGGATCCAGCCCCCTGAGGTGAACAACTGTACACTGATCAGTGAGAGTAGATCTGGGCTGTTTGCATCTCTGCATCGACATGCAGAGCTGCTCCTTCTGTGTTTCATGGACTCCTGTTGTGCCCAACCGCAGAGCGCCGCCCATTATCGGATACTTGCCTTTTGAAGTGCTGGGTACTTCTGGCTACGACTATTACCACATAGACGACCTAGAGCTGCTAGCAAGGTGCCATGAACACTGTAAGTATCACATGGCCCGGGTTCCTGGGAAGTCACTGGACACTGGCGCTCCTCTCTTCAGTGAAAAGTTGTTTGGAAGGGGAGGTTTGACTCTGCCTCAGCCTGTGTATCTCAGCAGAGCTGAATTAGACTGCGGACACTGCAGCTGATTGGCATCTGGGACAGACTTACCAAGCTCTGAAAAATACAATTTTCCCTTCTATATCCCCAAAAGTAGCCAGTGAGACTCACTGAATGGATAAAATATGCCAGATTTGACCCCTGTTCTATTAGTAAAGAATATGCAGAAATAGTTCAAGCAGTTCTTGTGGATTATTTCCCCTAATGTTGTTCACTGTGTATTTGGGATTAGCTGTGATTATTTAAATACAGTCTACTAGGATTTAATTGAAAAACTCTTTCAGTAAGTAAAGAAAATAAGGCAATGCTTTTCAAATATTTGCTTACAGAACTGGCTTTAAAATCTCAGATTACCACCTCTGCCTGTCTTGAAAGTATCCTGTCAACATTAGTTTTTATATGTTGACATTGAAATATAGAAAGGCTAAATATGTGGATGTTTGGGAACCCCTTGAAATCACCAGGGGGAAAGAACAGAGATTAATTTTGTTATTGAACCTTCAAAACCTTCAGTACACCCTTGTTTACTGTAGTTTGAATTCTTGTCAGTCTGGGAATTTTCTTTCAAATTTTGTCTTTGCACAGTGTTATGTCATATGCTTACTTTATTCTAAATCCATCTGCACACAATACTCATCCTTTCAAGCATTTTTATGCTGTACTTTTCTGCTCTAGAACTTAAGATGATCACTCTTAGAAAATAATCCCAGGTGTCTAATTAAGCAGTATGTGATAAGCACATAAAACTGGGTAAGATCTCTGTTTAAATTGTAGAGGACACTAATTCATTAGTGTCCAAACTTCAGGTTAATTGTGCTGTGTAGGAATGTACTATCCAAAGTGTCAGAAGAAGATACTTACTAATCATTATGATTTTTGTTCTGTCAGAAGGCTGAGAGGAGCACTTACTGAAAATTGGTGCTTATACTCCTGTCTACCTATAACAGATATTTTGTCACTTTTTTTTCCACATTTCATGTCATTTTCACGTGGGAAATTGTGCTACAAGCTGTGTGTATTTTCTGCTGGCAGTGATGCAGTTCGGCAAGGGGAAGTCGTGCTGCTATCGGTTTCTGACCAAAGGACAGCAGTGGATCTGGCTCCAGACCCATTACTACATCACCTACCACCAGTGGAACTCCAAGCCAGAGTTCATTGTGTGCACTCACATGGTGGTAAGGTATGGAAAATCCTATCGGCCGGGACATAAAGGACAGTAAGATAGGAGCATCCTCATATCTGCCAGCATTTTCTTTTAAAAATATAACATCATTTTCGTAACAAAGAAATTAAGCCTGAACTTTCTGAAGGAAATAGGGCAATTATAGAAAAATTATCAGAGTGAACCTTAGTTTATATTAAGCTTAATTTTTTTTTTAGTTTAGAGGCAGATAAACTATGGCATTTTTTATTTTGTGCAAAATTAGAGAATAGAGAGATCGCTTAAATATTCACTTTCTCTAATCCCTACGTTGTTTTCAAAGAGATGTGTAGAAGCTTTCCAGTGAAGTCATAAAGTGGTTGTAGGATGTGAACTTGACCTTTTTATATAGTTCTTTAATATGCATCTTGACTTCATGATAGGAACAGAGCAAAACCTGAAAATTAAAACACTCTCAAATGTTATTCAGTAGCATTTCACTTAAGTCACTTTGCAGCTGTTCATTTAACCTGTAAAATGTACAGTAATTTGTTCCTCCACTCTCTTAAAGCACATTTTAAGAAATATAGCAGTTCCCTGTTGATGCATAGAATTTTATTTTCCATTCAGTTATGCAGATGTTCGGGTGGAGAGGAGACAGGAGATGGGCTTGGAAGAAGTGTCCTCAGAGGTGGTGTCCTCAGCACTAAAGGTACAATGAGAAAAGCTTTTTTCATTAATTTATGTAGTAGTCACAACTTGTTCCTGTGTTAACGTCACTGAAGACTCCAGCATTGTCTTTCTCCAATGTTGGTGGATTATCTCAACTTCAGAACTCATTGCTCATTTGAATTATTTTGACATAAATCAGGTGAGTTTATGAAAGGATGAACCTGGAGATCAGTAACAGCCACAAATGAAGAGGAACATGGGCAGGGGCAGTGTGAGATATCTCACTTTTCCTTGGCAAGGTACTACAGTTTAAAGATTCAATTGGACAAGTTCTGACAATCAGCCCTCTTGGCTACATTTCAGTCATCTCTTGAGGAAAGACAGCAAAGCCCATCCTCAGTGCACAGCCAAGTATCTCACAGAGGTTGCAGTTGCTGTCACATCCAACTGAACACAAAAGAAAGATTCAGAAAAACATCTGAAGGCACAAAGTGACCATGGCAGTAGCCTGCTATTTATTTCTAGCTCAGTGATAGTTGTTTGTAAAATGCATTACTTTGATGCTGTTTGGAAGGGGCACCTTTGTCCAAGTCTTCTGCTGGTCCACCTGAGATTAGTTCTGCCCGTCATTTTAGGTCTGCCAAAGAACTGGAGTGCAGCCATTACTAGATATCAAAATGCTTTACCTCTGACAGATGCAATAGCTGTTCTCCTTTTCTTGTTTGTTTTAGGAGAGTGGTGCCAGCTTGGATCCTGAACAGCACTTTAATGCACTTGATATTGGTGCCTCAATCCTCAGTGCTAGTCGGACACCCTCAGTATCATCCAGGAGCTCACCAAAATCTTCCCACACACCCAAGTCAGATCCAGCATGTGAGTGGCATTCCTGAGTTATGGAATTATTTTTAATTTAGACAAGTTAAAGAATGTGTGCTTATATACCACAGCTGCTAATTTAACAGTAAATTATGAGGTATTGATGATATGCACTGACAAAGAAGTGCAAAAGCTGAAATGGTAATGTACAAGAGGGAAGGTTCTAGCACAACCACCTAAATGCTGGAAGATGAACACTGGGATAAGACATGAAATGTGCTGTTTCGATCTGTTACAAAAATGAGGATTTTGTCTTTAGATATGAGGGCACCCCTGTGAGCAATATGGGACTTCTCTAGACTTACATGAGTAGTAACAGCTTGTGGGTGACTCTGGCCAAGATTTAGGATGCTCCAGTGTTAACTTAGGTATCCTTTTTCTGCTTCCTGGTCTGGAAAAAAAGCCAATGAGCTAACCTAAATTTACAGTTATTTGGCCCATATAAAGGGAGTTCCAGCTGGTTTAGAACAGTTCATGGGTCCTTTTACACTGCTCACTGGAGCATAGAATCATAATCTGTCTCATTTACTTTTATCTTTGCCCAGACCCTCCTTATCCGTTCAATTTTATTGCCATTGAAGTCAACAAGAACAGCCCTGACTAGCTGTCAGCCCCACTAGAATTTAGCCAGGCCAATACAATTTCTACCCAGGTCTTGTCATATTACCCACTTCAAACAGGGCTGATTTCCAGCATGTAAGATCTCACTGGTACTTTTCTTGCAGCTACACCAACAAAGCTGATTACAGAGTCCAACACTCCCTTGCCGAGAACACCGAGTGCACAGCAGGATTTATCTGTGCATAGACTCAGCCAGCCTACTGCTCTTCAGGTAACTTCACAAGGAATCATGGAAACAAGCAGAGGGTGTAACAGCATGTGCCACATACGCAGCATAGCAATTAAAAACAACTTACACAGAAGCCACAGCATTAGAAGAAACCTAAAATTTAAAGCAGCCAAACTTACAAATAAAGTTTTGGTTTGTTTTGTTTTTAACCTAGGTTTCTTTGCCTTCTCAGCTTCCATGTGAGCTTCTCCCACAGCAGTTGCTGCCTCAAGCAACTCTGCAAAATCAGCCTGCACCTCTGGCACAGGTTAGTTGGGGATTTGGAAGTGGAATAGGTCACTTGCTTATCTCCTGATACTTTCTCATTTTGGGGCTTTTAAGTTACCTCTCTAGTAACTAAAATCCCCAAATCCAAACTCTCAAACACTTAAATTATTGTGGGAAAGTAATCTGAATTGTACACTTGTATGTTTAAACATATAACTGCATGCAGGTGTTCAGAAGCCCAGGTGCATGTAGGTTCAAGTGTGCACACATCTGTTTCACGAGAGGACAAAAAACAGATGGAAAAAGACTTTTCAACTTCACTTTTACAGAACCAGGTCCCTTCAAGATTAAATTCAAGAATTAAAACCAAAAACTAACAGAGACACCCAGTCCTGCTAAAAACACCTGTTTGGTCGTGCTGATGCAGAACTAATCAGGAGTAAAGGACATGCAAATTCAACAACACCCATTTTGTGAGTGTGCCAGTAACGGTGAGGATGCCAATGAGGACAAATTTCAGATTCCTCCAATCTGTTAAAAAAAGTGGATGATGACCCACCTCAAGGTTACATTTGCAGTGGATTTTGAAGAAGCAGATTTGAGTACCATGTTCCCAGCACATTGTTTTTCTTCTGTGGTTCTGCTGTGATGATACACCCCATCACCCTCTGATTTTAGGAATGACAGAGTATTGCTGGACCTAGACTGCTTCTACCATTGATACCATGTACTTATTCACAAGACCCCAGAGTTTATTTCTGTAGCACATAAAGCATATAAAGTCCTGAGGATCCTGGCTTTAAAATAACAAATTCTCATTTATCTTCATGTTTAATATTCTCTTCATGACTCCACGCTAGCATGCAGCGAATAAACAGCATATCAATTATCTGCTCTGAACATTCATTTTCTTTTACAGATACTTCTCCCTGTTATTCATTAATGCATTTTCAAACATCAATTAGTTTATGTATTATAAGTCTCTCTGTGTTTTGTTTGACTTTTTTCTACCTCCCTTTCTTCTCCATCAAAGCTCTTTGTGAAGAGAAGCTTTCCAGTTATTTACCAAGACTCCTGCTGCCTTGTCCCTTCCCAGTAAAAGGCTCTTACTGGCACACCAGCTCCATTTTTTTTTCTGACAAATTAGAGTGCCATCCAGTTACTGATTAAAGCCTCTTTGGACCACCTAAATCTTGGTGAAAGGAAGAGGGCTGACTGGAGTCTGTCTACACAGGCAGCCTTCTGGCAGCAGTCACATCAGTGCTCCTGGTGAAGCTCAGGATGAAGCCTGACATGGAGCAGGACATTGCAGCTCAGGCTGCTGATGTTCACACTCCATAGCAAAACTCCTGTAGAGAGTACCAAGTCTCCAAACACTTGTGTAATTTTCATAAACTGTTATGATTGTTATGATACTACACTGTATATCCCACTTTAAAATAATTAACATGTTGGCCTACAGCAATATCATTAATTATTCCAAAGACAAAGGTGCCTGCAGCACTAGGTGAGTAAGGGACAAAACCAGGTACATGTGCATCCCACCAGGAACACTTCTTGGCTTCCTAGCTGACCATTTCCCAGCAGTTTAGTGGCAAAACACAAGCCCATTGCTTGTAGAAATAGTGTGTGGCCAGGTGCCCCGCTGCCAGTGCGAAAGGAGGAGCTGGACAGGTTTACTCCTGCTGCCTTTCTGCCTCTTGTCCTTCGCTGAAGGTGACTGATGGTGGGAGCTGGAAGGCCCTGGGTATCCTTGTGGCTAACATTTGGCTACAGGGTGGCAGCAGCAGGGAAAACATTGGAAGTGGCCACACCTGTGTCTTGCAGTGGGCAGCTAGCTGCTGCCTCGGGAACCATCTGCTTGAACTTTGAGTAGTTTTATTTCCAGCAAAGGCTGTGATAGTTTTGTCTCCACTGAAATGCGATTTTAGCTTGTGCCTTGCTTGTGTGAATGAACAGACAGCACAGTGTCACCCTAGATGTCACCTGCATGTAAATGGTTTACTTTAAACCAAGTGCTCCCAATTAGAATATTTGTTTGTTTGCCATCCTCATTGTCATAAATTAAAATCCCCTGCAACACAGCGGATGTTGATGACTGAATAATAATTAACACTAATAATCCGTTTGGGATTGAGCAGGTGTTATTCAGATGAAGGAAGAAGGAACAAGTCGTTCGGTGAGCTGCAAAACTAATGAAATCCAGTTTCCCAGGGGCTGTGCCTTGCAGGACTGGTGCATGGAGCCAGCCTTTCCCACAGGAGCAAGGGATGAGTGGATCCTTCTCTCCTTTGCTCAGCTAAAGCTTTCATGAAGTTACAGCAATCTGGTATTTTTGACACTCCCACAGCTCTGTTGAATGTCTCCAGCAAGAAACATGGCTCATCTCTTGGGCCAGAGGAATTGAAAGTAAGTTGGAAGATAGGCACAAAAGAAAGTTTTAAAGGAAACTGAGCTACAAAACAAATAGGGTCTCATTTCTTTACCCAGTTTCCTATTGTCATGACACATGTAGGAACAGATTGTCTTGGGACATCCATCTTTTTGTTCATCACATTAGAAATGAGGAACCATCCTGACAGACGTCAGGGTCCCCACCCCTGGCTGCAGCCCCCCAGCACATAGAGAAAGGGAGTAACCCTGGCACCGTGGGGTAGCACTCAGTGGAGAAAAGCACCTCTCCTTGGGCATGGTGGAGCAGAGGAATCACAGCATGGAAGTGCCTGTCCCTCTCCCTGGGCTGTAGAGCCTCCCTGGACCGCACCCAGCGCTAGTGCATCGAGCCCCTCCCTACCAGAACATATGCTGACATGATCCCAAACGCATCCATTTACTTTACTTTTTTTTAAGAAATCAGACTAAAATTACTGCTGTGGGTTTTGCTTATTTGTTTTGGGGTTTTTTAATGCCTGCATTAACAAACCTTGATTAAACTGGTGCAATTATAGAGATCTCACATGTTTGACTGTATCTAGGAAAATGACACTTTTCTGTGTATTACATGCACTTATCTAGGAATTCTGTAGACATTTGTAAATACCTAAGTGAGATGAAGAGCAACTTCATCTGATGCCAGTGGCAGAGTTAAAGCTGGGCAGTGTTTTCTGTGGAATGTTTTGAGTTAAGCTCTTATAATTTATTATACAATTAGAGATTTCTCCCTTAATTAGTAGAGCAGTTAATGATCTTGAGATAAATACTCTCTGGAGCAGGTCAATTGCTGTTAGTGTCTCATTGTACAAAAACAATAGAAGCTCTGTAAGCACAGGGGTCATGGTTAGAGTTATCAACAATTTGGGGGTTAGAGTAGGAAAAGGAAAAAAGCAAAAGAGAAAGTTCCTTGTCTTTATCCATAGCAGCTTTCACTCCAGTATACCAGCTAATTGTTGATGTTAAGTATATTAATACAAAAGGCATGTGAAACAGAGAACAAAAAGATAATATGAATATGCTAAATAAAAGAACCTGCACAAAAAAAAATTGAGGAATAATAATTTAAAATCAACAGCAATACATTCTTGTATGCAACTTTACAAAGCAAATTCAGATTTAAAACTAAGGCCTGAAAATGGATTTTATTTCTTTTTGAAGTATAAAGTGATTGTGAAATTACTTAGTTTAAAATTCCTTACGTTGATCAATTGAAGAAAATCAGGTTCCTTTCTCAAAGGGTCATCAAGGAATTTGCATGTTAATCAAAAGTCTGCCATCACCAAGCCAAGCAGTTAAAATGAAGCTCTCTGCTAAAACTGTTTTTAATTCCTTTTCTAATAAGGATCCTTCTAAAAACTTAAAAGCAGTCCTCGCTAAAAGAGTTCATATAGAGATAATTAGATTAGGAGACTTGTCTTTTTAAAACATCCTTCTGTACAGGCCAGGTTAAAGCAGGAGTTAGCTGCATCTCGTCTATGATGTGTTGCTCACAGCACCATTCCACTCCTAAAACCAGGATACCTGGGACTCTTCAGAACCAAAAGGCTGGGCTGCAACAAGCAGCAGTGGATTCCCCTTTGAGTCACTTGGTCTTATTCCTAAGCATCTGAGGTCTCTGCTCAACCATTCTTCAGTGTAATTCTTTAAACATGGACAAGAAAGAAAGAAGGAGACCCTGCTCTGGCTTCTGTAACACCAATTCCAAGTAACACAAACTTCCCTTTGGGAGGTTTGACACCATTTTCCCTCTCTGGGAGAGGAGTGGGTTGCGGATGATGGCACTGCTGTTTGCAGGCACAAGCACCATGAGTCACAGCAGGGCCGAGGGCTCCCATCCCCTCCTTGGGCAGACAGTGCAAGCGGCGAGTGCTCACAGATGCCTCTGGCAGCAAAGTGGGCTCTGTCACCAGCAACTGCAGGTGCCACCTTAGCAGCCCTCCTTGCCCCTAAGCAGGCTTGGCTGTGAGACTGACCCCCACCTGGCCATCACTCTGTGCAGTGACCTCCCAGGCTGTGTGGGAAAGCCACCCTCTGCCTGATAAATGGAAATAAACCTTCGGAAGCTCTCGCTCTTTCTCTGCCAAAGGCCATTTACTTGGAGATGTCAGCTTTGCTAGAGGGAATGTAAAGGTACTTTCACATACTTAACTGGTTTAAGGTGAACTAGTTAGCTGATACAAATCTGTTCTGTCACATTTAGCTTTCTCTAAGTAGCCAAAAATTTCATCTAAGGAAGTGTACAGTGCTGCTAGCACCACAGCACTCCTTAATTCCTGTCTTGTTAGCTTTTTTTTCCTACTAAAAAGCCAGAAAGAATGTAAGCCAGTGCACCATGGAGCAGGAAGGTTCCAGCAGCAAGCATTATCTCACCCACTAACACAGAGCCACTGGAACAAATACAGGGACAGGGCAGCATTTTCAAGTCACACCATTTTTTTTTTTTGCCTGTACACTCACAGCCCTGCATGTTTTCGAGAACATCTTGAATGCCTTGATTACACAAAAACTTAAAAGGATTTTTTGAAGGGTTTTGTTCTTTTTTTCAAAGACTGTTTTTTACTTTTGGAATATGAGCTTATCAAAAGCAATTATTCCAAAGCCTACTAAAGTAATAATTAACTTTGGTGAACTTTGAATCATACCTGAAAGCACCAAATACTAGGGATTTATTGCTGTTAGTCCTCTCCACAACTCTTGAATTATTTCAGTTTGTGCCAGTATTGCTGCTATTGGAGGTTGCACCTGCTTCTTGACCTTGATTAATGATCTCCATTTTTTACTATTATTTAGAACAGCCTTTCTTCCACTGAGTTGAGCTATTCATTTTATATCACATATAAAAATAACTTAATGAGTATTTCTTGTCATTTAAGTACCACTCAGCTGTACAAATCTAGAAAATGTTTATTGTGGTCTATTGTGTGATGCCTTAGTAAGTCATCAGCAGAACAAAGCATTGCAGAACTGCTATTTCTGTTCTGAAAAAGGAAAGCATTAGTAAAACACATCTGGATTATACTGTTATGCCACACTAAGGGCTCCAAACTACAAGCTAATGAAAATAATGCACTCATTTGCCATCCAGTTAAGATGCTCTTGATATTTTAAAGTAGCATACTCCCAAAAACAGTCCTTACAACAGAACATGGTCAACTGTAAACAGATCATTCTAACTGAGGAAATTTAATATATGTACATAACACTGAAAATAGACAAGATGTCTCTGTCTACGTGTTAGTATATTATAAAGACATTTTTATTTTTTAGCTGTGCTTTACAATCAAGAGACCAGTAACTCCTTACAGAACAATGTTCCACTGAGGCCTCATTTTAATATAATGACTGATTTTCCCCCCCTCCCTTTTTTTATTTCCTCCCCCCAGTTTTCAGCACAATTCAGCATGTTCCAGACCATCAAGGACCAGCTAGAGCAGCGGACAAGGATCCTGCAGGCCAACATCCGGTGGCAGCAGGAGGAGCTCCAGAAGATCCAGGAGCAGCTCTGCCTGGTCCAAGACTCCAGCGTACAGGTGCGTTACTGCTGGAAGGGACAGAGTCAAGCATCCTCTCTCACATGACTCTTGATAGGCTTGGCAACTTAAAATTGCTCCAGAGTCCAGGGTATCTGGACACGTGGAAAACAAGCCCATGTGAATTTTAGAGGGATGTTGCCCTCTAAAAGCCTCTTGAGTAACCTATGTCAAGAAAAGTTTAAGAGATCTCTAGAAGAGGAGAAGGAAGGAATACCTCAGCTTTATGAGGAGGAGAATAATTTGGGTCATTTACAATAGCATTTCATTACTTTATCTCCCAAGTCTTCAGACTGAGCAGCTGTAGTAGAGAGAATGTTGAAGTTCAGACTTCCTTCCATTAAAACCCCCCAAATTCTGCTGATGTTCATTTGTTCACACCTTGGAGGTACCTGAATTTTTTCTTCACCAGACAGGCTTAAGCCTTTAGGGTGAAGCTGACTGAGCCTGCACTGCTTCTACCTTTGACACCTCCTACACAGAGGTAGAATTCTCTGATACAGTATGTGCTTTGTACCCCTTACGTCTACCAAACCTCAGAAATAATAGTAAGTGCAGTTTAGTAGATCACAGGTTTCCTTTAACAACAAATGGACAAATCATCCAGTTTTATGGAAGTTTTCTGAATATGGGTGATTACTGCTATGTTCCTCATAATTTAACTATAAATGCCACGTTAAATGATCCTTGCTAGTAATGTGGCACTGAGGATTTTGTGAGTATTATACTAACAAGATGATTTTAGAAGACAAGCTTTGTCACGGAAACAAACATGTCAAGAGTATTTTACAAACAGGATGGGACCTACTGAAGTCAGTGGGAATTTTGCTTGCAACTTCCACACAGAAATAGACTCTCACCCTTCATGAGCATCTGTAAAGTGCAGTTTCACACATTAACAAATTGGGATTGTATGTTTAGGTAATTAAAGGATCAACAAAGCCAAATTAGAAACTTTGCCACCTAAGTTGCTGCTTGTGCACTGCTGTAAGATGACACAGCAGCTGTGTGTTCCAAACCCAGAACTCCCTGTTCCTGGTGCCATAGAATCACATAGGGAGACCAGGTTTAGCTTCACTGTATTTCTTCTATTGGTTCTCCGCTGACTTTGATTAATGGGAAGAGAAAGTCTCTATGCAATTAACAGGTGTTCAGTTCAGAATCATGTCATATGTCTAAAAGCTATTATTGTTATTATGAATATCAAGAGACATGATATTCTCACTTCCTCTCTTTTTAATTGGGTGATAGACATTATTCTCTCCTGGTGACGTCTTCAATAATCATACGCTCTTTTTTTTCATCATTCAGGCAAAAACAGACTTTCAGAGCACATTCTTATATGCAAGAAACAGATTTTATTTTTAGAAAGCTGTCTCCTATATGTATGAGGGTGCATTTAACAGCACAAAGACTAAGGGACAGGTTCTCAAATACACTCAGAGGGAGCTCAGGCTGAGGCCCAGAGGGTAAATAAATGGTGGGTTGTATTGTCATCCCCCCCCCCCCCCCCAGCAGTTTGTAGCTCTAACTTACACGATCTAGGTGATGCCTTCTCCCATGGAGACTGCACCAGGTTGGACCAAGTATTTTCTGACCATTACAAGTTCTCTTGTGTCAGTACCTACCAATTCCCAGCTTACTACAGATGCAATACTGAAAGGCAGGGAGAATGGAAAGAGTTTGGAAATGCAGGGGGCTGCATACTTGCCTTAATGTAATGGCAATGTGGGATGGGGATCTTCCAGCAATGCTGGACAGAGAATGCATCCTATTTTGTGTGCTTTTTGGTCTCAGAACAATCAGACAAGGTGATGAGATGCAAGTGGTCACACTGACTCCTGGCCAAGACCTTTTTCTTCTTCCACTTTCTCTAGGTAAAAAACCAAAAAACACACAAAAAAAATTACTGTGCTGTCGCAGGGATAGACTGAGATGAGGAATAATTTTTGTCTTACTTGGCTAGGGGCAATTTGAAAGAAAGCTGCACACTTTTGCATGAAGCTCTTTTGTGACTCACAAGCAGTGAGGAGTAAACTGTTAAATCAGAAATCCAGCCACGTGCTTTGCTGCACAGATTTCATTATTCAGGGAGCTGGATGTCTGCAGACATTGATCTCTGTCTACTATCAAAGCTAAAATGCATAGTAGCAAACTGGCTACTATCAAGCACATTTCTGGTGTCTTCAATACACTGCATAATAGAGCTGTAAGCATGGGGGAGTGATGTAGGCTGTCTGTTAAGGGGGAAGTGTTCCTGCTTTTCCCTTATTAGCTGATTTATTAGCATATCATCCCCACTGGTTCCATCCCTTCCACATAGAAGTGCACAGGTGGCTCCATGGAGAATTAAGCTTGATTTCCATTTCCTTCAGAGATCTTCAAAACTGAGTAGGGCAGTCCACCAAGAAATGCTTTCCCAGACAGACAGATGTTGAGCACAGTAGTCTGCATTAGAAACTGTTTGCAGGAGCCTTGTGCAGAGAAAGATGAAACTATCGGGAGGGTTGCAGGCCCTGAATAAAACTGTTCAAAACCCCATTAGATCCCTGTTACTGCTTTTCCTGACAATGAAGGACAAGAGCAGGAAGAGTAACCTCAAAAGTCTGAAGGATGCTGTGTCTGCTCCAGTTTGAACAGTCTAGCTAATGATTCACAGATGCAAGAGGAAGGCAGAAAGGCTCAGCCTGACCAGCTTGCAAAAACTACAATCAAGACCATCCACAGCCACCCATCATTTGCAAAGCAGGTTCTCTTCGAAGTCATGAATCTCAGCTTCCCAGTGCTGTGCTTCTTATCTTTATATATTTTACATAAAGAGAGAGTCTTGATGCCTGTAATGATGAGCCCAAAAAGCTGTAATGCCCTGATTATCCAAAGGACAGGTAGAGTCAAAGAGATGTTTTTCTCAGGATGCCTTGTCAGTGTGGTATAGCCATTAGCTGTAGGGCCCTTCTATCTTGGAATGACAGGGCAGCAGTGTCAGAGGGTCCCTCCTCTCCCTTGCTGCTTTGCTGTGTATGTTAACAATCTGGCCAATTAAAAAATGTTTGTAAGATGCTTCACTGACCTTGCAGTCCACAAAATCACCAACGAGACGTCATTAGCAGCAATACAGTTAGGGGGCTGCTAATTTATCTACTTAGAGAAAGATTTTATTTTTTATGAAAAGGTTTTTCTTGTTATTTAAAGCTGCTGTATTTCAGTGTTTTGGAGGAATTCAGACAAGACTATCACAAAAGAGGCACATTACGAAAAACCACCATTAATTTTGTACAAATTAAGCTTTTAGGTTTAACTAACAGGTGGAAATTTCATGCTTTGATCCTATGTCAGGTTAACTCTTGTTTTTATGAGGCATCTTGAGTTTTCAGTTCTGCAGGGACATGGCCACCATTGCTTCCTGCTCTAAGCTTGTTTTTTCCAGGTCATTTATGTCCAGAGGGTAACAATGCTGCTTTGACCATTATAATGGCAACAGAGGGTCCCCAGGTATGAAACACTCAGAGCCCTCTCAGGGTATGAACATATGAACAAATGAAATTGCCCTACTGGGATAAACTTGGTTCTAAATTTATGGTGTGTTAGCTGCCAGCCATTAACTGTGCACGTTCCTACCCAGTGGCACCCTCTGGTAATTGCAAAGTAGGTTACTATGCTTTCTTTGGAGGATAAACTCTTTGGCCCTCATCTGGAAGTGAAGTAAGCAAACAGGGAGGTCCCTGCTAAATAAGTAGTCTGCTGCAAATTCACACCCCACCTGACATGTGCCTTGATAGATGTTGAATTTGCATTGGGGGAACTTAGTGTTTCTCCAGTGCTGTGTGCCATGTACAAGGAGGACACTAAGCTAATCCTTCTAAAGGTCTTAATTTGCAGTGATCTGCCCAGTGCCAGTGGGCTCACACTCCCTTTCCATCACTTTTTTTCACATGCACCACTTGCTTTGCCTGTTCTGAATTTTATATAAATTTTTTTTATCAGGGGTGACCTGTCTCACGGCTAGGGCTAATCAAGTGAGTTCATGTACTAAACACGTCCAAAACTTAGCTTCTATGTTCAGAAAATAAACAAGAAAATGAATTTTCATTATATTTGTCTTTGATTTATTCATAATAAGACCTATTTACTTGGCAGAAGTTGCAAGACCATCTGTCTTTCTGATATGTAATGGCTCCAAACTCAGTGAGCAGTGTTTTTAAAAGAAAACACTCAGAGCTAGTTTCAAACCTGCTGCAAGCAGCAGCCCCAGCTCTGTCACTTGACCCATTTATTCCTATCAGACATCTCTGAGATGTGGGTTAGCCTACAGCACCTGAAACAAGCTGTTGCTTTTCCTTAATTGCCCCCCTCTCCCAGCTGATTAATGTAAGCTTTGTCTGTACCTTTTTTCCTGGGTAAAATCTTGGCACGCATAAATTAATTAAAAATTTATCATATTTAAATAAGCTATGTTTTTAAAGCTAGATAAAAAAGTACAACCATGATGGATCAAGCCATACTTTTGCAGAGAAAAGCAATACATTATGCTGGGCCTTTGGAGAAAGGTATGGGCTTTTTCCAGGAAAAATGAGAGGGGACATGATAGTTTAGGGAATTGTTAATGCAGCAATAAGCTGCACAAAGGTGTACTAATTACTGGGCATACCTCAGATGTACTGCTAGGCGTGAGACTGATGGATGAATAATGAAGAGAATAACTGTGATTCTGATTTCATTTAAAACTTAAGTAGCTCCACTTAAATTAATGGAGTTCCGTAGCAGTGGTGTGGAATCAGAATCACATCCAAAAATTACGTCAGCTGTGTGGGATGTGTTTCTCCATACAGCCCTTGGTGGTAGAAAGGCTAGGTCTGAAATACTGCAAAGAGAGCTTGTGGCATTAATGATGCCTGGTTTTAAAAAAGATTACTTTTCCCTCTTTACAGCTGTAGTAAAAGAAATAGCCCCTAGAAGAGCAAAAATTCCTGAGTCCTATAACTTTTAAAGAAGAAAGCTTCATCTTGAAATGCAAAAGTTGGGAGGACATCATTTACAGAAACACTAAGAGAGGAGCTGCTAGCTCTTTTGCACAAGTCAAATGCATGGCACAGTTAGGAAGAACACCAGGTGACAGTTACCTGATGGGAAATCAGATAAATGACAGCGACTGTCTGTTTACACATCCTGTCAATGATAAGGACACGGCCATTCAGCTTGGAGAGCTCTGGCCTGACTGTGGCCTCATTAAAAACATTTTACAACTCAGCTGGGTGTAAAGTGTCGAATTTCCAGAGACAAATTCAAAGATAGTTCTGTGTGAAAGGCAGGTGGATTTTGTTGAAAGGAAAAACAAAAGGACTGAAAAGACATGGAGTTACTCTCTTCTCTTTGGTCAGGATGCCCCAGAACACAGTGAATTACTGGGAACTGCTCTTAAAGAGGGCTGTGCTTGCCCCGTGGAGAGAGGACTTGCACCTTCTAGACACATTTCACAAGTAATGGGTGTACTTGCAGAACAAGAAACCAGGAAACCAGAGACAGTAGAGCTGTTAATGTAGGAATGAGAGGTGATTTCCAACTAACAGTAAATGTGTTATGAATCCAGAAATGTGGTAATTTTATTTTAGAATATACCTTTGGATTTACTTCTGTCACATTCATTACTCAAAACATCTGGGCTGTGTAAATAAATCCTCCCCTCTTCTTTTCCAGATGATCTTACAGCAGCCAACAGTGTCCCTGAGCTTTAGCAATACTCAGCAGCTGGACCCACAACAGCTACAGCAGAGGTCAGGGGCCCTTTCTCAGCAGCAGCTTGTCCCCAGTTCTCAACTTCAAGGGCAAATCACATCTTCACAAACAACGAACCAGCAGTCACTGAGAGAAGCAAGCGTGATATCAAGCCAGGTAATCATTTCTTTGAACAGAGAAGCATTTAGATGGAAAGGAGACATGAGCTGTTCTTAAGGAAGCGAGTAAAATCATGTCAGTCCTGTAACTATGCCTTTGCTTTCCCTTTCTTATTCTTCCGTAAAAGGGCAGCCTATAAAAAGGGTTTCCCTACAAGCATTTACCTTACCTTAAAGCCTTTTTTTAAGATCTCAGCCAGGAGGGTTCTTGAGCAGCTGTTTCAGTTTGAAAACTGAGCAGGGGGGCATGCAGAATGTGTCAGTGACTTACTGGTCTTCAGGTGGTCCTGAACGAAACCTGACTGATCACACTGGAAACTTGAAATAGTGAAACCTCTCAGAATACTTGCTCCCTGAGCCCAGTCGGACACCACCAATGCAACAAAGCCTGTCTGCTGTGGTGGCACACAGAATACATTGAGATTCATTTGAGACCCTCAGGCTGTGAACGTTAACAGGTTCTTGCAGAGCAAAATAAAGTTCAGCCTGAGCAGTAACTGAGATCTGTGAAAGCTATTAGATTTGACATTGTATTTTTTGTTCATACTGCTGGTTTCTCAACGTTTCCAGTGTTTGCTCTTCCACCCACCTGTTGTACCTCCCCTCACAGAAAACGGAGCTCCTCTGCTTCCGGATTGCATTGCTAGCATATTTCCATTATTGTTTTCTGAGCCCCCAGCTGTAGCATTTCACCTCCTTCATATCTGTTATAATGACTCTATTAGAGAGTGTATGTGTATAACGAATGCAGAGCAAGAGGCAGAAACTGATGCCCAGAAACTTCCACCAGAATATAAGGAAGAACTTCTTTGTCACTGTACGAGTGACCACGCACTGGCCAGGTTGCCCCAAGAGGGTGAGGAGTCTCCCTCACCGGAGATTCTCAACAACCGTCTGGACACAATCCTGTGCCATGTGCTCTGGCACGACCCTGCTAGAGGAAGGAGGCCTGACCAGATGTCCCACTCTGGTGATCCCTTCCAACCTGACCTGTTCTGTAATTCTGTGAAATGGGGGGGCGGGGGGCCAACAACAAAAAAATCCACTTTTTTTCCTTTGATCTCTTCCTATCATGGGTCTTGGCGACAACTCCTCACGCTTAACTTTGCTCCTGCCGTAACTGGGGGGTCGTTTGGGTTTGCCGGTCGGCAGGAGCGGGCCCGGGGCAGCCGTGGCCATGACAGTCGTTTCGCGTACGATGACAGCAGCCGGCTGGCGTCACCGCTAGGCACTGGTGCCGCAGCCGGGCTGTCTCCCCGCTCTCTCCCCTTCTCTTGCAGGGCCCGAAGGCGGCGCGGAGCGCGGAGCTGGCGCCGGGCGGCGGCCGCGCCCCGCCCCGCCCCGCGCCCGCGCCGTTCGCCTCAGGCGGCGGTGGCCCCGCGGCGCCCCCTGGCGGCCTGTCCCGCGGCGGCACCCCCGCGCCCGCCGGCTGCAGCCACGACCAGCAGCTCAGGTACGGGCGGGCTCCGCGCTCGGCAGGGCCGGGCTTCCAGCTCCGCCCGGCGGGAACAGCGGGCGGCGCACTCCGGCTTTTGGGGCTGCAGTAATGCACGGGTGGATTAAGATTCCCAAAGTGTAGCTGTCTCACCCCGTAGCGTTATGAAAACTGATACCTTGCTGCTGGCTTCGAAGAGCACAAGGTGAATTTAACCGAAGTTGTAAAATATTATTCAAGCACCCATATACTTAGCAGATAATAATGGTAAAAAATGTGATTGATGAGGTGTATGTCCGGCACACAGATCACCCCAGAGGGCAGGCGCTGCCCCAGCCTCCGCCTCACAGTGCCCAGGGTGCCCAGGATGCGCCTGCCGCAGCCAGCAGCTGGGTCAGACCTCCTCACACTCCTCAGCCTGGGGCCGTGCCTGTGAAAATGCCGATTCTCTTTGCACGCTGTGGGATTTGTATGGTCCTTCTCTTCTAGCAATGTCTTTTTTTTTTTCCCCTCATGTGCCAGATTGTTGCTTAGCCAGCCTATTCAGCCCATGATGCCTGGGTCCTGTAATGCAAGACACCCTTCAGACCTCAGCATGGCGGGATCCCAGGCCAAGTACGTGCCTTGTCGAAGATAAAACATCAAAGTTGCTTTTGAGGGGAATTAGCTTTCTTTTGTAAGATGATGAAGTAGTTTTAAATATTGGGAATGTGTTACTGTGCTGAGCCTGCCTTCCAGCATCAGGATCAGCCTTACCCTGCCTGGTCATATCAGGAAGAGTGACAGAGAGAAGCACTAAGCGCCAGTGGCGCTTTAACAAGCCATGGCTGGAGGAATTTTTGTCCCTCACATGCTGCCTGCTTCAGCACTAGAACTTCTGACCCACCAAAGATAAATGTGAGAAAGTCAGCACTGGCTCAGTTAAATGACTGGTAGAAATAGAAAGCCTCACCTCACTTGTTTTCTCTCCACAAAACTTAGATGAAAGAAGCAGAACATGCTGGTCAAAATATACCCCTTTTTTAAGCTGTTTTTTGTCACTGTACTTAATTGCGAACTGATAAAATAATAAGCAACTGTTTGCACATCATTCCTTTAAAAATAGTTATTTTTAGAAAACAGTACTCTTCTAATTTTATCTCAGGAATGTAGGTATTCAGTACTTCATTTTTTTAAACCTCATTATTGTTGTTTAAGATTATCTTGAGTTAACTTGTCAAATGTAAATATTGTAGCTCTGCTTTTAAGCCTCTGAATAAAAGAGGCCTTATTTGCAAAGATGCATCATGCAGTTCATGTAGACTTGACTCATGGGACCCCTTTATAGGAGCTCACATCCTCATACAAGTACCCAGACTGTAGCATTTCTAACTAAACCCTAATGTTGAACAGCTGTTGAGTGAACACAAGCCACACTATGATCTCATCACCCTTTACAGGATAAACAGAATTAGTCTGGGTTGGCAAAAGTTCCATTGTGGTTTTGCCCACAGCCTTCCACAAAACAACACATATTTAAGTTTTGCTTTGCAAAAGCAGAATGGCAAGAGGAGATGAGTGTTTTGGTTCTGTCACATCCCTCTTTCCAGAGGGTTTCTAGAGGCTTCTTCTGTTCCTAGAGCAGGGCTCATGGTGATGGGAACTGCTGATCATACGTGGCAATATGTGTATGAGCAGCTTAGGAAGTAATCAACCCTAGCCATGTGTCTGCAGGAGATCACCACCCCCAGGCAGTCACAGGGGAGCACAGGCAGCAGGACAGGAGGTGCATTTGCTTCTCTCTTGCTGCAGTTCAGGGCTCAGCATATTAAAACAGGATCGAAGGCCATTTGGTTTAATGAGCCGGGGATGTGAATGCTGTGGCTCAAGACAAGATGTGCATAAACCAGAATTCTTAATGAATCTAAAATGTGATCTGGATTTTGAGGTGAGGTGTTTTCTTCCCTCCAAGCCCAGCTCAACACAGAGTAAGGGAAAGCAGTGCTGCTAGTAGTGCTGTTGTTCATATTAGCAGGTCCCATGCACTGGAATCGTTTATTTGGAATTATTTGGGGGGTTTAGGCTGAAGAAGAGAAGGCGCAGGGAGACCTTGGAGCAGCCTTCCAGTGTCTTTGAAGGGGCTACAAGAGAGAAGGGGAGGGACTTTCTACAAGGGTATATAGGAATAGGACAAAAGTTAGTGAATTTAAACTGAAAGAGGATTAGATATTAGGAAGAAATTCTTTACTGTGAGGGTGGTGAGGCACTGAAACAGGTTGCCCAGAGAAGTGGTGGATGCCCTATCCCTGTAAGTGTTCAAAGCCAGATTGGTGGATGGGGCTCTGAGCAACCTGGTCTAGTGGAAGATGTCCCTGCCCATGGGAGGCAGGTGGGCACTAGACAGTCTTTAAGGTCCCTTCCAACCAACAGCATGCTGTGATTCTATGATTTAGGAAGACTAGGGATTGCCATCCCCCTTCTAAGAGAAGACCTTTGTTTCCAACACTTTGTTCTTTATTGTTTTGCTTCTTTCTTCCATAGGTATTCTCAAACCCAACAAATGTTTCAAAGTTTGGAAGTGCAGACTTCCAGCAGCAGCTCTCCAATCATACTGATGGGACAAGCAGTGTTAAACCAAGGGTTCACCACTACCCCTCCTTCCCAGCCATCCTCTTTGCCACCTATGCAACTCCAGCACCAACAGCATCAGCAACAACGCTACCTGCAGGTAGGACAAAGAGGTTTATGTATAAAGTGTGCACACAGAGTAACAAGGTGAGTGGGCTGTGCAAAGAGGGCCCCAGGTTTCTGCTGGAGCCTGGTCCTGGCAGAAATGTCCATTTAAGAGATTCTCACTTCTGACATGTGACACACTGCTACAGTGGGCGGTACTAGTACAGCAAAGGGAACAGTGGGAACAGTCAGAATATTTAAAAGGAAATTACTAATTCCGTACATTTAAAGCATAATCAGATTATCTTGGATATATTTAAAGTTTATTTCCAGCTGGAGAAAATCAATGCCTTAGGATTTGTTCTGTTCTCTTTATTCAGTATAAAATTTGCTTAGTTTACAAGTCAAAAGATGATTTTTAATTACCAGCATCAACATAAAATAGATCTGGATCAGATATCTGGATCCCTTCAGGAAACTAACACATTTTCTCAACTCCACAAGGCAAAGAAGATAAAGTGGAGCACGTTGCCTGGAAGAACCAGGTGATTTGAAGATGTAAAAATACTTATTTTTTGACCTAGTTCAACACATACTAAAGTAAAGGGGGGAAATGAGGTGTGTTTGTATTAGTTCAACAGGAACTGAACTGAGTCTATGAAACCTGGTCACATATCCACTGGCATCACTGAAAGAGTGATGATTAAACTCTTGTTTTTGAAATGAAATCCTTATCATAGCCTGAGAATTAATGAAAAAAAGTCTGGCAGATACTGTTTCCAATAAAACATCTGCAAAATTCACATCAACTTCAATACTGCAAGGTCACACCGAACTGTAAGCTCAGGAAAAGGAAGGGTTGGAAGAGACAGCCTGAGGCACATAAGAATTCTGTTTCATTTCTCCACCCATCTGTGTCATTTCTGACATGTTCACCCACACGGTTCCCAAACAGGCATTTCAGGATAACCTGCACATCCCAGGCAGTGCATTACTGTGAGAAAACCTTTTCAATGCCTAATTGCAGTGTTCTTTGATGCAATTTATGTCCATTCCTTCTAGCATTAGTTAAGCTAACCTCATGCCAAACAGCTCCAGAAATAAAAGCCAGCAGACCAGTAGTATTTTTAAGCATCCTGGAACCTGAGAACAAAGAGCGTTAATGCATGAAAGTATCAAAACACCACGATAAATTTTATTTTATCTGTAGGTGCAAACACCAAGTTCTTTGCACAATGAACAACCTGATTCTTTGCTCCTGCCATCTTACTCACCACAGCAAGGAAATATGGGGTATCATCAGACACAGCAGCAACAGCAACAGCAACAACAACTAACATCAAGAAGAAGGAATAGTTTATCAGAATCATCAAACTTACCACAGCCACTGCGATAGAGTCCCACCAGCACAATCAATGCACGATTAGCTTTAACCAATGGGCACATGGGGCAGAAGAGAATGACTTTGTACTTACTGTTCTGGCTTTTGCACAAGCATTCCTCTCCAAGCTCTGTGACAGAAGCACGCCCAGAGTGCAGACTGCCGCAGACAGCGCACTCACGGCACGCTGGCTTCCGTTTGCGCTGTGTCGTGAGCACAGGATGGACTGACAGAGCAAAATAAAAGGAGCACTATCCTGTGCAGCCTCCATCCCCGCTGGGAGCATGGGAAGAGGCGTTTAATCCCGGCGTGTCACTCTGGAAGCCATCTGGCAATTCCAAAAGACTGTCAACAGACTCATGAGGTACTTGGCCTTCACTGTTTCAGTTTTTCTTTTGTGTATGAAAAGCACTGCGTCAAAGGTCTATCGAGGAGAGAACAAGAGATTATTTTTATTATGATTATTGTTATTATTTTGCACAACTGCACAGATGAGAAAACTAGGCACTTTCTGTAAAGAGAAGTTTGTTTCTTTATTCTTGTGGCCAAATTAGCACATCCAATGGAGGAAAAAGCCCAGCCATTGGTGAAGATGGTCTACAGCTCATAACCCTTGATTTAGAATCTGAAAAGTATTATGCAGCTTACCCTAACTGTTCTTCGTTACTAAAAATAAACCAACCAAAAAAACAAACCCACAACCCACACTGGACTGTTTCCTACATGAATTGTGATTGCAAAGGAGAACTCAAATTGTAAGCACAATCATGCAATTCTCCAGTAGTACAACACGAATCCTTCTTCAACCTAAACTCACCCACTCCAAGTCTCTGAGAAATATGCACTGTGTTTTGGCCCACTGACTTGGGATGCTGCAGACTATTACATATCTCTTTCATTATAACATTTAGGATTAAATTTTCCTTTGGAGGAAAAAAAAAAGAAAATGCACTTTTCGCTTTTTTTGTATGTTTTCCGTTGATATGTTTCTAAGAAAGATTTTATGTAATTATTAAATAAAAGTAGTGTATTGTACAGCTGTTGTAATAATGACCTATTTCTATATAAAATAAAATTATATGGAATTATGTGGAAATTATTTTGTATATGAAATATCAACTCATTTCACAAGTATAAAGATTGTGCTTGTGCTTTTTTGTGAGTGGGTATTTTGTAATAAACTAATGAATTAGAAATGTTTTTGTGAAGGGAACTACTGTTTCATGCTATATACAATTCAAACTATTATTTTTTTCCATTTATGATGGACAGTTGTCTTTATTTGTAGAATAAAATAAAATAGCCAAAAGGCTTTATTGCAGGACTTGCACACATTTTCCTGTGACTGTTGAACTATGTGATTCATTTTAGACTTTTAATCTTAGCCACAGATTTGAATGGTGTTGGGAGCCCAGTTAGCAAAACCAAGTATTTTCCCTTGTAGTTTTTGTCATGGCACAGACACTGAGAATGAAAGCTCAGGAAGTTTTATTAGCTGCAAGCGAAGACAGCTCATTTTAAGCACCTTTAAAACTTTAAGCACCTTTAAAGACCTCAGGCAGCTTTGTACTTCCAACCAAAGAGTTTTATATTAGCACAAAACAGATGGTTTAAAGAACAGTTTGATTCAGCATAGGCCAGGGCATTGACCCCATGTCCAGCTTCAGTGTATTAAGACACTGCTGTCCTGAGTTTTGGGGCACGTCTCTTCTGGGTGTAGACTCTTCTGTAGACATTCCGGTTTCCATTTTAGCATCCTTGTGCAGGCTCCTTTTTATGTTAAATTCAAATTAACTACAGGATGGAGCAAGCCAAGGTATAGGCTTGCTTTCCCTCTGCAGACAGGGAGAAGCTAAGGCACAGATTGAGATAGGTAACTGAGTGCAGAAATGTCTTCATTCCCCTCAGTAAGACTGAACGGGGATGGCCCTCAGGGCAGCTTGCAGCCACTGGAGCCAGCATGAAGTTCAGAAAAGTGCACCCATGGCCTTCTGTCCCTTGAGTACCAAGGATCACATCAACAGGGCCCACATGTTCTGCCTCCTGTGCCACAGGGGAACAATAGAGATAAGCTAGGAAAATGTGAAAGTAAGCTTTCATAGAAATGAAAAAAAGCTTATTTGCCCTGAGTTCTGAAAAAGCTAAAAATCTCCTAAAGAAAATCCATTGACAAAATTACCCTGATGTTTCAACTGCAAGATTGGGTGGTAGCACTGATGCGTGCATGTGTATTTCAGTCCTTCATCCCTTGTTGAGAGAAGATGAGAGAATCAAGTATTGGGACTCTAAGAAAGTGTTTTTACTGCTAACTTCAGTTACCAGGATGAATTAGCCTGCTCATCCCTTTAAATTCTTGTATTCAGTGAAGCAAGAGTGACCCCACCAGATGAAGATTAGAAAGCTAGATGTGAAAGTTTCACTTAGTGTCTGAAGGAACCTCTCTCCTTCCATTAATGTAGACAAACCTAAGCAAAGGCCAATTGGCTGAGCTAGAGGCTGACTTCATACATCGCAGACACTCCTGGGAAAGGAGGGGACAAACCTGTAAGCCCAAAGTTCATGCAGGAAGAGGTAATGAAGGAATAGGAGCACCTCAGAGGAAATACCTGTGAAAGCAGCAGCTGATGGATCTCAACTACTAAGACGGAAGACACAGGGAGGGAAAATTCCTTTAAGAATTTGTTCTACTCTCAGGGATTACAAACCCACATCTCTCCCAATTGGCAGTGGTATGTCCTAACCAAACTCAGCCTTGGAGCAAACATGTAACTTTCTAAAGCCAGTGGCACTGTAAGCTGTTAACGGGGAGATGCTGTAAATAGCATCGGGTTGCCTTCTGAGCTGGTTTGGAAGGATACAGACAGCTCTCAACAGCAGATTTACATCAAGACTTAGTTTTTCATGCTCCTCCCCATACACACTTCGGGTTTGGGATTATTGTCCTTGTTCTCTGTTGCACACACAAGGCAACGGCACTCCTCCTGACAGAGCTGGGCTGTTCTAGTTCACTGCAGGCAAAACCCAGCTTGTCCCAACATAATCCCTCAGCTCAGGTCGGTTTCCGGGTGGGGTGATTATATCAGGCTACTGCCCCACGCCGGGGTGTCTCGGTTCTGTCTCGGGAACAGGAGCTCCAGATCTGCACGAGGCAAAATGCTTGCTGGAAGCACCACTGCGCCGAGTTCCTCACACAGCACTCCAAGGAAAAGGGAGAGACCCTACAGAGGAAGCGGGCGGGCACCGAACACCTCCTAGAGGTACGGGCACACACCGACACCATCCCAGAGTACAAACCCGGTACGGGCACGCACCGACACCGCCCCAGAGACCGCCCCCGGTCCGGGCACACCCAGACCCTGCCCCAGAGACCGCCCCCGGTCCGGGCACACACCGACGCCGCCCCACCAGCCCCTCCCGCCGCCGGCGCAGTCGCTTCCCAGCCTCATCCCGGAAGCGCTCCTGTTTCCCAGCGTGCCCCGCGCGCTCCTTTCCGGCCGGTGCCCGGGCACGGTGAGTGTGGGCCGGGGCCGGTGCCGCCGAATCCGGCTCCATCCGCCCCGCAGAGCCCGCGCCGCGGCGCCAATGCGGCCCGGCCCGGCACGGGGGGCGGCCCGGCAAGGGGGGCACCGGCTGGGATCTCCCGGCGCGTCCGCGTTCGGCGGGAATGGGGCTTCTCTCCCGCCCTCCCCGGGCCCGGGGAGGCCTGCGGGACTCATGGGACGGGGATGCGGCCCGTGCTGTTGCCCCGGGGAGGAGCCGGTCTGGCCCCGTCGTGTTCAAGCCGGGACGGGCTGAGCTGCGCTCCTGGGTCGCCTTGCAGAGGGAGCGGGCTTGGGGCCGGCCAGGATGTTAATGCGAGGTGGGCGAAGAGTCTCGGATGCGCTTCCTGCTCTCCGCAGGGAGATGGGAGTCAAGCATCTGTACTGCTGGAAAGTTGCTGCGTGAAGCCTGCGACTGGTGCGACCCCGGGGGTTAATGAAGCTTGGGTTTAAGTTTCTTTCTGCATGTGGGAGTTGTGCGGTTTGCAGTGGGCTGGGGACGGGGAAGGTCCGAGATGTGCGTCTGATGTGTGCGCGGTGTCTTTTAGCGTCGCTGAGATGGCTCCCGCGAAGAAAGGCGGCGAGAAGAAAAAGGGGCGCTCTGCCATCAACGAAGTAGTAACTCGGGAATACACAATCAACATTCACAAGCGGATCCATGGCGTGTAAGTTGTTTTTATCGGCGAAATTTGCTTTCTGTGAAGTGGCATTTGGAAGTGGGTTTGGTAGTTTTAAAGAGCAGAGAAGGACTTTCCTTAGAGTGTTGTGTTTGGTCCCTTGTGCCTCTGTTGTGTCGCAGGGCAGAAGCTCTGTACCCCCATTCCTGTGCAGCCCCAGACTTGGCTTGGGGCTTTAGGAATAAGCCTGTTTCTGTGACTGTGAATGTTCTGGGACTTGAGTTAAAAGTTAGATCAGTTTTATTCTGTCATTCTTTCCCAAGCAGATGCTTAAACTTCAGCCCACTGAGAAAGTTCCAGAAATTAAGTACTGCTGTAGTCAAATTACTGGTTTCATGTTTTTCACAAAATTGTGTGAGCTGTAAACGAGGATATGATTTGTGTTAAAGGATATTTGTTGCATGTAGGTGAGTAGCTTTTTAATTGACCAGATACTGAAGCTCATGAAGCTGTAATGGAAAGTGCTTCAGAGGAGGCTGCAGTGCCCTTGCATTCTGTGTCTGTGCCTGCAAGCACATGGAAGATACCACCCAAATCCAAACAACTGGTGCAGTGGCTGACATGGAATAGGAGAGGAATGAGGCAGTGGAGCATTGCAGAACTGTGGCTGGGAATGGGAGGCAGTGGTACTCTGTCAGTAAGATGTTCTAGCCTTGCCTTTTGATTGGCACTTCATTTTGTTTTAATGATGACAATCCTGCTGTCCACCTTTCTTTTTGGGCATGGTATGCTAGAGTTAAATGCTTTTTATTTAGTGCTTGTCTCACTTGTGATCAAGTACCCACTTCCCATTTCTAGCACAAAGTATCAACAGCAGTGTGCACATAATATAACTAAATATGACCCACTGTGGGACCTCAGGTACTACTGGCACAGCCCCTGTCACAGTGTGGGTATAATAAATATGGCAGAACACTCATGGTGCAGCTCTTACTTCTGCTGTGGATGCCCAGTCCTGCAGGACCTGGCCATAATGGGCATGGGACAGGCTGTACTGGGGGAGAAAAACAGTTCTGATGGGGGTGTTGGTGCAGTCCTGATAGTGTGAAAGAAGGCAACCATCAAGTACTGTTCAGCAAAAGCTGATATTAAGAATAACATCAGTTTTGTTCTTCTGTTTATTTCAGTCCTGATACAGTTCTGTCATGGTTATGTTCATGTTACTATTGTTGCACTGCTTTGCCCATAGGGGCTTTATTCAGAGTGTGTGTGACACCTCTGATCTCTTCAGTGTTACTGAGATATTCAAACGTGTTGACATTAAAATGAAGGCTTGACCAGGAGATCTTGTAGTAGCAAAATTTCACTGAAATTATTCTCCCTAAGTGGTTTCTATTAAAGTTAGCATCTGCCTGCCAGGGTGGTCTAGTCAGGCTGGTACAGCTGTTTGATGTTAAGCACGGTGCTTTTGGGGGTTTTTATGTTGGGAGAACACGTGCAACAAGTATCCAGTGCTGACAGCATCCTGAAGCCTAAATGGCTCTTGTGTTTGTCCCAGGGGCTTCAAGAAGCGAGCACCGCGCGCCCTCAAGGAAATCCGTAAATTTGCCATGAAGGAGATGGGTACTCCTGACGTCCGCATCGATACCCGACTCAACAAAGCAGTCTGGGCTAAAGGAATAAGGTGGGTTTTTGTCATTTTCTTTACAGGTTGAGGAAAAAAACAACATGAAGAATTAGGAAAAAATTGTATAATTCTTGCAGTATTTGCGTTTTCTTTGCAAGTGCTTCCTTCTTGTGGTGTACACACCAACCTAATCTGTCACCTCTGTGTTCTGGTCAGCTGTCCTGGCATATTTGTAACAAAGCTTGGTAAATACTGGGATTGAAAGAATTTCCTTCTACTTTTAGTGAGAATAAAGCAAAGGAAGGAAGGAGTGCAGGTTTGGGGGTTGAGGGCAGGGAAGAGAAAGTATTGGGTATTGTAATACTGTACTACCTTGATCCCTGTTGCAGCAGATAGTTTTTATAAACCTGACCTTTTAGTGATAACTGCAATCCCAGGCTGAGTGGGATTTGTGCAGTGTGTCTAAACAGGATAAAGTTTTGAAGTATGCTGAACAAATGCTGCACAAAAGGAAGCGTATTTTCAACAGGGCTGTTCTTTTCTTGAAAGTACAGATAAATAAGTAGTTTGGGGACCAAAAACTACCACTTCTGTTGAATCACTGCTACAAAGGCAGCTGGTATGACATGTGTGAAGTGGTCCAGTAGAACTCCTGTGGGGAGTGGGATCTTTTAAACTGTAATAAAAGGTTAACTGATAGGGATTGATGCTTTGAGAGATGCACATGGGTTTAAACCATGTCTTCTGGCAGTTAGATCCCTAAGTCTGGTCTATGACATTCATAGATTGCTTTGCCTGGCATTGTGTTGCCGACCCTTCCTTGAAAAGCAGAGTGGGAGGATGAGACTGAGTTACTGGGCCTTACAGAAAGGGTTCTCTGTCCTCCCTGTTAAACTGCCCAGTTCTGAGGGAGTGAAGAAGTAGCAGTGGAACCAGGAGACAGCATACATAATCCCAGAGCTTTGTAGTGAGGCTGCTAACCAGGACTTCCTCATATTCACTGGTGTAAGTGCAGTCTGTGGAGCGGGGGGTCACAACATCAGTCTTTCCAGTGTGAATCTGCAGTTCTTACTAGTTAAAATATATAATGTATGCAAAGTAAGGTATCTTCCTCTGGAAGGATCAGCAGAGGCTGGATCACCATGTTGGCTGGTATGGTAGTCAGTGATCTACATAAATCAGTGGAAAATGCTTTTGACTTTGACAGGAAGGGAATAAAGCAAAGCCAGTTCCTGTGTCTAACTGCTATGTCCACCTGATGTATTAAGTATGTTCTTGAAAAGGCTGTTCTTGCAGCAGGGAGGAGGAGCAGGTTCCTTCACATAGTACTCTGAGCAGGAGTTTCCTTAAATCTTGAGTTCAAGGTGGCAGGTTATGTGGAAAAAAAATTCTGTGCCTCCCCTCAGAGCATATTTTGGGCATTACTAGGTGAGGACACTAAGCTGTGATTTGCCTATTACGAACAAAATAATTAAACAGTTCAGTTAATGATTCCATGGCCTTTGTGAGGAAGAAATCATGATCATTTTTGTGCCCATAAGTAAGACCTTGGTTCAGGCTTGATGCTCACTAGAATTTCCATGGCTTCTGGTATAAAGATAGGCAGTACTCTGACTTTTGACAGAGGTCTTCCGCTTTCAGGGTAGATTGTTGGCATTTTTACTCACTATTTTATATTGTAGTAAGAAATGCTTCTTACTAATAGCTGCTTGCTGCTCATGTTCACTTGATGATCATCTTCAAGGTGTATTTCCTCAGTAGTGGACTGATGATGCACTTCTGACTTTATGCTCCTACTGGATTATGAATTCATCTTACTCAAGGCCCAGTTAAATCTTACCTGCTAACTTGAATAAAACCAAGCAAAACAAACAAACAAAACAGAGCTCCTCTAAGGCAAACAATACAGTCTCTTAAGGTACAAGATTTTGCTCTTGGTATGCTGCTGAGAAAGAACTTTCTTATGAATTCATGGGTTTCAAGACATACTTCACTGCAAATTAATCTGCCATCCTCATTTCAGGAATGTTCCTTACCGTATCCGTGTGCGTTTGTCCAGAAAGCGCAACGAGGATGAGGATTCACCCAACAAGCTGTACACTCTGGTTACCTATGTACCAGTCACAACATTCAAAGGTGAGGAAGGTTCATGCATCTCCCATGCCGTCTGTCTCTGAACAAGAAGCAAAGCAGGACAGCTCCTCCTGCAGTGCAAAATTCTGATAAAAAGCATGCTGCTAGAGTCAAACCACAGGCTTTGCCTAGCTTTGCTGTAGAGAACAGAGCTCCCTGATCACATCAAAAAGGAGTGAAATGGTCCTGTAAATTCTGAGAGATTGAAAAACACGGGCCATAGTCACTAGGGTAGTCACTAAGCCCATCCTCTGCTGTCAAAAGGTCAGGCAGGTTAAGACCTCTCTATTGTCATCTGATAAAAATGTAAATGCAACTAAGTTTTTGTTTTAGTGTTTGTAGAAATACTTGTCACTTGTCTATATAGTTTGCTCGTCCAGAAGTAGATCAGCAGACTACCCTTGAAAATATAGGTGTACTTTCTTGGAAAGACTTCTATATATATAACAGGTGGTGATAAAATGTCTTGTTTTGCAGGTCTACAGACAGTCAATGTGGATGAAAATTAAATGGATTTTCATTACAATAAAAATATTAAATATATTCTTTAGTTGTTGTTTTTATTGTCTAGTCTTTTCAAGCTCTCAGCTGTGAAGCATTGAGTTGAACAGGTACCAGCCTTTTAAAATATCTTGCTTTCTTTGAATTTTAACATAATGGTGTAATTATCTTAATTAAAGATACACTAGACTTCTGTTATATGTGAATGGAATAAGGAGGAGATTCAAATGTTCTTTGTGGGTGGCAGAGTTGTGGTGGGTTTGTTTTGTTCTGGGTATTAAAGAGCCTTTACACAGGTATTTTAAGTTAAGTTCAGTTTGTTTAAAAACACAAGAAGAAAAACTCAACCAAAACTGCTAGATCAATATTTCATGTATGTAATCTCATGTGGGTGATGCACCCCACTGGCCTCTTAGGCAGACTCAGTAGGCTTCTCCCAAAGCAACTCTGTGTGCAACACAGAATCAGGGTTTTGATTAGTGAAATTACTGTGATCATGCTACCCCAGGGTATTTGTTTAAAGCAGTAGGGACCAAAGGCCCTTAGCTTCCCTAAACCAGTAAAATACTTTTCAATGCCAGTCTTGTACAAAAAGGGTTTATTGAAAAGTGCATGTTTTCACAGACCAACATCAGAAGCACAGTCCATGTACACTTAACATTTCAGCAAGACATAAAAACTGGAATACAATGAAATATATTAAAATAGTTTCAATTACCAGCATTGAAACAGTTTTCAGTATTAGTGCAAAAAAAGGCAACCGAAACAAACTGTGGACAGTAGATGAAGGAGTGTTTTCCCCTGCTTAAAAAAAGACAACTGGAGCCAGCCTCTGCTCTCCCATGCAGAAGAGGGCTTCAGTTCTTCACACTGTAGACATATGTTTCCTTTTACATTCAAAACAAGAACATAATAAGTCAATGGCACAAAACAAACCTACACACCCTTTTAGCTTTTAAAGCTCTTTAACTGAAAACCACAGACCAACAAATGGGATACCAGAAGGCCACTGCCAACAGAAAGCCTTTTACACAGTAAGTCCTTTGGCATAATTTCAGTGCATTTCATTTTTGATGTATTTGCTGCTACTGCATGCTTGGTTTTGCATGTTCACTCCGTGACTGGCAGCTCATTCCATTTGTTCTGAGACTGTATTGACTTAGCTTTGCATTCTCAAGCTTTGGTTTCAGTTCTAAGGGTTTTTCAAAGAAGTTAACTAATGATTGTTCAGTCAAGAGGGAGGCTAAAATATGTTCAAAAGAGACAGTCCAGTCCCCTTCAGTCACAGGTGAAGGTTGAGAGTCTTTGTGAGGGGGCTTCACAGTGTCAGTGAAAACAGCATCCTGGTCTGAAGCAGAGGCCTCGGGCTGTAAGTCCTCGGTGAACTCATCTGACCCACTCCCCAAGCTGATGCTCCTCTGTCCTACTTCTCCAATCTGAAGTAACAGTGTGGTCACAGTGGCAATGGCTTGATACAAATCGTTCTCCTCTGGATCTTCATGAAACATGCTATACAGCGTTTTGCAGAACTGAATGAACTCCTTCTGTAAAGGATGAAAAGCCAGCATCAAAGTCCTGAACTAAGGACCACTGCTAAGGATCACTGCAGGAGTCAGGCAGGGCACAGTAGTGCAAAAGCAGGTGGAATGCTGTGTACATTTTTATGTTCTTTTATAACTTAGGCCTGCTTTTAAAAAACTGTTAGAGAAAGGATTTCAACCCCCAGTGGTGCTAGGAAAACCTGTGCTGAAATCAAAAAGGGAAGAGAGTAGTGAAGTATTCTGATGTCCTGATGAAGGAAATCAGGACCTGCCAGATGATCTATGGGCAAGTGAGAGACAAGGCAAGGGAAAATCCCTTCCTGGTGGCTGCTACACTGAGTGGGTTACAACCAAAGTAGCCATCCACAAGCCTGCAGGCAAGTTTCCCTTTTGTTTCTCTCCCCTCTTTCCCAGCTCTTCTAAAACAATTCAGAGATCTTCCCTGCCCAGCTCCTTTTGTCTCTCCCTTGCTCACCCATTTCAGGTGGTTATAAGGCTACAGAGGATGTCTCCCCATATCCTGTTAGGAGAGTTGTGAGCCCTCAATGAAATGATGCCTTGATGAGATCATGAGCCCCTGCAGAGCTGACAGGCGAGGTACATGCCACCCATTTAAAACTTCATTTAGCAACACAAGCACAGAAGGGATTCTGGGGGCAGTCCCATCTTTCTTTGCATATCTGTACATTTGTTTTATTAGCATGGGGCCTTTTCCCTCCAGTAGCTTTCCTTATGCCAACAACACAAACAGCTACTGGAATTAGGAAACAGATGGTAAGACTGTGCAGCCTTCAGCTGTCCTCCTGCAGTTCTAGTCAGTGTTTGGCTAAGACAGGGCAAGTTCCAGGTGTGGTGGACTAAGAAGTTACTGCTTTAGTGCAGAGCAGGTATGGAAAATCAGAACAAAAATCTGCATTCTAGGGAATTCTTTGGCTTAGGAGGAGGCCTTTTTCCAGCCAGCATGAGCCTGTTTGCTTGCATGTTCTGCTGCAGGTGAGGGTGAGGCTGAAATTCTATTCACCATCCAGTCTGAGCAGAGGGAACTGCTAGGAAGGTAGTTTTTTGAAAGTGAAAGTTTTTAAGCACCTGCTCCCTGAATCAGAGCCCAATCCTCAATGTTTAAAGGACTGAACCCAAGTTCAGGCTGAAGTTATACTTCATGAGAGAGAGCCAAACTGTTGAATTCAATAATTTCATTTTGAGTACACTTTTTAAAAAAAGGAGTACAGCCTCTAAGGTACATACCTGGCTCATTTTTGGCAATTCCTTTTCAGTTTTAGTATCCTTTTCTTTGGCTAGATCCTTCAGCATCTGCTTCAATTGCTTTTGGTAATCTACTGCATCACCTTTTTTGGAGCAGACATAAAAACTAGAATTAATTTTCAAGTCACTGGAGTAAAACAAGTGGAAAGCTGGTTATCTCATGCACTCACATGAGACAGCCATTCTGGACATACCATTTGATTTTCCAATGACCAGTGGTCTTGATGTTGACAGCAAAGGATTCTTTAACGGTGACTGGCTGTCTCGCTCATTTTCTGTGAGAGCTGTCCAAGAAATGTGACAAATTTAATCCTTTGAATTAGACATGATGGTTATTTATTTTTCTAAAATTTGCATACTTGATGGAAGTGAAGTAATTGTGCAAAGACGTTTTGCAAATGATTTCAAGGAACGTCATTAAATCATATTGTAAAATGTTCCTGTAAGACTGGTGCTGCACTTGGAAGCTTGCCAAAAACTGCACATTTAATTAAAAACTTTGCACAGAGAAACTACCACAGAATTTTGTCACCTAATCAAAACTGGATCAAGATATACAAGGAGATCTCTACTGTACATGGACTACAAGCCACTCAAAAATGTTATTTCAGTTCGTATTTTGTCTGGAAGTAACCATATAATTGGCTGCAAAAGATCTCTGAATGCAAGATATGTGTGAGCTTTGACATTGTAATGTGCACATTTCATCCAAAAAGGTTCCATTTGTAATTAATAGAGTAATTTGCACATCCTGTATGCTCCAAGCTGGAAGGAAGTAAGATGGGGTTCTTCATTAAGCAGCTTTTCCCCAAAAGCAAGATATTTTTTTGGGAAACTGAGTTATTAATTTTCTTTCAGATTTCTTACCTGGTGGGATATGCAGCTTATAAAGTAACTTTATCTTTTCATTCATTTCTCCATTATACATAACATCTGCAAAGAAAATAAAGAACAAGAAGGAAGTGAACCAGAGCATTTACTTCCACAGTTTAAAATAAATCAGGCATGTCTCTGTGCACAAAGGATAATTGTTTACATGGACAATAAACATAAGGCCAGTGTATAACTTCAGGTTGTGCCTGTCAATGAGGAACAGCAGGTGACAGCCATCTGTTTTGGTCTTTGCTCTTGTGAAACAGACTGGGAGCACCTCACCCTATGGAGCTTCAGCACCATTTAAAAATATCAAGGAGGATGGCAGGGAATCTAGTAAAGGCTGTTTGCTGCCATAGATTTACAGAAATGTGAGCGGGGGGGAGACAGATAATGTTGGGGACATCATACATATTCGTATGTATGATATTCTTACATATTCTTAGTATTTCTCCCCTTCAGCCCTCACTGCTGTTTTATAGAGTAAGCCCAAAGGAGGTAACTATTTCACATGTAAAATAATTCACCGTTTCAATGACCAGTAAAAATTAGATTCTAAACTTTCAAATGCACTCAAATACTGTGGAGAACTTTAAATTAAAAGTTGTATCCCTCTAAGAATCAAATAAAAAGAGAATACAGGGTGCCTTAGTGTTCACATAAAAAATCTAAAAATCCTAAGTGCAAAGAATACAAAATCACTGATTTTTACTGAAGCTTTGAATTTCATTTTTTTCCACTTGAGGTCAGACATCAGTTGAGATCTGCTACTTCCTCTTCAGCCAGATTTTGGACAGGCAGTTTCACCTATTAGGACAGCTGGTGGCCTCAAGACCAACCCTAGCACAGCTCTCAGTCACTGCTGACCAGATTTTTTTTGTTCTGCTTACTGCCAACGTGCAAGGCAGGCAGCAGTCAGCTGTGTAAGGTTAAGTCTTCAAGAAGCAGTTTCAAAGAGGTACATTGAGATTTCAGAGGTATACTCAGAGCAACAACTCGGTAGAGAGGATTTCCTAGCATTCTGTGCAGACCCAAGTGTAATTCTTCACTCATGCAAGATTTTCAACAAAATTACTATTGTCTGAGAAATCAAATATTCTAATACAACATTCAATCGTGTCCTCAGGCTGTCTTTTAAATCAAATTGACTTCAGTTGATTGAAACACAAAAAATGAGTAAAGGTCACTGATATGGGTAATTACAAGCCCTAGAAACCATCCTCTCTGCCAGTGACGTGGTGTTTTACCACCCCCAGCTCCGCCCCCGTGCCAGCCCGCAGCAGCCGATACCCAGGCAGCTGGCGAGCCCCTTGAACTCGATGAGGCGGTCCATGTTCTCGTCCAGCAGGCGGAAGGTCCTGTGGGCCAGGAGGTCGGTGTGCTCCCCGCAGGTCCAGGGCGAGAGCAGGCGGTAGAGGCCGGCGAACTGCTGGGCGTCGATGCGGTACTGCTCGGCGTACGGCCGGCTGGGGTCGTGGCGCTCCGGCGCCGCGCTCCCGCTTTCCCAGTAGCACCTGATCAAGTGTTCCCTCTAGGAGAAATCGGACACACGAGAGCGGTTGTTGAGGGGTGCGGCAGCAGAGAGCACGACCAGCAGAAAAAGGCATTCACACCAAGCTACGCTGTAATGCGCTCAAAATTCACTCTGTGCAAGGTGGCATAGTGATTGCCAAGACCAGTCCTGTGTGATACCAAGACCATCCCTGTGTGAAAAAGCAAATCTTTCATCAGAACAGCCAGCCAATCCCACAATTTCCAGTGGATAATTAATAAATATGAAGGAAGACTGGGCAGATTCTTGAAAAAATTCACTGTGGGCTACTGAAACTGTTTAATCATATCTGACCCAGGATGTTCCTTAGCAGCCAAAGGTACAGAGGGTCACCTCTGTAAAAAATATGGAGTAAGTGTAGGCTTGACCTGCTCATTTAGTCTCTCTCAGACCTCTCCATTTGGATACTGTAGCATTAGTCTTCTGTTAGGGACAGGCAAAACAAAGAGTCTCAACGAAGCAAGATGTCCCTGGGAGAGCAAGGGGAATAATAAAAAAGGAACTGTATCGGAAAATGAAATTAGGGGAATGCGCGCTAGTCAAAGATCAAAGCCAGCAGTGAGGAGCAGGAGGGAAGCCCTGAAGAACAAGCCCCAGCAGCATCATCTTACAACCACTAATGGAGGCAGGATACAGCTGCTCTTGGTGACAAAGCTGTGTAACACTAACAGCATACCACAGTCATATTCTCAGTATTTATGGCTATGAACAGTACGCAGAAGAAATGGTCCATTAAGGGAAATAATTACAGCTTGGACCTCTAAATCAAATGTAGTTGTATAAGCACAGATGTCTCTGTCACCAACTTTATTGTGTGTTTTATCAAACATCAGCTTGACAGAAAGGAACTGAAACTGCTTTTAGTCAAAAAAAAAAAAAACAAACGAAAAACAAACCTGTGAGAAAATTTGGAACAAATGGCAAGGACACAAGGTTGTGGGGGTTTCGGGTTTTTTTCCCCACGGAGAAGAGAGTCTGCCTTTTAAGAGCATTTAGAGAACAGGATTTAAAAGCATTGCCAAATTCCCAATGAGCATAGCTACATAATATTTAATTCATTCTGCATGTGAAAGTTAACAGAAGCTAGCTTGTCAGGGACCATTTCCAAGCAGAAAGTTAGAAAGAATTTTGGGAGCAGTTCTCTGAACAATCAGTACATTACTGTTCCTCTTTAACAACTGCATAACCACAGAAAGGACAAAATGGCAAGATCCCACCCAGGGAGCATGGTCCAGGCAGAGGACTGGAGGTCAGTGCTGCACTGCCAAGCAACAGCTGGAAGTTATGCCCAAAGAAGCCTCAATGAGGTGCATCCCCTGCTTTTCAGGGAGACCAACCTTGAACAAGTCATACAATTCCTCTAAATCTTCAGGAAGAATTGAAACATCTGGGATGACAACTCGGAGCTTAAAAAAAAAGAAAATCATGTTAGTGACATCACTGACACAGGCAGACTCACGAGCTGTCCTTAGGTGGAACTGCTGAAAACCACTATTAAAAAAATCTTTGCACTGTTTCCCCCTTCTTTAGGTTCACCAGTTGGAGAGATCCATGAAAAGAGAAATCCCTCAAGAGCTATTAGAAACAAAGACAGGAAGTCCCTAAGCTACAGGTCACAGAGGCCTGGAAGACATCGCATGGTGCTGTCTCTCCTCTTCCCCAGCATCTGCCAAGGGCTGGCCACAGTCACAGATAAGGTGCTGGGCTGGACAGTCCTGCAGTTGTTCAGAACTTTAAAGCCACCCTAAACTACAATAATGCACATGGCTGCCAGAGAAAAACCATCAGCATCTGCAGAGTCAGCAATGATTTTCAAGAGCTGGTGGCCCCTTTTTAAAAACTAAACCCAGGTGTCTCCAGAGGCAATGCTGAGCTACCTCAATCAAAGCAATACCCTGCTCACCACGTTCTGCTTGGTTGTATCTTCGTGGCTCTGCAGGACACGGATCCGGTGTTTGTAGCGCATGTGCTCTATCTGCTCCACAGAGTGGTCTCCAAATTTCTGTAACAGAGGAACAGAAGTTTATTATTTGTGTTGTATTTTATGATACCTGTATTAATTGGAAATACACTTTTAAAGTGCAGTGAGACCTGGAAGAAAAAGCATATACAGTCTCTAATTCATCTAGGTACTCAGACTACACCTAGTCTTGTGCATGAGAGCGCTCCAGTCATGGAATCTGTAAAGAAGTGTATTAACTTTCAAAGCATCCAGAGTAAATCAAACCTTCTTCTTTAAAATTCTAACTTAACTGACTACTAGATACAAAGAATTATTTTACCTCATAGGAGTCATGAATCAGGTTTGCTATTTCAGTCACTGGACAGGGTTCCTGGTCGTCACTGAAGAAGGCATGGTGATTACCAATAGGTGGTAGAGGGCTTTCCTCGTTTTTGACATGCTCTAAAAACCTGAAGAGAGGAAATGTATAAGAACACAGATCACATTGCACTGTGCTCTTCTCAATTCAAATACACAAATAAGTCTTATGGCTCAGATTTAGAAATAAACTGAGTTTTGGGCAAGCTAGACTTTTCAAAAATGCCCTTGTGATTACTCATCTGAGGAACAGTAAGCCAGCCAAATGATTAAATGCTGCCCAAGGAAGAAAACTTCTGTCTCCTTGAAGTCTGGAGCAGGAAGCCCGTCAGTCCAGGGAAGGCACGGAGAGCAGCAGTAAATATTGCACGCTGACGCAGGCGATGCATGTCTCGGCAGTGCCAGGAAATTTCACAGGACATCTCGTCCGACATTCAAAGGCATTGTTTAAGGCAGACACTGCGACAGCAGCAGCAGCAGGGTGACACAGAAGGGCCCTGGTGCCTACTGAGCAATGCCTTTGTTTTAGGGCAGAAGAGCCAGAGATGAAAGGACTCCTGTGTGGCCATACCTGCTCAGGATCATCAGGGCCTGCCCATCATCCTTGCTGTTACACAGATCCACAGCGTTGGCTTCCAGTATGGCCAAGCCCAGCTGGAAAATGGCTTTGATGCCATCATAGAAGAAGCAGTCCACAACATTCACAGCACTTTCCAGGGGCATGATGCTGAGGAAAAGGGTAAGGAACCAGGACAGAGAGATGGAAGCTAGGGCTGTCAGATCCTTCATATGCTCAGCCAGCTCTGGAAGTTGCTCTTTTATAAGCTCTTCAAACACTGACTGGTCTACCTGAGCACCTACAAGTTATAAAGGAACAGCATTAGTCAGGACTGACACAGGAAAAAAAAAAATTTTTAAGTTAATCACTACTGTCAACTGTTAACTGCAAGACTTTCTTAAAATTTAAACAGGCAAGATACACACACATATCTACAATGAAAAATGCCATTATCCTCCTGCTGTGATGTCAGCCCAACCCTTGTGTCCATAAACCTTACTGTACAACTTTCTGCAAAAAGTGTGTTAATTCTCCTAAGTGCCTTTAGGGTGCAATGAAATGGCAATAGCAGCAGCTGTTGGTCTTGGCTACAAAAGCACATAATAATTAAGTGCTAGCAAAAGTAATCTTAAAGCATTTTATTGCTCCACTTGGGATGTATGCAGGAAAATAAGACAGTACACATTCCTCTCTGATGTATGTACTCCAGCAAGTGGGCAGCAAAGGTACTGCTCTAACTGAGGAAATGTAGGATGGAAGTCCAGATATGCCTACATACACCAAGAAGGAAGAATAACATTTACATGAAAGTACATGCACAGATACAAATATATACTTACAAGCATATGTATCTACACATAAAGAACAAAAGATTTCTGCAATGCCCAGATAAAAGATTTCCTAACTGTCCCAACCAGTCTTTCCAAAGGAGATCTGGGCTCTGGTTTAGCTACTAGTTCAGTTCTGCTTTGTCAGCAGCTGTTACAGAATCAATGTAGTTTCTTCTCAATGAAGTGGACTGTGTCTACAAACCAAATTTGCCACACCACGGCTTTGACCTAAGACACTGCAAGTTAAAAATATTCCTGAATACAAAATGCAGTTAACTTTTCAATTATTTTGTCTTTCTTTTCAAGTTATTTCATTTCTTTCTTATAGTCCATATTCTGCCAGTATTAGGACACAATTTTAATTGATGAAACACATATATCCCTAGCACTCAAAACTTCTGTTGTTCAAAAGCAGAATATAACCTGGACAATTTGTGGCAGAGAGCCAGCATCTTTTGGCTTTGCATCCAAATCATAGGGAAAAAATAGCTATGACATTTCTCTGTCTTAGAACCTTTCAAATCAGGCCAAAAGAGCTTCTGCTGGTGACTGAACAAGCATTACAGCACCACAAATCAAAAATAAAAGCCCATGGACATCCAAAAAGCTTTTGAGAAACACATCAAGCATGATGCTTTGAAGAAAAAGCTTTCCATAAGATTGAAGAAAAGGAGAAAAACAGACTGGAGTTACTCAACAGAGGGCAATTTTTGTTTGGTTTTTTTAAATAAGCTTAATGCAAACAATTTAATAGACATAGTCAACACAGATGCAAAAAACAGAGCTGGATTTAGAGGTATTTGAAGGAAGCCAGAGACAGATAGGCAAGACATATATAAATAGATCATACCAGACTTAGAGACAGCATGAGCAAAGCCAGAGCTTTAAGAGGAACATGCAACACTGCCCAGATCTTTCACAGATCTCCTTATAATAAGTGCTGCCACTGTAGATGGAAGTCAAGCAGATGTATTTAAAATGAACTTTTCTGTCTATTTGTTCATTAGTCTCCCAGAAAACATGAAATCTGACTAAATGAATCTGTATTACAGCATGAGACCATAATGAGGTAGGAAAATACCAGGGCATGCATTTGAAGAATGACCACCTTAAATGCAAGATAAATGACATCTTCAGGACTGAAAAGGAAAATCAGAGAAATGAAATAAGGTTTTCAGTGTTTCAAGAATTACAGTGACAAGTTGATGACAGTCTAACAGGTAAAGTGGGGCAAGATGCCCTGCTGGTTTATGCCAGGATGAAAAAGTCATGGTAATTGAGAATAGGATATGCCTGACCCTTGCTACCATTCTTGACCCATATACAACTTGTTTCCTATAATTTCCTCTATGCATTGCAGAGTGGAGAAGGACAGAGGGAATTCCTGAAGGAGGAGCCCTGCTTGCAGGCTTTCCCCATTTGCAAGCAGTGAAATAATGAAAAAGCTTGTGAAAGGGGTCAGAGCTGGCAATGCTAAAGGAGGGAGATGAAAGTAAGAAGGTTGAGTAGGACTGAATTGCCTAAGTTTTGAAAGCAAAAATTCTAACTAACTAAATAAACCCACATATAAATAAATAGAAGATTTTGAAAGTCATAAAGAAAAGGTCTGAGACAAAAGGAAGCTAAGAAGGCCTGCTATAACCAAGGTCATTAATTTGGTAGCTGTTTGGCCTGCAGAGATTACTGGCTGACACTGCAGAGGAAAAGCACAGTGACGGGTAGCAAGGTCAGAGATCACCAAAGTTATTGAGAGATCAAAATTTGGACAAACAGTATTGGCAGGGTGCACAAAGAGGAAAAGTTTGGTCTTGGAAGTGTTATGCAGGAAGAAACAATACAAAGTTTAGACAAGAGCTGGTTGCAAATCAAAAAAGAAGGTTGACTGAAATGCAGAGCCAAGAACACTAACTCAAGCAACAGGAACCAGAGGAGGGGCAGGGTGGAGAAGATCAGTAGCACCGATTTGGGCACATTAAGTTCTAGGGTAAAGCAGAGCTGCAGAAATTGTGCTCAATGAAGCAACTATGCTGCAAAATTGCACCAGTGCCACTCAGCCAGGGAGAGCAGGGCAACTTCCAAACTGAATTCCTGGCCCTTCACACTGTGGTGGGCTATGACAGTAGAGACACAGCACTCCTTCCTTGGGATAAAGAGGGCCAGAAAAACAGAGAGACGGGACAACCAAAACTTTCAGCACTTAAACCATGTAGGCTGTAGCCATGGCAAGTGACAGGCAAGATGCAAAGCGCAAATCAAGAACAACTCAAGGCAGGGATATAGCTGGCCAGGTGAGACAACTCAGGTGAGTAGCAGAGAATACTACTTAAGGGCAATAACCCAGCAAGCATCAGAAAGTTATGAGTAATCCAAAGCACGCTGTTGATATCTATAAATGCTTGAGTACTGATAGAGCTGTGTTTCTCTCCTTTAATCAAGGAAGGAGACAGACAAACATGGAAGTCAGTAATCAAAATAGGAGTTTAAAGCCATGTCTGGAGACAAGAAGAAAAATTCTGACAAGTGGGACAGTTACAATGCCCAGTCCACTAGCAGAAAATACCAATGGCATTCAAAGCACTACAAAACATGCTAAGCATCCAGCTAAACTTTGGAATAACTCAGCTTTAACTCACCTTCTTGCCAGTTCAGAGACAAGACAGAAACTGAGCAGTGATACAGTGTCTAGAGGGAAGTACGACAACCCCATCCTTCAAGGAAAAGAGTGGAAATCTTCTCAAGTGTCTCTTTCCACTCCACAGGCAGCACAAGACTGCCCAGACCATTTCTAGCTCCCAGAACCACTACTGCCAGGGACTTGCTCCTATCCTCACTTGTGCACATGTGACCCTGGTCCCTCTCTTTGCCACAGCAAAGGTGTAACAGCAAATGCTGCAGCTACAGACTAAGGCTAGCATTAAAAAGGGAAAAGCTATCAAACATTTCTGTAAGGGAAGGAAGTGACTGCAAAGAACAAATACTGCTTAGCCCCTCTCTTTTTGTGCATTAGGCAGTCTGCACAACCATCTTAAAAATAATGGCACTATACAGCTACAGCACACACAGTGCATGGCAGAGGGACATGTATCAGCTCTCATTACAAAGGGCCAGTGTAGATGCAAGCCTGCATTGCTCCAGCAGCCAGGCAATTCAGACAGTTCAGATCACAAAGCAGATCTTTCCTACGTTCATCTTAAACAGCCTGAGTCTCTAACACTGCAAACTCCTAGCCAAGACCCACAAGCTCTTCTATTTATGTAACAGCCAAAAGTGTCACCACCTTCTGACCAACAGGAAATTAAAAAACAAACTGTGAAGTTGAGCATTTACAGATCGTGCAGCTCAAACCCTTCAGACCAAAACCAGCCCTGTCTGGAATCTGAGCAGCCACTGCTGATGTCCCTGCACATCACACAAGTAAATGGAGCACCTCATCCGTGGGGTCTGGACCCCAGCTGACCCTGAGCATTCTCCCCACCCCTGTGCCACATGGCTCCCCCTTCCCAGCTGCAGGACCATGAATACGAGCTCACCTATCACTCGGTGGTTGAAGTAATCCGGCAGCATCCGCTCACACACAGCAACCAGCAGCCAAAAGGCTTCTTCCTCTTTGGCATACAGCAGCAACACAGAGGTCAAAATATTCATAGACTTACAAGGGCAAAGAAGAAAATGGGATTTGTTAGTGACAGCAAATCCTACTGACAAGAGCTCAACTGTTGCTATTTTTATAGAAAAAAAAGTAGCCTAACCGGATGTAAAGAACTAAGAAAAAAAACAGCAAGAAAAAGAGAGAATACACAGCAAATATGGAATTGCAACCCACAGGCATAGCAAGTTTTCTAATCTTACGTATACTGCTTTTTGTAAGAGCAATAGGAAACAATGGAGAAAAGCACAGTACAGGATTTGCCAAGATGCAAAGCAGGTAACTGATACTGCAAGATATTTTGGGGCTGCTTTCACTGCCCCCTACTTCAGTATCAGGACCACTCTGATGTTAATCAGAATTCAGGGAGCTGACCAGCTAGACAGATAACTTTCATCATTTATCATCAGTTTTGGAATAAAGTGGCAGAAAGGTTCATTAAGCCTGTGCCCCAGTGCCGTACATAAAATCTCATCTGTGCAGGCCAATTCGCCCTGCACTGCTTCCAAGTATTGTCCAAGAAATGCCCTTTTCAACAAACAGAAGCATCAGAAACAATTTTTTCCCTTCCTGTAACTATAAATGCAGTTTGCAAAATGCTGAAAGAATATCGTTGGTAGAACAGAGCCTTTTGGTAAGACTATGTAATTGTTTTCCAAGGAAAAATTACATTTAACATCTAAAACTATGTACTTTTCCAACTAAAAGGTCTTTATTTATAAAAAGCACCACTAAAAGCACTCCTAAGAGAACAACAGAGAGTGGGAAGAAGGGGAAGAAGCAGCAGGGAGCACAATCCCTCTGGGAATGGCTCACCTGGCAGTATCCTATCTTGGGGTTCCTGTGAGCGTAGGCGGTGAGCACCCTCCTGAGGGCGGCGATGCCCGTCTCGCTCTGGAAGGCGGGGTGCTCGGGCAGCGAGCGGTGCAGGTCGCGCTCGATCTCCTCCGTGGCCATGCAGCACCTGCCCATGGATGCCTCCACCAAATGCACGTAGTAGCCGGGATGCGAGGCCAGATCCGTCTGCGCGTCTGCAGGCAGCAGGAAGGGAGAAAGAGGAAGATGGGAGTGGATAAGGACGATGCTAAACCTAAGTGTTGTGGGAACTACTGCTCAAAAGGGTATAAGCAAGGTGGTTTTCCCCAAGGTCTGTGAATATCCAGACCTAAAGGACAAAGTCCTAGCAGAATACACATCTTAAAAACTAAGTATTAGCAAAACTCACATGACAAAACATCATTCAGAACACCTTGATTGGCAGAAGATGTCTCCAGCAGAAAGTATTGGTTTGGGTTGAAAGTACTGGTTAAAGATAATCTCATTCCAACCCCCCTGCTGTCGGCAGGGACACCTTTCACAAGACCAGGTTGCTCAAAGCCTCATCTAGCCTGGCCTTGAACACTTCCAGGGATGGGGCATTCACAGCTTCTCTGGGCAACCTCTTCCAAGTGTCTCACCACCCTCACAAGTTACTGGGAGAAATGTACTCAGCACTGTTCACATCCTTCAAGGAGGAAAAGCTCCACATTTACAAATGTCTGAGTATGCCATATATTGGATTAAGGACTAAACTTGAGATCACACTGTAGGCACATTCTGGCTCTGCCATATCTGTCGATGAAATGAGTTGTTTTTTCCATCTCCAGTTTCTGTAAGCCCTGCCAACATTCAACAAGAAGCAGGAGCAGGTCTGCCAACTTTGAGATTGTCATTATTTTGCAATAATCTGATTTGTCTAGGGCTAACTCAGTATTTACGCTACAATCTAATTGCTGCTTGAAGATGAACATTGTTTTATGAAAACATGACGCTAATTTTAAATTACATAGATTACAAAGATGTTATTTTGATTCTTCTGTACATCATATGATATCATCCTGAGGTAAAACTTTTCCAGACCTACCCGGGTACTTCCTTGCATATATTAGTTCAGTTCAGATCATGTCTTTTCCTTAAGCAGTATCACAGGTTCCATGTAAAGGATATTTAATTGCCCTTGAGAGATTTCTTGCCTAAATGTTTTGCCATCTCCAGAATCAGATGATGCCTACAGCCAACATTTCTAAGCATGCCCACCTGAGAAAAGCAGCCAGAGTTTGCCTCTTAAGGATTCTGGAATTCCCATAGCAACAAGTTTTCTGATTTTCTCTGTGCGAAACATGCACACGGTTCTGCCATACTCTACGAAATGGTCATCCCACAGGCTCTCTTTAATTTGCTCCCTAGACTGGGAATGAGAAGATATATTAAAAAAAACACACCATCATGTGCATGTGAGACTTGGTAGACAAAAGCATTTCTCATATTAGAAATTCCACAAGATATTCCATTACCAATGGAAATGGGAAGTCTGCTCTAGGGACTTTGACTTTCCCCACTTTGCATATCTCATTCACCACACATGGATAAAAATTAGAAATATTCACGAGAATGAAATGGGGGGAGGGAGAAGAAAAAAATCCAACCAAATAAAAAATAGCTGTTATCCTGTTTCTAACTTCTCCAACCAATACAGAGTGCCTTTTACTAAAAACATCTATCGGTCTGAATATAACCCCAGCTTTTTAAAAACAAATCCTAAAACTCCTACAGCTTTCCCCAAATGTTACATACCTTTCCAAAATCAAGGCCTGGCATTCCTGACTGATGAAAGTCTGACCTTAGTGCTTCTGCATTGAGCAAGCAATTGTTCTCCTTTTCACATTCACTTCTCTCTTTCCCTTGTGAATCCTCTGTTCCCAGACACGCAGGCTCATCATCCCCCAGCGTGCACACGGATCCAAAGGCAAGGCTGTTCTGCAATGCCAAATCAAAGTGGTAATGACTGAAACGGCTAAGAACTACATCCTCAAGACAGAGCTGGGTTACCCTTTGCCTTTTGCATCAAAACCTTTAACACCTTTCAGGACAGAAGGTCTTACTCAAGGCTTTATACAAATTGTCATTCATTTGCATGTCAGGAAAAGGGTTGTTACTTTAAAACAAAAGTTGTTAGCCAATTCTAAATGTCCTTGATGACAAGCTACCCAACAGTCTTCTACTGTTATGATTTGAAAGACAAAATCACAGAACAATTTAGGTTGGAGAGGACTATCATTTTCAATCCCCTGCTCAAAGCAGGAGCCCTCAGCCTTGGCTGCTGGGCTCTGTGCACAGTCAAGTGGAGTAGCTCCAAAAAAGCAGAGAGCACTGCCACTCGGGGCAGCCTGGTCCAGTTCTGCGTAACCATGAGGGGGAATCTCTCTTCATCTCTTCAGATTTTTCCTTGCTAAACCTTGAAGCTGTGGCTGCTTGTCTTTCAACTGGCATATCAAAGGAGAGGTTGCCTTTATCTTCCAACTTGCCACTATTTGGCAGACTTCCTTATAAAGCATGTGCCTACAGCCCTCCACTAGGCTTACTCCAAATTATCAATGCTTTCTCCATGTGTAATCGAGCAGACACACATGAAGACAAACCTGGACACAGCACTCCTTATCAGGCTCATGAGTACTGAATAAAAGAGAATAGTAACATTCCATTACCTGCTGGTTACAATCCTGTTAGTCCAACCTGATATGGGGTTGTCCCTCTGCACTGTAAGAGCACACAGCTGACTTACAGGCTCAACTTGTTCATGACTCCTCCACCTTTTCCACCCAGCTGTTTTCCAACCAGCCAGTTCCCAGCCTCTCCCATCACATTCGCTTATTTTGCCAAGTTTCACATTTGCTTTTGTTGAACTTTGAGAGGTCTCTATCAGCCCATTTCCCCAAACTGTGGAGGTCTCTATGAAGGGCAACCCAGCTGCCCATCCCAGTCCCTGCTCTCCCCAGCATGTCAATCACAACTATGCTGTGAGTGTCCTCTGTCCCACCAGCCAGGTCTTTAAAGGTGGCACCAGATAAGCATTGGCTCAAGATCAATTTGGGGGCCTCCCAAAGAAGGCAGGACAGTGGAATAATGGATAAACGTATTAAATTAATAATAAAATAAAAGCTCAGTACCTGATTGTTATTTTGCAAGTTGTTGCAGTGCAATGGGTTGCTGGAGTTCACCTCTTTGAACCTCTGGAGCAGGTTCTCCACCAAAGTATCTCGGTCCTTCAGCTCAATGAACTGAAAAGCTGTCTTACTCCTTATGCTAACAATGATGGGATTAGGGAGAAGGCTTGTATCCTCCATCTTCTCTATACTGATTACCTTTTCCAGAGACATTACAGAAAACACATTAGGCACCACATCCACAAAAACATATTCAAATTTTCTACATGTACCAAAACACAGCATTTCATATGCATGCTTTAAATGTGGTTATTCATACTGGCTTTCCTTGATCAAACACATCCTACTGCCTGAAGTTCATGGTCTGTCTAGAAGCTCAAAGCAGATGCCAAAAAGTATCCCATATGCCTTTTTTTTCCTAAATTACTTTGCATCCCACTTCTAAACAGCAGACTGAAGGAAAAGATAAGAAAGGGGTGTATGATTTTAAAAAAATATTTATAAAAGGATCAACTTGATCCATTTCTGGGTGTAGAGGAGGAAATTCACTTTCCCACCTTTGAAGATGGGCAAAACAGTTGTTTTGTTAATTTTCATTAAGTATACAACACTGGTCTCTATTGTTTTCTGTTTCTGCAACAGGAAGGTAAGTTGCTACAGTTATGATATGATTTGGATGTTACTCTATTATTAGTCCAGGATGAAAGGAAAGCTTTAATTAAGAGATCGTAAGAGCCTTGCATCCACAGCAGATAAGGCAGGTGTTAGCTGACAGCTTCCTTCTCCTGTTCTACTCCCACCACCTTCCCTTGTGCTCTCTCTCCATTTAAACTTGTCTATTGACTTCATGGAAATTTGTCAGCCCATCACTGCAGGCATAACATCCCCTCTTTCTCTCTGCCCTACAGCTTTGCAAAGTACCCATAGGTTTGTTAAAGGCTGTCTGTGGAGGGAGAGCTCAACACCTGTGTTGATCCCAGGCAAGGATGCTTTTGCACTGCTGGAATGGGTCCAAGCCAGTCTCCCATCAACATTATGCTGGATGTACGTGTTTGTGGAGCTGGGAGAGGAGCCCTGTCCAAGTCTTGGGCCAAGCAGACTCTGTTTTTGCAGTGTTCCCTCCTGCTGCATTACCTGTCCATACTTCACTTTGAGGAGAGCTTTGAATCACCCATATTTTTAGGAGCTCAGGCCCTAGTGAGTCCCAGAACAAGCTGTACAACCATCCTGTAGGCAGGATACACACAAACATCCTACTCTTTTTCATCAAACAACACTTTGTCAAGGTAAGTCAAGTGGCAGTGGAGGCTTAGGGTAGAAAAAGGCAGATAAGGACCCAAAATTAAACAAACAAAAAACTCTACCTCTCTAAGTGGGATGATAACAGTGCAGCAGCCATTTTCTTTACTGGCAAAACAGATATAACTGTCTGAAGTATACATTGTCCCCGCTGTGTGACAGCGACTGAAGGGCGTCCAGAGAGAGCAGTCCACAACTTCGTGCAGTTTCTCATTCCTGGGCAATCTGAAGAAGGCCCGAAAGAATTCATTCTGTGCTCTGGCTTCAAGATCCCTTAAGAAAAAGCAGCAAGAACTAATCACAAGATCCCAAAAGGCAGGACATGCAGTGTGAAGTTAACTTTTCTTGTTGGCATCACCAAGAGCTAGGAATACAGAATAAAAACACCATGCACAGCAATCTTCAGTGCCTATGTGAACAGAGCACTGTACAAGCAACTTTCAAATATGTTTAAAGGAAAACATTATCAATAACTACTTGTTTAACAATAAGGTCAAAAGCAACTAGTATAGTAACTTGGAAGGGAAAGCACACTAATTTGAATCAGCTGTTTTGCTGGTTTGGGGTTTTTTTACATTATTTTTAAACCATGTATTTTCTATGGCTGCTGTATGACTTTACAGACTCCAAGAGTTACAAATTTCAGTGCCCAGGAGACAACTAAATCTTTCATCTGATGAACATATATTGAGCAAGGGAGATTAGCCTAATGTTCCTTGTTTCCCTTCACAGTAGCATTACCAACATCACCCCAGGGACTTGCACCTGCACCCAAAAGTCATTTGCTCAATGACTACCACCAAAGTGGTCAGTAATAGAAGTGTTAATGATGGTGGCATTTACTTGATGGAATCCTTAACTTGCACAAGAATTAGCCTCAGAGAGCCCTCAGAACAGTTTCAAAATGCAGAACAGTTTCAGGTCACTTACAGACTCAGTTGGGAATAACAGCACCAGCCACACTCAGTTTGAACCTGGCCTCCTTCCAGCCATCCATCCACATTTATGTGAAGGGAAAAGTTTAAATAAATGAAACTTTCATTACTGAGCCATGGTTATAGAGACCTGGCTTTGGGGACTTATTTTTCTTCTCCTTTCTTAATGAAGAAGCCTGCAGTAATTTAGAGAACTATGCAATTACATTATAAACAGGCCATGGCTATTAGCTCACCAACAGCAGCTCCAGAAACATTAGGGCTGAAATTCTATGATTTTCTTTACTACAAGTAAATTTTTCCTAGCATGATTCACCTTAGGGAAATGAAAAAAAAAGAAAAGCTGCCTGATTTTGTGCCACTGAAAGAATTTAAAGCGTGGGCTGAAGCACAGCAGGGAGTGGTACTTTGGCGCTGTAAATCCCCTCTCCACTCCTTCCTTCACCCACCTCTTCTGCAGACACCTTCCCTCTACCCCAGCCCTGTTCCCTGTTAAAATATATGTTGAGACAAATGAAGCCACTGCCTCAATAAGTAAATAAATTATTTGATTGGGTTTTGGGTTTTTTAGTTTAGTTTAATCCATAGAAAAAGACATAGCCATGTGAAACAGGAAGACAATCCAGAACAAACTGAGACCTGAGAAGGGAGGGTCTGTATCTGCAAGCAACAGAAAAGACAGAATGCCCTCAACCAGCATTCAGCTTCTGTTTCCTTCTCAAGCATTATCTTCCTTAATAATATTATCCAAAGAAACCAGACAAATAGTCTCCTGTTTTTTCACAGAAAACAAAGAGAAACCCTCTTTGTGGAGAAAGACAAAAAGGTTGCTCCTGAGCTGAAATTCCACAGCGAGAGTAACTCTGATAAGTGCCTGCAGCGATCTACTATTGTGACAAAGCTGGATCAGGATATGCCTCCTAGTTAACTCACCACTAAAATATTTTCCATTTCTGCACGGCACAGATGAATGCTGCTGATAGCATCTGCAGTCAGGTCTGGTAGAGCTGTGCTCTCCTGCTATTGTGCTGCAAGGGAAGAGCCCCCCAGCATCTCCTTCGTTTTGAAGATTTCTCAACCTTTATGTGAGAAAAGGCTTTATACAGAAAAGTGGGACCCCTACTGAGGCACGCGTTGTCTGTTATTTTAGAGCTGACTGCTTCCTATGCTCCAAAATCTGAAGCTTCTGAGTTCTCAGGATTTTCCTGCATTTCCTGGGGCTGTGGTATCCACATGCAGGGTCTTTCAGACAACAAACCACAGGATTCTAAGCTGAAGAAGAATGACATTAGTCACATCTGAAACTAAGTAAATTCACCAGCACTGTATCCACCCCACTCATGGGTGGAAGGCTGCCAATCCCAACATCTCTGGAACTGCCTGTCCCCCCATGACTCACACACAGGCTCACACAGGGACACCACTGAGAACAGAGAACACACCACAGCCAGGGCTGCCCCAGAAACAAGTGCTGAAATGGGCCAGCCTGCTTGGAGGAGGGATCCCGGAATAAAAAATGGTAGCAGAGGGACGAGATGCTGTCAGCACCTACCACTGTGGGCTCAAACTAGAGGTTTTATTCTAAAGTTGAACACCAAGAATATATTTCCTGTTAAGCACGCAAATTCTAGGGCTTAATGGCTTCCCTTCATAAACACAGCCAAACAAAATTAGAGTTGGTTAAAAAAAACCCCAACCCTACAACTCTAAAAAACCCACAAACAAATTTAGCTCCTAAAAAGACAGGCAATTGTTTAAATATGTTACAACAAAGATGGCCCACGTCACCAAGTCCCACAGCTTCCATTTAGAGTTTCACAAGACCTCCAACACCAAACAGAAATGCAATCTACTTGCACCCCTACCTGTTTGAAAATTTCTACTCTCACTTAACTATTTTCAAGTGGGTTTGGTTTTTAAGCAAATGCAGCATACTGAGTGGTACTTAACTAAAAAAGGAAAGCTATCATTATGTACAAATAATGTTTATTGAGTATTTACACAAGCATCAGAAGAATAAAAGGTAACAAGATGCAACTGCCTTGTTCCCTACTTTTCAAAAAACTCAGCAATTCCTTCTGAGTGCAGCTCCCAACTTGCATGTTATGGGATCATAACATGCAACTCCAACTCCAGCACTTCAAAGTGAACGGCAAGCCTGAACTGCAATAACTCCTTGTGCATGACCCCCACATTACCTTCCAAGAGCTTTAATTTAAAGGAAATAACACACACAAGACTAACAAAATGCCTAAAAGCATCAGGATGCTTAAAATGCTGTCCTCACTGACAAATGTTTTTCTGTGCTTTAAATCCAGCAGAAGCCAACTTGGCAAGATTTTAGCTCTGCTGAGTCACTTGTTGCCTATCTAAAATCTAAACAGCCTTGTCAACCTCTTGCTTCAAGAGACAGATTACTAGAGTCTTCTTACTGTTGAGACTCCAGAAAGTAAGATACGTTGGAAATAACACATCCAACAATATATGTCTTGTATGTTAGAAGAACTGCTAAATTCATGTGGGAAGAAAGGCTTCTTATAAGCAAGTCAGGAGATGTTATCTGAGAAGAGCCAACCTGGACTTGTCAGGACACATGTAAACTGAACATCATTATCATTCCCTTACACAGCAGGAGCACTAGACTTGTAGATGAAGGAGTTGCAATTAATGTTTTAGCCAAAATTTATTAAAGTCTTGATATAGCCTCTCATGGAACTAATTAAACTAGAACTGGAAAACTGTTGTACCAAGACAGCTGCAAAAGAGTACCTCAAAACACAGCCCTTCAGGGCTTCCTAATAAATTAGAAGGTTGTATCAAGAGGACCCCCTTGGGAATCTGTCCTAGATTAGCTTCTGTTCAATGTCTTCATTAGCAACCTGTACGATGGATCAAGAGCTTGTCACTAAACCAGCACTTGATGCAATGCTGGTAGAGGCTAATGAACATAACAACAGAATCAAATTCAGATTTATATTCATAAATTTAAGGGCTCTTGTGGAAAAAAAAAACCATTACAAATATTTTCAGCTGTACATCATAAGCTTCACAAATGCAGCACGGAGATGAACTCCACTAGGAGCCATCCCTTGGGGTTACAAAGGAACACAAGCTAAACAAGAGCTAACAGCCTCATGCTCACAGGAGGAAGAGGAACACTGGCTGGGCTGCAGAAGTTCATGGCCATCAAGATGAAGCATGGCAGTCCCAGAACTGGCAAGGTTTCTAGGGCAATCCTATATCCCCCCACCATGCACCTGCCCCCACATGGCATCAGTGATGAATGTCCAGAGAAGAGTGACCAGAATGGCTAAAATCCACACTGATAAGAAAACCTTGGTGGAAGTAGGGCAGTGCAGCTTAAAAAAAAATTTAAAAAATAAAAAATTAAAAAATTAAAAAAGAGAAATAAGATACACATCAACCCCCCAAACACACAAATGATTTTTCTAAGTGAGCACAAAGTGCTCTAAAGAAAGTGAGCACTTCTGATCTCTTCAGTTGGTACTGGGTAGAAAAAAAAGTGACAGACCCAAAAAGTGTAAAAGTGTAGAAAATTCAAGTTAGACCTCAAACTTCTAAGTGACAGAACAGTGAAGTACTGGTATGGATCCTGATATGCCCATTACTGCAAATCCTAAAAAACACATTAGGCAATCACAAAGAGATATCCCAAACCCTACCTTTAGCTACAGAGATGCAATAAAAGGAAGTTTTTTTCTAGTCACATTCTACTTGTTGCTCAAGGTTTAAAGCATTCTCAGATTCTCTCTCTGAAGGAATAAATGCAGATTGAAGTGACATTTATGACTCAGGATACTTCAAACACTTTCCATCAGGCTTAGATCAGTGTTAACAACCTTCTTTGCCTTCACATGAAGCAAAGTCATTCTCATTGGTAATTCACAGTTAAACATGAAGAAAAAAAGCTGATGTGGTTAGAGCCTGGGAAAACATATCACACTGTTGAAACTTTACTTATACCAGCACTAAAGCTTTTAAATTGTGGGTTCTGCTCTGGAGAATTTCTCACTACATTTGAGAAATGAAAGAGATGGAAATTAGAAGTATGAGAAACCTATACCAGAAACTGCTGCAGCCTTTTTTGTTAAAAAAAGAAAAATTAGTTACCATATATATTCCAGTAAAATTGTATGGCACATACATATGTCTGCAAGAAACGGCATTTGTAGGTACCAAACACATCAGGTTTACTTGCTTTTTATAGCAATTACCTCCATTGCCATTAATCCCTTCATAATTCGTTGTTCTGTGCTTAATCATTTCATTAAACAGCACAAAAAAATGCATACTGACTTATTTGACTCTGGCCATGATATATAATTTGTGTCACAAACTGTGGGCCTAATCCCATAGCCTCTCTGAGTTCCATCCCTCCATTGCTCAGCAAGATGACCCCAAGAGCCTCAGGAATGGCAAAGGTTTATGGTTTTCAGACTGTAGAATATACAGATCATGACAGCACTGAAAATGTATTTCTATAAAAATAAAGATATTGAAACAAGCCTCTCACAAAAGAAAGCCTAGCAAACACAAGACATCTACAACTTCATTAATTTGTCAGAGCTGCAATAGTTCCAATGATGTGTATGTCTGCTTTCCTTTTCATAGATTATTATTTGCTTCCAAATCATGTACAAGAATTAACAATGTCAATTAGAGGGAATGTGTTGAGAGGAAAGTAATTGTTCTTGTAGTACTAAAATGGCTTCAAGAAAAAAAGCAACAACCAAAACTTCATACACCAAAAAAGTAAAACATCCACCCCAAAACATGTTAACACTAAAAACCAGTTTATCCACTATTCAAACTACAGTCTTGCTTAATCACCTTACATGAAAGTGGTTGCTGAAGTGGGACAAAGGGCAACAGAAATAGCAACTTATCCAACCACTACCTAATTCATGCAGAGGAAATGGGATTTTGGTATCATCTGTGCCATCCCAAGCCACAGCACAGGTTAAAGAACATCTTGACTCGTCCTTCCTTCTCCCTCTGTTCCTTTTACTTTCTTTTCTCTTCTTTAGTTGGAGGGAAGGAGAGAGAGAACCAGTTTGAATAAGTGTGTGGGATGGTTTCTCTTGCTTGACCGCTAATGGGCACACTGCTTTTCAAAAATGCCACAAGGTACTTACAAGATGATTCCCTGAGAGCCCCTTTTTATAGTGCATTACTAAGCTTACACTTTTCTTTACAACTGTAATTTTACTTTCTTTCCATTCAGTTAGTACCCCTGATTCAAAGACTATTTTGGGAAATGACAATGACAAAAATTGGTAGATGCTGAAAAATATCTCCCGCCAGGTTTTTGTTACATCTCCTCTGGATTCCTCTTCTTGCACCTAACTTTTTAGCCCAAAAGCAGGAGGAATATAAAATGGTAAACCATGGAAAGGGGCTGAGATACAACCTACCACAGCCATATTCTACATTAGCTAAAGTACACATCCCTACATCTCTTGAGCCAAAAGCCTACAATGCTAAAAAACCCAAGTTACATACATAGTGTAAAAAACAATGGTAGTAGCTCTTGTATTCCAAGGAACCCTGGTTATTAAAAAAAGCCTGCAAATATGTTTATGGCTGCTCACCACTGTGTTACCTCAAGTGAATTCTTCAGTGATGAAATCCTGGTGTCACTGAATTTCCTTACTGTGTGTACATATGAAATTACAGAGAAAGTAAAATTTATTGTTTTAAACTCCATTATGAAACTTTGCAGAAGTGTTTAGCTGAGATTTAGGCCCACCACCACTGTAAAAATGTCCCTGAGAAACAATAAAATGGCTACTGGTCTCTCTTTTTTGGGAAACGATACCATGCATTCCTTATGTTTTAGTCAGGAAGCAACACCTGGGTGATTCCCTTCATACCCCTAGCAAAGGGAGAGGAAGGAAGAGCAGGAAAGGGCATGAGTCAAGAGGAGATAACTGCTCCACAAACATCCCATTCAGAAAAGAAGTCTTTTAAATCAGCATCTTAACTTTGATGCCCCAGGCAAATTCCAGTCAGGGCTATTCCATCCTGCCCACCTAAAATTCCTCAGGGCAGCTTCCCTCCCCCTTTCTCAAAGCAGCAAATAAAACACAGAGTTATGTGTTGTGCTACCAGCAGAGAAATGGCCATCAATCTTTCCCTGAGAGCCAAATGCATTTCTGTAGTGGGAGAGGAATGCAGGGATGCATTGCCGGGATGCAAGAGGTAGAGCTGACAATAGCTATACCACAACTGTGTTTTTTTTAAGTCCTGTAACTGCTGCTAAATTGTCTATGGCAATCACACTAGTGGGAATTACATGTTTCAGATATCATCAAAAGCAGTAATTCCAGAGAACTGAAGGCACTAGGAAAGCCTACATATTACCAAAAATTTAAGCAAAATAATGCTGCTCTTCAGTGAAGATGGAAAATATCCCTTGCTGCAATCTTCCCTTCTATGGGACCAGTACTTCTGAAACTTTGCATTGTTTAAGGGAAGAATATAAAGTCAAAAAATGCATCTTGCATAAAGTTAAAATGCACCTTTTGGATACCCCGTAACATACTATGAAGTCTCTTTTGCCTCCAATCAAACAAAGCTTTAAAATCTTACCCAGCTAACACACCAAACCACGAATCCCACTATTGAACCTCTGCTCATAGAACATGTTTAGCTTTTTACCTCTTGGTAATCTGAGTAGGATCCTGCAGGCCTGGATCCAGTTCAAAGATTTCATTATCTAGCAGCCTTCGGAGCGTCACATCTGCCAGCTGCTCCATGATCCTGAAAGCCTCAGAGATATTGAGGAACGTGGAGAAGTCGCGCTCCTTGTTTGCTGTAGTGACACGGACTGTGTCTGTCATGAAGACATTGGAGGTTCTTTCCAGCTTCTGGACCTCAACCCAAGGAATGATAAGTTTCACTGCAATCCAAGAGAAGAACAAAAGTGGGCTGGAAACTTTGCTTCCATCTTTCAGATTTGGGAAAAAATCAAATTCAGAATGAAATGTAGACCAAAGAGGTGAGAGAAAAAATTTTATGGGCAAGACCAAGCGCAAGCTGAAATGTCTGTTATGACTGTATTCAAGATCACCCACTCCAAAAGACATGTCTTTTTCAGAATCTCTCCCTCAAAATTTTAACTATCTTCACAAGAAATACTAGACTGGGGAGTGGTGCCTTTGCAGAACATCTGCCATACACTGTGTTTCTAGCTCCTTTACAAGTCGTTTCTGCAGCCTGCTTCCTTACCACCAGAAGAAACAGTTCATCTCCAGAATACAGAGGTAAGAGGGAAAGGCTTTGTGATCCCCTAGAAACAAAACAGTAGGCAGGTGGAAAACCAATTACATGCATAGTTACTTTAGTTTTTAAAATAAAGCAAACTCCCATCCAAAAGAAAGCCTTTTTGGAGACTGCTATAAAGTGTAATTACTATTATAAACAAGACATTTAAAAAGCTGCCTAGCCTTTGGGATCTTTCCATTTGGTTACTTTGTACTGAAAAGATGCACAGGGCACATCTTGCCCTAAACATTAACTGTAGTCAGAGTTGTTTATAGAGAACAAGAAATGTAGGACACTGTTCTCTATACTTAAAGCTGTTGAATCACATAAATACAAGTGGCAAACAGAATCAGCTTACTTTAGGCAACTACTACAGAATGTTATTCGCCTCTCACACAAATCTCTGGGTAAAAATTAGGCTGGAAAGGACTTTAAAATAGATTCAATTTCTTCTTAAGAACTGTTGGAAACTTCCCAGATTTCTTTGTGCCAATAACACCAAGACAACACCCCTTAACATCCCTAGCTGGTCTCCTGATGCCAATAAAGCAATAAAAAGGCAGTAATAACAAACATTGTCATATATATATGACACTTATCAAAGATCATTCATTACCTAAGGAGCTACCCTCAGCAAGTTTTCTGTACTACATGAACCACAGCTGTCAAGATTATTTACAGATTGCATTTTTTCTTGCTTAAATAAAGCACAGCTGCATCAACATGCAGAGACTGTTGCAAATGATCATAAAATCAACTGTACCAGCCCAGCCAAGGGAAGAAAGATTAAATAACGCTGTAGCAACAGCACTGCTGTTCAGGCAGGTCAGAGTCACACACGCTCTCTCTGTTGGTTACAGAAAAAGCTCAACAGCCTGTACAGGACTCAAGCCACTGATAAAAGGTACAAAGTCTTCGAAGTTTAAGAAAAACACAAATTTAATTAAAAATGTGAAGAAACCTTGGCACACCCTTCCAAGTTATCTGACTATCTAAACCTCTGAAATCCTACAAACACTTGGAAGCTTAGATAAAAGGGGGCTTGTCCTGGAAAAAAATTTTCCAAGGAGTTTATATTCACATAAGCTGTAAATTAATTTTATGAGCATTTGAAAACAGGTTCTAATATTGCATTCCAGGTCACTCCAACACAAAATGAAACAAAAGACGGGAAAAGACTTGCCAGAAGCAGAAGACTTAACATTTTGCCTATAAAGAGATTTCAGTCTATGATTTGGGGGAATTTTTATAGAGGTAAAACACAACTGAGAACTAATTTTATTGCAACTCATACATTGAGTTTTTTCTCTGTATAGTATTGAAGAACACAATAAATGTGATTTCTTAGCAATATTTTTAAGACCAGATTTAACCAGATTTCATTTGTGATTGCTGAAAAAGACAAAGGCAATGAATCACTTGTTCTGCATGTAAGCAGCATCAGCTTCTCAAATAGTAACAATCAGACCTATATTAAATCTGGATTATTCCCTGTAATACAAATATTTCATAAACATGACAAAACACTAGCCTAGAAAGAGAAGTAATCTGCTTTATCACAATCAAGGAAGTGGGAATCATTTCAGCATATATGCTGCTTCCCACTCAGCTAGGGAAGTTTGTTTAACCAAAAGAAAATTCAGGGGGTTTTCTCACATTTCCATGCAAATGTATGGGAACTCAAAGACAACGCAACAGACTACATTGGTGAATCAAAGTGTATTTTCCATGGTCAAAATAAAAAGTTGCAAACATGTAATTGTTAGTTTGGTTTGGGGTTCTTTGTTGATTTTCATAATGAATATCACTAAAGATATGAGAAGAAATCTCTTAAACAATACAACATTATATTATATTTCCATTATCACGTAACAATCTGTGGTATTGGATAAACAAAATTTTTGGAACCATATTAAGGGTTTTTCGCTCTTCCCTCCACTGTTATCTATCATTAATAAGTATCATTCCTGCTTTGTGTGCTTTGGCAGACTGGCTATCTCAGATTTAATGAGAGAAAACCTGCAATGATAACAAGAAGAAATGATTGACAAAGAATATTATTTAATACTAACCAGAGAATAAGAAGATTAAACAAGAACTCACATATCTAGTATATGAAGAAATTCCATTCTACTCTTCCCAGCATAACTCAGTTTTTGCTTTTATAGTGAATAACAAACTTAGCAGCACATCAAATATAATTCTCCCATCTTTGATGATATGACAAAATAAGTGGCTTGAAATAATATAAGGGAAGAAAGGATCTCCAGCTCTAAGCATGTCTTTGCATGTTTTCAGTCTTAGAAATTACAAGTTACTATCTTTTTTAAGACAAACATCATTTCTAAACCTACAGATATATCTAAATATTAAATCCAGCTGGAATATGGCAAAGTTTTCCTAATTGATCTGAATGACAGACATTGCTATATATACAGCAGAATAGGTTTCTATTGCTAACTTTGTTTAAGTTCCAGAAGGATAAACAGGCCTTAAAAGGCTGGAGGTTTATGCACAATTTTACTAAACAGAGAAATGCTATAGAGTTTAAATGGCTACATTCATTTTTACCATCTTACATCTGTTACTTTATTTTTACCTTCTAATATCTATTCTGGCAGACTTTCCATTCACACAATTCTTTCTCTGTAGAAGAACACCCCAACTAAATCCTTAGAACTTGCTGAACCATCTAAAGGGCCAAAAAGCCTCAGGATATGCTTCGTGTGACCTTACTGGCACTGCTACTCAGAAACACAAACAAATCCCTAAATTGCTGTTGTTTTTCATTAAAAGCTCTTAATTTTCACCTGGTTCTCCAGGGCACATTACTTTTATTTGTCCTGGGATTTCTTCAGGCAGGCAGCTTGACTGAAGCACCCCTGGCCTCACCAGCCCCTCCCCTACCACCCTGCTGCAATGTGGTGACTCTGCTTCCCTGCCTGTGGGAGGGACCCATCCTTACTCACCACTTTCAGCACTAAAACTCCTCATTTTAGAACTTGAAGGAGGTCTGCTACATCTTAAGGTTGCTTCAATGCCAAAAAGAAAAACCAGGTAACAACTATATCTGTGTGCTCTTGCAGTGTTATTTTTATTACTGGATTCATATTAAAACACAAAGGCTGAAGTGAAAATTGAATTAAACAGGATTTTTCACCTAATAACTAATAACTAAAAACTCAGAAACTAAACTTCAGAGGTCAGCTAGGCTTTTCATAAAAACCCTGGCTATTCTTGCTTTCAAATGTAATTATGTCTCTCCCCAGCATAAAATTTCTTATGCGTTTACACTTACATTCTTTGCCCAGGAAGAAGGAATAAAAACAGAGATGATTGATGCTCAAATAAAGCCAGCCTTGCCGAGGAACCTTTCCTTTCCAACAGCAACAGGAATAATAGGTGATCAACTTCTCTGCTTCAGGAAAATTAAATCTGGATTCAAATTTCACCAGGGCTTCTCGAAACTTCTCAGGGTCTTCCTCCTGCTCAGCGAGTTTGCTGCTCGTTTCCTCTGCAATCAGTGCCTGAGCCCAGAACGAGACCATATGTCAGCATAAAGCTATGGCACACACAGGCAAGCTGCTACAAGCTGCCCACTCAATTTCTAATAATGCAACACTTTCTTACAAAGAAATTCCAGTCAATTTGCAGTTTTCACAAATGGAGAAATTTCTCTGGTGCTTGCATCTCTCACACATTTTGAATGCTCTCAAAGCAAGACTTTTGGGGCCTTCTTTACCTTATTCATAGTTTTTTCAACAAGTCTGGCAGAACTCTATCTCTGCACTTTCACTATGGCTTATGATTGCTCTTATTTTGTACACACAGAGTAAAAACAGAGTAACAGTTGTGGCTACTGACCAGTACTATTTACCTATGAAGAAGAAAAGCAGTCAGATGTGTCAACAACTTGAGACATGCTTGGAACCATTACAAACATGGTTTCAAGAACATCAACATAAATGTAATTAAGATTTCAGATTTTTAATAGTGGTATTACAACAAAGGAGTTACGTATGCATTGCACCATGCAGACAAATAATCCATAGGTTACAGCACCTGCTATAGTCTGTAATTACCAAGTAGTTCTAACATGCTAAAAGTCTTCAGCAGGTGAAAGGGTCCAAAACCTGGATTTAACATTAACTAATGAACCTGAAGAATTTTAGATATGTGTTGTGCTAGGTAACAGGCTGTCACTGTGTTATCAAGAGAGATTAACTGTATTTGCTATTTCAGTGCACTTAAGACAATATGCCTTTTTTAAAGAAAGCAGGATAAAAACAAGGATTTGTACAGTGATGTTTTGGTTTTGTCCTCTTCTTCCTCAGATTCAGAGCCCACAAAGCTCACAGCAGCAAGGTTGAAATTCACCAAATACATTATGTTCCTACAAAATTTCCAAACTGAAAAAGAGGCTATGGAGGGATTCTTAGCAAGAAAAAACTTAGCAGGACCTGAGATACAGCAGCCACCAGTGAACCCACACTCCCACCCAGACATCACCAAGCTCCCCTTAGAGTACGTATTTCATTAAAAGCAGAGCTCAGGACACCAGGCTTTTTAAGTTACTCCCCATTTGACATTGTTATTTTTAATCTGATTGATGGTCACAAAATTCCTTTACTTTTAAAATTCTTTAACCTTCTAAAAGGACGCCCATTTCTCCAACCCTGTGGAAAGCCAGCAGCATCATGGGCTGGCCCCATCAGGTGCAAGAGCCACATAGAAAACAAGCCATGTTTATATGGCCAAAACCAAGGATGAGTGACAACAATTTCATGACATTTTTCTAATAAATCCCATGTAATTGGGCAGGGGAGGGTGAAAGTGAAACAGTTCCCTTACCTTCACTTTCCCTTTGACAAAACTAACAATATCTTCTTTATTGTCAAACACAGACAAAGTATGGAGCAAATTTTGTTCCAGCCATTCCCAGTGCTGGTTTATTTCTTCTGCAGTGGCACCTAGAAAAGTAAAAAATAGTATATTGAAAGTAATCCTGTAATATAAAATTGAAAGGAAGGGAGGAAAAAAGTAATAAAATGCACTATTTCATAAATTCATTATGAGAAATTGAACTTTCAACCTCAGAATTCTTAGTAGCAAACAGGTCAAAAAGGTCTCATTCATAGCAGCATAGTTAGAGAAAAACAAAAACCTCATTGTTTTAGAGTATTAGTTTTAAGGCTTTTAGTTTTATCTTCTCGAATGCTCTCAGCCAGCAAATGCTGCATTAAAAGTGAAAGCAGAAAAAACATCAAAATTTCATCCTGAGCTGCCAGACTGCAGCTTATTCTGACATGACATTCTTTATGTGGCCACTGGAAACCTTTGATTTAAGCCCTGTTCCCAAAAGTCCCTGATCCTCTTCTCTCCCTCCCTCAATACATACATGCACTCACAAACACATGCACACCCTTTGAAGGGAATACAAAGCCCTCTATAATAAATAAAGTACCTAAAAAGGAGTTTGGTTCAGCAGCACCTAAAGGTTCTACAAGAGCACATTTCTGCAGTTTGTAGAAAGAAGACATAAAGCAAACAGAAATCTTTGACTAATACAGCTTTTCAAATCTTTAAAGCTTCTTTCTCTGAACATCTGAGGGGTTTTCTGGTTCTTTAAATGTAATCTGTTCACACTAACTCCAGAAATAATATTTCACTCACTACCATTTGCTTTGGCTCCTTCTGCTTGAAACTGAATTGTCTCTGCATGACACAATGACAGAAAAGTCATAGTAAGATGGGCACCATACAGGGCCAACAAGGGAAAATCTGAGCCCTCCAGACCTTACTGGTCAGTAATTAGACATTGTAGGTAAAAAAGTAAAGGCCGTAATAGTTGCTTCTCCTAGTGCCTTGCTTATGGAAGAAAGAAGATAAATAGTTGTATGGAAGAGAAAAACAAATCACACATGAATATAATAATAAAATTAATCTCAAGGAGAAGACCTATTATCTCAAGATTTATTTTGTGTGTACATTAGTGATGCATCATGTTGCCTCACAACAACAAAAAATGATAAATTTAGGTGAGGATTTTCCATTTCCCTCTGCTCTGTTTTCCATGCAGAATGCCAGCTGGCAGGGAAACCTTCCATGCTTTAACTTCCCTGACAGGAAGGTCTTGTAATGGAACTTCTTAAATATCATTAATCAACGTTAAATTTAAATTAAAAAACCATAAAATTAGAGACACTTAAAAGCCCTTTAGATCAAGAAAACAAATTATATGAATGTTTAAGAACACCAGAAATAGAGTCATTTTATACTGAAATGGCTGCACAAAGCAAATACTGAGTTGCATTTATATTTCTGAGTAGCCTACAAGAAACCAAGTGTATGGGCAAGCTGTCAGGCTGCCTCTTGTGAAATAAGCTGTGAGCAAGATCCCTTTCATAGTAGTATCCACACTGCTGGGACTGCTCTGAGCCCAGGCAGCAGTTATACTCCACAGGGACTCCTGCAATATGTCCTGCCTGCCCCCAGGGTGTCTATTCAAATACCAAAAGATCATTTTGGCCCTTTCATTTGGTCAGGCCACCTCAACTTTTTGAGTCCCTTCTTTATGTCTAATTTCTATTTCGTAGTTTAAAGTTGTTCTGTGATTTGACACAAGCATTGCCAATCTCTTATTTCCATTCCTTATTCCTCTTCCTGTGCTGATGTTCTGCACAGCATTTTATTCCACCTTTCACCACCTTCTTCATCTGCTCATGTCAAGTGTTTTGGCAAACCACTGCCTCATTCCTCAGAAACTTTTCTTTAAACCCACTTCTCACCAAATCCTTTGCTTTCCCTCTCCTAAAACCAACTCTGCTTGACTGAGCCTTGAGGTTTTTTTTCTGCCCATGAGCCTTCTAAAAGGAAAATTTCAAGTGGCTCTACACAAGGGGTGAGGTTAGACTTTTTTTTTTCCCTGTACTGGTATAACATGATTAACCATCTGGATTAAAACATCTCTGCCAGAACAGCCATGCAGGGATCAGATTTCCTAGCACTCCTCTGAGATTTGCAAATGTCTGTAACAGACCTGACCCTTATGCATGTATTATCATTTAAGCCTATAGCTCCTGGAACAGAGGGCTGCCAACATACAATGCAAAATGTCATTTTAATTAACTGCCTGATGACATGATGGCTATCCACAATTAAGTTACACTGGGAGACTGGGAGGAGTTCCTGGAACTGCTCCTTGCCCTCGCTATACAGCAGCAGGAACCACTTCTGTGTGGGGAATGTCCTTCTCCAGCTTCCCAAGAAGGGGTTGGGGTGATGCTCCTCTGACTCCTGTTGCCAGCTCTCCCCTGGACACTCATGTCAGGGTTTCACAGCAGCAATATTATTCACAAACAGCTTCTGCTCCATGGTTCTTTATTCTGTGCAGCTCTGGCAACTGTGTATGTTCTACCCATGCAGCACACAAAACAGACCCCTCTGCTTTCCACTCTATTACTATACATCTCATTTTCTCAGGGATGAGCATCCATTCAGGAGAGCCAAGGAGAATTTTAGAAAATATTAATGATGTAAGTTTGTCTCAGCAAAATCCTTAGCCATTCCAACCCAGCAAGTTTGTAATTTGTAGTTCCTTCAAAAAATAAAAAAACAAAATAAAAAAACAAAATCAAATTCTGTGTGCAGTAAGAGTGTGGGTGGGGCAAGGATCAGCTCCAGAAAGTAGTATTGCATATGTTCAAATAATCAAGAAGACAGTTTTCCAGTGAAAGCTACCTGGTTTCATCACAGGACTGTAACAGCATGAAGCTCTTAAATTTCTCCATGAGAGGGCATTACTTAAATGTAAGAAGGAGGGAAGGAGGGATAGAAAGCACAAAGCAATTGCAAAACAAAGAAAACCTAGCCAAAACAAAAATAGCCCAAATGGACTTTACACAAGCTTCTCCACACACACATTTGGCCCAGGGAAAAATTTCCAGTATTAATGAGGAAGATTCAGATGGATCTCTGCTGAAAACCAAGGAAAAATTGCTGGATGAGCATGTAGAGAGGAAAGGATTAGGGTGAATATATAAACTTACGACTCTTCCACTTAAAGGACTACTATGTCAAACACTGTCAATGACATGTCAACATTTACATTACCTAACTATTTCATGGCTTGATCTGTATAAGAAAGAACAGAATAGGATAGCATATTGTCACTTGGAAGGGATCTACAACAATCACAGCATGGGAAAGGTTGGAAGGAACCACAATGGGTCATCAGGTTCAACCTCCCTGGACAAGCAAGGTTATCCCAGAACACACTGCACAAGATTGTGTTCAAATGGCTCTTGGAAGTTCCCAGTAAGGGACACTCCACAACCACTCTGGGCAATCTGTTCATTTAGTAACAGGCCCACATCATTCTTTGTTTTCCTTTTGTTATTGATGCATTTCAAGAAGCTCTTCTTGTTTTCCTTGAAATCCTGGGAATCATCTAGTCCAACTGCCTGACCACTTCAGGACCAAAAGCTGAAGTTATTAAGGACATTGTCCAAATGCCTCTTAAACACTGGCAGGTCTGGTGGGTGGGACATCAACTACCTCTCAGAAGGAATCCTGTTACAGGATCTGGCCATCCTCCCATTAAAGAGATGCTTCCTAATGCTCCCCAGTCACAGCTTTGAACTTTTCCCAAAATAAAACTGCTGTAAATTTCAGTGCTAGGATTTTTTAGATGGGAGCAGAAGAGAAAAGAAAACACTGGCCAAGCAACAGTGAGATGAATGAAACTTCAGACGGCTTTTACTGGGTCATGGCAAGGTTGCAATTCATCTAAATTTCATGTTCCTGAAGATGAACTTCACTTTCAGAAGTTATGGAAACATTGCAAAAGGGATTAGTGCATAACAGATCAGGAATTTGACACTCTCCCCCTCTCCAACAACTTTACCTCCTAAATCTTCTAATGTTCCAGTTATTTCATTAGAGCAAAGAGTGTGAAGACATTTCACAGTAAGCAAGTGAAAGACTAGGCTGGTGAAAACCTAGACTAAGTAGCTTCTTCCTGTAAGGGATGACCACTACTGTAGGAAAAGATTTGCACAGGAACAGAACCACACTACTTTGCAACGGAGAAAATGAAAGCAGCAAACCACCCACAGCTAAACAAGTTTTCCATTGAAACTTAATGTTCCTAGGCAACACTTTTTCAGTGATTTTAACCAGAGGTTATTTTGGTTGTTAAACAAGCTTTACACACACACACAACTAGCTGGGGTTACCTTAAGCTTCCTGGACATGCAGACACTGACCATGCTCAGAATCAGTTTGGGGTTTTCCATCTGTGACTCACCAATAGCTATGGCCCAGTAAACTTCTGATCCATTCAATAACTCACCACATGCAATGGCAGAGTAAACCTGAGAGCCTGGAACTTGGAGTAAAATTCGAAATGGAGCAACGCGGGCATTAGAGTCTAACACGGCATCCAGGGCACCAACCAAGCGACCTGCAAAGAAAAAAAGGGGGAAAAGAGGATTAATGCCAGTTCTCACTTCTGTAGCCTGCAAGCTGTTTCACATTTACAGTCATAAAACTAAAACACAGAATGTAACAATAACAATTCTTCCCCAGTTTTATGTTCTAATTTACAGGTGCTCAGAATCCAAAAGGCAAACCAGATTAGAAGATCAAAAGCATAAAGAATTCTCTGTGTTTCTCGTTTTGCCTCATATATATGAATATAACCACAGAACTGAAGTGGAAAGACCTGAAGGCATCTTAAGAAGTTACTGTTCCAGCCCTGCTCTGAAGCTGGATAAATACAGCTATGCTGTAAGTGGTGTTTGTCTAACCTGTTCTTCAAAACCTGCCACAATCAAGATGCAACAATTTCTCTAGGTAACCTCTTCCACTATTTTTATGAAATATTCTTACCAAAAAAAACCAAACAAAAACCAACAAACAAAAATTACAAACACCAACCAAAAAAAACCAAACAAAACACAAAACAAACCAAACAAAAACCCTAGCAAATAACCCTACCCTAAACTAACAAGTCAACTACCACAATCTTAAACTTTCTTGCTGGAAATTAATCGTGCTCTCTGGAACATGCAGAGTAATTGGCCACAGGCACGTCTGATACTAATGTACAACATAACAAAAAATTAACATCATGGTTTCCCACCCTTTAATGATTTCTCTATTTCTAAAGAAACCCAAATCACCTCATCTATTCCTTATGGGTCATGTTTTTCAAACAGCTCACTGCTCCTGAACTTACACTGGAATCTCTCCAGCTTATCTTTAAGAATGACACTCTCAACTGGACCTGGTGCTCACTGCTACTGAAGTCTCAGCCACTAGCAGAAAGGAAGATCACCTCCTGTATCTTGCATGCCTACCACTGTATCCAAGAAAGCTTGCAGCAGTATTCCACTGCAAATCACCACTTGATTTCAGTACAGACAAATTCATTTTGAAGAACTGCAGCAATTGATGACCCCAAAAAGACTTTCCAATCTGGAGGACACCTGGAGTTTCTTGCTACCCCTTCCCCCGAGCAGGTAAATCCAAGCTATCCATGAAAAAGTCATCTGAATGCCATGATTTGCATATGCAAGCTGACATATTAAAGTAACTCAGAATTGGTTTACAGTGCTTACAAATAGCAATTCAGGGCAGCTTTATATTCAGTTTTCCTGTGCATTCTGCAGAGACACAATCTCCTAAGGAGAGGGACAGCAGAGAGCGAGGAACAGCTTTACCATGTTTGTTTTATCCCTAGAGTACCTAGAAGTTTTCTGTAATACTTTTCTTCGCTTTGCACATGTAACTTTTTAAACCTGTTGTGTTTTAGTTTCTTCACCATTAACCCAACACAAAAGGAACTAATCTCCATCTCCAAAAAGGTCTGCCAGCCCTTGGCACTACATGCTGTTTTAAATATGGCATTCTCCAGTCCATCACCCAAGTGATTAATGGAAATAATAGAGACCTACAAAGTCCTAATTGCCTTCTCACTTGGATAACAAATGACAGCTAATTAATTTGAGTATAGCACAACCAAACAGCATTTGAACCACTTTCTCATCTAGAAGCTGTAAGAAGCTCACATGGAACATCATCAATAACCTGAGAGCAAAGAAAATTACATTAAATACTTCCTCCTTGCACACACACAAAACATCGATGATGCTTTCAAAGCCAAGCAGAAGTTGGATGCAATATGTTTTAAAACTGTACAGTGAAACATTCTCCAGCAGCAGTTTGCTTCTCACTTAAATATGTGACCAGATATTACACCCATCTATTTAAAATGGAGATCTGAATTTGCAGACTGATGACACATATAGTATCTGAAATTGCTACATGCTCTCCTATAACTACAAGAAAAAAATCATTAAAACTCATCCTAGTATAAAAGGTGGCAAATTAGCTGTGCTCACAGAAAACAGCATGCAGAAAACTTTACTGTGCAGTCTTCAAAACAGTTGGATTAAAGCCAGTAAGAGAGCATTAAATGATGCAGAGAACAAAAATAGAGTTTAACTTTCAAATTTCAGAATTGATGACAGGCCTAGGAGAAAGATTTTTTTTCATTTCACTAAAGTCATAGAAAAAAGACAACTAACAGCAAGTGCTACCAAAATCCCTAGAGAATGCTTAATGAAAATCTGATTTGTGAAATATCTTTTTTTCCTTTCAGAAACCATGAAAAAAACACATGACAGCACAGAAGTAGCTGCAAAGTTTTGCTTTACTAATTCTTAGCCTGTGCAAAATTAATTCCTTTTTCTCTTCCTGAATAACAGACCAGAGAACCCAATTCCTCTTCTCACTGTTTACTTCTGCTTACAATTTCTACTTTGCTTACAAACTATTAAAAAGAAACCCATTCCTCCTTCAACGGTACAAAGAAATAATCATGCCCCTTTTCTAAACTACCCATAGCTAAAATATGTACTCAGGAGGATCCAGAACTAAGACACAAAGAGAAGAAAAAGAGTGTGGCCATCAGGACACCTGCCAGAATAAAGCCCAGGTGGCCTAGCCCCTCTATGAGAGCTTTGCAAGGGAACAGCGACTCCACACATAAATCCTAAACTACCAGTCCTGTCCTGTCCCACTTCTGCCAGGAGTGGCTGCAGTGGGGTCATAAGGGGAGCAAAGGAAAATAAGAGCAAGTACTGCTAAAGTTCAGCAAGCACAAAGAGTGGGTCCCATCCCTGTGTTTGGGAGCTCCTTTATTTTTTGGTTGAGAGACTGACAGAGGTAGAGAACAGGAAAAAGAGATTACTAAGTGCATTTGCAGAAGCATGAAAAGGATTCAACGCTAATGTATACACCTGGCCAATATGATAATTTAGTTGAAACTGTGGTAGCAAGAAAATTACAAAAACTAGAGGCAAACTTTATTCCAGTGTAAGTTGCCTCATAATTCATTCGGGGTGACTTTTGCATCAGAACATTGAAAAACAACCAACCTAAAGATCCCTGAGTGAAGAAACAAACAGCAGTACACCGATGTTGAAACCTATACTATGAAAAATACCCAGCTTGTGAGAAACACCTTCCTCATAACATGTCCAAACAGTTGTTTCCATGGAAGGGTCTCATAAAACAGAATCTGTTTAAAAAACAGAAGGGTATCTGGCTAGCAAGATAAATTACATTAAGAGCCTCTGGCTCACATATTGATGCATCAGCTTGCCTTCAGTCAGGGTGATGCAGACATCTTCCACATCACAGATGAAAGCGAAACCATTTATAATTCAGGACAGCAAAAAATGAAAAGGAAACAGAAGCAGAAGAGGAAAAGAGAACTGCTACCCTGGTTTTCTTCCCAAAACTCCCTTTTTTCTTTCCTTTTTTTTTTTTTTTTTTTTTTTTTTCCCTATATGAGTTAAGATTTTTGGGAGGAACTTAAAATTCAGAGTAGCTCTTCCCCTTTAATGAGCCACTTCACCAACTTCTTGTCTGTTTTCTGACCTCCCAAGACACAGAAATATATTTCAGGAAAAACAATTAACCATACAGTAACTGCACTATGGAAAGCTGCAGACACTGGTTTACAAAGCCTTTCCCGAAAGACAGTGTTCACTGACAGAACATTGCAGGTTCCTCAAAAGGCGCAAGTTTCTTCATGCAGAAGGAGTATTTTTAGGCTAAAATTCATATGCAAATGTCTGGTGTAATATGCATACTTTTGACACATATGGAGAAGAAGACAGGAGAAGTGGAAAGACACTTTTCTACTGAAGTTATACACTTCTCAATAAATCTAAACACTTTAGCTGGAAGCTGGATTTCAGACAGAGGCAACATCTGTCTATATTTTTCAGAAGTATATTTATAAAACGTATCTGAAAAACTCACTGGAAATCCCATGCTTTACATAGTAGTTTTTATTTCACTGAAACATCTACTTTCATGCATATTTGGTTGTTTGAGTACAGAAAACTGGATACCTTCAAGTAAAACATACCTATTTGTATCAAATGTATGTGCATACTATGGATACAATACAAGAAATAAATTTAAGTATAAAATTAGCAAGAAACAATTACAAATTCTACAACAGGTAGGTACTGTCTCTCCTTTACAGAGGTCAACCTGTAACCAAATAGAACACAAACAGGACATCATGCACTATGAATTTGCTGAGCATTTCTTCACACACATACAAAAAAAATAATCAAGGATATTTCTATAAGGATCAGGTTCTCAAATGAAGAACTCTTTATCTTTAAAGATACGGTTTCTTCCCCCACTTAAAGATAAAAGATTGCATTACAATTTTTCTTGTGTCATGTTCATAACTAATCTAGGAAAAGGAACATGTTTACAAGTAAGTTAACTTTATACCAACTTCTACTAAATGTTCCATATCTTTCAAACTAAAGAAAGCAGGCTCCTTTCCCGAATCACTGTTAATCACTTATGTGGGATTTCTAAAATTGTTTTAAACTTCCAAGACATAGGGCAGAGGGTGAGTAAAGCTGAACTCAAACTAGAAATTCAAACTGAAAAACTATCTGTTATTTCCATCTTTTATGACAATATTTAAGAGGCAGTCTAAGACACCCTCTACATACAGCAAGATGATTTCTACCTACCTCCATCACATATGAACGGCCTTAAAGGGAAATTTTTGAGAACTACTCAAAAATGGAGTGGCCATTTCAGCAGCTAAACCATGCTGCAAGGCAGAGGGACTTAGGAGTTTGGGACTAATAAGTTAATAAAACCCTACCAAAACAAAAAGGGGAAAGGCCAAAACTGGTGGTTGGTTGGCTGGTTTGCTTTTTTGTTTGTCTGCTTGTTTTGGGGGTGAAGGGGGCACTGGGGGAAGAGGGACAGGGAGAAGAAAAAAAAGGAGATTTAAATCTAAGTGACAAGGAAGACTGCAGTGTCACAACACTCAGCATTTTTACCCTTTCAGTTCTCCTTGGTTTTTAAGACACTCAGTCACCACAGCCAGGATCTTTTGATTAACATGAACTCATCCATCCATTACAAAGTGGGGAGTGAAAGCCAATGTAGTTCCAAGAAGCAATTACATGTGGTACCTGCAATTGGTCAGTAAGAAATTCTGGTGGCACTTTTAAAATCTGGAGAACAGAGAGTCAGACGCACAGAGGTACCTGTTCCCACACAGCCCTGAACTTCCCAAATCAAGCACTTACACTCTCTCTACAAAATGAAAGGGGTGACAGAGAAGACAGAGTCCAGCCTCCATCTCCAGCATCCTGGGGAACACCTTTAGTCACTGTAAACAAACTGACTGCTGCAGAAGTTTGAAGCAGAGACAAAACTGTCCTTCCACTTCTCCTAAGTCTACTTTGAAAAAAAAACATACTTGAGATTTCCACTGCACGTACCTGAGACCAGCTCAGCTGGACAGATATGCAACAATGCCTGACTGAAGAGTATCTGCCAAATCCAGCCCTTCCAAGAAAACAGACAGAGGACCACCACCATACAAGGACCCAAAACAGATTGCCAAGATGCTCAGCAACTCCAAAGCTGAGGTTTCTCTCGGCTGCAGGAACCTGGCACCTCCAAAGTCAAGAAAATTATGGCACCTCATGGTCTCTAGGGACTGCAGTGGCTGATCAGCAGGGACATGAAAAAGAGCACTTGGTGGTTACACTCACTCATATCATGCTAAAGCCATGTTTTAAGTATTCATACCCTCTTTTTTCAGTCATACTAGGTTATTTTTGTAAGACAAAACCAGCAAATTGTGGTATTTACGATCACAGTCACAGAGCAGCATTGCTTCAGTGCAAAACCATGAAGGAAAAAGCATGCCTTCAAATTCATCCTTGGGAGCTCACTGCTGCTTGCTATATCTGCTCCACCAGAGAAAGCGGGGGAAAGAAAGAAAAATAAGCCCAGTTGTCTGAAAAAAGCTGTACTCTTACTGGAAAGGAGAAAGTTCTTCCAAGAAGTGGAAAGAGCTAACAGTACAGGCTGCTTCCCAGTGGCTGCAGTTTTACAAGGAGAGTTAATAGCTTGAAGAATCACCCTAATCTGTTTAGGCATGTGAATTGGGAGAAAAGAACAAATCAAACAATTCACATGATCATAAAAATAAAGGTGGAGGTTTTTTTAAGGACAGTGAAATTGAACAGCTTCAATAAAGCAGAATTAATCTTGGCTTTTTGAGGCAGAGAAGCACTTCATACCCTGAATCCTAATTACCCTTCTCCACAGAGCTTCCTCCATCCCGCAATGATTTGCAAACAATTAGCGTCTCAGAAGAGCCACGGTGAGCAGCAATTAGCCATGCTAGGGGAGGCAAGCAAACTGCCTGAAGGAACAGCCCACCACAAGGCAGAACACAGGGAGGGACACATGGATGTACCCATTCCCTACCCCTGCCATCCCTGGGCTCCAGCTGGAACAGAAAGCTGCTTTTCACACCAACCAGGATAAGCTCAGCCTGGCCAAAGGGCACTCCTGGGACAGCACCAAATAGCACAGATTGCTTGCCTGGCTCTGCAGGGCATCTCAGAAGCTCTCCCTGTGACCAATGTCCTTGCTGAGAGAGGGATGGGAGGACCACAAAGCTGATTCTCACCAGGCCTCAACCACCCCACCATGCAGGAGCCCTAACTTGTGACCGTGACCCCAAGGGTGGCCCAAGGCAAGACCCAGGGCTGACATGCAATGAGGACCACTGCAGCCTCTCTATCCTCACCTCCTACAGCCCACCCAGAGAGTGCCAGCCCTGGGCATTACAGGCTAAAGTGGAAGCTTTTGAGCTGCACCAAGGCAGGATACAGCCCAGGGCAGTGGTCATGAAGCTGCTGTTGGCCAGTGGTTGCCCTCAACATAAATCACTGGGGACATCTCTATATCTTTCATATCATTTGATTTCTCTAAAAGTTCAGAACTCAGATGTTTAGTGGGTTGTTGATTTCACTCAGGTCACCTGAAAATCCATGTTTTTGATGGATAATAACACCATCAGTTATGCAAAGCTGCTAATAACAACAGCTTAATAAAACCCCACTGTCTTTGTTGAATTCTGCAAAATTGTATAAACAGGTTTTGATCCAGTACAGCACCCATCCAAAAGTATTTATTACACTTCTACCACCAGAAAAAAAAAAAAAGACTTGCAAAACTTATTTGGGTAAGTACATAAGAAAAAGGATGAAGGAGGACTCCTGCAACGGCTGTAGGAAGGCTGTGTTTCCTCTAAAATGATAAGGGCTCACCACACTGAAAGATAAGCACAGACAACATTAGATTTCAGCATAAAGACCTAATGCTCCAAGTATTTATACACCCAGGAAAATACCCAACATCCAAGCCCTTACATTACTTCTAGCACAGACCTTGCCAGATCAAACACTGCCACTGGGTAAATTGCTTTCTGTTGAATTGGGACTTTTTTCAACCTAGTACGTAGAAACAAATTGTAACAAAATACTTAATTAATTTGCCTAGGTCCCAGTGCCCTGGGGGGAAGGTGGACATGAGAAATGTGGGGAGCTCATGCGTTTCACTGTGGGGGCTGGTGTCCCATGGTCCCCATGACTCCCCTGTCCCTGGATGTGATGCTAAATGCTTGTGTCAGACCAATAAATGCAGAGGGAGAGACCACACAGGAGGAAGAAGCGAGGTGAATTATGAACTCTCTCTCCTGCATGGGGAAATGGCATCCCCACCCTGGAGCACTGATTATTTCTCCCCAGCACAGCTTCCCCATGGGCTGTTTCCCCAGGTGGGCATGCTGCCATGGCAAAGCACTCACAGCTGTTTATCTCAGTCCTCTGCCATCAGTCCAGTTCAAGCCAAGCCTATTTTTATAACCCTGAAGGCCACTGAGCCAAATGCTTTGGTTCTCATGTTACAAGTAAAAATACCTGAAACTGTTTTGTACCTGAAAATGGACAAGAAGATGGGATATATCAGTTGCTGCTGCAGCCCTGTAAATTATTCAGACATGCACCACTACTAGGCGAAAATAAAAAAGTATCTTTTTTGGTGGGTGCTGTAAATAATGCTGAATAGACCAAACTAGTACTCACCCATTACTGACATGTTCATTTATTTTACAGGGAAGCATTTTTTCCTACAAGGGTCGTGAATCAGGTTGCCCAGAGAAACTGTGGATGCCCTATGCTGGAAGTGTTGAAGGCCAGGCTGGAGGAGGCTCTGAGTAACCTGTTCTAGTAGGAGCAGTCCCTGCCCTTGGCAGGGGGGCTGGAACTAGATGGTCTTTAAGGTCCTTCCAGCCCAAATACTTCTAGGATTTTCCTGCCTTCTTCTGTGCCATTTGGCCTGCCTCCACATCATGAAAATAAAAAGCCACTGTAGGTGTTTACTGGATTAGTCTTGCAAAAGGTGATGGTCAGTCCCTGTGCAGACACAACCCAGCCCCTACTTTTCCAAGCACATGTACTTCCTCACCTTTAATACTGGCACTTAACACACTGCTAACATTTCAACACAAGCACCTGCATTTCACCTTAGCCATCTCAGCACCACAGTAGTGCTCAGGAGCAGGTAACTCACCCCAGAAAGGCAAGCAGAGGGGGCCAGAGGAGCACACACAGCTCAGGGTGCTCTGAGGCCAGGAATTGGGGTGCCCAGCATTGCTTGGCACCCTGCTCCTATCCTTCTTTCCAGCTCATGCCTCTTGGCCAAACACTGTAACGGAGAAGCCATCCCCTTGGGAAAGCACTTTTAAGTATGCATTCTCCTAAAAAAAATGTTACAGTAAAATAAAGAGAGGAAAAAAGGGAAAAAAAACCTGCTGATCTGAATTCCAGTTGTGGGCAAGGCTAGATAATGTTTTGACAAGAGTCCAAGCTTTCAATAAAGTATGCATATTTCTCCTTCTCCTGTGCAAGGCTTCAGAGAGCTGTTCTGTAAGGAAACAAAACCACGAATACTGACAGTAACCATTACCAATATCCTCTATTAACATCAGCATAGTGGCATCTTCCTCTCCTCAAACTGCTTAATTTAAAATGAAAGTGTACTGTTGGGTTTGGGTTTTTTTCATTTGTGCTCAGATTGAGCCTCACTTATTTTGGTATCCTGAACATATATTAAGAAAAAAAGTAACACTCTTCTGAAAACTGTATTGGGATAGGCCTTTTAATATTATTCTATTTGATAATGAATAATTATTATATTTTTGATAATTAATATTGATTATGATATTTGATAATGAATAATTCATTTAAGATGAAAGGCTACTCATTTTACCTTTTACCTCTCCAGGAAGTAAAAAAAAATACTATGGGGATTCTTATTTGCATTCCCTAGTAAAAATCTAAGTCTTCAGGTATTTTGGACCCTCTTCTGCTACAATGTAATGAACAGGGGCAATCTAGATGAATTCCCCATCTGAGCTGCAGGAATCTTCATCTACTGCGGTCCTCTTACTGCCTTTCCCAGAAATAGACTCCATTATGAAATTATTTACTTCAGATCTTGGGAGATGCGCAGGGCCAATAAAAGCTGAGCTATTGACAATGATTACAGGACAGCTTGGACAGTAGAGTATGAAAGAGCAGCAAAAGATCTTTTAATTTTTCATTTCTGGGAAAATTTTCCCAGTAACCATTTCTCTGTACGCCTTATAAAAACTAACACCCAAGCAAAGGGAAAATAAGGAAGAAAGGTCTTATCACACAGACTAGTCAGTTCTCCACTCGCAACAAAGAGGTACCTGGTAGATGAGTTCAAAAGCTATTGCCCTGCAAAAAATTTATTTAAAAGAAAAAATTAAATCCTAAGATGGAGCTTGGAAATGTATTTACCATGCCTACCTCATTTATATTTATTAAAGCAATAATTAGGTTTAGAGTCATATACAGAAGATGATTTTTTCTGCCAGTCTATATAAAAGTTGTGAACCAAAAAGCTTTGTAAGAGCTGAAAAATAAATTCATTTCCTTTTAAAATGTTAGTCCTCTTCAAGTTTCAAATAATGCAAAACTCTATCCACCTTGGAAAGTGCCCTGAGCTGAAAATGGAAGCTAGAAGAGTAGGGAAAAATATCATAGCTAAATTAAAATCATGGGTAAAACAAGAACAAAACATAATTTTTATTGATCCACTTCAAGCAAGAAGTTAAAGAAGCACTGTATCTCAACCAGATAAAAAGCTGCTTGAACCAAGAGTTCATTTTAAGGTCTTATTTAACCTTATTTATAAAAGGAAAGATTCACAAGTGTTGCTAAGTGGGTTTTTATATGCTAAGAGTGTGCAACGTGAAGTACTGTATAAACAAAAACTTCAACACTAGCTGCTTGGGAAGAGTGAAAGACTTCCCAACATATCCCAGAACAAGCAGTTTTGCTGTCAAAATGCAGAAAACTAATCAAAGAGGAAGGTGCATGAAGGTTTCAATATCTCTTCCTAAAAATTAAAGTAGAGATTAATTTACAGGCTAAACCATCTTGCAGTATTTACCACAAGGCATTTGACAGTATTTTTTACTACAGCCATATCCAGTTTATCATTAATATGCAACCTCAGAACCAAAGACATCAGTAAGCATTAAATCCAACTAACTTTGATCTGTTAATCATGGCTACATCACAAATCTTTTTCTGTAGAGATGACTACAGTGCTCTTCAATTAGGCAAAGAAAACCCCAAAATTAACAGATATTGATGAGTTAAATAATTGTTTAAATCTATAACTTAAAATTAGTCATTAGTTTAAAAATTACAATTCTAAACATTTTCAATTTTCTTATTAAGTATCTGACCAGCAGAGCTGTCAAGAAGAGATCCAGGTAAAGGAGCAAGTTAAACATTTACTTGAAAAAGCATATCCCTAAGGAAGACAAAAACCAGAAGGAGACTGGTCAAGTAATGAAGAGTTAGATACAACCCCCATCATAGTTTGTACCCTCTGCTTGCAAGCCCAGTGTGCATTTGGGAACTGCCCTAGGACACAAATTAAATAACAGTAGGAAATAGTCTCTCACTCACAAACATCTGCTCAGCGTCTGACAAAAACACAGTACACAAAGAAACACAGATATGGGGGAAAAAGCACTTTTGTGCAAGAGACCGTCTTTAGTGCATTCTTCAGGAATTAAACCCACATAAAACACACCCTCCAGCTGTGCTAACTTACTCTTACCTAATAGTTAAAATGCCCTGGTAAGAACAAAGAAGCCTCCTAGAAGAAAGAGACAGGCAAATATGAGAATTGGGCCATAAAACAGATGTGCTCACACAGGTTCAGTGCAAATACCATGTTGTGGCAATATGTACAAGGGCAACTCAGGCACTGAACCCTTCCACCCTGCTGAAAGCAAATTATGTCACAGGGGGTCAGCTGCTCCATCTACACTTGTATGAAATCTAACATTCTCAGAGTTTTGTTCTGCTAGGTCTAACACAGCCTCAGGATATGCAGCCTCCTCCTCCCTGCAGGAGCTGAGATTCTCTTCAGCCTCCTCCTCTCTGCAGGACAGGAGTTGAGATTCTCTTCTGCTGTGGAACCTGCTCTCATGTACCGAATCTTCACATCTTTGAAACTTCTTCCTTTTCACAAAATGCAACTGCAATTGGCCAGGGATCAAGGTATTAAAGGGAAAACAGATTTGGATATTGTTCTCACTTAAGCTTTGCTTCCCCAGTAAAACAAACAAAAACGTCTAGCTTTTGGCTTTACCACTTGGTAAACGATACTCTGAAATGTGGCAAAGCTTTACTGCCCTTCTGCCAGTTTGGAAAAGACAGGTACCAATTAAGTGTCTCTATAGTCATATAAAGTAAGAATCAGGAGCTAAGTTTTGCACTGAAAGCAAACACACACCAGCAAAGCCTTGCTGTTTCTCAGCACCCATCTCCATTTCCTTCACTGCAAGTAAAAACTGGAAAAAAAATTACACTGTCTAACCCCAGCCATATCTAATGCTCTGTAACTCCTGCATTTTGGTTTTAGGATTCAAATTCCTAAGCCCTTTTAAATACAAACGTTTCCAAATGGTTTAAGAGACTATCAGAATCTACAGTTCCCTTAGAAAATGTGCAAGACAGGAGTGGCTTTCCTTTGCCAGCCAAAAGAGATTTGAGCAAGCCTGTGCACTGTAGATTCAGCAAAATGATTCACCTGAAACTTAACCAGAGAGAAAAGCAGTTTGTTTGGTTTAAGCTTGCAAATTTCTGTAGTGAAAAGCTCAGGCGCAAGGCATTAACATTTGTGAAACTGAACCTCATGATTGTCCTGGACCTAAATCAAGCAGCTGTAAACGGCTATTTTTAACTCTGAAAATTAATCCACATCGTCTTTACTGTCACAAAAGAGCAGCCTGACTCGCAAACAGGCAGGCAGAAGAAAATAGGAGGCTAAGTGTTTTAACTCGCTGGCAAAACTTCCATTTCATTAGTGATACATTGATAGCATGCAATCTACCAAGCCACAGTTCAAGTTTTGTGCACTTTATGGACAGGTAGGATAAGATCCAATTAAAAAAGGCAACAGTGCAGAAAGCAGTATTAGCAAATGGCAGGGGTCAATAGTTCAGGAAAAAAATGTTTTAATAAAATAAATACCGAATGTGGTAATGCAGCTTCTTAAACTCCATAGATGCAGCTTCTTAAACTCCATAGATGCAGCTTCTTAAACTCCATAGAAAATACTGATTTTGAAAATACTTGAAAATTATTTCAAATATATAAGCTACCATTAAAACTTCTCACTTTATAATATTCAAAACAGCCTCGTTTGCTTCTCAGCAAGAACTACACTGTTAAACGATATTAATTCTCCAAAGCACTGTTTATTTGAATTCAGTTGCTGCTGTCTTTGAACCAAAAGTTTGGCCCAAATTCCCTATTCTACAACGTCAGCACAGCCTAACACATCATTCTCGCTGGAGTTATTCACGGATCCACACTGTTGCGAGGGTAGAGCGTGATCCTTCTCCGTGCGTATCCTTCACCACACGTATCTGGAGTGCCACATGGATATAACGTGCCCGATCTACAGCCACCATAACCCGTAGCAAAAACTAAGACAGAAAGCACTTTACCACAACAGCGAATTCACAACCCTCGCCCCGTAATGTCACGTATCGTCCAAAAGCCAGGAGTCCTATGTGTAGTTATATAGCTCTCGTTATAGAAAGGGGAGGCGAGCCACAGGTCGCGGACGGTTCCGGAGGGGCGCGGGTACCACATCCCACTGTGTGCCCCCGGCATCCCTGCACGTCTCAGCGCCAGCCCCAGACCTCCGCCGCGTCCCGCGGGCTGCAGCCCCGGGCGGCTCTCCCCAGCTGCACCCTCCGGCCACGGGCACCGGCCCCGCACCTCCTGACGGGCTCCGCGCCCGCCCTTAGTCACGCCGAGAAACCCATGGGGAGGGGAGAGCGGGGAAGTAACAATAAGAGTGGCTTCAGCGGTGCTCAAGGCTACAGAAACGCGCAGCTGCTCCCCAGGCAGCTCGAGGGGAGCCGGGGCGGCCCCCACCTCCCGGCGGGCGGCTGCCTCCGCACCGCCCGCGGCGGGGGGACTCGCGGCGCCCCCGCTATCACCGAGCCGGGCCACCCGTGCACGGCCCGAACAAAGAGGCCGCTCCCGCTTCCCGCAGCCCGACCCGCCGGCGGGTGCCCCGGTGCGGCCAAGTTCCCGTGGGGCAGACGCAGGGGGGATCTGCCGCCCGGCCCAGCTCGACTCGACCCGGCCCGGCCCGGCGCCCCGCCGACCCCTCGCGCCACCAGGTACCCGTGAAGCGGCCGCCACCGTCTCCGTGGCCCCGACGCCGCTGCAGGATGAAGTAACCGCTGCTCTTCTGCGTGACCCACAGCTTGAGGGCGTTCTTCAGCAGCACCTCCTCGGGCTTCAGCCACATCTTCCCCCGGCTCGAAGTCCCGCTGTGTCCCCCCTCCGAGCCCGCCTGCCCCGCACAGCACCGCACCCGACCGCCCGGGTCACATCGCCCCCCGCGGGCTGCGCCGCGCCGGCTCCGGCTCCGGCTCCCTCAGCGCGGGCCCGGCCGCCGGGGAGGGGCCGGGGGAGGAGCCCGGGCACGGGCCGCCCTTCCCGCGGAGCCGGGGGCTTTGTGCGGTGGGGCTGTGCTGCTCCGCACCGTCGGAAGGGACGGCGAGGCGCTGAGGCCGGAGGGAGGGGGAGCAGGGGGGAGGGCCAGGTTCGCCCTTTCGGGGTGCCGTGGCGCCCCGAGCCCCACACAGAGCCCACTGGGCTGCCGCGGTACCCCGGGGTCCTGGAGGATGCCCTGCTGCCGGGACCGCAGCCGGGCGGCTCCCGCTGTGTTTTACAGCGGCTGGGTCAGTCCCCGCACCCCCGGCATGTGCCCCGCAGGTCCCCGCCGCGGGGCCGTCAGCAGTGCGGGAAGGAAAGGGTGTCCTGGGCTTGGAGAGAGGTTGGGGGGATGGGGGTGTCTCTGCCTTCCTGTTTCCTTCTAGATCTAAGCCTAAAGCGTGAACCCGCAGCTGCTTTGGTATTTAAAGGCCGATGCTTGAAACCTCCTATGGCAAGGGAAAAGTCAGAATCTTAGTTTTACAGTTCGGGCTTTTTTCTCATTTTAAGAAATAATCTGTCATTGCTGGCGGTTGAGCAATTGACAGGACCATTTGTGAACCTGCACAAATGGTCACTGCTGCAGCACGTTATGATTGTAAACCTGTGACACTGTATTTGACATTTTTATTAGCACAGATTGTCATTAATGAGGGTGGTGAGACACTAATACAAGTTGCCCAGAGAAGGTGCGGATGCCTCATCCCTGCAGCTCTTCAAGGACCAGTTGGATGGAGCTCTGAACGTGATCTAGTAGGTGTTCCTGCCCGTGGGAGGGGGGTTGGAACTAGATATTTAAGGTCCCTTGCAAGACAACACTTTTTATTATTCTGTTATTAAAACATGACCACTGCACTTTCTTTCTGTCGCATTCCTTTTCCAGTTAACTGCAAATATTAAATAATTACTTTACAACAACTGAATTAGCAGGCTGCAAAACCTCACTCTTCTAGATTAAAGACCTCAGTTTCTGTGGGTTAAATCACACCTAAATTTCAGCCAAGATCCCTCTAAGTAGAGAATTCGATTAGGGATAAAGACCTTCACTTTCCCAACCTCTGCCTATGGTTACCAGCTCTTTGAAAGGTACCAGTGCTGCAGTGCGCTACTTAGCACAGCCAGCAGTAATTATTAGCTGGGAATTGGAAGGGGGCCATGTGGACTGGCTGCTTTTGAGTTGCCAGTAGGATCATTTAATAGTCAAAATTGTGTATTCAGCTGCAATCTGGTAAACACTGTGTGATCTGTGTTCTTTACAATTTCTGTGCAAAGCAACGATTTCATTTCCATACATAGAATAGCAAGCAAGCACTTTGTCTGATATAAAAATAAAACTGTCAAAAGGAGAAGATGGACATCCACATAATAATGTATTAAAAATTAATGAGAACTTAAGGAGAAATTACTTTAAATCCTCTTGCAGGATAAGAATAGCTCAGAGATTTCCCCTGCCCCCAAAACTATCCTGAAGATATATAAGTATTGAAAGTTTAAATGCTTAGAAGTGAGTGAGTGAAGTGAGATGGTGAATATTTCTTCCCTTTGCAGATACTTGAATATTAATTTCAGTTATTTGTGTTAGGCCTTTTTTTACATTCAGTCTTGAGTTTTGGGCAGCTGATTTGAGGTATAATTTAGAAGAGAACCTAACAAGTTGCTGACCTTTGACATCCTTTTGAGCTTGAGAGTTAGCAAAAGAGAAAAGCAGTTGAGGATCCAGTGTCATGCATACCTGCCAGTGTTACTTACACCCTGAGACAAGCTTCTCTTGGACCCCACCAACAGTAGTCCTTCAGAGCCGTGGGCTTTGGAACCACATCCAAGTTGGCCCAACAATCAAAATGGGAGTGCTCATGCTATTTACGCAGCTTTTTCAACACATAGAACTGGTGGCAGATAATTACCAACAAATCTCTGAGAAATGGCTTCAGAGAAGCAAAAGAGGGATGGATGAGATGAGAGAAAACTTATTCAGGATGACAAAGCAGAACAAAGCATTTTGTAATATGTATTGTAATAAATGCATCTACTGAATGCATCTACTTCTTTCCCAATGTGGCATTGGACATGGCAGTCCCTGACATCCTGAGGCACAGCTTATACCTGAAAACTAGACAGTCTTTGGCAACAGCTAAGAGTAAGTTTATTTCATGAAGTCCTACAGTAATGTACTGACTACTTTCACAACCAGTACTTGAACAGGATTTGGATGATCTGAGGATCTTCTGAAGTCTCCTGTGAAGCAATAGTTTTAAAATGCTAGTGTCTAGAGGGGTACATAAAACCAAGGAGGATGGGAACCTAGTAGATTATGAGACAAAATTCAGAGTGCTGTGAGAAGTTATATAGTTTTCTATTTATTCTCTGATAAAGTCCAGAAAAGATAGGACTATCTTACTCATTTTCTTGAAGGTACTTAAGGTTACTAGACTGAAGAAAAAGAGCTTTAAAAAATAAAGATGTGTTTGAAAGGAAAGAACAGAAAGAAAATGAGGTTTCTGGCCTTATACCACCCTAAGCACGCACTCTGAAATGACTGTGTTTGCGTTATTCATGATGCTATGTAACCTTCTTAAATTTCAGTACCAGTAGCACAAGGCAGTCTGCCATTCAGATTATGTTGGAGCATCAATCATACCCAGAATAAACTGCAGAGGTTCTGAGCATCCATGAAACAGAGTATAGACAGCATAGGAAACAGTCACAGAGAAAACTTTGCTTTTCCTTCTTGCCTTTGTCACTGGCTGCCTTCCCAGCACTAGTCATGCCCTTTAACTTCACACGACTTCACCTTTTTCATCCATCAAACAGATATATAATTTTTATTCTGGATGTCACTGAGGTGCTCAAGGAAGGCAAATTCCTCCTGTGCATAAAATGAATGATGGCAGAAAAGAGTCAGCTGTGGTGCTCTGGGCCTCCTGCCTGGCTGGCCCACTGCAGAGGGTACCAAACCCTCAGAGGGGACTGGCAAACTTGAACAAACTTGGGAGACTGTGAGTGTCCAGTGCTTTAGGATAGGGTCCAGGGCCAGCAGGTGCGTGATTGCAGCTGATGCACATAGGGGCTGCCACAAAAACAGGCTGTCCATGCTCCCTCCCTGACTCCTGCCAGACTTTCTGTAGTGAATGGCTTTAACTAGTTAAACTAGTTGAAAACTTTCATTTATTAATGTGGTTTTGACTAGGTTAGTTCCTTAGTCATATTGTGACTGCTGGAATTTGGTTATCATTCTGCAGATGCACGGTCCAGTCATGTTTTCAACCATGTTTCCAGTTTTGATTCTTTAACTTGTACATTTATTAGTGTCTGAAAAACCCTGATAACCCTGATCAGTGAGCTGATTCAATTGCAAGACAGAGTTGCTGAAACTGTCAGATGATCCTGAGTTTGGACATATCAGAGACAGCAGTGAGTGCAGAGAAACAATGTTTAGGGTGCTAGGGAAATAATATACACATTAGTGAATATAACACTGGAAATTCAAACTGTTGGCTAATGCATCTAGGAGAAAATAACTAAAACATACTTCTTTCAGAGGACAGAAAAAAAAAAACAACAACAAAAAAAACACAACCCCCCCCAACCTCACAGTGATTAATCAACAACTGCTGTTTTCAACCCTTTATGTTCTGCAGCCCCAAAATATTCCACTGCAGCTTCAGCCTCCTGTAGACCAGTTGACTGCAGGCATCAGTACATTTACTTTTCTTTGTGGCATGTCCCCTTGAAGCCATCTGCCGATGCAGAGATCCACAGCCCCCGGGCTGAAAACCACTGAGCACTCCGAGAGCAGGGAAGGGATTTTGCAGGAAATGAAGCCACAAGTCTTCAGAGTCACCATATTGAAAAGACTTTATCTCCCACCTACACCTAACAAAGGAGAGATGTAGTGACACATTGGGTCAGTGCCCAGTGGCAGCCCTAAGCCCTCTCAGCACGCTGCTCCAGGCACTGGCTCACTCTTGAAAGAACTGTGAAGAACCAAAATACCCCACTGCTCAGACTGCCAGGCTTTCCACACCATGTAGGATTATATTTCCTGCATGGGGTAGACAAATCCCCATCACAGACCAGGTAGATAATAGTCCTCTTCTACAAAAGTCTGATGGGACCATTTTTGATATATCATATTTATTTCAGACTACTTCAGTATTTGAAAAATGTAGATGTAGTGGAGAAAAGAAATGGACAACAGGAATTATTAAGGGTTTAAATCTGACTTGTGAGCTCACATTGCAGTGGTGTGATATACGTGTAGCTCGGCTGAAAGTGACAACTGAAGTGAAGCACAAAATAACTGCCTACAAGAACTTGTGTGTTAAATACAAAGAAGATGATGTATTTATTGCATTTAAAAGGCGATTCACACAAATGCAGCATGAGAGGTTTGGGGGGTTTTTTTGCTTGTTTTAAAAAAGGGAAGATTAGATTAAGTACTGAGCTTACTAAGCAAATCAGATTGATCTGAAAGTTTTTTACTGTGAATAGCACACCAAGGACCACACTAGAGACATTTTAGAAATAGTATAAGATAAATAATTTCATATATGATGGAGTTACTCTTTCATGTTAACTTTGTAATCAGAAAGATTAGGCAACCAGGCAAGATACCCTCTGCCTTTTACGCACAGGTAATGACTTTTTTCTCCACAAGAAATCCCATACAAAAGGGGATTTTTAAAAGATGCTTTGAAAGGCTCTTCTGCAAGGTTTTTTCCTGACAGACACCCTCCCAGATATTGTGCTGTTGGAATGGAGCCATGTTTGCTTCTCACTCACAGAAAGTCCACTTCAAGTTTGGCAGAGATGAGAGGGCCCAAAGGGAAATCACCGTCGCTCACACGCAGATCCCAAATCCTGGCAGCATGCCTCCATTGAAACAGGACTGCAAAGACCCCTCCTGCCAGATAGATCAGATCCAGGGAATCTGCAAAAGCAGTTCTTAAGCTTAGATCTTTTGAATAGATTCAAACACAAGGTGGTTTTTGGTTTGAAAGGGTCACAGAAATGTAGTAGTCAAGGTCTTCCACATGGAGAACTGCTGAGTTTCAGAAACACTGAAACTGCCTGAGCATTCTCAGCTTCATCTCCAAGTAATTTAATCTTCATTGTCTTTCTCCTGTAATGGCTGGATTGCAAAAGCCAGTTAATGTTTATGGGTCCATATGTTTTTGTCTTCCTGCCTGTTCTAGCAAAGTAACAAAACTGTTACAACCTATAATTAATTCTAGAGGTTTCATTCATTTTCTCTGATTATATTAATGCCTGTGCAATAAAGAAGATATAAGAAGATATAATACACTGTCAAGAGCAAGTGTAATTAAGTTGTAGGCAACACTGTAAAAACTATTAGAAGTCTTGACACAGTTTTATGCAATAATATTTCCTGGCTTTTTCCCCTGTAAATAGCATTATAATGTGCATTTTTATATTTCAAGTACCGGCAATAGAACAGCAATATCCAAAATTATTATGTGGCCGATTCCACTTCTTATTTTACTTCCAGCATCACTTCCTCACTTCCAGTTGTAAAACCCACTTCTGCAATTTAGCACTGTCAAAGCTCTTCTGGGAACCACACAATTACTGTGACACTGGAAAGGTCATCACATTTCAAGGCGTTTAACAAACATTTCCTATGAAAACAGCCTCTCTCAGGACACATGATTAAAATAATACATACATGTGGTTTAAGGCAGTGAACTCCAGCTTTTTCTTGTCTCACTAAACTTAGAGTTCTCTAAAACACTGGATGAGAAAAACAATCCCTTAGCCCTTTACTCATAGATAGAAGATCCCTGCAGCGCACACAGGTGATAGAGAGCAAACCAAGGCAGGGGCTTCCATGGCCACCGTTTCTCCAAAGAACAGCAGGGGATTGAGGCCTTGTCATGCTCTGCCCACTACTTGACACCTTCTCCACCAGTGTTTAAGAGTGTGCTTGCACTCAGCCAGAGTTCAGTCACACCAGCTTTCCTCCCCACCTTCAGTAGGTGCAGAAGACCTCTGTTCAGCACAGTGGCAGTGACCCCAGGAAGCTGGGAGGAGATGATGTAGATTACTTCAGTTATGATGGAAAGAAGAAGGTATTTCTCAAGTTACTGCCCAGGATACCCTCTCTGCCCATCCTCATTTTCATTCTCAAGATATGGCAATGGGTAGACCCCATCCTCTCAGGATTCTTATACACAGCCCTATCTGACACTGAGATAAGACACTAAAATTATTCTGGTACAAAAGAAGAGGAATGGCCAGCCCTGTATAAGAAACTGCATTCCAAGAATACAATTTATTTCTGGCTTGGCATAAGTCACTGCAGTATGATGGGAATGGAAGAGTTGGCCTCCTAAAATGCATTTCTGCTCTTTAGGGAGAATGAATCAAGCAGCCCGTGATTTTTCTACCTTTTGGTACATACAAGACCTTAACCAATAGAGCAAATTAGCAGAGCCAGGAACAAAGGAGGCAGAATTGAAAGCAAAGGTACAAAGGCTCCATAACTTGTGACAAGGTGAAAAGCCCAGAGCAGAGAGGACAACGCTTCTGAACAGAGGTTGCAACCTGCCCCCTTTCTAATTGCAGTTTTTTAAAGAGCAGTGGTCTTTCAGCAGCAATAGCAAATTACCTTGATAGGTAAAAGGTCTTGCTGCCCTAACACACTACCAAAAATGCAGCTGCTGGCATTCACTTGTGCCAGGCAGTCTCAAAGGAAGCCTGAAGTGGAATGGCTTCTGTTAGCAGCAGCTTCCTCCAGCACTGTTTCCTGATCCAAAATTCCCATGCTAATTTATCTTCCAAGATCAAAAGTCCTCAGGAGCTCAGCAATACTTTAATGATTTGGGGAATAAAAAATCCCAAACATAAACCACCTCCAAAAGCATGCCAGCATTGTTTATAGTGCCCCATCTTGCTTCTGGCAGTGGTTTTCCTACCATAGCTGTCTTTTGTTGGATCTGAGTACAATTTGCCTTAGCTAAAAGTATGGCCTAGGAAATTGGAAGAATTTCCATTTTTCTTGGCTGCATTTGGAAGCAGAGGTTCTTGTTAGGTGCTTACCCTGTTATTCCTTTGATCCCCTGGAATTTCAACTTGTGTGGACAGTAAGGCCTTTTAAAATCATGAATTACCCTTTTCTCAGTCAGAGATGCCTCACAAGAGCTGCATAACAGAAACACATGAAAGCATATTATGTCCCTTAAAGTCATGATGGTCTCTATCCCACCTGTATGCCACAAGATCTGACACCATACTCCATGGGATTTGTCATAACCCTGTGCACACAGGGACCTTACAACCAGTTTGAAGCTACATAAAGCTCTACTGTTTTACATTTTTTGTGAATCCTGCCTGCCTGTCTGGCAGCTGCAGACAGTTGGCACCTTCCACCAAGGGTGGAAGCACCACATTATCACCCAAATGGTGTCAGGGTGAGCGTGCTGGGACTGCCCGTGCCGCCTGTCCTGGGCATGGTGGTGCCGCAGAAGGTGGAGGGAGGAGCCACCACTTCTGCTCGCTTTCTGAGCATTTCAAAATACCTGTGGGGAGCTTTAGCTGCAGGAGTGGCAAAACTGTGTCACAGCACAAGCCTGGTTGCTGCAGAAGTGTCAGCACATTGAGACAAGTTTTAAAACGTCTATGTGAGTGCCTTTGAGGCACCCTTTAACATATTTTTTCTGGCAACCTTTTCCTCTTTTTTATGCACTGGGGATCCCCAAAGGAGCATTTCTGTTGTGATTCTTACATCTTCCCACTATGACGCTCAAAGCTATGCTGAGCTGAGCCTGGTACATTGCTGATATTGCTGGGTAGGAATCATGCTGCACATGCCTAGGACTGGGTTTGAACTTGCTGTCTTTGATCAGCATTGCATTTCTGCTTCTACCTGACTGCCATATTCGGTGTGAAAGCTCCATGACCTTTTGTTTTGCCTGCTGGCTAATTTAAATGTGACACCTGCCATTCTAACAGAATTTGGAGGCTTTTTCACCATCTATGTTTTTGCAGGTAGGCTAACAAGATGTTAGTCTTTGCATGGCCACAGAACAATTCAAATTGGGAATGCATGATTCCAAAGAAAATAACTACAAATCTCTTCCCCTTTTTTATTACACTATTTTCTTTCTTTTCTAGACTACCAAATCACATGGTTTCTGATGAAGTCCTGTTGTTTCTTCACTCAGTGAAGCTGGTGACTACATACACATTCTTGTTTTCTATTCCTTTCAGGGATAAAATATTCATCACACACAGAAATGCACCCAAACCATCTGCCTAGTCTTTATGGGAGATGTAGAAAGATTTGAAAACATGCTCTGCTTCCTTTCCCATTTGCACAGAGGAATGGATCTTCTTGAACTCTTTTTTTTTAAAATCTTTGTTTTACCTTGCCCTTTCTCTAAGTGTCTTAGGCCAGCAAAGTCTGTTTCCATTCTAGTCATGGTGCAAGCTTTTGCATATCTATTTCTCTCATAAACCAGTTTCTCCTTGGGAGAACTCAAAAGACCTACAGAGCCTGAATTTTTAAAAGATATTGCTGCTTTTGAGTGGGCATGTTTAAACCTAGCTTTGCAGAAGTAAATAGCAATGTTGATTAAATATAATCAACATTGATGACAACTGTGAAATCAATCCCTTCAGAGGTTTGGTGCTGAGTGTCAAGCAGGGTTCTTAAAAGTAGTTTCTGCTTTTGAAAACTTTTGGACTTGGGCCAGAGCTTTCATCTCCTTATCTGTGAAAATGGAATACAGCTTAAATACCTGTCCAACAGCTCATGAAGGTTCATTAATGTTTATAAACCCCTTGGAATTGAAAAGCACTGATAACTACTGTTTATTTATTAATTCTTGTTGTCTTGCACCTTCACATTCCTTTCACATGTCAAAGAAGAGGATTTAGCAGCCAGCAAAACCAACAAAACCTGTAACAGCCTCTGCTCTCCTGCCCCTCCCTTACTATAATAGTCTCCCTGTACCCTCTCTCCATGTCCCCATGGTTGCCTTTACATCTTCAGTCCCCCCTTCCTGCAATGCTTCCTGTTTCCCCTCCTCCCAGCATGGTTCGGACTCTCTCCCAAAGCCTCCCTGCTGGGGCCAGCTGGTCTGACACAGCTGCAAAATGGCCAAGAAGTGAGAACAGGAAAATTGGTTAGAGTTGAGAGAGCAGGCAGCAAAACAGGGCAGATTCCATGGCAGAGCCCTTCCCCTCCACTAGGTCTCCAGCTGATGGAGATTTTACAGCTCCATCTCTTCCAGACCTCTATCCCTCTCTCTCCTTTGGTTGAAAATAGCCACAGGTTTAAGAGTTACTGGGAAAAGGGAGGTTGGTACAAGACTGTATAAATACAGAGTGGTTTTTTCTTTTGTTGATCAAGTAGACATTTGAAATGCTCTTGATGTTCAGATCATAAATAAACCACACTGAGCAAACTCAATTTTTCCAGTTGAAACCATTTATGTAAGCACACTATTGACATTTCTCCATGCTTGTTTTTGCAAGGTTATACTCACCTTGGTAGATGTATGAGAATTGCTCCATTCATGGTACAGACTAAGTCTTCTGAAGGACACCGTGGCTTGTCACACAAGTGTCTATGCGGTCCAGGAACAAGACTCAGGACCCCAACAAAACAGGATTTCCTGAATTATTGCCCTGCTATCAGACTATCTTAAAGTAGCTCTCATTCCATCTGGGACACAGAGTTTACTCTGACCTGGCATGGCCTGTGGAAGCTGCAGCAACTGCTTCTAGCCAGATGAAGGATGTTATAAACTGAGGAGCCTGCTCTAGGCCATGTCATCTTCTAAAGATGAAAACCCTACCTACAAAAGTACAGGAACGTGCACATCCATACAGGTACTTTGTATACCTACAAGGTGAAACCACTGAGCTAATGGAGAAACTGAAATCAAGGTGGTAGTGTTATTGCTTTGCCCTTTTCTCACTGCAAAGCAGTCCTGGGACTTGGGAAACTTGATGCTTTGCTTTCAGTTCTGCCACACAAGTTTTGCCTAGTTATACTTCTGCCCATTTCTTGCTGTAAGATTTACCCTGGCTTACATATGTGGATGTGGATATCCAGACAAACCAAACGTGCCCAAAGGCACACATTTAATTCACAATTCTAGATGCCAGTCCACGTGAGGAGTTCTGGGAGGGTGGCTAGGATTTCAAATTATCACCAGTATGAAATACCTAAGGAAATGTTTTACCATGTGCTGTGGAAAGACATGTTTGTTTTTCCTCAACCCCAGCTCACAGACGTTCCTAGTCCATTATCAAACTACTAAAAATAAAGTACTTCTGATTCAGCTTTTTCTCTCCTGTCCTCTCCAGCTGCTGCCCAGACATGGATCCTGCCCCATTGAAAGAGCTGTTCCTGTTTTGGGCTGTGATGTTATTTCAGAAGGATGCACACAGAAGGCTCTGACCATGAAGGGCGTTTCAGCAGTGGAATTTTTTAACCCTTACTTGACAGTGATGGGTCCTGGCAAAGAAATGCTGCTGCTTACATTGCTGAATGTTGACAGCTGTTGTTTACATCAGGCCTTGCCAGTTGAGGTTTCTGGTGCTACAGGGTTGTGAAACTGCATCAAGATCTAGAGTAGGGGTGATAAGCAGCAGCTACACAGTTATTCCATAGGGAACTCTGCCCCCTTTGAGTCTTCTGAAGACCTTGCTTTGATCCAAAACTGCTGTAAAAAAACAGAGAGGACCTGGTGCACGAACAGGTCACCACGCTAACCAGGATGTGGCTGTGACAGGCTTAGGTAACCATTTTTGTGTTGATTAGACAACTTCTAATGCTGTGATAGGAAGAAGTTTGTGCTGATGCCAAACCACAGGCTCCGGTAGCTAATACATGTGAAATAGTAGCTGGCTGAGGGAGAGTGCACTTTTCCAACTACACTGACTGCATGTGTCTGTCCTTGGTGTGATCTCTGCAAGAAATGCAGGAACAACTGGCATTCAGGGACACAGATCTGCAGATGGTGGCTGATCACAGGGAAACATTTATGGACACAAGCATGGGGTGCATAGAACATGAAACAAGGATCATGAAGAAATCTAGGGCTTCTCCTTTGGAGAAGGGACTCGGGTTATTTCTGACAGTATATTTACAAATAGAAAGACTCTACCCATTATTACTTTATTTGACCCACCTCACCATCTTCTTCTGTCCTGGCATGTAAAGTTATATGCTGAGGATGGATCACCTGATAGGAAAAGAAGGTTTAATTATATATTAAATATTTGCAAAATTATTTCTGTTGCTGAAGGCAAAATTGCACAGCCTTCAAACTTGTTTCGATGTCTATGTGTTCTGGGCCATTTGTATTAATATCACTGCACTTTCACACCTTCTGTGAGGGCATCAATTAAAAATGTCAGTCTTTGGAGATAGGCAGGGACAGCAAGAGAAATCAAAGATATCACGAGAATGTCACACCTCTGTCTCCCCACCCCTGAAATACTGCCAAGTAGCCCTACCTCTGCACTGCAGGTGGCATGTTTGTACACACCACACACTTTGTGAATGTGACAGGAAGATGTTCATGCTGTAGGTAGTTTTTGACTCTTCTTTCTTTCCCATGAACTCCAAGTCCAGCTGCAACTAAAATAAATTGGACTTGTGCCCAAAATCAGTAAGCACCTGCAGGAGAACAGGAACTTTTATCCCCTCTCTTTCCCACTGCCCCCCTGCCCCACCCCAACTCCAACAGATTCTTGATTTGTCATCTTATCTAAAAAGACTGTAATTTTTTTTTTTTGTGACGTGGAAAGAGAAGAAGAGAATGTTCTTATTTATTTTGCTCATCAGAATAGTGTCACTGTTTTTTTAAACTTTATCTCATCCTTATCCATTAACCTGTTCTGAATCCCTTGCAGACTCCAGACTCAGGTACCTCAGATTTAAGCTTGAAAGAATTTGGCAAACAAGTAGCTGGGGTTTTATGAGGAAGAGTAGGACAACTGAAGTAAAGGCATGTTACCAATACTGTTTTAAATGTATTTTTAGAGTATTGACTTGCTGGAATTCCCTAACAGAAGAAGCTACTTCCCAGACCTATAACAAGAGACCTTATCTCTTTGTTTAAATGTTATCTGCTGACCAGCATATTTGTGAATAGGAAGGAACTTATGGAAGCTTAGTCTCTTAAATGATCTTACCAATTCCTCCATTAAAAAAAATCTCAAACATCAGGGTAAAGATGTTAGGAAGGTATTAGTAGATGTCAGACTAAGTTGAAGAAGCTGTCTGAAAACCAAAACCACTTTCCATGTCCCCTTCCCTAGCACTGGCTTTGCATTTCTTTTTCACCATGTTCCTTGAGCCACCACAGAGAAGCTCCCCAGAACATCACCTTAACATTCAGCACCTTTGGGATATAAAGAAAACCCTAAAGTGTGCTATGCCCTCTGCATCCCACAAGTCCCACAACCCAATTCCTTCCCTTCCTTTCCTCTTTGCCACCATATCTCTCTCCCCACCCCTGAAATATTGCCAAGTACTCAGGAGAGCCTCTCCAAAAGTACCTCTGAACTCCCAGCCCAGTGACTCCAGTTCTTCTACCTTCAGGGGGCAATGGGCATCATGTGGTGTTACAGCTATGCCTAAGGTGACAGCACTTTGCTGCCCACCCACTGAATTCAGCCAGAAATGGCTTCTTCCATGAGGGAACTGATAATATCTCTCCTCTGGCCCACCCACTGATTTTCATAAAACTCATGTGCATTTAACACTTTCAAAAGAATTTTGCATTTCTTTCAGATCTGCTGGAAGAAATTAATGGTGAGAAGTTGATGGGGGGAGGGAAGGGGGGAAGGGGGCCAGTTTGATAGACAGACAAATAGACAATGTGATTGCATCAGTCTCATTTCCTTAGGAAACTGGGCTAAAAATAAAAGTTTTTATTTGCCCCCGGGAATAAAGAAGAATGTCTCTTACATCTTTACAAAACATTTGTTTCTATGTATACTTATAAATAGTCAGGATAAGAGAGGAAGTTTGCACGGGATTTTGAGCAAAGAATTAAAAGGAAGAGCAGGAGGTGCGTGAGTTGCACAATCTGGGATTCTTTTAGGCAAATGAGAGCAGAGCAATGAATGCAGGGCTTTGTACACCAATGCCACATTACCCAAGAGTACACATCTCTGCCCTGCAAACCAACTGCCCATTGGGCAATTTTTCAGAGCCTCGCAGAATGCATGCAGTTTTACTGCATCAGTGATGGATGATGTGCTTTAGATCAAACCCTTGGTGCACTTTATGGTCAGCAGACTCTCTTGGGTGTAAGTAAGCAACACGGAAATTGCTACATTTGTTCAGATTTATGGTCTAGAAATTCCTGTCTGATGGTGACCAAGACAAGTTACAACAGAGAAAATAATCCCCAAAAAGGTCTCATCCATCATCAAGAGATTGTGTAAGATGAAGAAGCACTTATGCACCTTCTAAATTTCTCCTTTCCTGAATTTACTCTAGATATTTTGTTATCTTTCAAAATGTCATAGGCCTCCTTACAACCATGGCCTCTGTTACAGTCTGTAGTAGTAAATTCTGTAAATTCTTTATATGCATGCTGTATATAAAATGCTTTTTGTTTATGAGATTTGAATTTACTACCTTTCAGTTTCACTGAACTGGCAGGGCTGAGAACTTGGGTTTTTATGGCCATGCTTAATAGACAGGGAACAAAGTAGTTCCACATCCTCTAGAAACTTCTGATTGTTGTAAGACACAAGTGCCAACAAGTGGGAGCCACAGGAGACTTCCCCCAGGGCAGGTGGGCAGAAAGAAGCATTTGTATTGTACAACTCCTTTGGTTTTCCACTGCCCATTAGTTTTTGCTTCAACTGCTTATGCATGGAAGCCCCTTCTTCCTGAGACATGCCAGAATTTCCATTGCAGGGACACTGCAATTACAGTCCCAGAAATTGCTGCTCTAAGGACTGTCACTAGAGGCAGTCCTCATCCTGGAGAATTTAAGTTTAAAATATGAAAAACCAGCACAGTCTGGAGAAAAGGGATGCAACACAGCATTGGAAGATTAGAAAAGGAGGGAGTATCTTGCCTGCAGGTATGACTGGGGCTCTGACCAGGAGTTAAACCTCAGCTTCGTGTCAAACTTGATCTTGCTTCTCCAGGGAATGGGACTGATCTCCTAACTTAGAGGTCAAAAATGAGATGCCTGAGGTCATCATTCTACAATCCCTCCACCACCAGCCAAGAGAATTAGTTTCTTCTGGAGACTGTTCATGTGACTTATCTTAAATAAAAGGTAACAGTAATTTCTTCTGTTTTCAACTATATGCATAAGAGATTTCTTCTCTGACTGGTTCAATATCCATGCCCCATTCTATTGCTTTTAGCAGAGTTACTTACTGATATCACCACCTATGCAAGGTACACGAAGATGGTTTTCTTGCTTATTTCTTTTCCTAGTTAGAATAGTCTCTGGTATGAGCAAAAATAGAGCTTAATTTACATTTTAACAACAAAACATGTATATGCCTGTCTTAGGTACCTTACTTGATAAACAGTTTTAAATTTTTAAGTAATCTCTGAAAATTTTGTATCATAATTCCAGTCTAAGGTGCAGTCTGGGAATTACTAATAATTCAAAAAGCATCTCAGACTTCAAAATCACTTACATAGTCTCAGAAAATTTGCTCCTGATCTTACTTGCATCATCTTCTTGAAAGAAAACCACAGGACTGAAAAAACATCTGAACCAAATGATAATGAAAGCAGCTGATTTTTTTTTTTAAGCTTGATAGCAAAACCCCTGTCTAATTATATGCAATTGCAATGAGGTCTGAGTCATGACTTGTCAGATGATCCTCTTATTTGATGTGGCTAGAAAACCAAAAGATATGCATTGGGAAGGCAAACAAACTGAAGACCTCACAAAAGCATAGGCCTTCCTTGTTTCCCTGGTCCTTTGTTTTTCTCTCTTTCTTTATGTATTACCTTATGTTCAACCAACCCAGAGAGCAGCAGCTGTATTTCTTAAAATTTTGACAGTGTCATGCACATTTATGGTGCTGTGCAGATGACTGATAGGCAAAGAATATGAATGATGCTGTGAAAAGACAGAAGGGAAAGGTGTAATGACGTAAACTTGACCTGTATTCATTTTTGATAAACACACTCTGAAAAAAATATGTCACAGTACTAGAAAACGAAGGTATTTACATATAACACTAGGAAAACATATTGCCAGTAGAGCCTGGCAATGCTGCTGTTAGTTTGATGTCCAGTAGTCACAAACACAGGGTGGTCAGGACAGAGTATGGCTGCTTCACTTCTTGCTTGTTGACTTCTCAGAAACCTTTCCTGGAAACAAAACCCTTCATATGATTTAACTATTGAGTTATTCATCAAAAGGCAGCTGCTATCTTATGCTGATGTGTATGTTTGCTAATGACATTTTTCTCTTTGTGTTTGTTAGTTCACCAAGTGAGCGTGAGAACTGTCTAGAGGGCATCCTTGGGCAGTTCACTCCAGAGCTAACTCATTGCATTCTCTGGCAGCACTCACTGGATGTGGATCATTAATATCTTCATTGTGATCAGATATGCAAAGCTGTGTCTTGATACTGAAATTTTGTAGTTTTCCCTTTTATTTTCTTGTACCAAGTATTATGGTACAAGAAAATAAAATTATTAGTAGTATTATTACTTTTTTAAAAACACTGAAAATTATATATTTCCAATGTGGATGATTGCCAAAAAGATTGCAGAAGATGGGGGGAAAGAGGGTCAGGAAATAGAGAATGTGACTTTTTTTAGTAGAGACATATTGTGTTGCATTTGCCTTGTCTTTGAATCACATTAAATATACACACTGTTAAAAGGCTATTGAAATGTTCAAATGTCAGTGTTTCAAATGAAAATCAATAGCATGCTATTAGGCTCATTATATTGCTGTTATGCATCATTAAAACACATTTAAAAGCTTTCAGCATAAACCAGGAGATGGGATGGATAACAAGACACTTTCAGAATGTGCAACATACTTAAAAGGAAATGAAGAGGCAAAAGAGAACTTTGTAGGCACTGGGATAGAAAGCCCTTGAAAGAGCTCACTGGGTGTTCAGAAACATACATGAACATGAGAAAATGAATGACATGGAACTCAGGATACAGGCAAATGTGTGAAGCTGTGCCACTGAAAGTATATTACCATAGGAAAGGAAGTATATGAGACAAAGAGAGATTCCGTACTAAATTTTAAAATTTTCTTTCTAAAGGGAAAGACTGGGAAGAAGTGACTCTCCCAATGGCTGGGAATTTAAGAGGGCAAGAGGGGCAACAGATTTCTAGTCCCTTCACATATGTATTTTTATGCTTTTACACCTGATTGCTATAGTGCACATTTGCCTTGTTCCTGGAGCAGGACTACCACACAGACCACCCATCATCCTGAATGTCACACTCCATTACATCCATCAGATCCTCCTTTTTCTCCCTTCCTCTTGTGGTGAATCTTTAATTCCTGTAAACAAAGCAAAATAATTTCAGCCAAAGGAGATAAACACTCCCCTCTACTCCTAATAGCCATAGTCTGGGCTGGAGTTTAAATCCCTGTAGGGAGATGAAGAAAACCTGAATCTCCCACTTCCTGGACAAGAGCTTTCTAATCAGTTCAGAATTATTGAATATTCTTTCAGAAGGTGGATTTCAAATTTGTAGCTTAAACATAAAGCACTTCCTCCTGCAATTTTATCTGCATAAGTAAAGATTCTACTGAAACTGATTTTGGATGAAAACAGAACCATAAGGCATAAATCAAGTCATGGAGTCAGGAAACGGAAATAGTTCCATTTGTATCAGATACGCAATTGCATAGCTCAAATTAAAAATGCTGAGTGCTCAAATTAAAGTTCACGGTGAAGACTTCCTGAGCGATGCACAGACTGAATATTTCTACACAGAACATATGCCTAGATATTTTTTAATTACAAATGGATTTCAAAAAATTCCTGTGAGAAAAAAAGAGCAAGAAAAAAAGGACAAATGAAAATATTATTTTGCTTTTGGTTTTTGGAGGAAAAAGTGTTTCTGAGCAATCCAGAAAGGGTTTCCTTGTCAGAAGAAGAGCCTATCCAAAGACACATATGCAAATAGCTATACTGTATGCTGCTTTTATGTGCCAATATGTCCCTGTTGGAGTTTCACCATCAATCTAATTAAGCCAAAGCTCTGTCTCTTCTGGGAACATCTAACACTCAAAGAATCAAGAGAGTGGACTAACATTAATTTACAGGTGTGATCATGTTTGGCTTAAAATGCAGAGACATCACTAGAACTCACAGTAGTTAAAGAATTCAGCAATGACCATGTTTATTTCTAACCCACTCAGTATTCAGCACTTATGAAGCCATTCATGCAATGATATTTTTGGTGTTTCTTAAGTGCTTTTCAAGCTGTATCCAAGATACCTTGGCAGCTTAGAGAGCTGACTAACAAGTGAAGGTGCGTTCTCTTACAGTTACTCAGGAAGAGTTTTAGGCATTGTTAGCAGGCCAATATTGTTGATTACTCCAGGAATAACAAAATCTGTTTCTGTATTCGTGGTCCTGTCTTGTATTTTGAATTGAAAAGATGAACTAGGAAAAAAACATTTAACTGTTGCTAGAAAGATACACATGAAGAAACGTATACAAAATGCATCTTCTCCTTCCTTTCTCTGATATGCTCTTTCTGATATGCTGCTATTTAAAATATACTGTAGACAGGATGGGTCACTTTAACTACTATGGAAAGGAATTTGTATACAAGGGAGAATAAACAGAACAATCTGGAAGCGCTTTAATTCACCCTTTGACTTTAAGGTGTGATTTAATTTGTTCCTACTGTGTCCTTCCTAAATGAACTGTGGGGATAAAAGATAGGCTGTTGGGAGCTGTTTCCTGAGTATTCAGCCTCTTTGCTAGAAGAAACTAAAATACTGGCTGGATAGTTCTTTAATACTTTTATTGCTCCTTCCAAATGTTGTCTTTTCCCATCTATCCTTCAACAGGATTCTTTTTATAGTACCTGCAATGTAGTCTGTGTTTCTTATGTGTCATCTAATTTACAGCTGTAAACAATACAAACTACAACAGTAAATAATATCATAAATTCTAAGAAGGAAAGAGAACTACAGTTAAATTGCATAGCCTTGCCCTTAGCTCAGGAAATCAAATCTGATTCTGGTCTCCTTTGGTTGTGAATTTAATTTTCCAGTAACAATTACAATTCATCAAAAGCTGATGTTCTTTTAAATACTACACCAATTGCATTCTAACAGCCAAATAATTTTGTAAAGGGTTATTTGAATTTGCAAAGGGTAACCTGCCAAACTAGATTGCCTGTGTCACTTTTGGTCTGGGACCTCTGTGTCTGGGCTAATATGTATTAGCATGTTTGAGCCAACAGGACAGGGTTACACAAAGGGGCTGAGAATCAGAAATTTAAGTACAGCCCCAATCTCCTTATCCCTCTTTAAGAACTCAAAGCATGATTTTTACTGAGGTTCTTCCTTAAAGTCAAACATGAAAAATAACAGGTGTATTATAAGCGTGTATTGACCATTTAACAGCTATTCCATAGGCCATCTATAGGAAATGGAATATGCTCAGCTTGCTCCCACAGGTGTAGTTCTGCAAAGGGAGAAAACTGATGTTTTCATTTTATACCATGAGACTGTGCTGCACTGAGGCATCTCCTGCAGAATTGACCCCCCCGGCCCATCAAGGGAGCTGGGGCCCCAACCTTCGTCCCTGAATGTAATGCAATACATTTCAGATCCAGCCAAGAACTCCTTTTATTTGAGTCTGCACTATTACCACACTCTCTTGCTTCTTCATTACACAAGTTTTGAGCCCAAGAATGTCCAACACACTCATGTGTACACAAAATACAGTGCCCTGTGCAGTCACAGAAACACTATTTTGCTTACTACACTTTCTGTCCCAAAAGCATTTTACCCCCATCTTTTTTTTTTTAATTAAGATTTTTCCTACCCTGAAATAGTAATCTGTTATAAAATCTTTGTGACTTCAAAATTCCCTTTGTCAACTGATGCTTGGGCCCATCCCACTTCCTATTAAGTATTCCATCCTCTAAACTGCTAAACTGTTAGCTTTCCTGTTCTGACGAAACTTTTAATTTGCATTGAATACTTTCATATGGCTGCATTAGTGAGCACATATGAGTAATACATTCTTCTTGCTATCTCAGTCATCAGAGAAACTTTTTATTTCTCTAAAGTCCATTTCTGCAGTTCTGCGTCCATTATTCCAGTAAGCACAATATCAAAGAGTGAATTATGATTCTGAAATCTATAGGAAAAGAAAAAGCAGCTTTCTCTTTCTAAACATGTTTCTTCTTTTAGCTCTGCTGTCTTCAGCAGAGTTTGTTATTAGGAGCAGACTGTACAAAAAAGACCACCTGGACAAAAGCATCAAAGGTTTGTTTGGGTGCTAATCCAGCCAGCAAGCCAGCCCTCAATATAAGGCACAACTTTAGATGCAATAATTTCTAACCATAAACTTCATGCCAAAAATGAACAAGTGCAACTTTTGTCAGCCACCAGAAACAGAAAACCTGCTGGCCTCAGACCAGCCAAGTTTTCCATCTAGCCCTACCACACACATACATAGTTTACTTCCTCAGCTATTTAGAATACTTTCATCTTCTTCCTAAATCTTACAAATAAAGTCCTTGTTGCAGTTGTTAGTAAATTCTAAATTGTCCTAAATTTCCAAATAATGCTTTATTTCCTTGAATACTCTGGCCAGGTCTGGGAGCGCACTGGCATCCTCTTCCACCTGCTTTTCTCTTCTAGCAGTGTATGTTGCAAGCAGACTTCTCACTGTGATCCAGTCTGCTGGTAACTGCTCTATCAACAAAGCTTTCAGATCTTGCCTCACCTGGCTGTAGACCTTGCTTTCCTCACAGACCCATCCTTTTTTAACAGCTCTGTATGTACATGAATTCTTCACACCTCTGGGATCTGCGTTTCTTTGCCATCAGAAATGTGAAATAGGGAACATCTCCATTACTTGGCTTATATGTAGAACACAAACCTTCAATTTATACTACTTTAGAAACTGAATCCATCTCTTCCACATGTATTGCTGTCTGGAAAGCCAAGATCCTTAGGGCTGGGTGACTTGGGAGGAGTACTACTACTAGAAGGATCAGTGCCTGCTCTCAGGACTTCCTAAGCTCTTCTCCTCTCAGCACAATCCACAGAAAGCCCTTCCTCCACGCCATGACCTCAGCACTTCTTCTGGTTAAGCCAGTGACTTGCTGTCCCATGAGATGCACTTCTACAGGATAAGCCAATGAAGCAGATCATCACACTTCATAGGGATGTGTTTAATGCTACTGGGCCGCTCCTAGCCAGATAGTGAGATCTATACAGGACCAGGGTTCCTCAGGCGAGCAGTCTCGGGCCAGGCAGCTCAGCCTTCCGCAGGCCGGGTTTCCGAGCCCTAAGTGCCCTATAGCCTGGCACCTTAGCAAGCACAGTGATTATCAGCTCTCAGTGATTTTCAGCTCCTTTATAATTTCAGCTCTTAGCTTGCTAAGGTGCTGGCCGCAGTGGCTTCCACATAAGCAGACGGAGAGAGAGAAGAAGGCAGCCCCGGAGATTCCACGATGGTTTATTTGCAGGGAGTTCGCGAAGGGTTCCGACGGCAGCTCTTCTAACCAGAATGGGCCAGGGTGGCTTCTCATATAGGGTTAGGGGGGCTCAGGAACTGACCAAGTGTAAGGGTTAGGGCAAATAACCTATAGGGTCACAGAGAGATAAGCTAGGCCAGAGGACCTAAGTGAAGACTCCATGCTTAGCTATTCTGACTCAGCATTTCCGTATCTCTAAGTTTCCATCCTCCACAGGGCCTTAGCCATCTCAGTGTCCGCTACAGGGATGTGCTTCAACCCCTGGCTCCCAGACACACGTTACTGCAGCTCACCACCCTCCTGCTCTGCTGAGAGCCCCACCAGCAAAGTGATATTCTCAACTGCACTGGACCATGGAAGACATGGATGAACATCAGCCCTTCAGGATCACAGAATCAATTAGATTGGAAAGGACTTCTGAGATCATAGAGTCCAACCTGTGACTACACCAGAGCTTGTCAACTACACTGGGGCACCAAGGGACATTTCCAGTCTTTACTTAAACACTTCCAGGGATAGATAGTGACTCTGCCACATCCCTGGGCAGAGTTCCAATGTCCAATCACCCTTTTTGTGAAGAAACCTCTAATGTCCAACCTAAACTTCCAATGTCCAATCACCCTTTTTGTGAAGAAACCTCTAATGTCCAACCTAAACTTCCCCTCGTGCATCCTAGGACTGTGTCCTCTTGTCCTGTCGCTGGTTACCTAGGAGAAGAGTCTGACCCCCACCCGGATACAAGCTCCTTTCAGGTGGTTCGAGAGAGTGTTAAGATTCCCGCTGAGCCTCCTTTACTCCCGGTCCAACAACCCCAGCAGCCCCAACTGCTCCTCACAGAACTTGTGCTCCAGACCCTTCAATGGGCCCAATCCATGGCGTAACTGCTCCGCCGTTAAACGGCACGGCCACGAGGTGTTCCTCGGCCAAGAGAAAGCCCCCGGCCCACAGCGCGGGGCCCGGGCGCAGGCCGGGAGCAGCCCCGGCCCGTGAGGCGCAGGCTCCCGCCGCAGCGCCGCCGCCATCGCACCGCCCCCGCCCGGCACGGGGACGGCGCAGCCGGTGTCGCGCGTCGCCGGGCGCCCCCTGCCGGCCCCCGCGGGAGCGCGCGCAGCCGCTGCCAGGACCAATCCCGGCCCGCCCGGCCGCGCGCGCGCCGCCCCGCAGCCCGGGCCGGAACGCCCCCGGCTCCTTTCGCGGCAGCGCCGTAAAGCGCGGCCGGCGGGGAGCGCCGGGGCCGGAGCGGCGGCGGTCGCGGTCGGATGCCCGGGGGCGGGGGCAGCCCGGCGCCCGGCACGCAGGGGGCAGCGGAGGCGGGCGAGGTGGCGGCGGGCGGCAGGATGAGCCTGTCGCCGAAGGAGCTGTCGAGCCTGCTGAGCATCGTGTCGGAGGAGGCGGGCGGCAGCACCTTCGAGGGGCTCTCCAGCGCCTTCCACCACTACTTCGGGAAGGCCGAGCACTTCCGGCTGGGCTCCGTGCTCGTCCTGCTGCTGCAGCAGCCCGACCTGCTGCCCAGCCCCGCGCAGCGCCTCACCGCGCTCTACCTCCTCTGGGAGATGTACCGCACCGAGCCCCTGGCCGCCAACCCCTTCGCCGCCGTCTTCGCCCACCTCCTCAACCCCGCTCCCGAGCGCGGCGGCGACGAGGCGGAGCGCACCCCGCTCTCAGGTGCGTCCCGGCGCGGCGGGGAGCGGGGCAGGCAGGGCGGCACTGGAGCCCTCCTGGAGAAAGCGGTGGGAATCCGGCACGGCCGGCGTCTCTGGGCTTGCGGTCAGCCAGGCCTCTTGCTGGGACCTCGTAGGTCTCTACAACTGCCTGGGGGGCTGGGGCTCTTTAGCCTGGAGAAGAGGAGGCTCGGCTACTTTTCGCTCTCTACAGCCGACTGAAAGGAGGCTGTAGCCAGGTGGGGGTCGGCCTCTTCTCCCAGGCAACCAGCGACAGGACAAGAGGACATAGTGTAAAGCTGAGCCACGGGAGGTTTAGGTTGGATTAGGGAATTCTTCACAGAAAGGGTGATTAGACATTGGAATGGGCTGTCCAGGGAGGTGGTGCAGTCACCGTCCTTGGAGGTGTTTAAGGAAAGACTGGACGTGGCACTCAGTACTCTGGTGTAGTTGGCCTGGTGGTGTCCAGTCATAGGTGAGACTTGATGATCTCAGAGGTCTTTTCCAGCCTGATTCTGTGATAACACTGAATTTTCTGGGAGAAAGCCGTCACAAAAAGCTGGAGGTGATAGGAGGCTTCTGACAGCCTTAAAGCTGTGAAACAAAACTGTTAGAGAGAAATACATTAAAGACTTTTCCTCTTCAGTAAATATGACACTACCAGTGTCAAATAAATCAGTTTCTAGAAAAAATAACCTGTTGGAGAGACTACAAGAGAGGACCACCAAGTTTTTTAGAGGGCTGGAGCACTGGAGCAGACTACCCAGAGAAGGTGTAGATGCCCCATCCCTGCAAGTGTTCAAGGCCAGGCTGGATGGAGCTTGGGGCAACCTGGCCTAGGGACGGGTGTCCCTGCCCGTGGCAGGGGGTGGGAACCAGATGGTCTTTAAGGTCCTTTCCAACCCAGGCCATTCTCTGATTCTGTGCATTGCAATGTCAGGTCATACTGAATAGCTCACTTTTTGTCTCTATTGGAAATTGTGTGAATGAACTAGTGTGAGTGACTTAGCATCAGCTGTGGCATGTTGTGATGTCACATAATGCTGTATTTTGCATTAAAACAGTTTTGTATGTGTCACACAGATTCTCCAGCTGCACCTGCCTTGCCATAAATAACAGATCCATTTGTCTTAGTTTTGTTTTTTATACATGAAGAGCACGGAAACTGTTAATGCTCCCACATTAAAAACCATGGATTGTTTTTCATTGTGTCTCCATAGGCTTTTTACCTCCTATAACTCCTCCAGAAAAATTCTTTCTTTCACAACTGATGTTGGCCCCTCCTAGAGAGCTGTTCAAGAAGACTCCTCGGCAGATTGCTGCGATGGATGTGGGGAACATGGCCCAGTCAGTGGACATCAGTGGGCTGCAGCTGGCATTAGCAGGTAAGGAAGGTTTGTGGCTGTGGTGCTGTTAGGGATGGAAGCTCTCATTGGAATGTGGCTGTGGGCTACCTGAGAAACACCTGTCTGTCCTCTATATGGAAAAGTTTGAACTATGCTTTAAGGTCTTCAAGCCTGTGTTCAAGAACTCAGAGAAACTTCAGGCAGAGATTACATCCTAACCCTTTTATCCTCCTTAACAAGTAGTTTTTTAAGCATATATGTAGTTGCCTTAAATACAAGAATATTTTGTAAGTATAGGAAGATTTTCATCTAAAGCTATGAGGGATTGTTTTTAAGGATGGATTTTTCGGGGGGGGGATGTTTTTGGTGGGTTTTTTTGTTTGTTTGCTTTGTTTTAGTTATTGGTGGGGTGTTTTTTTTTTTGTATTTTCATCCCTTTCCACCCTTTGCAGTATTTCTTTTATGAGAGAATCAGCATAACTGTAATGCTACTATTACATGCAGTACTTCAGCTGTACCTGGAAAATTGAGTGCTACAATTATATCTTTGGTTTATTGCAGAGTTAGGCCTTGCAGTCTTAGCCCAACAGTTGGAAAGAGATCCAGCTTTACTAGATTGAAAAGAAAAGCAGTGTGATGCTTATTCTTTGACAGGAGAATGGGAGGAGGGACATGACTGTTCATGTCACATCTGGGGTGAAAATGAAATATATATTGTTGGGAACAAGGAACCAGTTCAAAAACAAAAAAAAAAAATCCTTTTTCCCTTGGTATGTTGCAGTAGATCTGCTTGCTTGAAAACTGACCATCCCATTTCTGTATCTGTACAATGTGATTTATTGCTCTGAGGTTGGGCACCATTTAGATTTTTTGTGTCCTGCAGTTGTATCTTGGTATTGTCAATTTTTTTTCTGTGGACTCTGACATTGACTGGTAAAGCTGTGATGTACTGTCCCTTGTTCACAGTCTACAAATGTCTTGTGGGTCCTCTTTAGGTGCTATTTCCCGACTGGGATAATTTGAAAATGCAAATTGAACACCCTGTCATGCCATTGTGGGTGAGACAAACTTTTCTGGTCCTTCTTATGTTCATCCTGTCTGTGTTCTGTAGGAATACCTTAGCAAATTAAAATTTTGCTCGGGTAACTTGTCATTTTTAGTGCAAGGCATATGTGATGCCTTAAGAAGCCTCAAGGTGCTTTGATTTGCTTTCCCCTTGGTACTGTGTTTGCCTTCTGAATAGTTTGTTCTCATTAAAGATGAAGTAATTGAATCACAGAATGGGTTGGGTTGGAAAAGACTGTAAAAATCTACTTCCTCCTTTGTCTACTGTGGGCATGGACACCTTCCAGTAGACCAGGCTGCTCAAAGCTCCATTCAGCCTGGACTTGGACATTTCCATGGGTGAGGATCCACAGCTTCTCTGGGCAACCTCAAAGCTGTGGTTGGGTGAATGTGTGCTCTAGGCCACATATTTAATTCTAAAACAGAAGATAATGATGGCTGAAAGTAGAATACAAAGTCATTAATGGTGCTTGTTTAAAATTTATATAATTGTTTACATAATCTAGTAAAAGTGCACAGTTGCTTACAAGCAGTTGTAGAAGTTATGTAACAAAACCAGCTGCATCTGAGAAAGCTCTGTGCTATCTTTCTCAGACTTCTTGCTGTAGGTCCCCAGAATAACTGTCTGCTTTCTAATAATTTTCTTAGAAAATAAATCTTTTACTTGTTTTAAAATCATGATGCTTCTTCTCTTTGTTGTGTTTTGGAAAGTCTATGATTTTTTCACTTGTCTTCACTATATTTGTCCTAATGATTCAATATGCAGGATGAAGCTGGTGCAGGATGATGACACTAAGATGCAATGTTTGAGGTGTTTTGTTTACACCCTTTCCCCAGGATGTACAGAATGGCACAGCTATAACACTTGGTAGCTTTTCAGAAGTATGGTCTTTTATATGAGTTCAGAGCTGTTCAGAGCAGGATGATTTTTACTTGCTTTAGCACATACCTGCAAACTCAAGTGAAATAATTTAGAAAGCATTCAATTTTTTCTATCAGTTTATCTCTCCCAATCCTTTTTTTGTAAAGAAAATGAGAACACTTATCCTCTGAATCCAAGCTTACTGTGACAGTTTCTTTGCAACTCTAAGGTGGATTTTCTATTTTTTATTTTCTTTTTTGGTTTAAGGTTTTCCACCACCACCCCTCAAAAAAAAAGGCAACAAAAAAATAGAATGCTGGAATCGAGCATCTTGGGCATGAGTATTAACACTTGTTCTGTTCTCTCCTTTGGTCTGCAGAGAGCTAATTCAAACATTGGTACTGCCCTACAGTATGTTTCTGTTCATCTGGTGTGCTACCCTATAAAAAAAGTAATCTTCTCCTAGTTGCAGGGATGGGTGTCCTGGCTAAGGGTTCCTCAGTGTTTGTCTGCTAAGCCCTGTTTGATGGGGGAGTAATTGACCTGCATGAAAGTAAAGCTTTAAATACATTGTCAAGCTTTCTTTAAGAATCAAAGAAAGTTTCTTTTTACCTGTAAAAATAAAATAGTAAGCTCCATAAAGGAACCTAAGGATTTGTTTTCAGTTTAGTTTTGTAAAACTTAAATGTCTTAGTTGAAGGTGCTGTATTAGTTTCTGTTAAATCACCATGTTGTAATTCTTACTTCTGCTTACCTGAAGCTTTTGATTCAGCCCTTATTCTTGAAGCAGTGAGGTTGAACTTCTGAGCTTCAATGCATATAACTGAGGGCTCAGGCAGGCTTCTCAAATCAGTGAAGTGAAATATCACTAATCATCTTATCTAATATCACTAGTAATTTCAGATTATGAGGTTACAAACAAATCCATGACTTACTAACTGGTGGATTTAAGTCCTAGACTATTAATGAAAAGATAGAAGAAGGACACCCAATGCCTCTCCCCCACTCCTGTATTTCTTTTGTTAAATGAACCCTTCTGTTCAGGGGCTAAATGAAAATACTCATGAGATGAAGTTTGAAATAGTTGCTTAAGTAGAAAATATGTTTTATAAGCCATCTCATTTGGACTTTGCCTTTAAAATGTTTTTTTTTTTTAAGTAGATGAAAAGTATTGTAGTTGTTGCCTTTAATAGAAAAATATACCCTGCTGTCCTGCTTCAGTGAGCATATATGCACATGTTTGCATAATCTGAAGTAGTTGGATAAAGTAGGACAGAAAGCCAGAAAAATTAACAATTTTGTTCTCATGATGCTCATCACTCCACAGTTTTGGGCATCTCCTGCAGATTTGTTTGGAGTCATATGAAATAGTTTGTGTGTGTGGGCAGCTGGAAAGGGTCAACATGATTGCACAAAAAGGGGCAAACACACTTTGCTTAGAAGTGTTAGCGTGCACAAAATATAACAGCACTCACTCAAGTAGCCAGGAAATTGAGTGGTGTTTAGTTTCATCTGGAACTTTTTCAAGGGATTTCTTGTGTGGTACCAGCAATTTTGGACTTCAGATTGCTTTAGGCATAATCTGCTACTTAGTGTTCTCTGTTAACAGGGTGGGGAGAGGAATGTTAAGTGGTATTCTGTAGTGGGGATTTTTCTGCTTTTTGTCCTTTGGAGCTTTCTTTACCAAAGCAATGGAAAACAGGATCTCTCAAAATAGTACAGAGAACATGGAAGATCAGCCATTAAGTCTCCAGATACAGAAGAGCAATAGATTATTGACAGAAGGGCACATAAAAATCTGATAATACAAGCCATGAGGCCCTATTTTCCTTTTTGGCCAATTTGTTCAAGTCTTCAGTTGTATATACACTAACCTTAGTGTTATGTTTCTGTAACTTGTTTATGCTCTGTAATTTGGCCTCTAATGGGATGACTTTAGCTCCTTTCAGGTTTGCTTTAGTGATGATGTCTGTAGAATCACATTACCATTAAAACTCCATTGTTTGCCACTAAAACACTGATTCTGGCTTGACAGCAAACCTACAAGGAGCTCAGGCAATGCCACAGAAATGTGTTGGGTAAATTTGAATAGCTGACTTCAGGTCTAGTATGACCATTATAGTCTGTAAAAGGATCCGTGTAGATCTTTCACTTTCCTTCTCTGAGAAGTGATTACAAAACCAGATACAGCACATACAAAACCAGAACTCTTTGAGTAATAGCATGGGAACCTACTAATGTGCTGCTTTTAGATGTAGATTACATCAGTTACGTGCCTGTTCTAAGGCCAAGACTACGTTTCAGATTAACATCTATTGATTAACATCTATTTCTTCTTTATCCTTGCTGCATACCCTCTGTCCTTGTCTGTCAGCTGGCACTCAGACTGCTGACTGCCCAACTGTACTAAATTTCATGTTGATATTATCTGTTGAGTTTTTTAAGCCAGTTCTTTTCTAAAGCTGCTTGTTTCTCACTACTTTTAGTATTCCAGGCATCTCTGTTCCAATTTTATGGTTTAATATTCCTCTTTCAGAACGTCAGTCTGAGTTGCCAACACAGAGCAAGGCCAGCTTCCCCAGCATTCTCAGCGATCCTGACCCAGATTCTTCCAACTCCGGTTTTGACAGCTCTGTTGCTTCCCAGATCACAGAAGCATTAGTGAGTGGACTAAAGCCTCCTATAGAAAGTAGGTGCATTTTCATATCTTTGTTTCTGTAACTCACTACATACTGTGTTACTATACTTCAGATAAAATGTAATGGAATTCAGAAATATTTTCAAGACATGAAGTGGAAATTAAGGTGAATGGAAGTGCAAAACTGCATCAGGTTGTTTCTAGATCAGAGTCTAGTGTTTACATTTGCAGACTTCTAGAAATCTGGAGTCTGTCTTCAAGCCCTTCCCCATGTCATCTGTTGAACAAGACACTAGTCCCTGCACTGAGATCTGCATTGGCTGGTAGCCCCTCCCAAGGAAGCTGTTACTGTGGAAGGGAAAAAGACCACAGGATCAGTAACAGAGTGATCTGAATCAAGAGGAAAAACAGGCAGATGTAATGGTATCACTGAAAATCAGAAATAAATGTTTTTCTGGGAGGCAAATAGGATTGTAATGCTGTTCTCAGTGTTATAATAGCTTAATCAATAGGGATCAATAGCAAAAATCAATAGGGACTTTTGGGGCGTCTTCTGTTTTTTTACTGATACAGAACTGAATACCCAAGCTTAAGCAAATATCTCCTATTGTTGCCTTTTTAGGTCACTTTCGACCAGAGTTTATCCGACCACCACCTCCACTCCATATATGTGAGGATGAATTGGCATGGCTAAATCCAATTGAACCAGACCACACAATTCAGTGGGATAAGTCAATGTGTGTTAAGAACAGCACTGGAGTTGAGATAAAAAGAATAATGGCAAAAGCTTTTAAAAGTCCTTTGACTTCCCCACAGCAAACACAGGTAAGGATGGATGCACTTTCCATCTAAAATTATTCTCTAAGAAGCTGTTAACTGCTGTGTTTTTAAAAAGTTTGAGCACTTTAATTGATCTGTGTTTGCATTCAGGAAACTTTTAAATTGTAAAAATCCAAAAATTTTGACTTGGGTTTGTCTGATTAAGGAAGATAATGTTCATACCATTGACTTGATGTAGTCATAGGAGTGGCACCGACATATTTCTGTATGGAAAAATCTTTGTATAACTAAGTTGCTCATGCTCCTGTGAAAATTTTTGATAAATAATTACTCCAGAAATATTAACAAAATTTTTTTTTCCCCTCAATTTGATAGTATTACCCCTGATTTCAGTGGGCTTTTGTCATAATCATTATCCTGGCACTATAAAATAAACTTTATTTGCACTACTCTTTCTGCCAAGTGAACTTGAAATTGAGATTTCCTTCTACTGGACAGGAAGCTAAAGGAGGCTGAAACTTTTCTTTCTTTTTTCTCCATAAAAAAATTCATCATGGAATTTTTTTAACTCCCTTCTTTGCCATCTACTGATGAAAGACTCCTAAATGCATTAGTTTTATGGACAGAGTTGCCTGTGTCCACTTATGTGTCCATTAGTTTTATGGATACATAAAAATTTTAAAGTAGCCCTCCAGTGCTTTTCAATAGAGAAGCCTAAATCTAAAGGGCTATCATTCTCCTGGATCTTAGATGTGTTATAACAGTTTTTCAGTTTTTTCAAGCAGTAGCATGAATAGTTGAGGAAAAATCAACTGAGGATTTTTTTGTCTTCTTCACAGCTCCTTGGAGAATTGGAAAAGGACCCCAAGCTTGTTTACCATATCGGTCTCACTCCTGCCAAATTGCCAGACCTGGTTGAAAACAATCCTTTAGTAGCTATAGAAATGTTGCTGAAACTAATGCAGTCTAGTCAAATAACAGAGTATTTTTCTGTCTTGGTCAACATGGACATGTCCTTACATTCAATGGAAGTTGTAAATCGGTGAGTACAATCTCAAATCTAGTAAGGTTTCACTGAGTGTGTAAAATGAGCAGTTTTGTTTTATCCGGATATCTAGAAATGTTTCTTTTGATCCTTCTTGAGGCATGTCTGTGAGAGATAGAAGACTACAGTGGGACAAAGGGCACTTACTGTGAGAATCCTCCACAAACTGTTAATGCCTCATAGCTAATCTGCTTAATTGCAACTTGTATTCTTGATGCAGCTTAAGTGAACAAAAGCTGCTGTTGTTAAACAGCTGCCCTGCTGTACATTCATGTTCTGTTTTCATTGAGAATAATCTCTGCAGATAGGTACAACCCATTTTCCTAATAGAATGCTAGCCCTTTAAATGGGAATACTTTTCAGACAGCTAATTCCCACAAATTTACAGAAATATATCTCTCCCACTTAGTTTCTTCCATTTCTTGGCAATTACTGAATGTGAACTACCAAATAAGCCTCAATCAGCAGTTCCTTTGAAGCACAGTTGAATTGCACCTTAAATATCTTCTGATTAAAGAAACAGCTCCAAAATAAATGCCTCCCTACTGGTGTAGACTGATGGCAGTTACTGCCCTGAAGTGGAGCTAATGATTGCAACATGGAGAAAGAGTGGTGAGAGTAGGGCTTTTACCTGTGTCCAGGAGAGCTACACCACCAGTCAGGCATGCTGGTTCTCCCACAGTATAGCTACCACAGGAACAACCTTTCATCAAACTGCAAAGTGACTGTTGGTGCAAACAGGGGGAGACACTGATTGTTAAGGGAAATAAGACAAAAATTGAAACTGCACTTGAAACTAAAACCTTCACCGTTTTCCCCATTGTCCCCCTTTCACGATTACCCCCTTTCACTCATTACTTTGGTTAGATTCTGTTGTAACCTTGTTGCAGTTCTCCATTTAGTGCATGTTACCTAAAGAGAGCTGTATTGCTCTTTTGGTTAACAAACAGTGGCAACTCAAATGTCAGATGTACTAGAAACCAAACTAACTTAGCTTCTGTACTGTCAGAGTTTAAAAAAGCTTTACTCTTAATTTAGATATTTAAATGACTAGAAATACATCTGGAAGCTGTAAAAATCAGTTCTGTATTACAGAACTGGGAATAAACTCATATAACAGGTCTAACTGATATGATTTGTTTTGCGACAGAAGCACTCGATTTATGGCTTCATAAATCACTGAATATATTTTATTTGAACAGGCTTACTACTGCAGTTGATCTCCCACCTGAATTTATTCATCTTTATATCTCCAATTGTATCTCCACCTGTGAACAGATTAAAGACAAATATATGCAGGTGAGTGCTTCAATAAATAGGTTAGGAAAACGTATCCCATATATTGCTCTGTGAAATATGTGCTATGATTTTAATAAGGTTGATAGCATTAAGTTACTCTGTTTTACTGCTTTTTTATTTTAAAGGCACTTCTTTTTTCCTAACACTCTCTGCTTCCCAAGCCTGTCCTGCTTGCATGCTAGTACTGAGGAAGTTGTAGGCACTTTAAGGACCCCTGACTAGGGAGGGTCAGGGGAAACCTGAGGATGTTTACACACTTCTGCAATTCAGAGTTGTCTACATGCTGTGAGGTACTTCCTTCTCTCCTAACCTGATCTGTTGGCTTCACCAGGTGCCCAGTAGAACTTTTCTTGAGTATGTCATTGGTAAAAAACATTTCTGTATTCAGTTTCTCCAAAGCTTTTTGAATCCCAAGTCCTGCCTTAGCTTTTTCCTCTTGATACTGAAGGACTGCAATGTCCTGAGTCTCTCGCAGCAAGACAACTGTTTCTTTCCCATTAAGCTTTTTTGGTGTCCTCTAGTACCTTCTCCAGCTCTATTGTATCCTTCAGCAACAGAAATGAAAGCTGTGTGCAGTGCACTGAATAGGGTTGCAATGTGGTTTTAGGTAGCAGCAATTCCCCCTTCTTGTTCTCAATCCCATTCTGATCATGACTGGCCATGTGTTATCTTTTGGCGCTGCTGATGCTTCTTTGCTTTGTGGTTCTGCCACACACACATGGGTGACTTGATCTGCTGAGGAGCTCTGCCTATTACATTTGGTAGTGGAGTAGGAAAATAGCAGCAGACCTGGGCTGCAGCTGAGAATATGCCCAGAATGGGACACTGTGCTCAGGGGGGCTGCTGAGAGCACATAGCAGCTGTGCTTCAGGCACACGGGACAAAAAAGAGCTCTGAGGGTCAAAGAACATTCACTGATTACTGAGCAGCATGCAGAGCTTGAGATCTAACATTTTTTATATGTATGGGGCCTCACAGAGCTGAGACACAAGATGTTTTGTTTACAAAGCATGGTACAAGATTACTGTTGGAAATGATCCTCAGAGACTGGGAGTCAGCCAGTAATCTTGCATTTGTTCTTTTGCTGAGTTTCATCCTCCTGGATTATTAAAATTACTCGCGTAACTAATTTGTGTTGCAGAGAAAGCATGTGATGCCTTTTGATCACAATGAAGGAAATAAGTTATTCAGTCTCTGAATTCTTTCATTATAAGTAGCAAATTTTGCAGTAGTAAGATTAGTTCCTGGAAAAACAGCTGATACCTGATTTTCAGTGTCAAATAATCTGAAATGCTTTGGACACTTAATCTGTCACATCCTTCAGTTCTGTCTGAGAAACATCATTCACATACATAATTGCTTTTAGAGAAAGAGTTGAACCCAGACCTTTCTCACAATGTGAAGTGTGAAAGCACTTTAATGATAAAGGCTTGGTTTTGTCCTTGGGGAAGAATGTGCTCTATGCTAAACAGATAGTTGGTGACTGGACCTATGTATGACAGATTTTAAGTGCCAGTTCCTAAGCTTTCAATTCCCTTCGTGCTCTTCAAGGTGTTGCCTAAGTAGCTTTTAAGATCCTGTTTTTTCTCTGAATCAGGCAGGAAATGAGCCATGAGTTCTTGGATTAGGTGTCCCTGGAATTTTTTTCCTTCTAACATAGAGCAAAAGGGTTACCTCCTGATTCAGCAACAGAGCACATTCAATGAAAGAAGTTTGGAATCAGTTTGGTTGATGTCACTTCCTATCTGGAGCTCCTTGATCATGTGGTCATAAGAAATTTTAAGATGTGAAAACTAGTTCAATTTTCTTTATGGTACTATTGTGGAAAATAAGACTAAGCAAGACTCAAATGTTGGCATCATCTTCAGCTATTCTCTCTTCTTTGCCTTTATTCAGAGATTACATAATAATAAGTTAAGTACAGGGGATAGGTAGATCTGGTGCTTCATTTGTGCATGGGATTAATCCTGAGAAAGCTCTTGCATCCAGAAGTACAAGAACTATAAAGCAGTCAATTTTTTAACTATAGTAGTAGTAGTGTGGGATATGGAAGAGAAGGGGCAGCATGTACAAAGCTTAGGAACATGATAACTGCTGAAGCTAAAACACCTCACTTGTACTGTTGAGGGCCAACAATCCTGTAACTGACTTGGTTGCAAACATTTATTTGGATTATTAAACCATTTCTCTTATGTTTCAGAACCGCCTGGTCCGTCTTGTTTGTGTCTTTCTTCAGTCTTTAATCAGAAACAAAATTATTAATGTACAGGACTTGTTTATAGAAGTGCAAGCATTCTGCATTGAGTTCAGTCGGATACGAGAAGCAGCTGGCCTTTTCAGATTGCTGAAGACACTGGACACTGGGGAAAATCCATCAGAAACAAAAACATCAAAATAAAGTGACTGTCAGTGGCAAAAAAAAACACCTCTTGCTAGTGTTCTATATCAATTAATTGTACATTTTAAACTTAAATCCCTGGATTAATTATGTATTATGTTAATTACATTATAAATAGCATTTTATGCATTTGAACAATAAATAAGGCTTTTTCTGATACATGTTTGATTTTGTGAAAGGTGTTAGGCCTTAAAACTATTTTTTACTATGGTTAAAATTTGTATGTTAAATACATATCCTGAAATTCATGCTCTAGTTCCAGAGATAATATAAAGGATACCTAGCATTCACAGCAATTTTAAGCATTAATCTGGCACTCATGCCCTGTCTTTGAGTCCAAAATTGTTTGTATATAACTAAAGTCAGCTTGTATCAAGGTAAGTAAGTTCCTTGTTTTACCTTTTGTTCACTATGTAAGACCTTCTAGGAGCTGGATAGAACACCTAACAATGTATTCCAGTGACTAAGAGAAAGTCTGTCTTGATATCTAGAAACAGCTAAAGGCTTATCTTCACAAGGCAGAAATGAAGTAGGGTGCTGTAGGCTCACAGCAATATTTTCTCCTATCAAGACCACTGAGTATTTTCAGAATCATGCCAGCACCAGTTGAAATACTATACCTTACATGCTTATAAAAATCTTTCACTTAGGAAAGAGGGTCACATTTCTTCCATAAAAATCAAAAGAATTTCAGTCTCTTCTCACTTCCAAATTTGCACGAGCAGTTGCTATTTATGTTCCAAAGTTAAATAGCCTCTTCCTTCTAGAGCACAGAGACAGAGTAGCTTTCATGTTAGATGCCAGGTATTGTGGAAACTGGAGAGGGAGTCTGCTAAACTCTAATTTTAAGCTGATTGGGTAGAGTACCTGCTTTTATATTTAAGCCCTGAGACTGAAAAGGAAAGTATGTTGGAAAGTAACAAGATCTAATGTAATGCTGCTTGCTAAATGAAAGTTGTTTTAAATCTGCATCTGCTTCTCAAATTTTTAGGAACTACACGACCACTAATGCAAAGTAAATACAGTCTTTTGGCTTTTTCTTTCCAAGGAGTTTAGGATGTGAAAGTGCTTGGATTGAAAGGATTTTCAGTCTCCCGTCTCACTTAATACAATCTTTCAGTAAAAAGTCCTATGAGTAATGTTCTGTAGTCATTAGGGCTTAGACTTGTGCAGCTTTCCAGTTAAAATGTATCAGGTCAACTAAAGTAACACTTATTTAAGATCTGTTCCAATTCTAGACGTTACTTCCAAACCCAGTATATTTGTTATCAGGCATTTTTAGTGGCAACACTTAGAGCATGAGCTGGTTTAAAAGCATACCTTAAGGTTTTCTGTCTACTAAAGCTGAAGCCAAATTTGACTATATTCTGCGTAGCAATACTTCTCTTTAAAAACATACATACATTTTAGACTAGTGTCATAGACTAATATCATAGTGCTGCTATGATATTGCAGCCAAAATCTAGCTGTTCTGCATCTTCACTGTGTTTGCTTGAGTTGTACTGATACATGGAATTTTTATAGTTCTGTGAGAAATCTAAGGATGAGGGACTTAACCAGAAATTTTATGATTTTATCATAGGTATGTCTGAGACATATTAATTTCAGAGCCCTGTGGTACTGGGGAAGTGCAGGGTGGCCTTTGTGAGAAGAAGGCTGCACTGTTCCAGACCCAGCCAGGAGAAGCTGGCACAGCAGAGCCCCACAGCCAGGCTGGTGGCAGCTCAGTGATAACCCTGGAGTTGTCTATACCGGATGGAGAAGATCTGCACTGAAGGATTTCCTAGAGAACTGCGACTCCTTGGAAGGAGCTCAGGATGGAGCAGGGCAAAAGGGTGAGGAGGGAACCGCAGAGATCACCTGTTACAGGCTCACCATGCCCCCAAGAATCCTGCCACCATGGAAGGGAGAAGTGTCAGCTTACACAGGGGTAGTTTTAGTCCTCTACTACCCAACTCTCAAACTAATTTATTGCCATTTCAAAGTAATCTTCATGAAGTCACATCTCTTGTGCCTGTAATGGTAATTGGTAACTATTTCTTATCTTGACCCACAAACCCTTCCATCAGTTTTCCCCCTTGTCACAAAGCAGCCAGCCAAGGTTAGCCCAGCCCTCCCAGGTATTGGTGATGTGGGGGAAAACAGCACATGCTGAAAGGGGCTCCCCCATAGCTACCCAGCATCAAGTTAATCTTGTTTTGTGCTGTGCTAGTGGTGTGTGTCTCAGATTCATTTCCTAAGTGTACCAAAGAACACAAAACCCTCCACCTTCACAGACATTGCTTTTTAAAAGGTATAATTTATTATGGAATTTGAGCTTTTAGCCATTAAGTTACAACAACAATGCATAACTTGACATTCTTACAACTGTACATACACAATGGAAAAGACAAGTGCTTAATCCAAACAATGCAACCAAATTAGTTCAAGGTTACAATAAAAGAGTGTTGTGAATTTTTTTTTTACAGACTAGCAAATTCAAATAGTTCTCTGCAGGTATATGTATGTTTCAAAGTTTTGGAGTTAAGCTTCAGACTAACAAAATGATGGAAACTTACCCTGCTCCTCTGAATTAAAGATATGCTCATTTAAAAATGCAGTAACATTACCATGTTTCAGATGGTGAAAAGGAGCTTCAGGTCCAATGGAAGTATAATGGACAGTCTCAGGCAATGCACTCTTCACACAAATACATGCAATTATAAAAGCATTCTATTTTAAAAACTTTCTTAAGTTTTGCAATACAGTAGGATATCTGAGGAGAGATCAGGACCCATACTGAACAAAACCAAAAGCCTTCAGCTTGATTTGTGCACTTTTAATCAATTCCAATTCTCAAATCTTCACATATCACCTGTGAGAGAAAAGAACACATCCAGTAAAGATCAGTCTCAAAGACATATTACAATTTTTTACAGGCATTCAGTTTAAAAAAATTAAGCTTATTCCATTTCAGGAACTGTAATTCACCATGGCCCTATTATAAAACTGCATCCTTTCAACATACCCAAGGGGACAGTCTTGTTGGACTCTGCCCAACTACAACTGGCTGGTTGTAGAGGAACTTTGCAGGATGGCCAAAAAACCTGAATGACCATTCCCAAATCAATAGGTAATTAAAAACCAGCTTTGCACACTTGACAGGCCAGCTTTGGCAGGAATATACTGGTATGCACTTTATTAAGTCAGCATGGGTTAAAGGCATTTCCACTGTAGGTAAATTATCCTACAACTCCTCCAATAGACCTCCAAAATCTAGCCCTAATTACTGGCAACAGGCTACTGGGCTACATTCACATGCAATGTGGGGGGTAAGAGGCAGGGAAAAGGAGTTACTGCTATCCTATCAAACTTGTCTAGTACATGCCAAGAATCACCTCCAAGCCTTGCTTAGAGCCAAAGAAGAATCCAGTCTAGCAGTCATTAGTAAAAGAAAATCCAGACTTTCCAGTTAAATTGGTACTGCAAGTAATTAAACCATGAACATGCTTTTAGATCTGAAATTTTTGCTTGCTATTAAGTCTGAAGGACAGTTTAGACAATTTTTTACTACCAAGTTTTTTCCAGTTTGTCATATGTAGATTATTATTAATAAACTAAAATTTCTAAACAAAGAGGGACCTCCAGTTTTTTCTTTAAAACAGCAACTCATTTTGACATGCTCATAGTTCCTTTTGTAAAAAAAAAAAAAAAACAAACATTAAATCACTTAACTGCACTAAATTTCTCCCTAACAGAAACAGCAGCAGTAGCACAGCCATACCAATTAATACAACACTAATAAAACTTATTCCACAAAAACCAGCATCCCCTAGTTCTGCTAGAGATTTTTCCCAAGTGATTTATTCAGCATCACTATTGAGAGGCTTTAGGCTTCCCGTGGGCTCTGCAATTTAGCTTTTTGTATAATGATACCACAGGAATGCCTCCAATAAGCAGTGCTCTGCCTGATTACAGCAAAATCTAACAAAGGGACAGAAGGGTCCAAGACAAGTTCCTGCATGTTTTACATAAACTGTGCAGCTAGGAAGAGAAAAGTGATGAGGGCAGGGGGAGGCAGCAGGAGCCCATAACACACATAGCTGCAGCTCCCACACTAGGCAGAACATGGCTGAAGCAGCAGAGGTGGATTATAGATTCCTCAAATGGAAGGGAAGGGAGTCAGGAGGTACCTATCCTACAAGAAGGGGTGAGGCGATGAAAAAAATCACTCATTAGTTCTGACCTTCATACAAGCTTTTAGAAGGTCAAGTGTCAGAAACTAGCAACACCACTTTGATCCAATTTAGTGGGGATCCAGATCAGCAAAGTCTGTGCACCTGTATTTACCTACAGCAGCCTATACCCGTTTACTCAACATAATAGATAAGCTGGAACAGCAGGTCCTATGCTTCTTGTTTCTAAGCTTCTCTTGCTACTGTTCTAAGCTCCCTAGATTGTCTTTTTCCTGCCCTGTACTTTTCATCCTACTTCTCTTTTTACTAATGCATGTCAGCTCTTTGACTGAGGTCAGACTAGTGATTCGCTTCGGATGATTTTTGTCATTGTGCTTCCAAGGAGAGCAAACTGCTTGCTGGAAGCACTGCAATTCGGCCTTTTGTCATCACTCCTCAGCAGCACAGCTGGCCTCACAAGACTTAACTATATCAAAGATCAACTATGTGCAAACCTATTTGACTGAAACAACTGTAACTATTTTTGTGAATGACTGAAATGAAACAGGTGCAGTGCCAGCATGTGTAACAGACCTCAGGAGTCTTCACACTCAGATATTTTTTTAAGTTAGCACACACCAGATTTTATAAGCACATTTTTCAGTTTGTAGGTTCCTTAGCTTTTCTTCCATCTTTCTGCCAGATCTCAGATTTAATTCTTAAGAAAAGCTTTTGGTTTTATAGGTATGACATAAAAGCTTAAGTACTTACCACAATTCTCCTCTCCAGAATGAATACTGTGCTGTAGGTATCAGCAAGACACAATCCACAGACTGACAACACTTCTCTTGATAACTTCTCTTTTGGTTCCTCCTTGAGCTAGAATTTAAACCCTCTCAACATTTACTACATCAATGTTCAGTTTTGTGTTAAAGAAGAGGGAGAAGACTTAGTTTTTAATATTGAAGAGATAGTTAAAAAGGCAGTTCTGGAAATGTTGATAAGCTTCTTTTGGAGACATAAGTGTCCCTACACATTGTCTGCTTTAGTTGTGGGTTATTTATTTGTTCAGTTTTGGAGATGGCTGGTCAGTCATATTCCATTCTCATGTGCTTCTTGTAAGATAAAGGCATCACAAAAACTTGCACCTGCTGGTGACATAAGAACTACAACCTGACAGTTTTCCAGTAAACCTAAAAGTTATACTCCTACAGGGAAGAGGCAGATTTTTTTTTAAGTAGGCATTAACAGGAATTTTTTTAAGGAAATTTAGGATGAAACATCTGCTCTGCAAAGTAGAAGTTCAGATTATATTTCTTCCTCTGTCATTTCTGGAACATTCATTTTAAAATAAAAAAAAAAGTTATTGCTTCTATTGAAGCTCAATGTAAGTTAGAAAAAGAATTGCATATTTTCTTAAAAACATTCCAAATATACATTTTAAAAACAAAATGCACTCTAAAACAAATGTCTAGTGAAAGACACTGTTTTAAGCAATCTCTAGCAACAGCTTTACAAAAGAAAATTGAGGAATGTAGCATATTATTTATATTATGACAATGCTAAAATCCTAAACAATTCACTTAACACCCTTAAGTAATGTTTTAAATATACATATTTCTTTACAAAACAGTTTAGCAATTCCTTATACCACTTACAGTATATAAATATTTGAATAAGAGGTCATAATGGGAGATGCCACGGTTTATATTTACTCTCAGATGCTTCAGATTTCTTAAGTGTTTTACTATAAGGCACAGTACTGCTAATCTAAAAGAAAGGAATAAAAGCTAATGGCAAACCCAGTCAAAACTTCTAATGTGGAATATCCAAGAGAATTCCAGCATCTCTATGCAAAGGAAAGGAAAAGCCAAACAAATCCAACCTTTGTATTTCTTAAGAAATGGTTTCAATTTGTACATAAAGTGGGTCAGGATGGGAACAGGAGCAAGAAGAAATTATGTAAATTCTTATAAATAGACTAATAAATATATTTTTGCCATAATTAGCCCTTTACCTCTGTTTTAAGATTGAAAGAGGTAACCAGTGTGCATATACTAAATGTCTACATGCTCAGCACGTGAAGACCACCTAGCACAACCTATTACTGCCAAATTCAGTATAGAAAGCTAGCAAGATGGAGAAGGTTTCCTTTTCTCAGCATCCACTCTGAGTAGAACACATTACAAGACAGAATAAGCATTTGTTACATGTTGCAACCAGCAATTTTTCCGTCACAAGAAAAGGATATGCAATACATCCATTAAGTTATTTGATCCCTTCAAGGTTAATGTCTTTCTTGAGAATATTCATCTCCAATTACAACAGTTCAGAACTTTCAGAACATTTTAATAATCGTAGCTTGTAAGTGTTCTTCATGTGTACATACTGAATGTAAATAGTGCATCCAAAATATTTAACCATTACACATTCTACATTATTTTCACTGCCTAGTCTTCATCTTTGTTACAGCCCTCTGGAACACAATGACATTGCAACAATGCTTACAGAAAAAGGGTTATTGCATTTTTTTTTTTTTAGGATGAGACATCCAGAGGAGATTTTATAAAATCCTCCTGTGTACAAAATTCTTAGTTATTAGCCCTTTTGGATCACCAGCTAGAAAAGTTTGAAAGGTAAAATAATTTACATTGTTATTTTTTCTGTTCACTAGACAAAAGTCCATACTAATTAAATAAAAAATAATAGTTCTTCAACAGTCTATTCAAGATATCTTCCATGAAGCAGTTCAGTGGGAATTTCCATTAGATAGATGTTCTCCATGCCGGTTATTACTGGCATCCACATCTAGAAATCACGAATTAAAAGAAAAATTGTTTGTTGTTTTACCATTTTAATATGCTTTATCTGTTACATTAATCCATACTCTGGCTAGAAACTTCATACTCATATATACCTCAGGTTCTTGAGATTCTCTGGGTAATCCTCTTAAGACACTGCTTACATCTTTCCTTCCCCCAAATCCACTTATTTCCATCATGACAGAGTTCCTTGAAAACCTGCTTGTATTTTTTGAAGACCAGTAGTGACACCACCCAGTCTGCTCTGCACTGCAGTACTAATTGCTCACACCAGCTAGAGAAGGGCTTCTAATGCAATGTCTAGTGCTAAGATTTGTCCAGTGAAACACTGAATTACTTACCAAGCAATGCTGTGGTTTCCCCTGCATCCTCTTTTAAACTGGTACACTGCAATACAGACTCATTAGTGGAGGAAGCTGACAATTCGCTTACTTCGTTTCTGTCATCATCTTGCAAAGCAATACTTAGACTTCCGACTGAAACGCTGCCACTTATGGATTCAGGTATTGGAACTTCAAGTACATCTTCAGGGTCCCCCTTTGAAATTAAACATATTTAACTGTCACTTTTGTCTACCATCAGACATCAACATTTCTCCATGTCACCTTTTGTAACCTCACCTTATTGGAAAAAAGACCATTTTTTTAGCTATTACGTGTGCACTGCTGGGAATAGTGTTGATATTGTCCACTTTCAATGTTATTGTCTGACTGCAAGAAAGAAAGCCAACCAAAAGAAAAGCCATTTCTCAAAAGCCACCACAAAGCCAAGAGCAGAAAGAGTCCACCCACTCAGCCTTTTGGATGGATTACTTCAACACTGTAGCAACAGTATTGCTGAAGGTTAGGAGCAGGCTCAGCACATACCAAGTCCCCAGCAAGGAAACCTATTGATTCTTTAAGTTTGCAGAAGTCTCCAAGCCCTGTTTTTTCACTATAGTAGTTGGCCAAGTTTTTTTTTTTACTAGGTTGAACAAACATTTACATCAGAACCAAATTCTCTCCTCCTCTATCTCCAGCCTAACTTTAAGTCTGTTCCAAAAACAAAAAAACCACTGGCTTGTCACTTTGCAGGAATGCAACATCTGCATCACAGGCAAAGGGATCTATTTCACCTATTGTATAGCATGAGCTATACAACTCTCAATTAATTTTCAGAATGGATCAAATTCCTATACATACAGTTCTGTTTCAACAATTAAACAGACTACCTTCATTGCCACAGATATACTGATGTAATTATACATAAGCAATTATATTGCAGTTTAAGTAGTTATTCTTTTTGCTTACTAGTAAGTATTTTTTCCTTCCTCAAACAACTAGTGAAGGCCCATCTTAAAATTTAAGAAATTCTGGGCTGATTCTTTCATTAGCATCAAATCAGCATAATTTAAAACATACTAAATTTTAATGAGCTATAGACATGATACAATTGAACACAATCTTTACATTTGCAGACAGGAGAGGGCATTAATGACTTGGTTTCCAAAACTTACACAGTTAAATAAGCACTGAAACTACAAAATTCAGTAATGCTCTACAAAATCAGCCAGACATGGAGTTCTTTCTCTCATAAAAGATAGCATAATGAAGAACCACTGAAGTCTGCTCTTTACAAAAGCCATGTCATAAGACTTAGTGCCTTTTTCCTACTTCAAGCCTTTAAAAATGTAAAAGCATGTGAAGTATTTGTTGTCCATAAGTGAACCGAGCCTCTGCAGAAGGTTTAGTATATTTCTATAAGCCTGCACATTCTTTTCCATAGGTTCAGAGCACAGTGCTGAGTGAAGCTGCCTTGCTCTTTGCACTTCTTTTCTTCACATCAGTAAAAAAATTCAGGCAATCACTCCACAGATTAGACTGGGCAACCTGGATCAAACTGAAAACTAAGCTCGAAGAAAATTCCTGAATGGTTTCCCACATTATTAGCTTCAGTGAGACTTGAATGACTGATGCAAACACAGGATCCATTTGCCTCATTTCATTAGAAAAATGAACTGGATTTCTCTGTTTAACATAATCCCACTCAATCTGCTTTCCAAAAATCATTTTTGCCAAAAAGGAGAGGAGGTATTACTGTTCCTGGTTGGGCTTAATACCAGTATCCTCTGCAACAGCACAAATTCAGGGAATATAATTATTCTAAAGGTGCCAGTATTTCAGTTTCCAGCCTGTATTCAAAAAGATAAGTCCTTCTGCATATAACACAAGATACATCAACCCAAAGAACTGAACGTGAGCAGAAACCAAGCTGCTAATATAACAATCTTAAAGTAGCAATAGCTCTTCCACATGACGATGAGATTGCAACTCCCAGGTGAAATCTGACTTAACTCACAGAAGCATCAAAATCTGGTATATACATATTACATAGCAAGAGTATTGTCCCCCTTAACAGAACAAAACAGTAATTTCTAACACTCTTCCACAGATCTGCTAAGTCTCTGCAATGAAGTAAGAGAAAAGGTAGTCAAAACACAGATCTAGTGTATGAAAGGAAGGGCCCTGAAACCAAAAAAACAGCTCTATTTTCTAGAGATCTCTGTAGATCAGTAGGAGATAAGAGAGGTACATTCTTGCCTATAACAATTTAGTGGAACTCAAGACTATTTATCAACAGTGACTGAGTAACCTACCGCATGTGTCTTCATCTCTCTTTTCTGGTGCTGTCAGAAAGAAATGAGAGCACATCATTTTCTCTACTTAACCCATTTCTGGTGAATGTCTTTAGGAAGGTTTTAAGTACCGGCTCATTTACAGGGATAAATCATGGGGCATATGTGAAAGTACATAAACATTCTATGTAGAAAAACTATAATTTCTTCCTCTGAATCACACTTCTCAACAACATCAAATGTAAGTTCTAGATTTTTTTAAATTCAGTTATATTTTTGCAGCCTGAGCAAACAATCTCACCTCTGCTTCAAATTCCTTAACATCATCAGCTGGAGATAGAAAAAACTGATTATCAAAGAAGATTCATAAGCTGCTTGACATATTTAAGCTCTTGCCCATAAAATTCCCCTATTTTCTGGTTCTCATTCAATTACTCTTTGCATCTTTGCCCAGCTTCTCAAGTCTTGTCAAATAACAGTTGCTCTCATTCTGAACAGTTACATGAAGTTTGCTTCCTAGACTGTACTTCTGCTTTGAAGATTAAAGTAATGTGCAACATACCCAGTATCCCAGAGCTTTGATAACATCTAGTTTACACATTGGACAAGTTCGGTGGTCCAAAAGCCAAGGATCAATGCATGTTCTATGGAAGATGTGCCTAAAGAAAAGAAATGCTCTTTAGAACTTAACATGAAAGCCACACACCCCTCCTTCAAACACTGTGCAAGTTAACACATTAAAAATAAACCCTTCCTTTATAATCTTGACAATTAGCTGCTGCTCAATTTATTAATACAGACAAGGTTCTGGAAACCTTTTGGTTCATGCCAGCTTTCTGAAGAGGAGATGCTAATAACCACAAAGACACCATGCAGTTATCAGTTCAACAGTGTACGGTTCTAATTTAAGCAAGCTCTACTTCACCCCTACAGTTCTCCCAATTGCTGCCTTGCCCCCACATACATATCAAATGCTACATGGTCTCACACTGCCCTTCAACATTTTTAACAGGCCATACAAATTACAGCTTCAGCTCTGCCACCAGAGGTTCAGAAGAATTTATAGGAAATTCATCCCATTTCTTCAGAAAAACATGCTAAAGAGTAAAGAATAACTATAACAACTTACTTGCATGGCAGAATTCGGACAGTGTCCTTCAGTTTGTAGTTCTCAATACATACAGCACAGTTTTCCACATCAACATCTAAACCCTAAATATGACAACACATTTAAGTGCATTACATTCACACTCATTACAGAAAAAACTTTGAGTAATAGCTAGCTTCAAAGAATGCAAAATATATTAAATTGTATACCAAATAAAAAAATCTACCTCATTTAATTTGAGATTCTATCAAGAGGTGATTTGATCAAGTTATCAAATACTAAAAGCAGCCAAACCCAGATTTTCTAATTTAAATAACCATACATGGCATCCTAAGTAATTCAATAAATCTCACACATTGGCTTTGTTCATGGGAGCATAGGAATGTTTCAGTTGAAGGTAGCTATAAGATGGAAAAGATTTTAAGAGCAAAACATTCAGCACAAATCAAAGCGTGCAACCCAATTTTGAATTAACGGTCCCAAAGATTTCCAAGAGCAGGAAGAGATTTTTGGGGTTGAATACTGCAAACCTCTTCACCTTTTTCCCTCTTCTACCACATCCTAGTAGATATTCCTTCATAGCCAGAAGAGAATACAAGCAAACAATTTGGGTTTAAAACCTTTCTTCAAATTCACACTAGACAGAACATAATTTCTCCACTTCTACTTTTATCTAAGGGTTAATTATCTTTTCTAAGAGGTCTTACTGTCTTCTTGAAGCCATGCTTAGAGTTGCAGTGAAATATGATGGACAGCTCCAAATACAAGAAAAATAATCCAACTTTAATTTGGCTGCATAAATTCTAGAAGAACAGACAGTGGGAAAAGTCCTCTGCTTTCATCCCCCAAAAAATTAGTATTTTTGATTTACAACTTAGTAAAGCACTTCAGTTTCAATACAAACATTTAAACTAATTAGTTCTGCAAGGAAACTTTCAAGTTCAAGGCCAATATTTCACTCCTTTGCATGCTATCAATTTACACAATTAATGCCTTAAATTCCCAAGTAAATCACATTACAACTGTTTTTTTGTGTAAGCAAAAAAGTTAAGAGAAATGCTTATTCTATAACAAGTTATTTTTTATTCTGTACAAGAGGCAAAATTCAAGCACACAATATGTAGCACATACTCAAATGAGTGTCCATTTTACAATAATCCCATAAGCTTATCAGGAAAAATCTACATGATAGTAAATACACTTTTAATATATGACCTATTTTTAGTTAAATATCTCAACCTCAAGTGGGGATAACGAAAGACTGTACTGCATCACAACAAAAGAAACAGACTCTTTAAATAGCAGAAAGGAAATATCTAAAGAAAAAATGTACACTTACAGAGTAAGACAGGACAAATATCCAGACAAATTTATACTAGTTCGTGAAAACATCTCTGCATCAGTAAGTTACGTAAATTTGCTGATAGCAGGTTGATTCAAATCCCATTAATGAGATCTGCCACACACAAAAGCTCTATTTTGACAGAGAGATTTTAACCTTATCTCATTCTACTCTTCTTAATGAACATGGCACTCATAGGAATAATCAGCATAAGGTGTAACAACAAATTCCCCCATTTTATTTACTTTAGTCAAGGGTCTATTTATTGGAAGGAACTCCCTGTATACTGCAAAAACCGCACAATACAAATCTCATTTGGAGGATTTTACTGAACATCAATTTAAAAAGCTGTTAACATCTTCTGTGTGGTTTTTAACATAGGTTTCATCATGACCCTTCTATGTCCCTTTCTTCCTACACTGGCATTATGCTTTGATAGTGCTTCACAGAAGTTTGGGTTCATTCTGCCTTTCTTGATCTCTAATGTCACCATCCTATGAATTGAAGTATGAATATCCCTCTCCTCACAGCTTGAAATATATGCTAAACTCCATCAAAAAATAATCTAATTATAAGTAAGAAATATTTGTAAAACACTATTTAAGCATGTTGAAAGCATAGAAGGAAAAGGCAATTAAGTTCAAAGACACTTTTAGGATTTTTTAAGTTTCAAAACTGATTTACCAAATGAAGGACATATCCTCTGTAGCACATGACCTGAATGAAACAGCTTCTGCTAGACTACTGCTTTTAAAGTTTTTACATATCAATGTCCTTTCTCACTTTGATTTTATTCATAGACTTAAAAATAACCTAATCCTTGTTTTTCATCTCCAAGTAAATCAGTCCTAAAATAAAAACTCATCAAATAAAACAAGGGTCGAGGAGAAAAAAATTCCTATGTAGCAGCAGAAATCTAGTCAGAAGCTAATTTTGCATCTAGGATCAGCACTCCTGAAACTCCAACTAAAATATTTTCTTTCAAAATGTTGGCTTTTTCTACTTCAGTTATTCTAATACAGCTGAGTTTAGGCCATATGCTGTCAAAGCCAACTTCCTGAAAGCTGCTTTAATTTTTAGATAAGCTTTATTTCAGAGCATAGAAATGTATTTTAAAAAAATTATGCTTCAGGTTAAGCCTACACAGCTCCTTAACATATTATATGACAAAAGATGAAACAAGTGTTTTATTTTTAAAAGCTTTTTATATTTTTAAGGCCTTCTGATCAATAAGGTGATTAATGCTCTTTTAAGAAAACAGAACATTACATCAGCTCTAAGAACTGTGCGGAAGTATTTTGCAATCCACTTGTTGATGTTTTCAAGTGCTGAAAAGATAACAATGTTTCCTCATCTCTGTAGTACCAGTCCCCTTTACATTCCATATAACCAGATAGTATTTGCAACAAAGTAGCCTTAATTTCATGAGTAGTTCAAATTTGAGTCCTTAATTTTAAATTCCGCCTTTTAAGCATAGGCCCTGATGTAAGCCTAGAATTGTATGTCACACTGCAATTATGTTGTGTTAATTTTAGCTTAAATTCTTTGAAAACATTACAACCATTTCTAAAACTTACAGCAATAACCAGAGACACTGAATTACCTTTTCTCCACGCTTCACTGTATGCAGCTGAAGCTGGCTGATGGCTCTCTTGGTCTCTTTCCTATGTCCCTTGAAATAAGATTTTAAGTGTTAGTATAGACAGTAGTTTCAGGAATTACATTTCCAGGTTTTTAAATACTTTCCACGTGGATTACTGAGTCTTCTAAATGTGTCTAAAAAATTAAATTGATCTCTGGGCAATGAATTAGTTTATAAAATATTTCCAGGCAGCAGATGTTAAGTAAGTTGTGCTTCTGAGGCTCTGTAAGCGCCCTGCTTGCACGAGCAGCCCCAGCCATGCGGGGTTAGCTGAGCACACAGCAGCCGCAGTACTGCATCCTGACTGCCCTGTCGGCATTAAGGCCCTTCCCACACAGGAAAGCTGAAACCCGTGCAGGCTTTAGAGGCAAGCAAAGCTGTAACAACAGCCATATAACCAGACCTTCCGGTTAGGCAAGCCCATGAGCAAGCACACCATACGTTTGGCACCAGCCTGGGAGAAGGTGGAATCCTGCCAGGTAGCCAACAGCTGACCACCAGGTCAAAAGGCTGCTTGTAGCTATTAATACTTCCCCTCAGTTAAACACTGTCTCCTGCACTGGACAAAGCTTTGCACTGAAAGGACACATTATGCAAAGGAGATGACAAGAAAGACTTTACAGACATGATGCACCATACTGGACTTCTATGCAGTATAATTATGCTTAGAGGGGAAGCAAGAAAAGAAAGCAGTACTGTAATCCAAGACAAAGTGCTAGCTACTGCAAGAAACTGAAAAACTAAACACTCCCAGTTGACAGATGCTGACCTGTCTAGCAGCAACCCTCAGCAAAGAAATACCATAAAGGAAAAAAAAACCCAAAACCCATAATGGCAGCTTTTCTCTGTAATTTTACAAATGTATGGTACTGAAAATCGTGATTTTTAAATTTTTATGGTGTTAAAGATAAGTAGTCTGAAAGGTCTCCCTGAAATGACAAAACCAGCAGCAGAAGCCTATTTCACCTTCTCAGGGTTTTCTGCACAGTCCTGCTTTCATCTTCAGTAGCAAGGAGATCTGTAATTTTACTGCTAAACTGATACTAGAATAAATCTTAAAATACTCATCTTCATCTTCAGTTGGCAGTTACACTGGAGCTTGCTTGAAAGCATAACATATTTAACTCACAGGTTTTACTTTTAATTAAGTCCGTAAGCCAAGCAAAACAAGATTTGGGTTAAAAAGTGGCTTTTTGTTTCCAAAATTCCTTTAAGACTCTTAATAATACGTCTCAACTAATAGCGTCAAAACATTTTCCAACTTTGCATCATTTTTATTTTCAATGGCTATTTTAGAAGAGAAAGAAATGAGAAAAGGGCATAACCTTCTAATGCTAGACAGTTTCATCTAAGAGGCATTCAGACGACAAGCACTGGCAAAATCTAATGGCATTTGGATGACAACAGCAAAATCCTATTAAGTGCCTGTGGCACAAGTTTCTTAGAAACATCACATTCACATCTTTAAAACTAAAGCACACGATATGATGCTTCATAAAGCATGTGAACTTTCCTCTGTGTGAACTATTTAAAAGGCAACAGGAAGAAGCAACTTTCTTCACCAAACAACTGTTACAACATAGAAACACATCCCTTTTCCTATAAATGCTTCTCAAAAATTTTGTTTTCCCAAAAGTATTCTCAGAAAGAAAATGCTAAGATTTAAAGCTTAGTAAAAAAGACTCTAGGAAACCAAAATTTCAGGGAGACCACAAGGTTAACCAATACAGAAGTCCTGTGTGTTATTCTCAGTTATTGAAAAGAGAAATTAAGTATTTTCCTAGAAGAGTCCTCTAGGTCCTAAACAGAGTTCAGACTTCTGAAAGCGAACAAAAATCCCTTCCTTCCTCCCCCAAAGCTAGAATCTACATCATCACGGAAAAGGCAGGAGAAGTCCACATGCTAAGCACTAGCTGAAGCAGCAGTATTTTTTCCTGAACAGAGGATAAAAAAAAAAAAAAAAAAAAAAAAGAACCTGCAAACAGTAGGCTGATGATCATGGAAGAAACCTATCTGCACTAGCTGAAAAGCAGAGGTAAGTGCCATTCTAAAGTAATTTCAAAATTCAGATGGACTTGCATCTTCAACAACTCCATACAAGTTGTTCTCTTGATTGCAGGAGTCCAAAGGTCCCTTCCAGCCTAAACTGTTCTCTGATGAAGTACTTTCCTCAGGGAAAAAGGTAAAGCTGGCCTTTTTTTTTCTTTTAAGTTCAGAAATGTGAGAAGGGCAAATAAGGAGCAAAATTACTCCTTCCAAACATCCTCAACACTCTCACTGTTCTCAGTACCTTGAGTAGCCCAAGAAGCCCAAGAGAGCTGAATCTCACCACACATGCTGCACCTTCTAGACAGCTGTAATTCAGTAACTCTACAGTGGATTTGTAGAATTACAAGTACCAAAAGTAGTTTTTGTAAAGCTTTAGAACTAAAAATTCTACCCTGAAGAACTTGTGGGTTTTACAAGAAAATTAAAAAAAACACCCCAAAACATACCATGGTCTCTTTCCATTAAAAAAGTCTGGTTAGTGAAGTTAGTACCTTCAAAATGAAAATTACTGAAGAATGAAAATAATTTTTCATATCAAAAGGAAGGAAGTTCAGTTAGGTGACAGATCACATAAGAAGCTGTTGTTGACAAGTGGCTAAATGTATTTCTCATTACTTCATATGAGCATCTAATAATTATAACTAGTCAAACTTGTGATGCCAATTAGCATAGTGCTTATTAGCCTCACTGACTGTTGCCGAGCAGCATTCACAGTTAGCAAAATAGGAAGAAGGCACAGATCTTCAAGAATGCTCCAATAAACAATCAAAGTTAGGCAACTGATTTGACACAAGAAGGAGGTAAATACTTTTAAGTGCCATTAGCTCCATTTACCTGGTTTCCAAACTGTGATCCCGTATAGAGGAAACGCTGTATATAGTAAAATATGAGCCAAGCAAGGGATATAATCATCATGGTGATGAAGGCGATGGCTACAAACACAACTGATTGACCACTAATGTATTCTTGCACATGTCGTGTGCCAACAACAATACTCATTGTTACAGGAATCCCTCTTCGTACTGGCTCCAATATCTCTATTCCTTTTGGATAGCCAACCATTATCACCACTGTATTTCCTGTTCCTGTTGGAAGGAATAAAAAAAGAAAAAAAGTCAGTAGTCACAGTGAAAATGTAGGTGTTCCTGCTTGAGGGTAATTTGGCCTCTTCAGTTAAGATCAGCAAGAAAAGTTATAGGAAAGCCTCCAGTGCTTTTTATCAGGCACAGCAGAATTGATAGGAAGTTTACTGGTAAAGAACCCTTTATTTACTTTCAAAAACTCTCAAACATAAGATAAAGTTCAACAGATGCATCTTTACTGTTCAAGGCCTACAGTCATCATTCCACAGTGAGGTAAGATGTGGAACCACGCAAAAAAAGTCACACACAACCCATCTCAAAGCAGTTTAAGTTCTAGTTTGCAGCATAGGAACAGCTGGTCTTTCATTAGTCAGCGTGGGAATTTTAGTTGTAGATGGAGACAGTATGTGAACATCACAGAGAGACACTTCAATTTAGTGTGAATCTAAATCCATAGCCCAATTGCACTGGATATATGAACAAAATAGAAAAAGAATCATATATTTAATAATAAATTCAATAAGAAATTATTTTAAACATTGAAATACTTACAGATTATTTAATACTAAATATTCAAAATGTAATGAGACTTCGTGACAAGGACTTGTCATGAAATACTTTGTGACTCTTCTGGGAGCAATGAGCAAAAGGATTTTTCTAATGCATTAGAAGTCTAGAGCTCTCAATTCATATGAAAGAAACCAAATTTCAAAAAAACCCCAAAACCTTTAGGCAACATACTGCTACCAAAACCAATAAGATAATTACAAGACCAACTAGCAAAATCCAAAGGCCTCTGCGACTGGTTTTCTGGAAGAATAACCAGTATTCTCAGAAACATCTAGCCCAAGTATTACAAAACAAATTACAGATAAATATACCTATTAAAAATGTCACATTTTCACTGTTCTATTCTATTTCTATTTGAATAGTTCTTACTTTGTGTGTACCAACACTGCTGTCACCTTGGTAAGTCACAGCTTCATAGTTTACTTTGCTCTCCTACCTCTGAGAAAAAGTGAAACTAGTCTTGATTCAGAGAGAAAGGACAAAAAAGAGAGGGGTTTTCCTAGCTGAAAATCTAAAGCAGTAATGTTACAGCTACCTTTTCTAGATTCACAAAAGACTACCTACCTGCAACAAGACCTCCCCCTGAAGGGTTAAAGCCTTTTTCTCTTCTGGCTGTGTTAGATTCCTTTCAGAGAAGCTATGTCAGAAGAAATGGCTTCCTTATTTATAGCATCACATCAGATGGGGATTTTCAAAATTCAAAGCTGCATTCTGGCCTCAGCCACCTCTGCCTACTAAGACAAAGAGTTATTTGCCTGAACTATTTAAAACAAATTCCTTTATTTGAGGAAGGAAAAAAAGCTGTGACAGCTTTTCAATCTGGCCGCTCTGCTATCAAGAAGTTTGCAGAAGTTTCACTTGTGTATGTAGAACTCTTCCCTCCATAAGGCATATATAGTTTGGTCTGGATGAAAACGAAAGGTTCCAGGCATTAGCTGAATAAACCTCCCTTCTCAACTTCACCTTAACACAACCATCCCACCTCTGGATACCTACTCTAAGAACCATTACACCTGTGTCTGCCAGATCCAGACGCAGCAAAAAAGTGGATTTTCCTAATAGGGTTACAGTTACACCGACCTGTGCCTCCCCTCAGGCACCCCACTCTTCTCACCAGCAACGCCCACCCCCACTATGTTGCCTTGCTTGGTAGGTGAGCTTGGAGACACAAAGCAGTGAAGCTGAAGACAGACAACAAGCACTCAGGCTCCACTAATCAGTTCTGCTCACCAACAATGTGTTGATCCACATGATACCCCAAGTCCAAGCATACTACAACTTGGTTAATTGATATTGCTCTTCTCTCTGAAATAGCACAAAAGCACTACCAGAGAGCCTCATGAAACCCAGAGAAGAGTGTGAAACCCTCTCTGCTCTCTGACCCTGCACAACTCCACAAGGAGTTAGCAAGAGAAAAACATATCAAAGTGGGAATTTATCTTACATTGCTAAGAACTGCTATCCCTATACCTGAATCAAGAAATTAGGTCCTGTGTCCTTCAACAATTTTAAGAGTTGCAAATAACAGGAGGGGTGCCTGAGGACAGACAGGGAATGGTACAAATATGCTGGAAAGATTTATGTCATTTCATCCAAGCTTAAGGAAGAAAAGGAAGTTTCAAGATTAGAGGCAGCCTGGATTTTTAATCAGTAAATTTCCACCTCAGTCCTGAAATCTTAAATCAGTTTCATCCTGCTACCTGATTCTCTGCACTATTTCTAATGATGAAGTATTTAAAAACCCCCACAACAATAAGTATTGTCCTTCTCTGCTTTGTCACCAGAATGCCCAACTATCAGACAGTTATTTCCTTGAAATGAAAGTCAGGCTACTTTTGCACAATGGCTGCTAGACAGTGCGACACCTTCCACTTTTAGAATTAACATAAGCATACTATACATTTTTAAATAAATACCCATTGAAGGCATTTTAACAGTTTTAAAGATTTGGTGATGAACCTGCCATAAAAAATACAACACAGAGGCCTTGAAGGTCATGAGACAGAAGGGGAAGAAGAGAAGAATAATTGCAATCCATGATTACAAAAGGAACAAGAGCAGTCCCAGAGAAGCAGTTGCCCTGAGCAGCCTGTAACACTAAGGCTTTTAACTCATTCCTTGCTAATTTTAGCCTGCTGTTCTGAAACTCATTGTTCATTATTATAAGACTGAAATGACGGTGAGTCATTCCATCAACTTCTTCAACTGCCACACAACTCAGACACCTTAAATCACATTTATAAAGAAAACTTCAAGTGTCACATACATGCATATACTGAAAGCACGTTGTATTGGCTTTGCCTTTCTATAACCTTCTAGTTTTACAATAAATAATCACATTTTTACTTGGCTACAGTAAATCTTTTTTTCTAAGTTTGATTGATGCTTCAGTGAAACTGGGTCCACTTAAAATTTGGTCTGCATTTTTTAACATTATCAGGGCTGGCAGATCCTTAGGATACTTGCAAAAAAGGGCAGATTTGGAACTCTGAAGATGAAGGCATGTTTCCTGCCAGTGCAGACAGTTTTACTGCTATGACTCCCAGTATTTTCTTGCAAAAGGAAACCAGCACTCTACTGATGAGAAAGAAGTAGGACAGGTACAGATCTTAATTGCAGGCACACCAAACTACATTTATTCCCATTCATGCTTAGAGATTAAGATATTTTTCTGTCATGCGGAAACTGATGACAGACACACCCTACTTTTTGTCCTCCTGAGAAATGTCAGAAAGCTCCCAGAGTTTTACCATCTTAGTAGAAATGTTTAAGGTCAGTCCATTGGTTTATTTAAGCATAGGCACCCTACTAATACTGCCACAACTAACACCAAATATTCTTTTTAGCTCCTGTTCCAAACAAATGCTAACAGTACACTAACAATCTCATAACATGCTTTGTCTTAACCATCTACCCCAAACTCACCTAATCCCTGGTGCATGTTGTATTTTCACCTGCCTCAAGGAGGATATATAACCACTGGTACACATACTCTTTTCACCTGAGTTCCAATACATATGCACTTTTATCTATGAGACAGATATAAGCAGTTACTCCTGCTTCTTCAGAAGAGCATTACTAGCTCAACATCATACAGTCATGTGTTATTAAAGCTAGCCGCTGTCCTTTCAGCAGTTACAGTACCAGAAACTTTCAGTAGAAAACAGGAGTAATACAGAAATTATGCACCATTTGAGAATCCTGAGTAGTCCTGGAAGCAGTGTAACAAAGAGTTGAACTACATACCAAAATAACTCTGCTGCTTTGGAGATGCCAAGAACTTATAGAATCGTGAGCACAAAGTAATTTGCATCTGTTTTGTCCAATACATGTGTATTAAAAAAACATGACAATGGAGGAAAGAACCAGTTGGATGTATGTTGGCAAATCAAAGACCATTTTTATTATGTAGCCAGTCATACACTCAAATTAAGTCCCAAGCTTCCCTTAAATCCACAAACCATGAATTAAAGCCCTAATCCAGACCTACCTCAAACTATTACAGCCACTGCCTCCCATCCCTGCGTGTCAAGCAAAACCGCATTTCATTCCATAGTCTACAATAAGGTAACTTATGTTCTGATCAGGATCACCAAATCCTACGGTGGGGGGGGATACAGACATGGTTGGGTGCCCAGCATGAAGTATAACAGGAAAACTACAGAACCAGAAGACCCTGTTTGCTTTCCATTGCAATATACCTCTGCCTCCCCCTAACTTCTGAACCAAAACTGAGCCTCTGACTCTCCTTAGTCTGGTCTCTACAACACTCTGCACTTTGCCTCTTCAGATTCCTCTCCAACCCACTCCCAGCTAATATTTAGGTGCAATATTTATTTTGGCTTTGGAAAGCAATTTGAAGCTTCTGTATTAAGTTCACCATCATCACCAAAAATGAACAGAGTTAGGAGTGCCTGCCAAGTCTGTAAAAATGAAGTCTGAATTTATGTCGTTCAGATTCAGTAAATGAAGTACAACTCCCCAAGTCATTTGGGTAAAATGAGAGGTTTTCAATGGAAAAATCTTCTTAGCCACCCATGAAATTGTGTCACTATTACTTTCCTCGAGGAGAGGAGTAATCCAGCATTTTGAACAATGTAATTTGGACAGAGAGCAAAGGCTTGAAATGAAACACATCAGTAGAGTCACATTTGCAGAACCTTCTTTTGGAAGAAAGGGCAGGATTTCAAGGCTACACATTGAAATTCTTGACTCTCTTATTCCAAAACTTTAGAATCCCTACTCACTGCACTAATGAAGATTACAAGGTGAAAAATATAGATTATTTGGAACATTTGTCCTTTTTTAAACACTTTGACACTAGCTATAAGAAATCATTTCTTCACCTAATCAAAAACCTTTCTTTTTACTCAGGGTGAAACATGCCTAAAGCCACCAAAAGGCAACCAAAGAACCAGCACACATGTATCACATACATCCCAGAAAATTCAAAGGGTAGGTTTTCCAGGAGGAGAATGAAAAGATGGCACTGAGATCACAAAAGCTGTCTATCACCTTCACATAACTTGGGCTGCATCTCTACCAGCCATAACCACTGTTCCATCTCACATCATTTTCGGTGCCACTAATTGCAAACACATTAAGCGGATTTTACTTATGCATGTAACTCCACTCCTTAGTAACTGCACTGCAGATTTCCCAGAGTATTTATCCTCAGCCCTCCTCCCAGAAGGAAAGCTTGCTTCCTTATGTGCCAGTTCACAAATCCCTTCACAGAAATGAAAATGTAGGTCCTGTAAACTATAGCTTTACCTTGCATATTCTTCCCTGCCAGTCTTCCACAGACCTTTCCATCATTTCCCTTCAAAGAGCCTAAGATTTAAAACACTAACAGTACCTCTTCCCTTTATTCCCAAAGTGCACTGCAAGTGTTTAAACATTTGCATGTCTGAAAGTGTCAACCATGAAACAAGCATTTATGACTTCATCACAGCTCGTAATTATATTGCAATATATTATAATCCCATTCAAACAATCATAAGGTCAAACCTGCATTTATGAAGTCAGTATAAATACAAATGTGTTATTGTACATATGCACTATACCAAATCACACTCTCTACATAGGTGGAACTTTCATCAGTAACATTCTGCCAGTTCAAGGAAAAAAAAACCAACAAGCAGTCAGAGAGCACTTCTCTTTACACTAGTGGCAAATGTAACTGTACTAGTGAAGTCCAAAACGGAGGATTAAGCCCAAGAAGGTCTTCTGTAGCACAAAGATGACAGCAGAAAACAGAAAATTCTTTAAAAAAATATAAAATAAGCAAAATAGGAGACGCAGAAAAAAATTCAACAAAAGAGCAAATAATACTTATGAGATGTTACAATAGGGAATGGAGAAGAGTGAGGGAAAAAAAATTGTACTAATTGGCCAATACAGGGTGAAAACAAAGAAACTGTTGCAGACGAAAGCAGTATTACACAACAAGGTATCTTAATCACCACCTAGGATCAAAACCAAAGGTTCATTTTACCCAGCATCATACCTCCACTTTCACAGTGAACTAAGAATATGAAATGGGCCAGGCTGATCTCAAGCAAGCAAAAGGCTAAGAACAATAATCATGATTCCAATCCCCCAATTGGTGCCACTGGGTAGTCCAAGAGGAGAGATGTGTTTTCTAATAGATTAATCACATGTGCAATAGAGCAATAGCTCCCTAGCCGAGATTTTCAGCTTACTAAACTAAGTAAAGAAGTTTGTTTCCTTTAGAAATACGTTATGTCTTTACTTCATCCAAGTGCCTACTCCTTCCCTTCCTCACAAGGAGCAATGAGAGCCCGGGCACTAATAAACTCATTGTACCAAAACCATGAGAAGCACACATTTACAGAATTTTTTACTTAGTTTGCCTTGTGTTCACATCCTCCTCTGAAGACCTTCCAGTTTCTCAAAAACTCTACAAAACCAAAGATTTTACTGCCAAGTTAAGAGGCTTTTTTCACCTCTTTGATTTAAGCATTTAATATTGTCATAACCACAAAAATTCAGCAAGTCTTTTGTGTCATAGCCCAAGCGGGGGCTGTGGTGACAGAACATCTGGATTCCTATCGCGGCAAAAATCATAGAACCTTTCTTCAGGCTACACAGCAGCAGTAGTACGCTGAGACAAGCCAACATCCTTCTCCAGGATTCAGTTTTCCTAATGCATTTGCGAGCGTTTAAGGATTACCTGATGCTTACACCTCTCACTCGCAACAGACCTGCGCAGGAGAGGACGATGAAGCTAATACAACAAAGCCTGTTCTAAAGCTATCTTCAAATAGCTACAGCTGTACCTTCAAAAGCACCTGAAGGCACCTTCGGAATATCTGGTGCATTTCCACACGGCCTGCAGAAAGCGGCCTACCTGTGACCGCTGTAGCCATTATGCCAGAGGGTACCAGGCAAAAAGGTATCGCTAAAGGAAATCCAAGGCTCCCACCCCAGTCTGCCACAAGACTGCCGGTCCCGATGGCTGTGCCGCATTTCCTCCCTGACGCCCGGCCCGTAACTTGGGAGACAGAAGACGGTCCCGGCTTTTTCCCTAGCGTGGCTTACAGGAAGAGAAAACAAAACCCCGGTTTTCTGTACCATTTTTACAAGGGTTTCTGCCTCCCTACATCCCCATTCCGCACCGCATCACCGATGCGGGCCGGCGTCAGACAAAGCGATTCCCCCCGACCCCCCGGCGGGCGCGGGGAGCTCACCCAGGTGGGACATAGAGACGGTGCTGTTGCCGAATCGGGCCTCGTTGTAGATGACCACAGCGGCCGCCCGCTTCCGCGCCGCGTTGGTGACCTTGTCCTTGAAAGTGCAGCCGCCGCGGGCCACCAGGGCGATCCAGGTCGGAGGGTCGCCCTCGGGGGGCCCGCGGCCACCGGGAGGCAGCGGCACGTCGTAGTCGGTGTCGGGGGCGCAGCCCTCCATGTGGCGGGGCGAGGCGCCGCGGGGAATGCCCACATGGCCCCGAGCGCTCTCCTTGGGCGAGCTGTCCCCGTAGCGGCCGCTCTCCGTGCTGCCGTGCACCGTGCGGTTGCTGAGCGGCTCCACGTAGGCCGTGCTCACCCACGCCGTGTACCACTCCAGCGCCCGGGCGCCCGCGCACGGCGGCGGCGGCGCCCCCAGCGCCACCAGCGCCGCCGCCACCAGCGCCAGCCGGGCGCGACGCACCATGGCCCGGCCGCCCCCGCCGCGGACAGGAGAAGCGTGCGCAGGTCGCTCGGCCACCACCGCCACCGGCGCGCTCTGGCCCGCGGCCGCCCCGCGCCGCGCAGGTACCCGCGGTGCCGCCCGGGGCGGAGCCCGCCCGCCGCGGCTGAGGGCGAGACAGGGGGCCGGGCCAGGCCGCCCCGCCCCGCGGCATGCCGGGAGAGGGGGGGCCGGCACAGAAGGTAGGCGGGAGGGGCGAATGGCGGCGCGGGGCTAGGGGCCGCCCTGGTGTCAGCTACAGGGCCTGAAAATCAATTAGGTTGGAAAAGAGCTCTGAGATAATCTAATTCAACCTATGGTTGAGCACCGCCATGTCACTAGACCATGGTACTCGGTCCCACGTCTAGTCTTTCCTTAAACACTCCCAGACCAGGTGACTCCATCGCTTTCCTGGGCAGCTCACTTCAATGTCTTACACCCTTCCTGTGAAGAAATTCCTCCTAGAGTCCAACCTGAACCCACCCTGGCGCAGCGTGGGGCTGTGTCTTCTTGTACTGTCGCTGGTTGCCCCGGAGAAGAGGCCGACCCCCATCTGGTACAACCTCCTTTCATGTGGCTGTAGAATGGCAAGGTCTCCCCTGAGCCTGCTTTTCTCCAGGCTAAACAAACCCAGCTTCCACAGCTGCTTCTCACAGGACATGTGCTCCAGCCTCTTCACCAGCTCCACTGCCCTTCTCTGGACCAATTCCAGCACCTCCATATCCTTGAAGTGAGGGGCTCAGCAGTGCTGTGCTGGACACAGCACTCGAGGTGTGGCCTCACTAGTGCTGAGTACAAGAGGAGGATTGCTTCCCTAGCCCTGCTGGCCACTCTTATTCCTAATACATGCCAGGGTGCCATTGCCCCCGGTCTGCCGGGGCTGTTTAAGGAGCACAGCTCAGCCGCGGCCTCCTGCGCGGGGCTCCCTCCTGGTGCCCACGGGGATCAATCTGAAGCGCCTCCTGCCCGGGGTGGGCACTGCCCCTGCCTGGCACCTGCCTGGCACCCGCCTTCCCCTGCCATCGAGCCCTCGGGAGCTGCTCGGCCTCGGACCTGCCATGCGGGGCGGTCCCGCGTCCTGTGCACCGGCCCCGGCAGTGACACACGCGTCAAGTTAAATGAGTCACCACCGCACCCTCCGGGGCACACCTCGCCCTATTCGAGGGTACAGCATGGCTTCCTGAGGAGTGGAGGGAGGCTGGAGCACCAGAAGCAAGGACACAAGGGAACAAGACGTGGCCGGAAGCCAGCAAAGAACACAACGGTGAACAGACATGCAGGGGAAAGGGAACGGAGCTACCCGCGGTCAGATACACACGGTGCCTGCGCTGGCGGGAGCTCATTCCAGAGCAGTGAAAAATGGTGACAGGGTCTGTACCGTGTCTGGAGGAAAAAGTATATAAGTACAATTAAGGAATTAAGGTACCGAATAGACATGATCATTCTATGGACTTATTTTCCCTTAAATAGAAGTATTTGACATACCCCTCTTCTTAAATAAACACAGAGTCTTCCCTATTTTTTTCATGGAACACATCTGTATCTTTTCCCAGCTTTTTTAAATGAATCACTTGTTTCCACCAGCCTTTTTTGAGTGGTTGTTTTCCTTCAGAAACAACAGTTGTGTGCTCCTGCACTGTTACCTATGTTGTTGAACAACATAGTCAAACTTTGTTGATGTCCTTCCTAATCATGATTATATGTTGTGGGTGCTGACACAGGCAGGGCCTAATAGAGCCTGGAATAGTTTGTGCAGAAGATATCATTGGAAAAAGCCATGACCTTGATGAACTGCCTTATGCTGTGTCAGCACCAAGGCCAATATGTTCCATTTTTGTTCCAGATGCAGTGTTTCAACCAACAAACAAAAAAATACCTACAAACCCAAAGTATTCCTTGAAGCTACTCTCTAGCATTCTCCCAAAATAAGACTTGTCAATGTTAAGATCCTCTCCAAAGGCACTGAGCACAGTGACAAGAAGATTGAAGTAGCAAAATCAAGCAGACAAGATTGAGCAGATGAAGTAATGTGGAAGGGGCTGTAGAGAACTTGGAAGCTGAGGGAAGAAGATAGAAAAATTTGAGTTAATGAAAAAAATAGGGAAAAGAGAAGAAGGAAACAGGAGCATCTAGCAAAATGTTAGATGGGAGAGGGCATGTGGAGGTGGTGGCAGAGAAAAGGCAGGTAAAAGGTGAGCTTTATTGAAGGATGACAAGCAGCACAATTTGGAAGAAGCGCAAATTCAGTATTTAGCAAAAAGAAGATTAAAAAAATCAAAGTACTTCAGTGATTCCAAAAATGTCAAATTAGGGTTTGGTTGGTTTTGGGTTTTGTTTGTTTGTTTTTGTTTTGATTTTTATTTGGTTTTGTTTGGTTGGTTTTTTGTAAATAAATTAAAGACACTTGGTGTAGTCCAAATAGTCATCACTCCAGAAATGGGATAAATGTAAAAACAGTAAGTAAAAAGGAAGAAACCAGCTGCAAGGAAGTGTTTTTTCAAAAATACAGATTACTGGAAATAAGAAGCTGGTGTTGACTGAGATTTGTGCAGGTTAGGGAACTGTGGTCACAGTTCTTACAGTAAATGCAGTCCAACCAGTGGCAAGAGAGAGAATTGAAGTGTAAATAGGAAACACAGGCTGTTATGCAATCCTAACATAGGCTGTTATTCTATTCTATTCTATTCTATTCTATTCTATTCTATTCTATTCTATTCTATTCTATTCTATTCTATTCTATTCTATTCTTTATTGGATATGAAGTGGGAATTTTAGTATGAGAGCTTGAATTTTGTTGAAAGGAGATGGTGTGGGAAAACAAGATGAGAAGGTAAATTGTCAGACTTGGCTTAAGAAAGCGCATCAGAGGAAAGTGGAGAGAAGAGAACAAGCTCTAACAAGAACTTGTAAGAGCAAGGCTGGCAAGGGAAGAAATAGCACTGAGAAAACTTCCAAAACAGTATTAATGCACACCTAAGAGATGAGTGCTCAGTTCCTACGTGCAAAAAAGAAGAGTGAACTTTAAGAGTGACATTTAACTGCTACAGTGAAAGCAAAGAACACAATAAATGAGAAGATGAAGGAATGATAAAAGGGGCTTGGCTAGACTTTTCTCCCCAGAGAAGAGGCAAATTGGAGTCTCAATTCCCACAAATATTTTGAGAGAAATTAACTTGGTCCAGGAAAACTCAGGGAGAAAAAACCAAAGCAGATGTTCAGATCAGACAGAAATTGTAATGATTGTTTGCACAATGTGGGTTACTCTGGCAAATGCTATACTGAAGAATCTCCTTATACATTTTCTGCTTTGAAATTTGTTTTATTTACATTTCTTCTTCATGGACATTGTGTTAACAACTTTCAATATTTTTAGAAATCAAAGTACATTGCAAATTGCAATACACATCTGGAACTGAGACAGGTTGCATTTCAACCATTGAAGTGATGAAAATTTCATCAGAAACAGAGCATTCTTTGGTTAAATAAGAACAGCAGTTCAAAATAACTGTGCCTAAATCTTGTACCTGCATTCCTTTTGACCAAATTAGCAAGAAGCGAGAACCCAACTTTTCAACTTCATTTTTCTTTTTTCAAGTATACAGAAATGACTAAATACATCTTTTAAATATTCTAATACCACAGGTAAAATTTTAACCATGTTGCATAAACTTTTTTTGGGGAACCTACAGAAATAAGGAAAATACAGAACACATGGAAATTACACATCAGCTAGTTGAAATGCTTAATAAATACATAAGAGCTTATCCAGACTACAAAAATGCTTGTTTGATCCAATAATTAAAGCTCAATAAATAAATGGGATTTTTGATATTGACCTGAATTGAAGCAAAATCAGAGTCTACAGTCTTAAGGAAGTCTGGTTTTATTGTGGTATTTCAGATAAAACTCTGGGTTAAAAGCTTCAATAAACATCACTTACCATGTGATGACCAATATTACTTGAGACATTTGTCTGTTTGAAGAAAAATTAGAACTAGCCTATAAATAATAATATAATGCCCAAATAAGCAAACTACTGTCACCTCCTTTTTTTTTTTTTTTTTTTTTTTTTGTTCTGGAAAATTCCACTCAAAATCTGCAGGTCATATTTTTCATGAATTTCTACAGGCTTTCAAGGACTCACATGGTAGTTATTCCTTGGGTGAAGGAAGCATGAAATGAGAACAGGTGATATAAGATAGCATTTCTTCATGAGGCGCCTTTTATCCCTTTACACGTCACCAGCATTTCATTGTTTAAGGTTCTGTCAAGAGCCTCACAGCATGTCCATACAGAAAATCATCTTGATGAATGTGTCATTTTACAATACAGAAGCGACTCCAATTAATTTGTGTGTGCAGAGAGGCAGCCTATAACAAGTAGTGCGTTGTAAATTCAAAACCTTTCTTAGTACACGCTGACTTCTTAAACCATTAAAACTCTTCTGAACCTTCTTGACACAACCCCTTCCTGCTTCAAGGCTTGTTAATAAGGTAATGGATTGGACATAGGACCATGTCACTGTTGCCAGGGGATGTGAATGTGAAATTGAGAGTATAGTAACAGTAGCACTTCTAAAATTCTTCCTCTCTTCTTCAGTTTGTTTAAACATTAAGATTGCACTCTGGATTTGCTTAATCTGTGTATTTAGGAGTGGGGGACTGAATGGGGGTTTCAGGTTTCTCTGGGAATAGTAGTGAAAAGGAAATATGTAATTATACTTTCACAGAAATGTTACACCTGTGAAATTCTCTTACAAGGACTGGTATTCTTCCTGTTGAACTCAGTTTTAAAATTCCATTAATCCTAATGGACAAAGTAAACAAATCCATAGTGGACAAAGACCTCTATGGCAAAATTACAGGAATCGAGGAGGATTTCACTTGATGGTATTCTATAAATCTGTATAGGACAGGCCATCTTCCTTCAGTATTACATAATGCAAGATTAAGGGGCAAACTCAAATGTGAAAATGCAGCTCATCTGCCAAGAAAAAAAAAAAAAGGAAATAGATTCAGGCAGGACACTTCCTCCTTTTGTGTAATTACCTCTGCAAAAGATCTGCATGGCTAACAAAGTCTCTGGCAATGAGACAAGAATAAAAAAGCTTAATGAGTGTCTAAACAAAGTCTCCCCCCTCATTTGCCTTGGCTTCTTACAGAATATTAAGAATAGTAGTGATGCCTGGGGCTGGGACTTGCCCTAGGGCTAAGTTGGGCACCCCGGGCCCCTTGTAGTTACACCAGCATGGTGCCCAGCTGTTCTAGGAATGACTGTCTCTCTCTCCATGCCTGAGCCAAAATAAGCTCAGCTACACTTAATTGGCTTCCAGCTGATCATAGCTCATGCAGCTGCCTCTGAACTCTGCCCAGGGATTAACCTGTACAAGCTCAGGGCACTCACCCAGTCACCCAGGCTCCTCCTCAGCCCAGATGTGGTGCAGGCTGATGACCAGAGCTTAAATGCATTCCCAAGGATGCTGGAAGACCTTCCCCACAGGCACATAAACCCCATCTCAATGTGTCTCCTTCTTAATGTAACAGGGACAGCAGCCATATAATTTTCAAACTGTGTGGTGACTTGCCTGGTTAGCTATGGGAATTTTCTTTCTGTGATACCCTTAAGAACTGCAGAATAAGTTTACCAAGAGGACATCCAGAGAAAGAGCTGACAGTGATTAAAATACCTTTGAACTCTTTTAGTATTGCCACGTGAGAAGCCTACACATAATGTGTTTGCAACAAAGTTTGCACTTTCCAGACCAAGAAAAGCAGTTTTCATGGCCTGAAATACCTACCATCTTTAGGCTTCTTTAAAAAATAAATGCATGAACGAGCCCTTTAAATCTTGGTGAGGAAACAGAGTTAAGGAACAGGCTCCACCCCTCAGTGAGTTAGTGAGGGCATACAAAAAATCAGTTACACAAGCCAGTTAAAAATAAAGCAGTGGCTGGAGCAGGGAGGCAAAAAAGAATTGGGACTACAGGCTATTAAAAATACTTTTCCTGTCTCAACAGGAACAGGCTAGCTGAGAACATTTACTTAAATTCTTCTTAGGAGAATGTTTATACTTGTATTGAGATAATCCTTGTGGGGCTGATTTGATTTTGGCCTTTAATGTGTTTAACCAGCTTTGTGTCAGAGACAAGTTACATGGAGCTGTGTTGTTTGAGCTGATTGCATTTTTTCTGCTAAAGAGAGAAGTTTTACTCAATTTCCAAGTGAAACATCAAATTATCTAATTAGGGAAAAGCACACATAGAAAAGAGGAGTTAGCAAATGAGGACAGCTTTAGCAAATAATTTGTTTTTAAACTTAAACCTAAATTTGCAGCTATTAAGTTTCTCTAAAAGTACTTACAAATCAAGGGAGACCAAGCAGCAGTAATACCTCCACAATGCATAGAGGGTTCTGAGTAGGCAATTTGCATTTTCTGCAATTCAGAACATTATATTTAGCACATAGTGTAGTTTCCCTGTGGGTGCACAGCAATAGAAGTCAAAACAAACAGACACAAAGCGTTTTAAAAACAGCATTTCAGATGACGCATTGCCTGCTTGAAATGACAAGTCTGTACATTGCAGGGTAGGGCTAATATCCACCTCTCCTTTATAATTTGAAAGTCTGTGTTGATTTATTTTCACTCTGCTCCATGTGAGACAGGGCTATTTTGAAGCCTTTTGGGAGAAGAAGAAAAATATCACTGTAAAGAAACCATCTACCATGAAATTTTAAAAGTGTTTGGAAAGGAGATTTTTATCTCAAAGCCCATTCAATCATCCTTTATTTGGAACCGCTTTTAAATACTCTTCCACTGCAATGGGAGAAACTTCTCCATACCAGCTTTGAAGCCAGATGTGTTCAATGTTCAGTTTCATGAAGAACCACTCATAGCTACGAGGCCACTTTCTTACCACTGGGTGCCTGGAAGGACAAAGAAAATAAAAAAATATTTTAGAAGATGTGCCAAAGCATATGCATAGTCTGCTTTTTTCTTCAGCCTGGTGTGCTCAGCCAGAGTGAAACCTGAGATATGAGAACATCCCCATTCATCTTTCTGGCCCTTCCTTGGTGTAAGCTTTATGATCTTCCTCACCCCAGTCTGGGGAGAACTGCAACACAGGCAGCCAGCAATCACCACCTTCCCCCACTGCAGAGCCCTGTCTCTAAAGACAGATGTTGTTTGGTCACTGAGTAAGTGAAAAATAGTTAGAGAAGACTCTTTGAATATATGTCAGGGTTGTGCTTGTACCTGTTTAAAGGAAACAGCATCCTGAAAATACTACATCTTTGGTAGCACTTGTGTGGAGGGAGGGCTAATAAAACCGGGCAGAGCATTGTCTCTGCAAGCTGTCACCTCCGACAGCCTTCTCATCCTGTATTTTTCTCTCATTTCTCTGGTCTCCCTTACAGCTAGGGCACACAGATTCTCCCTGACTGGGTGCAGATGTCTGCTCCCCAAGCCCCAGCAAGTGTAGCTGTGGGAAGCTCAGCAGCGATGCACAGAGTGGATGCCACAGTTCAAGTCACTGTTCACAGGAACATGGGTGGGAAGTGGTGCAAGTCTGGGCAGGGTTGGCTCACTGCCCTCTGCTCCTGCAGAGGACCCTGCAGCAGAGGTGCTTGGTTTGGTAACCTCTTGGTTTCCCTCTCATTGGGAAAATGGTGTTTCCTACCATTTTCTGAGTTGTCCCTTTGAGCACCTATGATTCTGGGATTGGTAGGTGGCATTAGATGCTGCTGGCACTGGATGTGCCCCAGCAGCCCTCACTTTATCATTCTGACTCTTGCACCCTGACAGCAGAACATCCTCTGCTGAGGCGCTGGTGGACTCTGGATCACATGGAAATCTAATTCCTGTGAAGTTTGTAAAGAAAGCTTGTGTGTCAATATGGCTCCATCTGTTCATGGTTCCATTTTGCGATTGGTGGAACACACTGACAGAGTCCCACCCTGACCCCGCCCTGTAAATCAGAAGGAATACCATCTTTGGGCTGTTCTGGATCCAAGCTCATCCCAGTTTCCCAGCAGTATTTGATTGACCAGGCAAGGTGCAGCTGGAGGACAATCCCTGGCAGCCCGTGTGGGAGGTGTGTGCCCCAGCTAAGGTTTAGGCTTTTCACGCCTGTAATTCTGGAAACCCACTGAAGGGCATGGGGGCACACTCTGTGTGTGTGCTACACACCTGGGTTGTGCTTCCATCTGTTCAAAGGAGACTGTTCAGTCAGTACTATGGCTTTGAAGCAGCTGGGATGGTAGGAGATGTAATTAAATTTGTAAGCTCCACCCTAAAAATGTCTGTAAACCCAAAGGCAGGAGATCTCTGCTCTGTCTCTGAGTCTACTACCTATCATAAGGTGGGGTAGAATCATTAAAGATAACAAATACACTATGGAATTATGGAATCTCTCCTTGGAACCAGGTGACATATCTTCATAATCCCCAGATTATAAACCGTGTGCCTTACCAGAGTCCAACACTAACTAACTGCATTTCCATATTTCATTTCCTCAAGAGTTAAAAGGTCTGTCATTCCAAGCCACACAGAAGCCAGCATGATTCACAGCCCCAAAGCAAAGGTCAGGCTTGTTATTTCTCAGATTTTCTGTACCAAATGGCCACATTTGTGTATTTTCTCAAACCCATGGGTTGCACTCTTCTACGTGTCTGTTAGATACAGACCTGGAAAACATTGCTTGCTTGGCAAATTCTACTTCCTCTGGAGGCACCGTGACCATCTGTCCCGTGAGAGTCAGCCTGGCGCACCTTGGATCCTCTGGATCAATTACGTTTTTTCTGTGCACAGAGAAAATTGCTCATGATTAATAGCTTCCTTGCTTTCTTAAGGGTTTTTGGAGAAGTGTGGACTCCTGCTCACATATAAAAAGCTTTGTCAAGCCTTGTGGGTCTTCTCTACTCCCAGCTGGGTGTCTGGCGGAGGGGGGAAGTCTGGAAGGAACACTTGTCTGACACATAGCTCTGCTGTGGATAGTTGATTAATCTTAATTTATCATGGATTAGTTGGATTACATTGGATTGTAAAAAAATGTGAAAATAGCAGTATTCCCAGACAGATGTACAGCCCTGTATTCAGGATTCTGAGAAGAAGTAGTGAGATGGTTAGTCTGTGCCTATGTCTAGAGAAAAGAGCAAGATTATGTGTATCTGTATGTAGACATAAGGTCTTTTCATTGTGCTTACCTAGCAAATCAATCCTTGTTCATTTTTTACCCATTTTTCAAGTGTTTTACACCAAATAGAAAAGTTCTTGAATTGCTTTCAGACCAAGGCAGGGAAGGTGATTGTTACTTTTTGGCTCTTTGTGTATAGTAATAATAAATTACTCCCATTAGTAACTGCAGTGCAATTGCTGACTCTGACATGTACAATACAAGGATATATATAAATCATAAGTAAATCTACCAATTGCAAAAAAAAAAAAAATAGTGCATGAGATTACTGCAAAGGCTTGATCCTGGCAAATACTGAGCAGCCCAAAGTCCTGTTGCCAGCAGTTTGAAACTGCTTAGTGTCTCGGGGAACCATGTTCCCATGTCAGCCCAAGAAACTACATTAGGAAATGAAAGCTGCATTTCTTCTTCAGTGTGTTTTAATCACAGTAAATTGTATCTCATCCATGTACAATTTTACTTAAAGATCTTGGCTTGAGCCCTTTAGCCTTAACTGTGTGCAATCTGCAATGGCTTCATTTTTGGTTATATTTCTCAATGTGTGTCTAGTGTATGCAGGAAACATATGGGCATCCTCCTGCAGCTAATTTAACACCTGCAGATTCTCCACAGATGGTTATAAGAGACTGTGTAGCTCACTAGATAAAATAGCTGCTTTTCTAAAGAGGGTCATGAACCCCTTTGTAAGGAAGTACAGGAGGCTGATTGATACTTGACTATGTCTGGTAAACACTTGCCACTGTCTGCAGCCTGACCTCCAAAGTGCCATTTGCAGTCACATCATCACAGGGACACTATTTCAGTGTCCTGTTCAGTCTGGAGAAGCAGTTGTCTGAAGGGGATGTTCGATTTAACAACTTTTGGACAAATTCCCCTTGTATTTGTTTTCCTCTCCCATGCTTACTGATGGGAGGAGGGGTCAAGGCCAAAGATCAGGCTCAAACTTTCTGTTCACATCAATAGTCTAATTTTATAATGGTCTAACTTTCTCTAGTAAAATCTTTTTAAGTTATAAAAGTGGTGTTCTGAGTAGCCAAAAATCTGCATTCCCTGCCCAGGCACATGGGTTTATTTCTATCAGTGTGTACACAGAGTAGAAACTTGTCTACATGATCACCTTGGTACACCATAGATCTTCAGCACTGACTCCTACTGCCTGCTGAAGATGTCACTTCATGTCTGGGTTCCAGTGTCCTGAAAGTGCTCTGTCCCTAAGGAGCACAGCTCCATGCCCCAGGGACACCCATAGCTCCTGGGATTCCCTAAGAAGCACAGCTCCATGCCCCAAGGACACCCATAGCTCCTGGGATTCCCTAAGGAGCACAGCTCCATGCCCCAGGGACACCCATAGCTCCTGGGATTCCCTAAGGAGCACAGCTCCATGCCCCAGGGACACCCATAGCTCCTGGGATTCCCTAAGGAGCACAGCTCCATGCCCCAGGGACACCCATAGCTCCTGGGATTCCCTAAGGAACACAGCTCCATGCCCCAGGGACACCCATAGCTCCTGGGATTTCTTTTGTGTGGGCTTTGGGTATCGTGTGGCTGCCCAGCGTCCATGGCCCTGTAAGATGCTCACCCAGCAAAACACAAATAAATTAAGGCAAATACAGTGAATGCAGCTGAAGAGAAAGGAGTCAATCCCACATGCAGAGGGTGTCAGCTGAGGGTCTGTGTGTCCAGCAGCCAGGGCAGTGCACATTCCCACTCTTGCAACTGTTGGCCCTGGAAAATGAAGTGTTCAAGTCCATTTGAAGCAATCTCCTGATCTCCTGTTATCTTTTATGCTTAATCTCAATACTGTATCCAAAGCCCTCTGCATATATTGATATATTCAGTATATATTTAACATTTCTATTGATGAAGGAAAGGGACTTCTTGCGTGCAGAAATTCAGTTCAGAAAATTGCTTTAAAACAACTGTGCATTTGAATATATGATACAATTTCCTCCACAGCCAAACAGTATCATAAAACAACTGAAAAGCCAGGAAAAGCAGGAATATTTGCAAGTGTCTTTCTTGCACACAGCTCCTAGGTAAAATGTGGTTATTTACTTTAGGAGAAGATTTTGAAAGAGATTGTTATTAAAAGATGTTTGTGTTTCACAGAGCAGATTGAGGTGATAGATTTTGGATGTGATCAGGAGCAGTGAGAAGTTTTGGTCTGACCTTCTCAGATTACAATTATTTGGTGGTTTTGTGCAAGTCCATGTTTATTCGGAAAGCATAGTATTTGATTTTGAGTAGGCAATAGAGCTGATGTAGCTGTGGTTAAGCAGTGAACCCTGCCTGCCTTTGCTGAGAAAGTTTTGCCTAATAGGACTAATGTCTGATGTCACTCTTCCACAATTGACATGAAAAGCTGCTCTCCACATATTTGGCTGACAGCAAAGTCCACACACTGTGCATCCATAGCTTGAAAAGGTTTTTTTATGTTTTGATTTTTTCCCCCCTGGCTTCTGCTGTTTACAGTTTTCTGTACATTCTCATGAGGCAGGGTGCTACACTGATTGACACACATAATACTATCTTCCCAGTAAAAATTACTCAAACTGAATTTTGCATATTGGAATAATATTCTGGAGGGTCAGTTTGGTTTTTTGTGAAAAGAAAAATTATTTGTTGAGATTTGTTGGGATTGTGTTAGGTGAAGTTTTGGAAGAGCTGAACAGGGCGAGGATACATCTGAGTTCAGCACACTGTTATTACTTTCTTGGTTTTGCTTTCAGGCCTGCCTCTTATCATAGGTTTTTTGTTTTAGATTAGGAACCTTGTATTCTAATCTTACATTAGCATTAGTATTTTCTTTTTCAAAGGAACGCTTCATATTCTGAAGTGAATCTGCTTCTGCATTTCTTTTTTTTGGCATAGTATTTCCCTAATAATGTTTGATTACTTTTATACTTCTTAAACCATCAAAATGCATTAAACTTACAGCTACCATTTCTAAATGTTGTGAGTGGGTCTTCAGTTTTCAGTGTTTTTGCCAGTGCAACTAATACAAATGCAGGATTTGCTTCCTTGGAGCAAGGTGATATAGTCAGGGATTTGTGTCATATTTTTACTGAAGATAATAAAGGGATATTTACTAAAACATTCCTCACTTGCATCTGTAGAGGTCTAGTCATGCATTCACTAGACATTTCTTCCCTCTGTATAAATACATATTAAGCTCTCAGTCCCTGAGTTCCTCTCATCTTTGCTGGCACAAGAACAAGTAGATGCAGAGGAGTGGCTTTATGTAAGGTTTGTGTGCTGCTGACTGGTTGTGAGGGGGAGGCAGAGTCAGGGGTAGAGATGGTGACGCTGTTGCTCTGTTGAGGAAACCCAAGGTGGTTTCTCAGGTGGTTTGTCTTTACCTGAATCAAGCCTCTGTTTCCATAGAGAGGACTTCATGAATGCCATAGTTAAATATGAACTGAGGGGAAGAGAAAGCAGGTAACTGTGAAAGAAAACCAAGCAATAGGGAACACATTCTTTTTTTCATGCTTATTTCAAATACATAGGCTTTGTTGCAGAAAATTAGGAAGGTCAGATTAAAATAGAAGAAGATTTGGTTTATAAGAAAACAGTGCATTAAGAGATATCATCTTAATTATTCATCTGATCTGTGAAGACAGAAGAATTGATTGTTCCTGTTCTTCTGCTTACAGGGAGCAAAGCAGGCATGCCGAGTTTGACCCAGTCCAGGCAGTTTTCTTCCAATGTGTGTGAGATGATATCACCTACAAAGGTGCAGCTTTACCGAGCTTAAGGAGAGGCCTGCATCCAAGTAAAAAGTATTTCCCAACAGAAAGGCAATGCTGCAAAGCACACAGCTAATGACCGTGTCCCACTTATTTTACTATGTAACACTTCCTCAATTTCTGGGTCCTGGTTCAAGAGTGGTTCAGAGTAAAGAGTGCCACCTACTCATTAAATTGTTTACTACACTAGCCATCTCTTGGAGTTTAATTAGAAGGTTTTTATACAGCAACTATCCAAGTCCAGGTGTTATGAAGCTATACTTCAAGCTGTTGTGGTTATATTGGCACATAAGATGATGATGTTGGGGCTTGGTTAGGATTCCCTTTCACAGTTGAGATCTCTGCTTTGACTGGTGATGGTTTTGATGCTTTGACTCTCTCCTGATTCCTGACCAAAGTATCCCTGAGTATTACCTTCATTCTTAGCCTTTGCAATCCATTAGTGAGGTGACACTGATCTGCCACAGATCAACAGGAAAAGCAAATTAAGAGTTTGGAAGGCACTTGGGAAGGAAAGCCAGGTACTCCCAAGAAGGAACTGGTAGGAGAAAGGCAGGAGGGTTCAGTACTGTTCCAGTCTGGGTGTGGAAACAGGGGTCTATGCAGAGGAATCCTTCTCTTTTTCTTCTTCCCCAGACTCCTTTTCCCACAAAGGAGCTGACATCCTTCTCCTCCACTGCCTGAGGAAACAAGACCTTCCATCCTCCCTAGGAGGATACAAATATGTCCCCTAAACACATTTCTAGATGCCATGGGAGAAATCACTGTTCTTATCCCTCTACTTCTTTAGAGTTGAAGAGAAAAGAAGTTGGGAAAGAGCTTTCTCCTATTGCAGAAAAGAAGAGACAGAGAGCCAAGAAGAAAGCCCCAGAGAACAATTTCCCTACATTTTTTTCTACTTTAAAGCACACAGCTCATGAGTGGCATAAGGGCAATGACTGCTTCCACACATTCTAAGCTCTCCTATAATGATAGCAGTCATGAAAACCCATGTAATTAGGAGATGGGGACTGGCTGCTGACACAGCTTCTCCCTGCCACCTCCCATGGATGCAAGGTAGGTGACTGTCACACCCTGCACAGGCCTTCTCTTCACATAGCCTCAAACTGGGCACAAGGTGAAAAGGCAGTTATTTTCTACCATATAAAATGCATCATAGGATTTTTGTCCCCTAAAATTTACAAAAAGGAAGGGAGGGAATGCTCAGTCCTTGGAGAATTACTGTAAAGTGCATATAATTTTGACTCATAAATGTGATTAATTTTGAAAAGTAATTTACTCTTCTCATTCATTTCATTTGTTCACCACTAGCCACCAGAGTCTCTGAAGCAGAAAGGATGTATTGGTGCCGCTAATCTGCATGGCATGAACGTCAAACAAAATCTCCACTGAAAGCAATTTCATAATCTGAAAAGCTGTTGCTGGCCTTCAACCGGAAATGGCTAGGCAGATCTGCCCTGCTCTGGTTTTCACAAGAATTTCTCTATCAGCCCTGTTTGGGAGCCAGCAAAGTTACTTAGAACATCTTTGCTTTTGGAAGAAATCTTCTGTTCTGAATCTGAAGTCAAGTCTGGGAGCTAAAGTGTATTGGTAGTGTAGTGGCTATTCTATTCAGCTAAGTGAGCCTGTGCTCCTAGTATATGTGTTTTAATATGTTAATGTGTTTAATGTGTTAATGTTAATAATAGTTAATGTGTTTTAAATAATTTCATTCTTTCTAGAAGACAATCCTTCGTAAAATGTTTTAATTACAATGTGTTATGTGAAGCCAGTCTGCCTCTCTCCATTGACAATAACAATGCATTTCTTCAGCTGAACTCTGTGTTTCAGTCAGGAAGCTTTTATATAGTTTAAACATAGACAATTCATACAGAAAAAAAAGAATCACAGCATCAACTATTTCTGTAAACAGAATCAGAGAAACACTATTTCACTAGAAAAGGGATTTTAGGAAGTTGGTTATTTAAGAATACAGGAAAAATAGTAATTTAGAGCTGTTTTGTGTGCATTGGGTCATGATGATAGTAGGTTTCAGGTTTGGCTTTCTAATTTGGTACGTGCATTTTAAAATTTTTTTTAAATACAGATTTTTTTTAAGTACAGATTTTTCAGGAACAACTACTGACATAATTATTTGCATATGACTAAAAAGGGCCTATATAAATACCAGAACTGGAAATACATCTGTGCCACAGAATCAGGAGGTGGATCTCCAAAAATTATGGATGTTTGAATTCAGCCTTTGTGTTCTGCATGCATAATTTCTCATTGTGTGAAGGTACAGTACCAGATTTCTTTGTTATATTAATCCTTGTATTAACAACAGTGACTCTACAAACCTAGCAGTAGTTATATGTTGGGTGGCCATATGACATCTCAAAGGTTGTCCCTTCCACCCATGGCAGCCTTATTGTCCCTCAGGATTGCCCAGGGAATGAAGTTGGATGTTTGTGCATGCTGCTGATCTAGCACACAGCAGGAACCTAGACCCACAAAATTCCTCTTCTCTTCCCACGCCTTGGTGGCTCAGCACTTCCTGCCAACATTTTCCATGCAGCATTTAGGAAACCTACAGCCTCAGCTTATGTCCACTGAAGACATGTGCCTGATCATGCCAATCTGCTACCTCAAGCACCAGATGAGCATGGTGGATAAAATGGCTCTGATGGAGATCATAAATCAGGAGGGGAATCCAAATTCATGAAAATCACTCATGGTCTGCAGTGTGGATTTGAAACACCACCCTCAGCTAATAGCAGGAAAAAACCAAAGGTGGACTGACTCCAAAGCTCTCTGCTTTCCCCTTGTATGAAAACAAGTCCATGGCAGCCATGTAACTGCTCCTTCTCTAAGAAAGCTGCAGTGTGTCCCTGTGAATGTGCTGGACCTGATGTCAAGGAGGTGACACACGTTTAAAATTAATTGCCTGTTTTCCAGGCTGCAGCTGTAATGAGGCAGACTGAGGAGCTTACTTGGAAAGAGGAATCCTCTGAGCAGCCTGTGTGTTGTGAAATGTGTTTAGAACAATAGCTGCTCTATTCTTTAATGTCGGGCTTGGTCTTGCTCCCTCTGAAAACTGCAGGAATGGAACTCAATCTTTTCAGCTTGTCAGTGGCATAGACATACCAGTCTATTTATAGCCCTGAACCATTTAATTTTTCTTGCCTCTATTATCCATTTATCAGCCTTCTGATAAAATGCTTTGTAGTTACTAACAAATGCTGTCTCTATCCTGGCCATCAGAGCCTTCTCAGAGAGGGGCAGCCCATCTCCCTCTGGGAAATGGTAATCTCTGGGTCAGAGAGGAGGAATCCAAACTGTAGCTGCAATACTAAAATGTCTTGCAATTAGTGCCTAGTCAGATGCATTGCAGCTCTTTTCCTTCAGTATTAAATGTTATTTTTCTTATTAGTTTAGGATTTTCAAATTTTCTCTCCAGCTGATTAAATATTGAGGCTGGAGCACCATAAAGGCCAGCCTGTATTCCTCACATCCTTGAAAGGGAAAATATTCATTGTCCGGGTTTGGAACTTGAGTCTGTTCTGAAACAAAACAAATGAAATTTGCTACTAAATAAATTTAATATCAAATTGGTGTACACAAGTCACTTGAAACTCATTAGGTACAAGAAGACATTGAAATGTCAGCTATGTTTTCTTTCTAAAGGCCAGAGATTTCTTTTGCATGCAATAGGTCAGAAGCATTTTTCAGGACAGTGCCAAACACTCCCAGGAGCACTAGCTACAGGCACCGATCAGCTTTCACATTTATTTTGATTCTTGCAACTCAGAGTAGCTTAATAATGGAATTCTAATGAAGTTCCACATGAAAACAAGCTACAAATGCATTGCTGGCATGCAAGGACATGAACTTTCTCACATAGAATATTACTCATTTAGCTATTTTACATAATTATTTTGAAACCAAAACAATTAATGATATAATTGAAGAGAATGTCTGACAAGAATGACACTTTCCTTCCAAAGAAAACCTCACAGATACCATTTTAATACTAGCAGGACCTGAGGTCTCACAGAGGGAAAGCTCTTGGCCTCTCACACAGCGCTAGTAAAGAAGACTTTTGCTACACCAAACTTGAGCCATCACATAAAGCTCTGCACCGAGGATGCTGTGTGCTGTTTGCATGGCACAGCCTGTCTACCTCAGCTGGTCAAGTGCACACTGAAGCTGGGGACAGGCCACCCCAAGCACTGGCAGCAGGGCCTGGACACCCTGTTGTTTTCTTCAGTGTTGCACTGCCCACAGAGGCCCTTTGAGTGGGGTAACAGTGAGTGGTGTGCTGGGCTGCAATTTCAGATGGTGCTGCTTTCAAATGCAAAAATCACTCATGGTTTCCTAGTTAAAAACATACATTAATTTTTGACCTTGGTTATAGGGGAAGGGAAGAGAAGAAAGGTAAAGTCCATTACCTACACCCTTCCTTGCTGAGAGACAGCCTCACAGCTTGCTCACATTTTCATACCATCAACAACAAAAATTGTAGCTCAAGTAACGACACAGCTTTTCATTGTCTGTATTGTTTGTCTTTGCACTAATGCAAACCAACATCTGTTCCAGATGAGAACTTCAGAAATAATGAAAAATAAACTGAAGGTAAAAACAAAATAAATAATGCATGGAACACTGATCAGACTCTGAACCTGTGTACTCAATTCAGTAGTAAGCTCAATATTTGAAGTATGGTTACCTGCTAAAATAAGAATATTCTATTTTCCACCACCTTCTCTTTTCCTTCTCCTTTGCTCTTCTCTGGCTCTTGAGGAGCTAATTCAAGTTACTAAGACAGTAGAAATCTCATCCAGAAAAAAAAAAAAAAACCAAGAGGTTTCCGCTGGGTTACTGAGTGAAAATAGGCCCACCATATGGTCAGCTGGAGGGTGGGGATGGGATTCCAAGGCCAGGAGCAGTACTGGCCACAGGATGAAAAGAAGAAGGATCAGCAGAAAAACTTATTCTTGTTGTCAGGATAATTTTCTTCACATTTATGTTTCAGCTCAGGCTGAGGCAAATCCCAGAAGTGATGGAGGGCAGGGTACCACATGACTGGTAGGTGGTAGGGAGGGAGAGTAGGGATGTGGCAAATGGTAATCAGTTTGGACTAAGCTGTTTTGGAAATCCAGGTTTAGCTTCTTGGCCCAGAGAGCTCTTCTCACCAGAGAGCACAGTCTCAGGCTGCAGAGGGGACTGGAGAGACAGGTGACAGAATCCAGGTTTCCCTGGCTGCAAAATAAGCAGCAGCAAATATCTGGCATACTGATCAAAAGAGCAGGGATTTGAAAATAATAGTGACGTAATAAAAAGACATCGAATAAATATCCTCAAAGGTTTGTGGTGGATATGGATTTCATATTTCTGTAAAGCATGCAGCATTTCTCTTTCGTTGTGAACTGGCACTTCCCAAACAGGTAAATAGGGCAGTGATGTTGCTAAGCCGTAAGAGGCAAAGACTTTCAAGAGTGGCTGTTTAAAGTTAGGGATCAAAGGCCACACTTAAGTGCCTAAGTGGGTGTGTGGTTTTCAGAAGTGCTCAACATTACCACATCATCAATGGAAGCTGCTCTGAGTCTTGGGCCTCTGAAAATAGGGCATTGAGTAGTAGGACATAGGTCTTAAAATACATTTCTAAGCACTAGGTCTGGATAGTAAGTTAACTATTAGACTGAATGAAAAAGCTCAGAAAGCAGGGATAAATGCCATTAAGCCTGCAGTGAAAGAACGTATATGTTTATTTTATAAATTATTAATCCAAAATATTTAATGGAAATATTTAAGCAATAAGCAGAACCTTCCAGTGTTAACTTCACTACTTCACTGACCTCCTCAAGCATTCAAGACTGAATTACCTTAACAAATGTTGGTGATAGAAGTTTCCTATTAGGTGTTTGGCATTGTAAGAGGAAGCTATGGTTTCCATTCCTTGTGAATAGGATGTCAGCCTGAAATTACTTGTACTGCCTCGGACTAAGAGACATTTCATTTTTCCACCATATAACTCTCTAGAAAACAATATATTCTGAAGACAAATACAGATAAGTGTAACAGTAATGTTTTATATTTGCCATTCCCTGCTTTTCCCAGGGTTCTTCTCAGCTAGCAGGCTTGAGAGGTGGGATGATACTCAAGGCAATCCTCAGCTGGGGAAATCTAGTCTTAAGATAAAACCTCTCCTTCCCCAAAGAGGACCTTAAGTTGGAATAAAAACTGTTAATGCCATTTCTTTCTGAAGGAGTCTCTTCTTACCAGTTGTGTCTCTCTCCCCTTGGAATGTCAGCTTAAGACCTGCTTTGGTAACAGAGTTCTGTCTGACACAATTTCGGTGTCATGTACCTCGTCACGTAAAGAGGCCTTTGTAAATAACACTTCACACAAGGCTGACCCAGCCAAGTTTGCCACATGATTGACTGTAAACAGACATATGGTAGAGATATGTCTTTTTCAAGGAGACAAAAAATGGAGGGGGAAATTGAATCATCTTTGAGGTTACATAGATACATTTTACACATGCAAAGCTTTGGGGATCTGAATTATTCATTATATGCAAAGAATGGAATGGAGCTGTTGGAGCAAGTCCAGAGGAGGCCATGAAGATGATCATAGGGTTGGAGCACCTCTGCTACAAGGACAGGCTGAGCAGTTGGGGTTGTTCAGCCTGAGAAGGCTCCAGGGAGACCTTACAAGCAAACTTCCAGTGCCTAAAGGGAGCCTGCAAGGAGGCTGGGGAGGGACTTCTCACAAGGGCATGTAATGACAGGACAATGGGATAAGGATTTGAACTAAAAGAGAGTAGGTTTTGGTTAGATGCTAGGAAACAATTCTTCACTGTGAGGGTGATGAGACCCTGGAACGGGTTGTCCAGGGAAGCTGTGGATGCTCCATCCTGGGAAGTGCTCAAGGCCAGGCTGGATGCAGCTTTGAGCAACCTGGTATAGTAGAAAGTGTCCCTGTCTGTGGCAGGGGGTCGAACTTAGAATCACAGAACAGTTTGTGTTGGAAGAAACCTTAAGGGCCATCTAAGATTCTATGATTAAGAGGAAGCCAACTGACTGCTGTCTCTGGAGAGAAGCACTGGGGATTGGATGTAGATTGGTAAATCTCAGATGTGGATTTCTCTGTTGGGAGGGTCATTTACTGACTGTTTGTGATATACAAGCTGTAAAAAAATTGCAAAGATATCACATTCCATCACATTCTCTGAAGAGGTGGAAATCAGACAGAGCGTCACAGGCCTGACCATAAAACTTGTGAACTGAGAGCCGGAGATCCTCTCACAGAACCCTGAGAGCTGGAGCCCTGTCAAGGCTTTAGCAGGGCATCCAGAGTTTTCAGCAGAGCAAAGATGTGAACTGGACAGCCTCTCAAACTCTATGGATTTTATTGGCTAGATAACTATCGACTATTCTAGGATCTTGAACACCTAGATTTTCTGCGGATGCTACATATACTTCAGTGACACTTCTGCTTTTCTCAACTATGTTTTACCAGGGGAATTTACTGGGGAAAAAAAAAAACAACCAAAAAACAACCACATAGGAAGGAGCATGTAGGTGATTGTGAGAGTTAAAAATAAGTGCAGGACTTTGAAGGTGGGGACCCAGCATTCTGCTCTGAGGTCTCTGTTCTCACTGAAAGTGGTAGGAGGCAGATAAAACTGTTACCTGCAGAAATTTCCATCTGCCTCTGGAAGGGTCAGAGAAGCCATGGGATTCTTCAGAAGATCTGTCACAGTGCTATCCTTTGGTGTCACGTAAAAGAAAGGAATTCCAGTGCTGTTGTTGATGGGACCATCGCTGAGAAGTAAACAGTTCCCATAGGGCATACCTTGGATCTGCAAAATCCAAATAAGCAACTGGTTACCTCCTTGCACATAGACGGTTTTCAAGGTGGGGGATTCCCTCAAGGGCTCTGGCAGAGAGGACAGCCAGCCCCATTGCTCCCACTTTCTATTATCATCATGAGAGAGCATTTCTTTTAAATTAGATCTATCATGCTTCTATAGAAACAGATCTTTCTTCTATTTCTTCTCTCTAGTCCTGTCCATGACACTATCAGGAACATTTTCTCTTACACTAAGCTTAAAGGAACTACCAAATTAAAAATATTTAAGTGCATGAATATCTTTTTTTGCTGCCATTGATGCCAGGAAATGTTTACTCTAAACCACTGCTGGTACCTTTCCTTAAGCCTAAAAGAATATAGAGCCTAATTTAGCCTTGATTCAGCCTGCTTTTTACTTTAATCGTGCCTCCACTTTTGGTTTTTGCAGTGTGATTGCACCAGTTTGCAAAAACAAGAAAGCATTTGAGTTAGAATTGTGTTTGAAGTCAAACTGGACATCAGCTCAGCTTCCTGGGCAGGAAGATCAGATTCCTGATGGGGGGCGTGTCTCAACTACCAAGCCAGCCAAGTAAAACCTCCTCTCATGGCAGAGAAGGGACACTAAGGAGCCAAGTTTTCAAAAATATTTTCTCTCATACACTGCCCTATGTACACACAGTGGTAATAATGCATGCAAAAATGTCCTTGCCCAGTAGTGTCACTCTTTATTATACTTCAGAATGACATATACTCCTACTATGCTTTTCATCCCATTATAAATAGCAATGACAGATATTCAATTAATTACTCCTTTTTTTCATGTCATCAGATATTTTTTCCTCATGGTTTATTAAATGTTTAACAGTAAAATTATCTTTCAATACATTAAATCTTTTATAACAAAATAAAATTAAATATGAATAGTTAATAAGAAAGCCCTGGATGATGTTGTTACCTGGATAGCACGCTTTCTGATTTTTAATGTTTATATGCCTTTAAAATTTTAATGCTTATAGTGCTTATAAATGGTCTTTGTTGGCTTCCCTTAGAAATAATGCTTTAATGATATTACATAACTTAGAAAACACAAATCCTTGTTTATTATTAAGAGCTACAATTTAAAAAAAAAGCTCTCAGTAATATTGCAGGACATGTTCCCATTGCTTAAAATACTCAGTCTGTCACGCAAGGTTAATGTTACTCTGGATTCTCAAAAATAATTGTGATCACAGGCAGCATAGTTCAGCATTCAAAGCAGCAAACACCACCCTCCAAATTTCAAATTTTATTATGAATCAGATTTTTCTGTATTACTTCTGTGTTCTGTCTGTTCTGGAGGCAGGTAACTGCTGACTATATTATGGCTATAATTCCACGGAGGGTTTCTGGCGAGAGCATAAACCAAGAGTAACGATCATATGGTTTAATAGGATTTCCAAAAGCTGATGGAGAATTACGGGCCTCTTCTGTCTGCGTAAAAATTCATTTAGTGGTATCTTTTTGTCAATCAGTTACTTTGTATTTCACAATAACATTAACTGCCACTAACTCAGCCAAGCTTCCTGAAGACTTATGTGCTTCAAAATTTAATTAAAAGTCACAAGCTAATTAATCTGTGAATACTTTCAACAGAAAGTTAAGAATGTCTTTTAATTGTTTTATTTTTTTTTAAATTTATCTTTTTTTCCCCCTTTGTCTGAGTGGTACTGGATGCTGTGTCTCATCCGAACTTTAAAAAAGGAAATATTTTAAAGCTGGAAAAAAGAATGACCCCAATAGCAGACCAGCTATTTTGTTTACTGTTCCTGACAGAGAAATCCTCCTTTAAGCTGGTATAGCTGGACGGACGGGCAGATTTTGTGGTAGCCCAGCAGGCTCTCCTCCTCCTCCTCCTCACCCTCCTAAAACAACCTCTTTCCAAACCCTGCGATGCAGCTCTGCCTTCTGGCCTTGAGATTTTGCTTTTTTAGGCGTCTCTCCGGTGCGGTTTTTAGCGTGCATCCTCCCTCCCTGAGCTCCGAGCAGGATTTCTCCTCCTGGGCGGGCGCTGGTCGGGCGGGTAACGCCGTGGGCACCGTACCTTTCCTCGGGCGGCCCGCGTCGCCACGAAGCCCCAGGTGTTGTGCTGGGCGAGGTAGCGGGCGGTCCCGGCTCGTCCCGGCGCCGCGCCGCCCTCCCGCCGGTAGGAGAACATCCTGGAGGGCGCGGCCCCCTGCGCCGGCCGCCGCGCCGCCGGCCCCGAGCCCAGCGCCGCATCCTCGCGGTACGCCGAGGCCGGGTAGCTCTGCTTCCAGAGGCCGCCCGCCTCCTCCAGCAGCGCGGGCAGCGCCTCCTCGGTGGAGGAGCTGTGCAGCTCGTCCGCCGCCGCCCCCGCCTCGGGCAGCGGCCACGACACGGAGCTGACCACCACGTACCCCCCGGCGCCGCCGCACAGCAGCGCCGGCAGCAGCCAGCACGGCCACGGCCGCCGCGCCGACATCTTCTGCGGCAGCGCCCTCCGCGCCGCTCCCGCCGCGCCCTCCCGCGGCCGCCGCCGCCGCCCGCCCGCAGCGCCTCCTCCCCGCGCCTCCTCCCCGCGCACGGCGGCCGCCGCGGCCCCATCGCCCCGTCCCGGTCACGCCTCGCTGGCCTGGCCCCGGCTCTGGGGCTCCAGCCCACGCGGAGCTCCCTGCGGGGTAACCCTGCCTTTGCGGGGGACCTGGGACACCGCTGGGACCCCTGGTTCAGGTGCACTGTCCAGCAGGTATCTCACGTATTAAGTTCTCTACACGCATCACAAAACCAAGAAGATGCAGCTGTCCAGAGGCGGTGCGACCTCTCCGTTTATTAAATAAGAGACTGTCCACGAGGGAGAATGTCCGCGTGAACACTCCCGTTGCAGGGAAAGCTTCGTTTGGGCACTGGGGTCAAGTCACAGCAAGACCCAAAGTCCCAGGTGGCAGGCAGCATTAGTTTGGTGCTTGCAAGTATGCGTTTTTGATATGCAAATTCAGGGAGCTGCTATTAAACGATTTCCAGGCGAGGTTTTAATTAGGCAAAGATTTGCATGTATATGAGTGTATATCAATATCTCAATTTAATAAAGGCACATGTGCATACAGATCCTTTCTTGGCAGTGGACCTCTTCAATATGGCAATGCAAAGCTGTAATTCTTTAAAACATATGCTTGTAAACTTCCATTGCATTCATGCAAATTATTTAAGGAGCACAGGTTCAGTAGGACACAGGGAAGAATGAATCTCTCAGAAGCCTTTGCCTCTGCCTCAGGTACATCTAAAAGATGCTCTCAGGTACATCTTACTTTTTCATATCTGTGAAGAACAGATGATCAGTCTACTGATACAACTTCTGCCTAATTGTGCCATGAGAACAGGTATATCTTATCTAGAATCTAAACTCTTATAAATAAAAGTGGACTGGAGAACACTGAGTATTTTTAGCTTATATTTTTTCCTACACTCCCTGTTCCCTTTTTTTCCTCCACTATAAAAACCTAAGGAATAGTGGAAATGGGTATAATGGGCCTTAAAACCTAATATTTTTTTCTGATTGTAAAGATACTTCCCAAGAAAATATAATTTTGGCACCAAACTCTTAATCTTTTCTGCAGAGTTGAATACATGACTACATTTCCTTTAGCACATGGCCCTGTCTACATCTGCTGCAATACCACACTTTTGAAAATTGATTCCAAGTTCAGAGCTTGAGCTGAGACAGAGGAACGGAGATGCAAGCGGAAAATCAATGTAGATTTCCAAACCCAAAATGAGTGAAAGCTTCCCAAGCTCCTGACAAGTGCTTTTCTCTGATTCAGGATACATCCCTTCTTAAAATATTGAAGCAGTTGTCCCTTCTTGAAATAGCAGCCAGGCACAAACAACTCACTGCAGGCATGCTCTTCAAAAATAGCTAAACCCCCATTTCCATGGTGTTTCAGGGAATTTCCTCACACAATCTGATGCATGCAAGATACAAATCTCATCATTTGTATTTACTATTTTCTATGAATTTATGCCAGGGTTTCTCTTTATAAATGTCTTTGCCGGTACTTCACTTACAGAACAAGCCCAAACAATCTAGTTTAGAACATAATAAAATAGTAACATTATATACAGCCTATTTTATTTTGGTTAATAGAATTATATGTGAGATACTGACTCTCGTATCCTGCAGAAATGGTAAACAAAGCAGGAATTTCTAAAGACAGGAATTAGTGCTAGGTTTTATATTCAATAAATATAAATTTTAAATTAAACATGTAGACACAAAGCAGCATTAACACAGAGTCATTCGTTTATGCTGCAGCTTCCAGATAATTTACCATGATTACCTCAGGTAGGTCTTCAGCTTTACTGACAACAGAAATATACAAGAAATACATAAAACCAAACCACGAGTACTCCATCTTTATCTTCTGAAGATTTATTCAAATAATCCAAATCAAATCACATGACAACTTAAAATAATTGCATTGCTAGTCCAGTTTTTCATTTCTTATTAAAAAAAAAAAAAAAGAAAGCTCTTTAGTATAAGAGAATGAAAACAGTATTTCTTAAACTTTTATCAAAAAGTAAGAATGTCATATCATATAGAATGCTACAGCCAGGATGCTTTTCTCTGAAGATTTGCTGTTCATTGGAGGCAAAGAAATATCATTTCATCTTTTTGAGTAAGAAATGTTTCCTTTCCAACTTGAAGATCCAACTTAGTACATGATATAATAATTTTCTCTTCCTAAATTATCTGGATGTGCTGAAAATTAGAAAAAAAACATGGAAATGTTTTGACTGTAGGAATTGTAAATAATTTGTTTCTCCCTTCATTGAACAAAAAAGTCTTCTCTATTCTTTCTTGCTGAACCTGAGGTATTTTATAGATATCCAGCCTTATTTTACATCAAATAAACCCAACAAGAGGAAGCACACATTGAGGTTCATCATAGGATGGCAAAGGTCTGACAGAAGGGCATATCCCCTTTGAATACATCATTCACACTTCTCACACTTTATTTGTTTTGAAAAGGAATAGAAGGGCTTACAGCTGACACACAGTCTCAGCCTCTCTCCTGATGGGCACTGCTTTTTCATGCTGAAATTCTGGCTTTCTTAAAGTCAGCAGAAGTTTTGACACTGAATTCAAGCAGGGTCATGTTTTTGCTCTCATTTTTTGATCATTTTAGTTAATGATTTCACTTGATCTCTGTATCCTGGTTTATACAGACCACTCAGATGAACACTTACCATTCCTACAAGTCAAGTAGTTAACTATGTCCTATTTTTTCTCCCTTTTTAACAAACCAAAGTGTTTGATTTGCTCTCTGCCAACAGAGCTAGGAATAGCATACCCTCAGTATCTTCATGCCCTGATTTGCAGTATATTGTATGTTATGAAGGTGTAGAATTGGATTAAAAGCTACAGCACAGTGCTCTGCAGATGAGCCCACTGCAGGTGTGCTGCTTAATAGGATTTTAATTTGTAGCAAGTGAAAAAAAAGCAGAAACCTAGAATGAGATTTTCTACATAAAAAAAAAAAATGCTATTCATGCTGAGAGAAAGCAACTGCAAGCTCCGTGATAAGGAATAAAGATCTGGCCAATTCTCCCTGAACTGCACTTTTATAGATTATGGCTTGTTCAGAGCATCTCTGTTACTGCTACCAGTTTCATCAATTTTGAGTTCATACTATGTGTGTTTGGCTCTATAGCGTTTCATCTGCCACACTTCCCTGCTAAGCCAGTGTGTACCAATCTTCTACTATCTTGCCCCCTGCCCTCTACATTTTTTTTCATATAAAACCAATGTTTTCTCTGGGAGATCCCACCAACCCAGAATGTATTCTGTTTGCAAGAGTATTAACTCTATTTATTAATTCTATGTATTAATCGTTTAAACTATAGTTAAAGATAAGATTCATAAATGTACTGCGCTGTTCATAATAAATGGGAAAAGATGGTCTCCCTGCTGAGGAGTCTAATTTATATTCAGCATCAACTAGGAATGGAAGACTAGAAACAGATGGAGAAGGAAAAGGAAGAATAAAGGTGACAACTAAAAGATCAGGAAGGGATCTGCTAAGCCACACATATTGGTGCTGCTGCTATCAGGGAGATTCTTTTCTGATTCGTGTTACCAGTCTTCCCTCATAATCTTTGCGGGTTTTGTAGCAAGACCAAGTGGTTAGCACTGATTTCAATGAGCTGAGTGGGGAGGTGTGATGAAGAGATTTTTTTTTTTTCCACAGCATAACAGGCTGTAGAGAAGGCATAGAAATGCCTTGTGGAGCAAGATTAAAAACTACGGAGGTTGGGTGATGCTGGCAATGGATGGAGTGGAGGATGGGAACTGATGAAAAGCTCTGGGTTACACAAAGCTGCCAAGCCTGCCTAAGGTGAAGGAATTAAAAGCAAAAATTATGAAATAAACCTGAGCAATATGTCAGGCAGCAGAAATGTGGTCCAGGAAACAGCAGTGTGGCTGGTGGATGCTGCTATGGCTGCTGAGGGTTTAGATACCCAACAGAATGGGCTGTGGCCAAAGGGGGATTAGTCAAGAGCAGGGACAGATGGTTCCTTGGAAGCATGATGATGATTTTTGGTGGTCAAAAGTCACAGAACAAAAATCCTCATGCAATGGAAATCTTGTCAGAGGATCTACAGAGATGACAATACAAGCAAAGCAGTGGGTGATAGAGATGCTTTTGGCAGCTCTGCTTTTCAGCAACCCGTGGCATCGGTGTGGATATAGAAAAGAAAGAATCTGCAAAGGTCAAGGTGGGAGCACCATCTGTCTGAAGAACAGGAGCAGGCAAAAGTGCTCACTCACTCTTACAGCTCCTGAACCCTTTTGAGCTGCAGGTTCAAGTTTTTTGACTCTATCACAAACTGTGACCACTTGAACCACAACCTAACAAGTGCTTGCTAGAATATCTTTTTCATCCCAGTTATTAGCATCTGGCACATGGACTGGTAGAATCCATCATCTGTTGGGTTATTTGATGTCTAAACTTCTACACTTTCTCATTCACTGTGTCCTTCCCTCATCCTCACCTTCTCCCAAGTCCTCATACTGCTCATTTCACATTTTACACTCTTCCCCTCCTATTCTGAAAGGGATGATTCCTCATTCCTCTCTCTAATCAGCCTTGCTCTGTTCTTGTGATCAGGTACAAAAATTCAAAACTGGTACATATTTATAAGCACATCACTTTCAAAGACCAAACCTGGGTCAAGCCCTTGTCTGATGACCCCTGCAAAAAGCATTGCAATGGGCATGGGACATACAAAAGGCAGCACAGTGAAGAGCACAGGAAATGGGCAGATACTGAATAAAATTTCTGGTGGTTCATTTCCTCATTTCTGACCATCACTGATTTAGAGCTCTCTTGCAAATTGTCAGCACTCAGCACAGTTTACATTTTGACATAAAGGTGGTATGGCAGGATGGTCTTCATTTTACATTTGAAAAATAACAAAAGCTGTCAAATATGCCCATCACATGTATAAATCATTCTTGGTTTGTCCTCTGTGTGACTGCTTTCTCCCCTCCAATTTTCTTTGCTGAGCTAGTCTTAGCATACTTTAAAAAAATTAGGGTCCCTTACAGGGCCTTCTAATTAATAAAGAATTTTAAAAACAGTCAATTTCCACTCCTGTACTAGTGTATGGAAAATGAATACCTCTTGGGAATAAAATAACTATAGTAGTGTCACCCCAAAAACCTAATTTTCTCTGTGAGTCTTGGTGCCATTAACATTTTTCTTTCACAGTTTTCTGGAAAACACAATGTTCTCTGCTCTTACTGCATGGAAGAGAAATATGAAAACAGCTGAATGTCTAATTCATCACTTGCATTAACCACAGAGGCTTGATCCATATTCCCATTTGTTCTTGTATTTTAGCCTTGTATTCTAGAAGACTTAGAGTCTATCTTGTTTTCTACCTGTATGTCACACCTTATGCTAGTAAGTTTGGAGCAGTGGACTGACTGCAAGAAAATCAAGGATTTCATATTTCTGAAGATATTTCATATCTTTTGATAAAAGTAACAGATAATTGGAGGGAAGAGAGCCTCTCAGTGCTTCCAAAAGTGAGGAAAGACCACACTGTGCCCTCTCTTTTTTGATCGCTAAACACATGCAGTCTGTTTGTCAGCTAGCCCATGCCCTGCTCCCAGCCCACCAGAAGAGCACTGCTCTTCCTTAGACAGCATTTGGGGAATCAGAAGGAGCTATTGTGTCTGCTGGAAACCTGAGGAAAGAATCAGGAACCTGTGGTGCTGGGGAGGTGGGTGATGTTGAGACTACAATCCAATGATACCATTGTGGGGTGGGGGCGGGATGTGGAGGATGCTTTGTGAGTTGAGGTTTCAGTGACATTGGACACAGCTCCATGCAAACCTGGATTTCATTAGTTCTACTTTACACGCAGAAAATACCCCAGTCAGCCACACACCTCCCAGTCTGTCCTAATATGCCCAATTTATAACATTTTCCCCATCATTTTCTTTTAAGTTAATGTTAATTTCACCTTGCTGACAGTGGTTGTGTTCACCAAACAACTCAGAACTCTGGAAAGCATTGCTTAATCCGAAGTTATTCTGGTTCTGCATCACAAGAGCTGTCTGTGGAGCATTGGCTTGAGGTTCCTCCTCGGCAAAACAGGCTGAGAGATGGCTGGGCTCATAAACACACAGAACAGGGACCTCATTTTGCTTTGCAACCAAGGCATTTCCTTCTTCCTTCTCCTCTTCCATATAGGACTGGAAAATGTGAGCCGCAAAATCAACGAGGAGCATATTCAACAAAAGCCAGGACCCTAGGTTTAAAAAAAAGCAAAGATAATTATGACAACCTCTTCATTTGCATATCTTTATGATGTGATCTTTTTTGAAGGGCTTCATTACAGTAATAGGCTAGACAAAGTAATGGACTAGAACTCCTCAAACAGTACTTACAAAATTATGTACTTCCACATGTCCCAGAAAAACAGGCATCACTGCTAATTTTAAACATATGCAAAATTTTTTTCCCTTATTTAACTAGAGAGGAAAGTTGTGTTCATTCAGTTTCCTGTTCAAGTTCCTCCTCCCCACTCACTTCTATGACAAGGCTTATCAATAGCCACATCTTATCCCCATTCTCCCCTCAGACAGATAAATCATTCCACCTCTTCCCAAGCCAAACCTCCTACAGACATCTGTGTGTGCTGTATCTATGACATTAAATGGCCCACCTTGCAGCTTGGACCATAAGGGATAAAAGCCAAGAAAGACTCACTGAAGCCATTGACTTTTGAATCATACCTTGGTTGAAAGCCCTTACAGTAAAAAGTAGATCTTCCATGCCATAAATCTGCATAGGAATTCATTAAGCTCTGCATCCCACAAACTAGTTTTTATGGACATCAACAAGGAGATATCACAATTTATGTTAATGATCACAGTTGACAGAGGTTTAAAAATGAAAAATACTCTCTTTTGACGTTATATGTGTCTAAGAAGCTGCTGCTTCTGCTGTTCATCCTTCTGAGGATCTTTAAACTAGGAAAGTAGGAGGAAGTGCTTGTTTACCTATGGAACAAGGAAAGGGATTTTTACAGTTGGAGTTGAAACTATATTGATTTGTTAATAATAGTTCAAGAGTGTTTCTAACAGTCTTACAGGTGTTTCCAATATATTCTGTAAGAGTAAGCATGAAGCCAAAGCTACCACTCCAGTTGTCTTTTGGGATAATCCAGAGGAACACAGTTCTCAAGAGGAACCAGGTTGAAGCAATTTGCAGAAGAGGAATGCACAGCTCACTACCCCATGGCTTGGCAGTGCATCCTTGAATGCCTTGGAAGGCAGCAGAGGTGTGTGTGCTGACATGAAACTCTGTGAGGGAGGTGTGTAGAGGCACATTTTCTGGAAAGGAGATGGAGCTGAAGGAGCTGTAGAGCTCCCATTAGCCCTGAATGCTCTAGCACACCTGCTCCCTGCTGCCTTACAGCAGGGGTAACTGCAGGGCTCCTCTGATCTCACTTGGGCATCACCCAAGTGGGGGCTGGGCTGGAAAAGGGTGAAAGTCAATCCTAAACTGAGAGGTGTGAGTATGCCAGTGTATTATGTCTGCTGGATGTGGCAAGCTAGAAGGCAAGAGGTCAAGTCAGAAGTAAGATTTGTTTTGGTTATGGATTAACATGACACACATTTCCCCAGGTAATTGTGTTTCCTCAGTGTGGATGCTACATAGTTCATATTTTGAAGAAATGCTGAGATTTAAGACATTTCTGGAAAGCAATGTTCCCAAGTACAAAACTTTTACCACCAGATGGCTTGTTAACAGAACTGCTTCAGCCTGTCTGCTATAACTCAGTGTCCTAAAGGAATAGAAACAGGCAAAAAGAAAAAAAAAAGGGACATTGATAGATCAAATACAACATCTTAAGGAGTAAAGAAAGATAACAATGACCACATTATTGAAGTATCATGGAAAAATATTAAAAAATATTTTTAACCCTCTCATATTTGAAATAAATTCAATTTTAGCGTTATTGAAGTATAGTAGGAAAACTGTCATAAAATGGGTGAAAATGTAATTTGTAATTAGTTTAATGAAGTTTCAGCAGACCAAGAGATGTGCTCCATCCATTGTATCCCATCCATCAACACAACTGCAGAACAGGGAGGCAATTCATTAAACTCTTCTTGTGGTGGAAAGAGAGAAGAGGATTTCATTGTCATGGGGGACTTCAATAAACATTATACTTCCAGTGCAGTTCTTGGAATGCATTCTCAATTTATTCATTGCCAAAAGTACTGCATATAACATTGGAGAGTTTTGTGCAGAACTCCTCTGGAGAAAGGACTGATTATTTTACTGTAATGCAGCAGCTGATGGATGAGGGGCCCTACTGTGTTATGTTCCCTGCAGACAGAGAACAAAACTCTGATCCTGCTCCAGACAATTTACAAGTAAACAGAAGGCAAAAGGCAGCAGCTTGATGCAGAAGAGGAGTGTGTTCATACATGCACAAGCACGGGCATTAATGGGGTAAGAACACTGAAGAACACAAAAGGCAACAACCTTGACATAGCCCTTTGTTATGTATTTATAGCAAACACATGAAAGCATGGTTTTGAAGGGGCATTTCAAAGAAAATAATGAGGTTTTCTTTGGCTATTTGTATGAAGTTGCATCCAACAGAAGAGTTAAAAATATGAAGGTGCTCCTTTGAAAATCTATAAGGCAGTTAATACAGTTTGGGATTAGATGCAACTCCCAGGAGACAGTACATTTCTGCAGAAATGGCAGCTTTGCAAGGTGTTACAAGTGAAGAGAAAGGCACTTAGGGTAGAGATTGGACTGATTTAAGATATGTTTGTATCACTTCAAGCCTCTTTGAGTGAACACAACTGCACAGCTCCTTCCCTTCTCCTTGCATTGGTGTATGATGGATTTGATGTTTGACAGCTCAGAGCCCTAAGTGCCTTACAGCCCTAAGATGGAAAGAAAAATAACCCAGCTAATTTCCAGTCAGTTTTTAGGCTATTTTCAGGCTACTTTTCAGTCAGTACAATACCTTCAACAGGTGTGCTGCTGGCTAGGCAAGAACTCAGGTCACTGTAAGACACTAAGTAAGAGGAGCATATATCTGTTGTCAGAGGAACTAGCTGCTTTTTTGGCAACTAGCTATTGCAGTGGCTCTGTTCTGGCTGTATTATACAGAAAGAACCTGGGGGACTCAGAGCTATCACTTGAGTTGTCTGGAATGCTTATGGTTTGGAATATTAGTGGCCCCAGATCTCTAGCAAACCATTTTGCTGTGGTGTGCAGCTCTTGCATGGAGGGAAAGCAGAGGCTCTCACCTCAGCCTGGGGTTCCCTGTTTCCCCACAAAGTACAGCTTCTGCCAAAAGAGGGAGTCCCAGCTTTCCTGCCATCTACAGCTGCGTGCTCCTACTCTCCTCTCCTATGCTCATCCTAGAGTTTTGCCAGAGAACTGATTTGGCCAAAACCTAATAATTTCCTTTCCCTGACTTGTCTAGCCACATCACCAGGAGAATGGTGATAAAAGGAAAGGAGTAGGACAAGAAATGCCTCTGTTAAATGTTGCATACATTTCTGTCAGTTAAAATCATAGAATCACAGAAATGCAGAGCAGTTTGGATTGGCAGGGACCTTAAAGACCATCTAGTGCCAACCCCCTGCCATGCACTTTCCAGAGGCTGCTCAAAGCCCCGTCCAACCTGGCCTTGAACACTTCCAGTGATGAGGCATCCACAGCTTCTCTGTGCAACCTGTTCTGATGCCTCACCACCCTCACAGTAAAGAATTTTTTCCTAATATCCAGTCTATACCTGCTCTCTTTCAGCTCAAAGCCATTCCCCACTGTCCTGTCATTACATCACCAGCCCTCATTGCCTCCTTTAGGTACTTTTGGATCTGTTGCCTCTGCCATCTCAGGTCAGAATGGGGCATATCAAATTGGAGTCACAAAGATCCTATTTACCAAAACTGTCTGTCCTGTTGATGGTCAGAATCTTGCCTACATTGCTCAGTAGGAGGTTCCATTTCAACATGAAATCTGATGCCTGCTCTTTAAATGCCTCTTTACTCTTGCTTGGCTGCAGATAAAGAAAAAAAATGGTTTATGATAAAGTTGGTTAAAATAATTCCTTTCTGTGTGTAAGACCATTTTCCCTGTACAAACTGCATAAAAAGGTGAAGAAAGCAACAAGTATTTTTTTCTATTAGAATCCTAAAATGTCTTAGGTTGAAAGACATCTTTGGACATTACCTATTCTGATGTCCAAAGCTTGGCCATCTTAGTTCAGGCCTTGTCCAGCCAAGTTCTGAACATCTCTTGGATAAAGATTCTACAGACTTTCCAGGTAACCTCTTCCTATGCTTAACTTTCTAATGGTAATTTTTTTTCTTTGTATCTATTGGAAATTTTCTTTGCTGCAACTTGTCTCTCTTGCCTAATGACCTATAACTATGAACCCCCAGGAAAAGTTCCACTCCATCTTCTCTATACCATCCCATCATGTAGTTGAGGTTATGTAAGATGGAGGCGCTACAGAATTGCAAAGTACTATTCTTTATTTGAAAACAAAAAAAATAAGGCCAAGGAAGCACAGTTTACTCTGCTTCTTCAGAAAGGAGAAAAAAACCCCAAACACTTGAGTACCACCCAAACCCAAGTCAATGTTGTGGTAACCAACCAAATGTAGCAGTACCAACACGGTGACACAAATTGTGAGTCAGTGAAGGCAGAGGGGTGGAAGAGCTGGTAATCTATTGAAAGGTGCATGTGTGAGGATGGTCACACTTGAATCTTTCACAAGAGCTAGAGACTTTCTACTAGAAGTTCTTAGTACTTGCTAAAAGTCAACAGCTTGGTGAAACAAGGATGTAAGGAACCATGAAGTGTTCTTCATTTTTACCAACATACTACTTCTGAATTTTGGTTTATTAGGGGCTATGATAATATGTGTATATGAAATCAGAGCAGATACTGAAATTACTAGAGTGGATATGTGCACAGAAATATGCTTGTAGTTGTTTGCACAGATGGAATTTTTGTATGTCAATTAATTCTCCCCTTTTCCACAGCATGCATAAATTGTATTTATGCAAATCTGCAGTCTGGTCAGGTTGCTAGTGTGCAATGTACCTCCTGCAGACTAGTGACAGTCAGTATGGAGCAGGATAAATGATGTGATCACTCCTTCTATTCTGAAATTAATAATTTCATACCTTAATAACAAAAGTCTGGAGATCTGAAGACAAACAGCTCAGGAGATCCCGAATATCTGTGGAAGATGTCAGTGAAGAAATGAAGTTCTTCAAACCTGTGAAATGCAGAAGGGAGATCATTACTTGAAGTGATTGGTCTGCCTTTTGGTTTGTTTCTGCAGTTTTAAGCTTTTCTTTTCTTTTATCTTTACCTTAAAAGAGATTAAGACATCTGTTTCTAGCATTTTGATTAATATACCATTTCTTTAGAGAGGAATAGTACCCTACTTTGAAATCAGTCAGAATTCATGTGTATTTCCATTTCCAGCATAACTGCACTGACCTAGTCATCATGGCAAAGGTGGGAAGAAAAAGCAGTTCTAGTGAGAAAGCTGCAATTTGGTTAGAGGCAATACTAACTTATTTATCTGAGATTTTATGTGATTGAGAAAAAAAATCTTGGTCTCACTGTTGAAGGGGGAAAAAATTTAATACAAAGCAGAAAATGCAGAATATTCTGTAGACCAACAGAAATATGGATAATGCTGCCACATATCAGTGCAATTGCTCCCCCAAAAGTTTGGCACCGACCACCCAATGCCAAGAGGCAAATTGCACCTCCCTGAATTTATACCAGTTTAACTGAGACCTCTTCCTTCCAGAAAGCATATGGATAAGTTCAGTGAAACCTTGCTTGTTATAGATGACAGTGTGGAACAGCAATGAAAACAGAGAATTCAATAAAAACACGTTAGGAAGACTAAGAACATCGATAATATGACAGAAAAATGTAATAAGTGTTCTATGCAGTGGTTTTGGGTTTAGTATGTATATATATGTTATTGAAATGGTTCTCCTGATGGTTCTGTGAAGCAGGCAAGTTATTACTCCTACTGAAAGCAGTCACAGAAAGTCTGTGACAAATCCCTTGTCAGTGCATGAGTCGGTGATGGACCAGGAACAAAGAGCTGAGGTTCCTCTGGTTAGTTCTGTGCACAGCCTAGTCCAACTTGCCTATCTCTTCCTAATATTTTTAATGGCAGACCATAAATCTAAAAATTAGGTTGCTGTTCTATTCCTTTTCATTAATCTGTCAAATCATTATGTCACAGCTGCACACAAACTATGTATTTTATTGTTTACAGCACAACATTGATCCCACAGGCCACAATACAGCAAAAGGACACCAAAACTAAAAGGCCTTGTCCAGTTCAGCATACAGTATTTTAAAATCTGGCCACAAGAAATGATTTTGTGTGCTTCAGGTAACAGAGGAAAATGCAATGATTGAAAACATCTTTCCTGTCAAAAGAAACCATGAAAAAATATCCCTGCTTGTCAATCTTCTTCTAGGAAATACATAATTCAGTAACACAAACACCACTCCTGCTGTCACAAAAAGCTTTAAGAGAGTCAGAAGCAAAAGCCTTTAACTCTTAAACTTTAAAGTTAGGAGGATATTACCTCATGCTGGATTCTCAATTTTATTGGCTCTTTTCTAGCCCTTCAGGTTACAGGAAGAGTGTGATTCCCAGTAAGGCAGATGTCATGAATAAACAAGAGGAAATGCTGGACCTTTAACAATGACAACCTAGTGCTTAAGAGGAAAGACAATAAATAGCAACAATTAATTACATTTTAATTGTATGTTTTTCTGCCGCTTCTTTGGATTCCTAAACTTCTCTTGAAAGAGGTCTTTGGTCACATCCAGAGATTTCTCATTGAAGATGGCATGCAAGCCTGATCGCAGAACAGTGACTGTGCTGTTGTTGTTCAAGAGTGCTCTTACTGTCTGGACAGAATAAAGAAACAGTTAATGCCTTTCATTTTCTCAAGCCCTTAACTCAGCCAAATAAGGGAATTGAAAAAGGAAAGCTTCCCTTATTCAGTACTAGACTTCATATGACCAGTCTCCAAATTGGGGGTGTGGGGGGCTATAGGATCAAAGGAGATAAATCTGAAGTTGTCTTCAAGAGAGTTTTGTTCTGGGGGATGTCCTTTCAATGATGCTCTGTGTTGTCTGTGATGGAGCAGACAAGGCTAACATACTTGAATTATCTGGGCAATTGCCTGGGCAATTGGCTTTGCCTAGAGTTATTATAATTACACTAAATAATGATATTTTGTCTAAAGCATGGAATGGTGTATCAGGGATGACTTTCCTTCAGTGTTATCTGTCCTTAATTTATGTTGCAATTTAATTGTTGCAAGTTTTCTCAAATTGCTTTGAGAGAGTAAAAAAAACATTAGAAATACTGTGTTAGTTAAAACAGTATTAATTGGTATTTTATCCCATTTAGCCTTTGAGAGAGTAAAAATAACATTAGAAATACTGTATTAGTTAAAACAGTATTAATTGGTATTTTATCCCATTTATCCGCTTATGAGTCATTTGTGAATGAATCTGTCTTCATATTTGTCTCCAAAAGTATTACAGAGATATTGCAAACAATTTTCAGACTAACATTTATCATAATCTCTTCACTTTTTTAAAATTAGTTGCTAATATCACACAATATTCCTTAAGATTCTTGATGAAATAATGAAAACAGTTAAGAAACTAAATCTGAATCCATTAAATTTTGTTAACAAATATGTTTAGTCTTTCGTACTGAAATCAGTAAGATCCTAAAGCCTTTTTTGGACTTCAGGCTTTTCTGTGAATAACCCTTGTCCAGTTGGGCTTTTCAGTGGAAAAATATGTTTTGTAAAATTCCAGAAAACTTCGGGATTCATATATGCTTTAACAAATCCCATTCACTAGGTGCTTAACATGACCCCACAAACAACAACGAATGCAGCTGACCATTTCTTTGCAAAAATTATCAATACACCTATTTTTCATCACTTTCCTAACTTTTTTAAAATACCAAACTCAATCTGATTCTCACTTAGCAATCTCATTCATAAAAGTTAAAGACAAAGGCATTCTTCTTATTGGACTTGGAGCTCTCAGGGACAGAAAAAGAGCCTGCAAAAAGAACACATGATGCAAAGGCTGGGAACTACCAGGGCAGCACCTTCAGTAGGCTGCTGATACCTGACTGCACACCCCAACACTTTATTCTGATCCCTTCAGCCATTGGATTTCACTGTACTAAACATGATTCTCCAAAATGACTGAGAGACAGCCCTCTCAACATCCAAACACAACTTACCAGAGCAGGAATCAGCCCCAGAAAATGATAAGCATCACATTCACATTCTTTTCTCACAGGGAATTTGCACCTTTTTATGCTCTAATTATTTCTACATGTCCAGGTAGTAGCAGCTGTCAGCCTGCTTTATCTACACATGGTGGGAAAGCTACCTTTTTTCTTTTGAATGTTCACCCTGCCAAAATTGTTCTTACTTTCTCACCAGATGGCTGAATTATTGTGAAGTGCTCTACAAGGAATCATTTGGTCACAGTGTTCAGAGGTTGCAGCTGCACAGTGCCTCTGTAGTACTTCTCATCAGGAGCACTCTTGCCTGCTCTGACCATCAGTCTTTAGTTGAAATTCCAGATGCATTTTATACAGAAAACTGAGAAGGTTGATTAGAAATATCAGATTACTCCTGTGTGAGAAGATGAGATAACCTTCAGAGAGAAATAACTGAGGCAGGATGTGATGCAGGTTTGTGGGAAGCATTGCTTGAAGAAGGGTAGAAATTTTAAAATGATGAAAGTATTTTTTCATACAACAAATAATTAAACCTTGGAACTCACTGCCCCAAAACATCAAGTACAGTAAAACTCTTTTACTTTTCCCTTGTGTTTTGAAGAGGCTCTAGAGAAGGTACAACAACTTTTACTTGTGAGAGCTAGAAATATAAATTCGATTCTCTGATCTGCTGTGTTAAATTTGTGTGGGTTAAACAGTATGAAAGGGATGAAGAGCACCCAGAGGCTTCCTCTAGAGAATTTCCCCCAACTGCTCAAATTCTCTTGCCCTAAATCTTGAGGGTGTAAATCCAGTTTTGACTCTGCAGCTTTTCCACACATTAGGAATAGGTAAGGAAAACTGAAAGAGCTACAACCAGCTCTTTGACGTCATGGCTTGAAAACAAGAAGGATGATTTGAAGTATGCAAATCAAATGCAAATGTCTGGGAATAGGTGACACTCATGATCTTGCTGGATCATGCTCTTCAATGCATAAGAAGACCTTTTTAGAAGCACATAAAACTGAGATTTTAGGAATTAGTATCTCCAAGGGCTGCTGCAGTTAGTGGAAACTATGAGTGCTCAGTACTTCATGGAAGTCAACTCTTTGTGTGGGCAGGTGCCCTTATGCATGTCTGTGCTTCTTATTTTTTACCTTTTTTTTTTTTTTTTTTTTTTTTTTTTTTTTTTTAATGTAAGAGGAGGGACTGTTTTGTATGCTGCTGGTGATGAGGTTTTCCCATAAAGAAAAGCTACATTTAATGGTCCAAGAAGCTGCAGTTCCTCCCGTTCCTCCCTTCCTCCCTGACATATTTTCTCCTTGCTTCCCTTCTTCCATCTGAGTAACCATTCAAATCAGAGGGTGTGCTGGGAAAATCTTGTGCATGTTTGAAGGAGAGAATATATCCCCTGTTCTCTTTTGCTTTCTTCCCTATTTGTGACCTTCCTTTTTCTGCTCTAGCCCAGACCACCTCAAAACCCAAGGATCTGGGAGGATCCAAGGGCACCAATGGAAAGCATGCTCCAGCATGTGCTCTTGACTGACTTTGGCATGGATGGGCAAAGATACTGGAAACTGTCATCTGACCCTTCCAACTACTGTGTTCTCCTCTCCATGGGCTACTATCAACTTCATCTCAGAGGCTTTCAGAAGAATCCAGAGTGAGGAAAATGTCCCCTCAGCATGCTTAACAGTGAGGGAAGAGATGGGTAGGAGCATGAGCATGACGTGGTTGGTGTACAGTTAAGAACATCCATCATGCTGCACTTGTTCTCCAATGGAGCATGTCAAAAATAGTGCAAACAGCTCACAGGAATGAGATTCCTGGCTCTTTTTTTTCATCAATTCTGGAACATACCTTGACCATGTTGCAAAGGTCTGTCTGTCTCCTGAGCCTTTTTACAAACTCTTTAGCTTCTGTTAAAGAAGAAAAGGCAGATGTTTCACATCATTAATATTTTACAGTCTAAAATACATTAATGAAGACATATTTTAAGTTAGAAAGTAGTTCCCTAGGGGAGATTTGGAGGGTGATGGAGGGCACAGCAGGAGCACTGAGCCAGCATTATGGGATGGGCTGGGGACCCTTGCAGTCAAAACTTGCAAGGAGAAGCTGCCCAGCTCACCTCACTTCCTTCACTGCCAATCTATTAATCCATGATGTGCAGGAGAAAGTCTTTCAATATTTTCTTATTTTCATTTAATACTTCCTAATTAATGCCCTGTCAAGCATTCAAATGTAAGAAATGCCAAAATTAAGTCTGTCTGCAACACTGAGCACATGAATCCTAACACAAACTTTTGCCTACACAGCAGCCCTGCTTTACCTCTGTGGAGTTGGTCTTCACTCAATGATCACCTGAGCAGCACAATGTTTTAGGTATAAATATGTGTATGTGTGTAGATATTTACGAACACACACACATACCACAGCTTTGTAGAGAACAGATTTATTACAATTGTCTTCTAATATCAGTCATATTTTCCCCATGGGACTATGGCTTTTTTCCTTTTATATTGGACTGCTACAGCCATTAATTAATTTATCAGCATAGGAAGAGACACAATAATATCAGAGTTTCAGAGGGCATGCTGCGTGTTATTGGTCATCTACACGGCCAAGGCAATCATGGCAAGAGACAGATCTGTAAAAAGATTTAAGTACATTGCAATTTAAGTACATTGCAATTTACCATGAACTGGGAATACTTTTGGCTTAAGTTTGTTCTCACACATTATCAAGACCATTTATTTTTAACTGTATCCCAACTAACTCTAATTGTTGCTACTATCACTGTTACATCAGCTAAATTCTTTTAAAATAATTTAAGAGTTTTGTAATAAAATCTTCTCTCCAGTTTAATCAAAGATTATTTTTGAAAATATCTCTCCTACTCAAACCTACCATTAGACTTGGATGTTTGGAGCAGTAATGGAAAACCTCCCAAAGGATTAAGCATCCAACATTTAACATTTTCACTGAATGATCTGATTGAGTCTATGTGTTGTGCAGGCACCTCCTCCAGGAAATCAGGAAGTAGGATGTTCTCCAATTCCTAGAATACAAATTCATGCTGCTGCACTTGACTGGTGTACCACAGATATTTACAGCAGCATGAAATAAAATTATATTGATAATTTAAATGTAAGTGTAAAGAAACACATTTTTTTCTTCCAATTAAGCAAGAGCTAAGCATATTTTCTAGTGAAGGATAAAGATCCTAAGAGTAAATGTTGCTACCTGAATTAATTTCTAGACAATACTTAATGACCTGCTGGAAATAAGAAGCAAATTATTTTTACCAGAAAACTGCATATCTCTATGTGGAAGCTCACTGAGAAATGCAGTAGTGTTCTCAAAGGAAAAGTAACTCTCATAATCTGGAAAATCATCATCAGTTGAAATTTCAGTCACATAACCTCATGCCAGAACCACAGACCACATTTATAACAGCACACTCCACTGATATTAGGAACTTACAAATTAATATATAGGAAAAAAATGAAAGCCATCCCAAATTCCACTGTCTCCTTTCAAAACCAAAACCCATACCGGGCTGTCTCGGAAGAAGCAGAAAGATAAGAGTTGAGGAATAAACAAAAATCCCATTGTACAGCACAAAAGAAAGAGAGGGCCCTTCTCCTTAGAGCTACCAAAAAGACACAAACACATAATAGCATAATTGCAACAAGGAAATGTGTGTGCAGTACCTTGAACAGATACCTATCATAGCTTTTTAACAGCTGGCATACATCTGGCAGGCACATCAGTTCTATTCTTTCAGGCTGCAGAGATGTCCAGAATGACATGATACAATCTTCCACCTGTCACACAAAGCCCTTTATGAATTTTCACTGGTTTTACACTTGTGGAATGTAAAGTATGATTCAGCAAGACAACACACAGACACAGAAGCAAAGGAATGACCATGGAGATGGGCTCTTTGCCTGGACCTATCCTAGCTGGGCTCCAGTGTAAGTGGAAGCGTGCTGGGGAAGCAGCAACAAGCTGAACCTCACCAGGCAGTGTACAGAAGAGGAAAGAAACCAAGAATTGTGCCATGGATATGAGGATGCAGTTAAAGATATGTATCCATGGCTATTGTTATGTGCTCAGCTCACTCGGACTTTTTGGTGCACCAGGAGAGATCAGGATATGTGTACAAACTCAGATTCTTGGTGCACGTTGTGTTAACTCAGAATTTTAAAGTAACTTGACTGAATCCTTTTGTCTGAAAATCATCATCTTCCTTGGCTGAAACCATCAAGTAAATAAGATACACAGACACAATTTTGCCCTTACAGTTGTTTGCTGTTGTCAGAGTAAATGTTATTAAAGAAAAAGCATACCTTGTCAAGCTTGGTCTCTCTCACCATTTGTAAAATAACTTGACAATAGTTGTAGTAGTCATTGGCAAGCAGTGCAATCTGTTACCAAAAAGAGGGTACAAAATGATCTCACAGGAAAAGAGCTAACTTCTTTTATGGCCATGTACTTTGAACGTACCAGTTCATAGGGGTATGTCTCACTTTGTGCTTGTTCTCCAAAGAAGAACTGGTTGAAATCAGGAGAAAGGTAATGAAATGTCTCTTGTTCAGTCTTCAGATAAATGACAGATGGATAATACTGCAAATTCTTACTCTTGATGCATCAGAATTTATTTTGGACAATTAAAAAAAAAAAGATTGCAATTACTTTGTCAGTTTGGTTAAAGGTGTTAAGTATTTTCTTGAAGTTGTAGGACATGATTTTATAATAAGATGTATTTCTTTAGAGAAATGCTTGTCTTTTTTTAGAAAATAGGGGTGGGTGAAAAAAACAAGAAGGGCTGCCTAAATGTTTAAATCCTAAACTGTACATGAATTTCTTCTCAAAACCAGTAAATATTTAATGCTACACATCTCTTCCATATATATTTTCTATAGCACTCGTGTCACACTTGTAACCCTCTGCATGAGGCTGCAGATAGCTGGCTGTGCTGTGGGGATGACAGGACATTTCCCATCGGCTGTCATTGTCACAGCACTCATTACTGCACCCGAGCACTCGGTGGAAGCGAGTCACACATCCAACCTCTCATTCTTTCCTCACTTTGGTCCACATAAGTTTGTTGCTCATGCTCTGCTGGCTGATATCCAACAAGCCTGGTGTCAGGTCATCCCATGACAGCTTGCTGAGGGGAGAACTGCCACAGGTTAGTTTTGCATCTGCCCTTTTCTGTGGGCAGGGATTCTGCTCTTTTTTCTTAATCATTTCCTAGTATTTAAATACTTCTGGTGACAATAAACTCCGAGCATGCTGATGTCGTCGTTGAGTAAGGAGGACATGTTGGAAAGACACTGTCTCACCAGCATGGGGGTCTGTCACTGTGGGCCTCAGGCAAGGAAGGCTGTGCCCCACTACCTCCCCTAATATCCAAAACCTCATCTGTCAGCCACAATTTCTGCTCTCAGTGCAGAAAAAATTATTGGAGCTGACGTTAAGACAACAAAAATATTTAGCTAATGAATGAAACAGGAGTAAGGGAACTAAGCATGAAGTGAGATTACACAGACCAAGAGTATTTTGAGGAAGATGGGCTAGCTGTATTTCATCAGAACATCTTAGAAGTAGTAATTAAACAAACAGATAGACATGTTGTTATGTCTAATGTATCTGAAACTCACTGTTCCTTTTTTTTGTCTATTCTTCTTGTAATCAGCTGCATTTTCAGAACTCCAGGAACTTCTACTGGGATAAAATAAACAACAGAAAAAACCAAACATTCAAAAGCTCACTGATTCGTTCTGTATTTAGTAAGAAAACAAGCTCAAACTGGATAGACTACACTAGGTTGGAGAATTGTATTTGGGAAACAAACCCCACTCCCTTTTCTGTCATTTGGTAATCCCATGATTTTCTAACAAAATCTGGGACCAACTTCTGAATTTTAAGATTAAACTGAAACATTCACTTTAATGACAATTGACCATACAACAGTGCAATGTCTTTGAACTTCTTGCACCAGAACCGTGGGTTTGTATTTCTAGTTGCAGTTTGTTTGGAATGGTAATAACTATTACAAATATGAAAATAACAAAAACATTATAATCCTTCTGCTTAAGTTTCACAGCTATTACATCTTCTGCATCATCACATCTGAGTTTAGATGGCATTTTGTTTCTGACTGCTTCCCATTTACTTTTCAAGTTGGCCATGGTGTTCCACACAGTCAGAATTTACCTAGACCTGTGAAGGCTTGACCACTGGCTTGTTGCTGAAAGCAGGCACAACAGGCTGCTTTCTTGCTGTACTTTCTCCTAGCTCCCTCCCTGCCTGTTTTGTTGAGGCTGATGGTAGCAGAGGGAGAGGCAATGTTGCTAGTAAAAGGGATCTGCTGCAAAAAATTGATGTCTCCAGTCAAGCCTCCATCTGCTGCTGACACCTGTTCACTGTCTATGAAAGCATTTCAAACTCAAGGGTCCTGCTGGACTTGGCTGGCTGGAAGGGTGGCAGGCTGTCTAATCAGAACCTGGCTACTGGGTTTCACTGCTGTGATGCGCTACAAACCAGGGTACCACCGTGCACCCTGAAGGGACAGAGGACAAAATGTAACAACTTCTCCTCCTGTAAACTCCAGCCACTGAAAACGCTTCCTCTCCACTCTCTGCCATCCACAGGACTGGCCCTTGCCACCTTTCCCTCTGCCCTACTCTGTGCCATGAAGGCTGTGCTCCAGCAAAACAACCAATCTGGCTGCCCAACAGGGCACAGCATTCATGCTGAGCATGTTTGGTAGAGCTAGTGACTCTTTTGCTCAAACATTTTAGAAGTGGTGACTGGACAAAGCAAACACTTGTAAATAGAGATGTTTCATAACACTTCTTTCACATAGGTCCTTCCTGAAGATTTCTAAAGCCTGTGAAATAAAATTAATGAGTATTTTCCAGCTCCTGCTCTCCCTGAGAAGGCGGCCAGCTGTATCTTCTGCTGCTGCTACTATGGCAACATGAATGGGCATGGCTCGCCCCCAGTGCCTTGGCTCCCTTGGCAGCCTGGCTCCCCACTCCCCTGACACAGGGACATCCAGGACAGACAAGGAGTCCTCTGTGCCCCAGCAGCCAGCCAGGAGCTCGGTGCTGGCTAAGTGCAAATGCCTGTGGAACACTAACAAACAGTTCTGTGCCCTCCCACTGTTACCACAGGGGGCTGGGACTCACCTGGTGCTTGGCTGCACATCAGAGATGCTCACTTCCCCCGGAGAGCAGTGCCTGGGTAAAGACAGAACACACAAAAGAGGAGGTGGGTGGGAGAAGAGGAAAATGGGAGACAAAAAAAAATCATAAGGAGAGTTTGGGCGATGCTATGGTGTGGGAACGAAAGCTAAAATGGGAAATACAACAATGGGGATGAAATAAAGAATAACAGAGATGCAAATGGGAAGAAGAAAAAAATGAAAGAAGGGAAGGTGATGAATGTGCATGCTGTTGACTGTCAGATTACACAGAGATTAGAAAAGTTAATTTGCTAGAAGCAAAATAATCTTTTTTAATGAAAAAATAGTATGTTTGCTTCACTAGCCAGTCAGGAGCCTAAACCATTATTACTAGAATCAAAAAAACAGCTCTTACAGAACCAGAATTCAATGACATTTTTTAAACACTGCTGTACTCTGAGCCAGACCAGGTACCATTTTAGGGGGAGCTTGTCCTCAAAGCTCCCATTCCAAGAGGGAACACATTCTGTTGCAATACAAATCAGTAAATACCATATTCCCTCAGGTCTGTAATACATTTGCAGACCTCATTGACTGCAGCTGCATATATTTACACTATTTTCATAGCACCATCATCAGAGCAGTGGTACATATATCTTCAAAGCCCTGAAGATTTCTAAATGAATCACAGGTGCTGTGTAAGACCATCCTCATCACCCCTTCTGTGGATATGTTCCAACCCTGACACATCCAAGGTCTCACCCACCATCAAAATGCAAACACCTTCTTTGTATTTAAAGGCAAACCATCATAATCTTATTGCCATTTCTGTGACCCCCACAAGCACAGCTCCCAGGCTGCCAGATCCTTCAGAAGCCAGTTCCTCAGTACCAGCACCATGTCACTTGCTGGCTATCATGGTCAAGAAATATCCTTTGCAGTAATTACAAAGAGTCCACAATTCTGGAGCCATTCTTTTCCTTGCCAACCCACAGGCTGATGGATGATGTGGTCTCTCAGCTGGGCTCAGGGATGCACTTTCCTCTCTGGTAGTGTGACAGAAAAAGCATCTGCATGTTGGATTTTATTCAGGCATGGGAGGGCGCAGTAGCTATTTAGGACACCTTCACCACTGAAACAGATATGCCCAGCCTCTGCCTGAGGGAAGTGGCAACAAGCCAGAGAAGTTATCCCATTAGAGGGGTCTGGACAACAGACTGGCACTGGACTGCACTGGACTGCTACATTAAAAATCCTCTTTACTCTGATTTGGAAATTTCCACACAAATACACTCTCAAAAATTGACATCGTAAGTTCAATACCCTGCTGTGTTTACACATATGATTACTTATATGACAACACAATTTCTTCTTGCAGGTAAAAGACTCATCAAGTTTTAAGTATTTTCTCAAAATTTCAATTTTTTAAGTAAAAAACAATCTAGACTTTTCCACTGCTGGTTTCATCAGTTTTACTGGATCAGTTTTAATGGTGATTTCAAAAAGTACTGAACCCTACTGATAGGACAGTAAAGATGAGTTATTTCCTTCATTACTTAATTGCAAAAAATTTACAAAACTCCACACAAATGGAAACTAACTCACTTATTTGGTTGAAGCAGATGCTTTTTTAGTATGTGACCTAATTATTTCTTTCAGAGTCGTGCTACTCATCCTTCTCTGGCTGCATTTTGTGCTTTTCTATTGCTTTCTCTCTGTTTTCTCCCGCTGTGCTATATGAGATACTAAGAAGTAATTGTGACACCCATCTGCCCAGGTGTTGTGGGCCTGCATGTTGGCTTGGGACAGGGACATGTAGCTAAATTTAGAGTGGAAGCTGTTCTAATTTCAGCTGTCTGGCTTGCCTCAACATTTTAGTGTCTTCTTATAATTGTCTTTAATGAAGGAAGCATCAGACAAGATAATTTTGTAGTTAAGAGATTTTTCTGCTGCAGCTAGAAATATGATCTTTGTCTGAATATGATCTTTATATTTTGTTGTTTGTTTTTTTTTTTTTTTTTAATCTGAATAGTTACAGAATCATAGAATAGTTTGGTTTGTAAGGGACTGTCAAGGATTATCCAGTCCAACTGCCAAGGGCAGGGACTCCTTTCACTAGAGCAGGTTTCTCAGAGCCTGATCCAGCCTGGCCTTGAACAATTCCAAGGATGGGGATCTACAGCTTCTCTGGGCAACCTGTCCCAGTGCCACACCACCCTCACAGTAAGGAATTTCTTCCTAATATCCAATCAAAGCCACCCTTTTTCAGTACAAAGTCTTTGCCCAGCTCTCCTGTTGGCTCTCTTTAGGTACTGGAAGGTGCTTTAAGGTCTCCCTGGAGCCTTCTCTTCTCCAGGCTGAGGAACACCAACTCTCATCCTTTTCTCAATAGGACAGGGGTTTATTGTAAGAACCAAGATCAAGATCAGTAGGTGGCTGGTTGATGTCAGTCCTTTCCCTGGAATGCACATCCTATTCCTTGCCTTGGCCAAATTAAACAGAGTTTTTAGGAGTAGTGTCTGTGCAGGCAGCTCTGCAGCTGTTGGAGGAGGAGGAGGGCTGGAGCAGCCAGGGCAGCAGCTCCCCTGTGGTTAACATGACCTACAGGGTGCTCCCCAGCCCATAGAGGAGATGGCTCATTTCCATGAGGAGGGACAAATACAGAAGCTATGCTGGCAGATGTAGGGTGTCTGTCTCCCAGCAGTGGCTAAAGTCCTTCTTTCTGCACCTGCCCCAAACTCAGCTAACATTGCTTCTTGGGTTCCTCCTACTTTATCATTTTTTTCCTCATGTTTCTACACTGGGAGGAAAAAAAGAGCAACAATTCAAATCATTCTGTTCTCTCTCAGCTCTCATATGATCAGATCCTTTTATGCCCATCAAAATTGCCATTTTTAAGTCATGCTGCAGGGAAACACCTTTCTTTCCCTGAAAAGGAAAGACCAGCAGAAACTTAGCCAGAAACCTGCAATATCCCTTAAACAGTGGACAAGACCTTTCCTCATTGTGGATGTGAAACCTTAGGCCTGTTCTGGGTATTCTGGGTATAGAGGAAGTGAAGGATATCCCTCCAGTAAGAGTGACATGGGAAACCAGCCTCAAATTTCCTATGAATAATTTGTTTAGTCTCACAACAACGGACTGCCAGTCGATCATCTACAGAACCTGATCCTCTGTCCTGTCTCAACATTTATCCTTGTCCCTCTATAGACTTCTGCAACATTACTGCCATAAAACCAGTGAAGAAAGGCAACAGACCTATGGGTATAATTTTTCCATGTTCTTCCAATGCATGCACTCTTTTAAGTAAATATTATACAAAACATCACTGAAACACTTTCAGCATCACCAGATATCTGGATCCTTACAGACTGACTTGTATGCCCCTAGCATTCATGCCACAGAATAATGATGTATCTCCATATTAAAGGATGAAAACCTAATTACAGAATTTACCCATATACACACCAAACTCATGTACAAGACTGTAAAAGAATGAGGATACAAGCCTGGTCTTCAAAGTCCAAGGCATAGACTGCATCAAATTTTTTTCTTCATTATAAAGGAGAGTAAAACTGCTGCAGAATGGCAGCATTTTTCTTCTTCTTTTTTTTTCCTTTTCTTTTCATTTTTGGGGGGAAGAAATTCAAGCCTGTAGTTTGTTTATCTGAACCATGAGCTCAACCACGAGAATTCTTCCTCTCCTGTCCACAACATGCTCCTGTCTACCCTTTAACCTATCACAGTATGTTACATTCATTTTAGGATTTTAGGCTTTTAAGTTTTGCAATCCATTTTTATTTGTCTTACACATTTTCCTATTGATGTTCTCTCACAAGAGGTGATTTTAAAATCTGATATTTTAAAACCAAGTGAATGAAGTATTTTTGAAGTACTGTTTCAAGCATTAAAAACCCAGATAAAAGATTGTGTGTAGGACTCTTCAAAACAGCACAGTCATTTATACTGCAATATATTTCTCCAGCCTACTGTTTAATGAGGAAGGTGATAGAATGTCAAGAAGCCATTTCAATATGCTTTTTTTTTGAGCTCCCATTTAGAGTCTTAACATAATAAGCTCTTCTTTTAGGTTCAGCATGAGTTCCTGCTCTTAAGATCCACATGGTTAAAACATCCAGTTTTTGGAAGTCTAATTAGGCAGTGTCTGTTTCCAAAATGCAGCTTGCCTATTAGGGCACAGCACTTAATGGCACAGCACTTTCATAGTGCTTATAATGAGAAGAAAAATATAATGCTACTGTCAGTGCTCAACAGAAGATTTACAGATTTTCATGGACAGAAAACATATAGACAGTCATGAGATATTTTTTGATTAAAACATTTTTAAAAACAAACCTGAGATAATTTTGTTCATACAGAAGACAGCAAAAACGTGCATAAAAGGAAGACTCCTTCTTGATAGCTATTCCATCATAATGATATCTAGAAAATTAAAAAAATATTAACTGTATGATTTTCAACAAGTCAGCAAATTCATAATCCTCTTTTGAAAGCAGATGATCATACTGTTTAATCAAGAAAAGATCAAGTAGAAAAAGTAATATTTGTTTTTTAAATTCTGTTGAATGTTTATTTTCCCAAACAGAAAATAATTACACAAACTTTTTCCAAACTCCCTTTAACAGTTTTTGTCCTGCAATGATACCCTCTTCTAAATGAAATAAAACTTAAGCCAGTGAATGGAGTTCCTCAGATTTGTCCAGGCCAGTTAGTGAAGTCAGGAAACAGCCTCTTAGCAGGCAGAGGTCCCCATATCCCCACGGAATTTGCAGGACTTAGTGCAGCTGTTTACATCAGTGACTGGATGGTCCATCAGTGTCATGGCAAGCTAAAACTCAAGGAAACTGCCAGACCTTATGTGAGATTTATCTGAGCTCAGTGAGAACCAGGGTGCTGCCAGCTGGCTCCTCCCAGGCTGGGCCACCAGGAGCCAGGGGAGCAGTGCCTGCTTTGGGGCACCTGCAGCCAGGAGCTGGTGACCTTCTGCTGATGGGAAGAGAGAGCACAGAGGCCACCAACACCATCCCAAATCCTGTCTGCTGGGAGCAGGAGCCAAGGAGGGTCTGAGGTGAGGCACTCCCAAAAAAAAGGATCTCCTGGCTCAAGCTGATAGCAAGTCCAGACTTGTGGAGACAAGTCAGGGCATGTTGTCCTCAAAGCCCATACTTGACAGCTGCACAAAATGCTTGTAAAATTATTCAGCCTCAATGAGCTTAAAACATCCTTTTTCCTACTCTGGATATTCAGTGTGCAAGTATAACTTTGGGTATGAAAAAGCACCAAACTCTCTATGCTCTAGAAGAGAGGGAAGGGAAAAGAAAGGACGTTTAGAAGGAGGACCTGAAGTTGTCTGATTTAAATGGTTTGAAACTGTACAGTATTTCCATTGTCCATCACTATGTGCTGGGTCACTCCATGGATGTGTGCAAGGACAAAAAGCACAATACAGACATTAATCATTAATTATTAATCATTAATCACCACCCCTGTGCATCCCAGAGCCAGTGTTTCCTGGCCTAGAGAGGCAGTGTCTGAAGAGCTCTCAGTAAGGCTGTGATGTCTGGCAGATGCTTCATGCAAACCATGCTGTTAATAGCCAGCACAAATTGGAGCACTAAGGTCTTTTAAAAAGCAGGGCAATCTAGAATTCATGCCATACCAAAACAGATCTGATGTGGTGGTTTTCATGGAATTAACTCTATTTTAATGTCCTTGGTTACACCATGAATTACTCTGGATCTTGAGTTGTGTTACAGACTTGCAGCCAACAATTCAGCTGCCATATTACAGTGCTAGGGCTGAAAAGTCAGCCACTTTAAAATTTTATTAGAATAGTTATGAATAACATTTTCAAAGAAAGGACAAAAACTCAATACCTGATACTCCCAGCTGTGGTTCGCTTTCTTGTCACCAGGCCTGGGAAGACTAACTGAATAAGCTGTAAAAACAAACAGAAAATTAGAGATACTTGGCAAATTCATCCAAAGATGCAAAAATGTATCTGGCACACTTTTTTGCCTTTAATCACTTTGTTTGCTTTTCATAATTTCCAGGCTAATACCTGTTCTTACATACCTCTCAAATGGTAACTGTTGAACTAAAATCAATCAGGCATTTGTGGATCCAAGGCTAAACAATTTAAAGGATTACCTCTCTCAGGTAGGAATTTTTTTAATAGTTTGCACTAGAAAATAGTGCTCACACCAAGAGACCCCCTGCAGCCAGGGCAGGATCAGTCAGCTGGGGGAACCTGAAGGTGCCCTGATGGTCCCATACTCTGCCAGACATTCAAGCCTTACTCATTTAAGTAAGGCTTAATGTGCAAGGCTGCACCTACCCACTTACTCTTGGAAGGTGTACTGACAGGATAGGGCCAGACTTATCTCTCTGAAAAGGACCTGAATCATCAAGCTGCAAAGCAACCTTTTGACCACTGTGGTGGTGTGAACCGAGGTCATGCAGCATCTGTCAAGGCTGGGCTCTACAGAGTAATTAGACACTGTCAGGGTTATAATCCACTTCACTACGATTACTCTGCATGAGCTGTCCTGAGACTAACAGAGACTAACTCAGGACACCTGGCTCCAGGACTAACCCAGGACACTCTAATATTCCCAATATAGCAGGAACAGAGGATTTACTCCGTGTTAGCGAGGAGTGAGGAGAGTCTCCACCCAGCAACACAAAGCTTGGACTCTGCACAAAGCCCTGATAAAGCACTCATCAACACACACTTCTAGTTTTTATGGTGGATCTGTTCATTGCATGTTTCTGCATGCACCCACCCCAGCTGCTCCCTTTCTCAAATTGATAGTTTAGCATAATCCCATTTTTCTAAAAGGACAGCCTATGAAACTGGGGCTTTTGTGGCACAAGACATATCCTTCCTCCCGCTGCCATTCCTTACAGAGACAGTGATGTATCTGGGCAGAGGGATAGGGCAGATGAGATTAGTAGTGTCTTCAACCACCATAGTTTTATCCACATGGGGCTGGACTGCAAAAGCCCTTGTAGTCCACACACATGGAGCACAGTCAGGTTACTACAGCTTGGTAAATTATTAATAGCTCAGCCCATTATAGGCTGTGGTAAGTGATTACACATGCACTCAGGTTAAACCAGGATTGCTGCAGCTCCTGCTCTCCTCAGCTTCTTGCTACAAGGTCCATTCTCTTGCTGCAGAAGGCCAGACCATTTCAAGGCACTGGGGAGCTGCACCCCAGCTTGCTGCTTTGGGATGTATCAACTTGCACTGCAATGCACTGGGCTGGTTGAGGCTGTGAGCAAATAGTTGCAAGCATCAGCCCGCAGCAGCAGCTCTGGCTTGTCAGCTCTTCCATGTGACCAGACTCGCCTCATCTGCGCCTGTCCCAGCTTAAAAGTCAAACACATTAAGGTAAACCACACCAAGGCTTGGTAACTTTCACGTGGTAACTCAGCCCTGCTGGAGCACTGGAAGGGTACAGGCAGGATAGGAATAATCTCATCTACATGGCTACAAGGCAGAGACGTCCAAGATAGTTGCTGCACACTACACAGTCAATGAGAAAAACAAATGGCAGGTTTGAGGCCCCTTTCATCTGAGCTGTCTGAGGTGGCTCATTTAGTGTGAGGAAATGTGTAGCTACTTATTTCTCTCCAGTGGATATCTAGAGATTTTTAAGGTGACAAGCTTCATGGCCAATGTCTACGCTGAGCCAGGCAAATTCTACCCATGGTCTTAGCTGGTGGGTGATGATCCATTAAGCTGTGGTAATAAATTACACTGGATCATTCACTCAAATATTAATTTTCAGCAAAAGTGATTTAACTTCTCCAGTAAAACAATTAGATTCAACTGAATTAAGATAAATGATTCATAGAATGGGGTTAGCCATACAAATGAAACTGACTTCAGGTACAACTTGTACTTAAATTATTTTGGGCTTGTGTTAAAACAATGCTTAGTAGCTCTTACTATGGGAATTAACAGAAAGTTAGCATATAAAATAGGAAGTTCTGAAGTCTGAATAAGAAGTCTTAAACAATAAATAATCACAACATCTTCCTTAATTTGTTAAAAAAAAGGTGTTGCTATGGGTGTTGATTGCAATTTGTATTCCTAAGTGTCAATTGTTCCATGGTTGTATCGACATCTCTGTAATAGAAAAGTGGAACTCTTAGAAGGAGATTCAGTTCCACATCTGCATTTGTTTTCCTTGGATGATTCTGTAGGAACTTTTTAGGGTATGTTTGGAGCAAAATCTCCTCAAGTATACTGAAAAGGGAAAGTATAAAATTATGTAACAACCAAAGGTATCTTTTAAACACAGAAGAATCATCTCCTTGGAATGAGTTGCATAACTTTCTGCTGTTAAAAAAAGAAAACTGTAAAACTTTCTAAAATATATTGGCAAAAGAAATCTTTGCTAGTGTATCGTGCACCAGTTCCCTGAAAAAATAAACTCCATCCCAAACAACACTCTTTCCTCTGGTACAAATGCATCTACATGAATGCTAAGCAGAAATACATTAGAAAATGCATAAGCATAATTCATTACATATTCATTCTTCTCTGTTATTTAATGTCTTTTGATATGCAGTGTGTAAAGTTGAAGATCAGGCTTCCTCTTTAGGCATCCCTACTTCTTATCTTGTATATCCTATCTACTCTGTACCTTTCCAAAGGTGGATGGATGTACTTGAATCTTGAAATCTGGATTGCAGGTTTCAATGTACAGCTCATATAGTAGCCGACAGGGTACAGTGCATCCTCCACACAAATAGAAATTATCAGCTAGCCTTTAAAACAAAAATCATCCATTGGTTTATGTCAGAGTTAGAAGAAGGAATTGTTAGATTTTTATAGTTCATCAGATTTACAGTGAGCTCTGTAAGAGTCATGCTGATTTTATAGAAGGATAGAATCAAAAAGAGCTACTTCCTTTGTGTTAATTCTGTATCCTGGGAAACAATATACTTTTTCACACACACACACATACATATAAACATACATATATATACACTCTCTGTTTATTTTTAACTTTTAAAGCCCTATTTTCCTTGTTTTCAACATGTAAGACAGGTCATGTGAGATTCTGCTAAGAAATTAACTAATTTTCTAATAACTCTCATAATTTTTAAATTAAAACAATATAACTTAGTGATACCGTTACGACATTAACACTAATACAGACAGTATGAGAATTTCTCATATGCAAAATGTTGTTATATCAAAGGATCTAACTTCAGTCTTCTAAATAGAAGGGTATCCACTATACCAAAAATAATAATATAAGCATTTTTCCACCTGAAATGTTAAATATGGTGTTTTGGGACAGAGTGCACAAACTTTAAAGGACCATATTCTGTTTTCATGATTTTAGGACAAGTTTAATAGGAGAACAGAGTTTTAATTCACTATTACTATATAACAGAACTGCCAGAACTGAAGCAGGCTTAAGTGTTTAATTATCCATCCTTTTGCCAAATCCCTGATTCATCCTACTAATCAGAATGGTCATAGTCAAATAAATGCAACTACTCATGTGAAGGTGAGGGAAATGCAAACTTGGTTACTTATTAGCCTAAGATATTACCCTCACCAGGAAAAATTATCTTTAACTATAAAATAATGCCAATGGTTTTGATGTCAGAAGATAACAGGCTACAGTACAAATACAGGAGCAAAGCTGAATCAAAGGAGCAGAGGGATTAATTTCAAAGCATGACACACTGCCCGTATCACGGCGCTTTCTTGCTCTGACTCTGTTTCCGTTCTACCAAATTATTTATGCATATTTAATTAATTTATCAGCTGAACGCCAGTGCAGCACAGTGCCAGTTACTCACTGTGTCTTTACTGACAATTGAGTTCATTGGGAAAGCAGACTTTTCAATTCACTGGGTGTGATAAGTCAGTTGGACTTCAAATCAGCATCCTCTGCTTTAGTACCCTGACTTCAGGCACCCCAGTTGTTTGTGTTAGTTGCTCTGTCAGTAGACAGTGGATAAGGTCTACAGCAAATTGGCTTGCTAGAACAGACTGAGCAAGCAGCTCATGATGTTTACCTCACCTGTTATTTGTGCCTCCTCCCCTCTTTCCATTGAAGAATGCTATCTGCTTCCCCCAGCTTTCCTTCTCCCTAGCAAAAGACCCCCAGATGCCTCACCTATACCTCCTTGAAGACCATCTCCTCACCCAACAACCCAGGAGGCTCTGCTGCGCTCCCTGCCAGCTCCTCACCACCTCCAGCTCCACCATCCAACAGCAAAGGCTTCATGTCTAGACCTGAGCAGGAACCTGCACCCAAAGATAGGGGGATCTGCTCTAAGGGGTATTTCCCATCATCAGACTAAAAGGTAAATTAAATTCTTTCTACATAAGAGTCCTGCCTCCTAGCAGGCAGAAGTGCTTTTTCTTCTAGAGCATCTCAAAACTCTTCACAATTGAGCAGTCTCAGAGGAGATTAATCTTAAGTTCAAATTCATCCTTAATATAACATCACAAGAGTCACTGGAAGTGCATCAGAAATTAATTCATGCTCCAGTAGCTGGTTTCTGCCAGTAGTTTTTCCTCAGCATTTAACTACTTAGCGACAAAGTATTAGGGAAATTCATTTTGTGAATTTTTTGTCTATTAAGCTGCCAGTCTTTTTGAAATAGTAAGTCAAACACCTTCTTAGTGCTGACACATAATACAAAAATATTTCTGTCAGGAAAGCAATCTGCGCAGAAAAGAGCGCAGCACTTCTCTTCTTGCTTATTAGCCCCAAGGTTTTCAAAACCTGCATTTTTATGGCATGCATCAAAACAAAACTGTGAAAAAAGACAAAAAATCAAAATTAAAAGTGTGGTAAGGCAGAAAGGTAGAGATTAAAGAAAAAGCACAGGGGGAAAGACCTTCTCAATTCATCTACTGTTTATCCACATGCTGTGTAGGGTTTTTTATCCTATTGATTTTAGGACCTCACAAGTCCAAGTGTTTAGGGTTTGCCACCTATTCTGTGGGAACCCTTAGCAGCCAGGCCATTATACAGGTTGGCAAGTCTGCTGTTAAACCATTTCTAGAGCAAAATCTGGTTTGCTACTGGAAATGTACCAACTGTAAAATGAAGCTGAACATTCAAATTTTTTCAAAATAGGAAAAGAAGGTTGTCATGATGAAAAGAATCATTAGTTCATCCTTTTAAGGATTGCTTATGATTCAGTTTTATGCTGTGTCTCAGACCTGTTGGATGAATGACCTTGTATGAATCTCTTCCTTCAGTCCTTTCAAAATGGGAGCAGTGGTATCTATATCACAGGGAAAACACAGACTAACTTCCACTGCTCAAGTACGACTGATGGGGGAGTAAAATTGTTTAAGATCACTTGCTGATGAGTTATAAGTTTGTATGCGTTGTTACTATTTCACAAAAGCTTCAACATTATTTATGAGCAGGACTCATTTGTGCTTGAGAAGACAAGTAAAGTAATTCTGGTTTCTCTGTGGCTGCCACATGGCAGATGATGCTCTTCTCAAAGCCCAAGAAAACAACCGTGTCAACCTTCCTCCACTACACAAAGTGTCTCATTAAGGAGTTCAACCTTCAGCTCAAGAAAAAATAACCTTGGAGAATGTCAAACATCAAGCATCACCCCGAGTGCCAGTGTGCCACCTGCTCGCAGCCACCTGTGCGCTCTAAGAGCCCACCAGGCAGTAGAGTAAGTGGTAGAGCCAGGGAGATCCAAGTGGATGGCTGCCAGGATCCCAGCCAGGGGGCAGGCTGAGACAAAGTCCCGTTTCCCCCATGTCAAACCACCTCCACATCACTAAGGCTTATGGCACTAGGTGGTCTTTTGGGGAAATTTCCCTGCTCGCTTGGTATCGTTTATGCATCACCATGATGACGGGGCCTTTGTAGCAAACCACACTCTTGCCCTGCGAAACCGCGAGAAGAGTTAAAGCGGGACTCCTACGCTCCCCGCGGCAAGGCAGCTCCTGCGAGCCCCACGGGACAGCACAGACAGCCGCGCCACCTCCCCGCTCCATCCTCAGCCCCGGCCCGTGCCGGGCAGCGGGCAAGGGGACAGCACCCACCACTGGAGGACGGGGAGATAGGTGAGGGAGGTGGGGCCGAAATAAGCCATGTCGGCCGGCTCCGGGACGGGCTGCGGCTCCGTGTCGTCCATTGGGACCGGGATGGTGGGGCCGGGGCCGGTGCGTGTCGGGGCCGTCGGGTAACGGACGGCGGGTAACGCCTGCCCCGCGCCGCCCCACGGCCCCGCCCCACGGCCCCGCGCCGCCCCACGGCCCCGCCCCACGGCCCCGCGCCGCCCCCACGGCCCCGCCCCACAGCCCCGCGTCCGCCCCACGGCCCCGCCCCACAGCCCCGCGCCCGCCCCACGGCCCCGCGCCCGCCCCACGGCCCCGCCCCACAGCCCCGCGTCCGCCCCACGGCCCCGCGCCGCCCCCACGGCCCCGCGCCCGCCCACTGCCCTACGGCCCCGCGCCCGCCCCACGGCCCCACGGCCCCGCGCCTGCCCCACGGCCCCGCGCCCGCCCCACGGCCCCGCGCCCGCCCCACGGCCCCGCGCCCGCCCCACGGCGCTGCCCGTAGCGGGTTCCGCGCCCTGCGGAGAGCTCGGGCTCCACGCGGCATTCCTGGCACCCACCCCTGCTCCGCCGCCTGGTGGGTTCGTTTTCTTGTAGGAAGTGCCGGCGAGAAAAGGAATTCTGCCCAAAGCGGAACGCGGTGCACGTGGCCGATCGTGCGGCGGTACTTCTGAATATCACCTAGTGGCAGGAGAAGAGGGGATAGCTTCAGACTAAGCGTAGGTTTAGATCATGTGTTAGAAAAAATATCTTTACTGTGAGGGTGCGAGGCATTGGCCCCCGGTTGCCCGGAGAAGCTGTGGATTCTCCGTTCCTGGCAGTGTTCGAGGCCAGGTTAGATGGGGCTGTGAGCAGCCTGGTCTGGTGGAAGGTGTCACTGCCCACGGCAGGGGACGTTGGGACTCAGTGATCTTTATGGTCCCTTCCAACCAGGCCATTCTATGATTCCATGATTCTGTGATCACAAGTGCCATCCTAGAAGGTTTTGCACATCTTTAAAGCCTTACTTTCAGAGTTTTCAACAGGGATGCTGCAAACTCCCATAATTGTTTAATTTCTCTTTGATACAGATAGATGAAAGGTCTGTCTGCTCTGCTGAAACCCTGTAAGCACTTTTCCATCACAAGTATCCATTATGCAAAATGAGCTTTGCTGCCATGTGACTGACAAACATAAATTATGTATGGCTTGAGCATCTAAAAGCATACTAGTCCATGGCTTTGGGTTACATCAGAGCTCAGCTTCTCAGAAACTCCCACAGCTCCCTGCTGTTAATTAGCTTCCTGAAATCCCCATGTGTGACACAGACTGGCTTGCTTCCTTCGTTATGACAGTATGACCAAAGCCAACACATTGGTAGACAGCAGTATTAAAGTGGGGATAGGGAGCACGACGCCAGGAAAGGGAATTTAAAGTGGCAAGTTACTGGTTTTCTGGTCCCTTGATGTACCTTGCTTTTGAGGAGCAGTGCACACAGATGTCATGTATGGTATAGGTTGCTTTGAATCTGTGAAGCCTCATGCTGTGTTGAGAAGCCCATGGGAAGATGATGTTCACTCGAGGGCCCCCAAACCAAAGCCTTGAAAATGCTGTCTGCCAAAAACACAGGTTAGTGTTAGTATATGCATTGTAACCAGTCCAGTCTGCCATCAATAACTGTGCTTAATGGCTGATTGGGGCAGCTTCCCTCACTAGCTGCAGTTTTTGGTCTTGATTTTGTGTGTCTGCAGTCTACTGACCTCTGTGCGACATATAGACAGTGAATACTCCTGTAAATACTGAAGAGCAAAAGCTTTCTCGGGTTGAAGTAGCTGTTGTGAGGACTTACAGCAGTGATACTGCAGCAGCTGTGAGGCTTGTGTGGTGTTGCCATTTAAGTACTCCTGGAGCTTCTGCAGCAGGTCTGGCTGTAGATGCTGCCTGGGACACCCACTGCCTGTTCAGGTGGGCCTGTCCCTTCTGCACTCAGAGCAGTGCCCATGCGCCTAAGGAAGAGGAAACCTCATCTCCAGTTTCCCAACAACTGGCTGGCTTATGTGTTTGCGTGTGCTTCTGAGTCCTGGTCTTAGTTCTCAAGGTTCATCACCAACAACTGACTTTTTGGAACTGTCTGAAACTCTACACAGGGAAGTTGCCTAGGCCCAAAAACACCTTAGCAGGAAAAATCCCAAAAAACACAACTTAGCTAAAACTGAAGAATGATAAATAGAATATTACTGTGGTAACAGACTGAAATAAGGGAAATTATACAGATCAGAAAGTCCCTGGACAACACCTCATACTCAGAAAGGTTTTGAGGAAAAGAAGCAAATGCTGCACAAAAAAACCTGTCCAGTTACTGTCCATGGCTTGAGAGATACCAATTAGGTCACAGCATTTTTCCTGCCCAGTTTGCAGATAATGAGATAGACAGATCTGTGTGCTGTTCAGGTCTTGACATACTTTTATTTGATTAGGGTTTTCCCTTTTTTTTCCAAAAATAACTCTTTACCTCTCAGATAGTTCTAACATATGCTGCTTTTTTTGCCTTTTTTTTTTTTTTTTGGCAGGAGGGAGAGTGAGTGGGAGAGAAGGGAGATTCTGACTTTAAATGCCGGGCTGTTATAAGAATTTGGTTGAAAACCTGAAATCAGTTTCTTCAGCTCAAACCAGTCAGATAGTACTGGTGGATATAGATTAGGTCAAGCTGTAGTCTTTATTCTTGCATAAGCTGAAAGCTGCAAAGCTCTTTATTGCTGTCATGGACATACTCCTTGCATAAAATTACAGAGTACATAATGAACATGCACTTTGACTGAAAAAAGATTTGGAATAAAATTAGGAGTATGGTTGAACAGATTAAAAGGTATACAAAAAAAGCTTCCTTCCTCTGACTTTCACCTATAACTAGGACAAATTTAAACCAAACTTTGAAGCAATCTCCGAAATGTTGTAATGAGTGTCTTTAGCACAAAATTGCCCGTTCAGATTACTGTCTGCCCTCAGCTCCCCCATCCCATATTCAAGAGAACATTTGGATACCTTGGGAGATTTGGATGCCTTGTAAGGTAAACAGATTATGTAAGAGCTCTTTCTGGTGACAGCTGTCTTGTAAAGGCAAGTGCTAACATCTCTGAGATATTTACAGTTTTAAAAACAAGTACTTTATAAGATTTTTTAATACCTAAGCAAAAGTATATATGAAACAGTCATTAAAGCAAGTGAATCTACTACAGCTTCCACCACTACTAGCAGCAATGAACACATGTTTCTATAGGAAATTCTGTGTTTCCCCTAGAGCTGCAAAGGCCTGGAGGGTATTTATTGCATTCATTCTCACGCAGGAAGGAATGGGTAAAAGCTTGAAAAGGAAAGTCAAAAATAAGAATCCTTCCCTCACACCCACCAAACTGAAGTCCTGGAGCAAGGTATTATTAACTTTTCCATACAAAAAGTTAAAAGAATTGGGTCACAGTGTAAGAGTCCCGTTGGACAAAGGCAAATATCCCAGTTTGAGAAATGTGTCAGTACATTTTATTAGTTTGGCATTTGTTTGTTTGTTTGTTTGTGGTTTTTTTTATTTCTACTAGTTGGCCTACCAGGGACAAAATTACATCTGTGTAAAAGTTTACTCATTTTCCCCTCCTTTGAGATCTGAATAATGCCAATGATCAGGCACTACCTCAATGTGATCAGTCTACTATGAGCAGAGATCTTCCGTCATAGTTACCTTTTAAACTTTAGTTTGAAATAGATCACTTGAAAGAATCCAACAAATCCAATGCTTTAACATTATAGAATGCTGTGTCCTTCACAAGCCATGCACTTGGACATGAATGCACATGAGGAAGAGGAAGGCTCCTCTCCCAAGTGCCTATAGCATGTGAATTCTTGTATGTATGAAAATCCAATTCAGCAAAGCATGTCAGCATGTTTGTAAGACTGCTTCATTTCAGCAAAGCATATAAGAATGTGCTTAAATTTAAATATGTACTTAGCTGAATCGTTCTGCTGAGTGGGGATTGATGGCTGAATTGAGGCATTAAGCATTAATGAGGGAGCTGGGAACACAAAATAATATGTAAATTGGGATGTGTCCTGTCATGACTAGAATAAACTGATTCAAACAATGCAATCATTGCATGACTAAGATCTCTTGAAAGATGTGAAACCATTAGAGATACTTAAGACCTGGTGACTTGAGATGGGACACAATCACTGACAATCACTCAGTCCTTCTTCACTCATCTCAGATCACCACCTGGTTTTGGAATGTCTGGTGGAGAGGCTGGGTGAAAATCTCTTCCACACAGTAACTGAAACACTTAACTGACCGTTGCCATATCGTTAATTCCAGATGCTGCCCAGGGCAGTGTCATCTACTGATCTTCTTTTAACTAAGATGAACGATGAATTCTTTGACTGCTTTTGGTCCAGCCACAACTGGTAGCAGGGTCAGTCTGAGCAGCTCTGTCCCTCTTGTCTGGAGAGGCTCTGGTGTGAGCACTTCCATGGGTCCCTGCTGGCCACCCTTGGTGCTCCTGTTGGGGCAGTGCCTCCAGGAAGGTGACTGAAGCTGAGCACTGTGCTTTCCGCTGTGCAAAGACACCTGCTCTTTGTACTTCTTGTTCTTCAGTCCAGCTTAGGGCAGCCAAACAGTTTGTACAGTGACTCATGAAGATGGAGATATGGATAAAAGCCTATCTGTCCAGAAGAGGCTGAGGTAATGCTTGCAGGAGAAAGCAACTGCTTCATTTCTGCTTGGCAGAAGATGTGGTGCTTGCTCCTCCAAGTAGAAATAGCATTTTATGATGCTTCCCTGATACATTATTTTTGTGGTTTTGTTTTGTTTTCTACATTTTGGATGCATACTGGAGTTAACTTTCTGTTTAATAGGACAATCTGTTATAAACAGCTGTGCTATAAACTCTGAAATAGTGATGCTAGGTTTGCATGTCAGAGTAATTTGAACAGAAAAAAATTCTCTACAATAAAAGCAGTGGTGAGTCACGCAGAAAAGCCCCATCTATCTCAGAGGCTAGAAACAGCAGCTCCTACATTAGCTCCTGTGCCTGGTTTGCAGATGACATGCAAAAGACCCGTGATTGTATTTGTGTGTCAGGAATGTTTACACAATGAATTAATTAGTTCTGAAGTAAGGATGGCATTAAGGGCAGCTTTGAAATGTATTCACAGTAAAGTCCAACTACAAAAGTTTTAAAAAGAGAGAAAAACATCACCCTCCTCCACAAAAATAAATACAGACGTTACTGTGAAAAGAGGTGCTTTCTTTCTTCTTAATTAAAACAAAAGGTGAAAATGTTTCACTTAAATAGCTACATTAACCAATAAATTTCTTGAAAGTACTTGTTGAAAGATTCAGCATAGTGTTTGACATAATTAAATTACAATGCAGTTAACAGTTAACTCCTCTGAAATGGAATTTTATTGTAACAAATGCAAATCCTGCCTCAGTAATTTTTGAGGGTAAGGCATGTTTCACGAGTGATGTAGTTTTATCTTCTCACCTTTGGAATATCTTAGGCCAAATGGTACATCAGAGAAACATTATATGCATGTAGTGTCAGGGGTGATACGATTAAAACTGCATACAGTTCTGTATTCCTATTATTCTTTTACAAATCTTATTTTATCCTTCAGACTAGAAAACATAGTAGGAGATAGTGTGATTTATGCCTTGCTTATAGTTACATAACTGACATTTTCATATAATATTTTATCTCAGATTACCAATAAATTCAAGAGAGAGAAAAACCACCCTAACAGACTTAATAAGCCTAACCCCTGTAGGAACAATGAAACCTGAAGTGCCAAGACCCATCTGAACTGTTCAGATCCACCAGGACCCCTCTTTGATCAGGGAGGTGAATTAGATAACCTTCAGACATCCCTGACCACCTCATTTATTCCATGATGGTTGCATGGTCTTTTTCTTAATTGCATCTGAAGCATTTGTGACTTGTCTATGCTTGGCTTTTGTTCAAATAAATAGAACGTTCACTTATGCTGCTGGCAGTAGTGTTGCTCTAGCTGCAGCAGAGTACAGGTACAGCCAAGGCAAACTTTATAAAGAGAAATCTTTCACCTGGGCCCGTTCATACAGCTAGGCTAGATACACATACTGAATGCCCACACAGATTGTGCTGGATCTGAAGCTAGCAGCAAACACATGGCAGATAAAGGTTGGAAACAACTGCTCTGGTAGAATGAGAGAGCGTTTCTTTTTCCCAATTTAGTGAATTAGATTAGACTGATATAGTTTAGGACAACAAGATGTCTGCTATACCAATTGATATTCTCTGTTTTCATTGGAATAAATTACAAAATCAACCTTTGTGAAAAATTGGATTTGAAATTCCCCTTTGAGGAGCTTTTGAGCTCTGGCCTCTTTGCACTGACATGAAGGAGCTCTGGGGTGATTGGATTGTGACCAGCCATGGAGGGGGTCTGGACCGATCAAGATCCTTCATTTATGGTCCTGATTTGTGATCCTGACCTTGAACTACTCCATCATTTCTGACCCTTAAAAATACTTTCCTTACTGCTAAGTGCTCCTCAGAGGGCTTACATAAAACATTTCCACCTCTGCAAGCTTCTTATTTCGACTGTGTGCTATTTGTAACCGGGCCCTCTGGTTGGTAATGTTGGAGTTTTGTGTGAGCAAAGACTAGAGCAGACTGAGCACATATCCTAAATATCCATTTGCATTCGAAAGAGAGCTTCCATTGAACTGTGGTTGTAATCCTTTTATGTTTGTTTTCTGTGAAAATGCGATCATGTGAGCTTTACTAGCAGAGTACTTCTCTGTGAGAATGTCCATGTGACTTACTCATGGGAGGAAAACATTTCATTCAAATGTTGCACTTCCAAAAGGAGGTTCAGAATTTTCTATTGACTTTGTTTTGATTACTTATTCAACCTAAATGCTACGATCCTTGAGCATAATGCAAAGCACCTAGGCAATATGATAGTCAGTGGGACAACAAGCATTCACACTCAATTTATTAATTTTAAAAAATGGCCAAAAGATATATGGGGCTCAAATTCACTTTTATTGATTTATTGTAAAACATATATTTCTAACAGAAGATTTTAATGTGGATTACAATGTTCATCAATTGGATGATTGGATGATGTAGGTCTGCAGACCTACAATTATTCTCTGAAATATTTAATTCGTGATTTTATAACAAGCACATTTCAGACTTGTACTGCAGATCTACAATTGATTCAATGTAAACTTTGCCAAAGCAAATCCTCTGGTAAGATCAAAATGTGTGAGTTAGAGATGCAGGATGTGGTTGCTTAGTTACGAAGCAGGAGTCTACCTGAAAAGCACAGAGAGTGTGGAGAGCACTTCAGAGTATGGAGAAGGGTTTTGCCCTTTACTTTTGACTGACATTTCTGCTGAATGTTAAACGTGGAACCAATTTTAATAAACAGCGATTCCAGTCTGGCAACCTCATTGCTACTGCAGCCAGTGGTAGTGCAAACATCAGGGAAGATAGAATCACTGGGGAAAATTTAGTTTTAAGAGGCATTTAAGAGGCATTTTAGAGAATGTACCTTGGATATTTTTCTCTCATATGTCATCCTAGTTGCCCTCAGAAATCACAGGGATTTCTTATCTGTTTTAATATTTTCAATATATCCTTGGATTGTTTTTAATAAAATTTTTATAAGTTCTTAAAATTAAAAAACCTATAAAGATCGTTAACCTATAGTATTTAAAATTAGTTTTCCCTTTAATCTGATTCTTGACAGAAACAGTATTTAACAAGACTCTGTGATGTTTCTGCAATTTGCCAGATTTTTTTCAAATATTTATAATGTATTTTCACCACTGTCTTGAAAATAATCGACAATGGATAATTCCCCTTTCAACTGTGCAACAATAAGTTAGAATCAGAAATGTTTTCCATAATTTGAAGCCTTAACAGCCACAGGGAAAAATATTTTTAAATTAAATCTTTAATGGTTTTCATAATTGAAAGAGACGCTAACATGTTGTTAGGAATGCACAAAGCTTTTGTTTAAGAAGATATACAATTTTGATTATGAGTGAATCTTGGAAAACAGCATGATTTAATTTGCCATCACAGTCAAGTGATCTATATGAATGATATCAGACAATCTTATGACATACATTTTTATGCTTCTGCAGCTGTCATCTTGTCTTTTTCCAATTTTCTAAGCTAAAAAACAGATGTCAAACATTTTGTTTGTAGAAGTTACCCTGGAATTATTTTATCTCTCACATCATTTATAGGCATTAGTGTATTAAAGATGCAGTTAGTTAAGGAATCTCTGCATAAATTGCAAAAATACAATAAGTATTGTGCAAAGCTACACACAGTCATTTCTTTACAAATTTTGGAAAGTACAGAACATTTTTCTAGAGCTTGCATCTTAATGGCAGGTTACTGTCACAGCTGTGGCTACAGTCCATGTAGAAATGTGATGAGTATGAAAAAACCCATAAATAATATGTAAAGCTTCCCTTACTGTGGCATTACTTGCCTGTGCAATATCTGTTTTTCATACCCTAAATTCAAATGCTGTTTTCCATACAGTTGCTCTTTACCCGTGTGGAAATGCATGGAAGAGCTCCAGCCATGACCTGGCTCTCTGCTGGCACTGGAGCTGCAGGGATGCATCGGCACCCCCTTGTTTTCTTCTTCACTGGGTGGGGAGGCACAGAGGGCCAGGAGCCAGGACCATGGCACTCCAGCAGCTAAGGGACCACAAAGGACCTCGCAGGTGAGCCCCTGCTTCTCCACTGGGGTCAATATTCACAAGTCTCTGATCTTTGGCTCGCTCTCATGGGTTCTTTCATTTCAGTTTTAATTGGAGGCCTCGGTAAAGGGGCATATTCATCCCGCTTTTTCTGAAGGAATCTTCCATCTCTGAAACCCTCACCTGTACCTTGCCGTCCAAATTACTTTTTACTCCTCTCTCTCCTATTTCATCTTGTGGCTTCCTTGAGCTGCCCTCCTTCATTAACAGTTCCTGGTTAATTAAGCAGGTGAATACAAGCAAATCATAGCAAGATGAAACCTCCTTTAACACAGGCTGCTGAAGCCTGGTTGGGAATTAACAGGAACCTCCAGTAAAGGTTCTCCTGAGCAAATCCTATTAACAGCAGGCTACCATGGTCAGTCAAAACATTGAAACACTGCATTTAAACACACCAGAAGCCATTGACAAAGTTTTATAGTGTTATTCCTTGTCCATCAATTTCTCAAGTGGGTTAAAAGAGTACAAGTGGTGGCCAGAGCAATGTTGTATTTTAACAGGCAAAACACAAAGCAGCATCTACAGTTCTTACTTCAGGTGAGCAATTTAGCATAATTTTACAACTATAAAAATTACATAAAAAACCAAGTGGTTTCTTTAAAATGTTGTGATTATTATTGAAATGCTAACTTTCTTTGAGCCAAATTCTACTTCAAAAATGAGGTATAATCAAGAGTTACAGTGCTTAATGTTACTCTGTGCAGGTTTGATTGATTCAGTTTTCTTCTTGCTCCTGCAAAAATGAATGCAATAAGACATGACTCTTAAAGAGTGGATTATCACCATCAGGGAGGAGTCAAAGAATTTAGGAAGAACCTCAAATAAGGGATGGATGAACATATTAATGACAAAGGAGTTAGCATTCACTGTCTGCTAGGTTGAAATAAATTAAGACAATTTGAGCATGTGTATGACAAAGTTTTTTCAGTTTCCTGAAACCAAATTTGTTAACTATTAACACATGCTAAAAACCCTTAACCCTTTGATAAAAGGTTGGGAAGTAAGATGTGCATGTTAAACCCAAAGTAATTTTTCATTATTAGTATTATTATTAAATGTGGCATTTTGTCCTGTTTGTTTTTGTTGGGTAGGTAGTTGCTCATGTTCTGCCAGTTAATCCTGTTCTTTTGCCTGTTTTAATTATGAAGCACCTAATAGCATAGTGACGGCTTCTAATAAATTAAAAATACCTGGGTAAATAGAGAGGTGGTGTTGTCTATTAGGCACAATATCCAGGTTTGGTTAAAACCAGGAAAGTCTGCTTGAGCTCTTAAAGTAGCTTCTGCAGCTTGACACAGCTCTAGAAGGCTTGCTCTCAGCTCTAGCAGAAATGCCTGAAGCATAAGGACCTGGGAACTTCTGTTCAAGGACAGAAATAATCAGCACAACAACATCTGATTTTTTCTGTTCAGCCCTCATAAATATTGTTCTTAATTCTACAAGTGACAGCGAAAAGCATTTTGCAGCCTTGAGAGGTTTTTACATTTTCAGCTTAGTGTGATTTAACCGCAAGCTGTGTAGCTTGGAGAAGAACAACCTGCTTGTGCATGTCTCAAGAAGCAATGGGTCAAATGCCTGTGAAACAGAGACGACACAGTGCCCAGGCTGTGGCCAGTTCCAGTGTTTGCCCCATTGGTGGTGCTGCCAGTCACCCTGCAAAGCCAATGCAATGTAGCTTTTAGTCACAGTGCTTACAATAACTTCTGATATTTTGAATCAGCTGGGACTTGCCATGGGCTTTTAATCAGGCCCTTGTAGTTCTTCTTCCCTTACAGCAACTCTTAGAGGCTGGGTTTAGCCAGCATTTCCAAGTAAGGTCTCAACAAAATTTGGATTGTTTCATGTATGAGCCCATACAGAATCTGAGTTCTTTGAAAACCCTAGTCAGCATTATCTAAGTGCAACTTTATCATTCTACAGCAGTAACCTTTCTGGGGACCTCACCATGGGTGAGCATACTGAGATGAGGAGAAAAAAGGGATCATGAGAAAATGTACTACAGTAACCCCTTATTAGCGAATGAATGCTCACTCATGCATACTTCAGCTATCTGCTTTGATATCCAAATACAATAGAGCTATGGACTAGGCTCAGGATTTGACCTTCAGTATCTTTCTGCCAGGGCATTTATTCCTCAGCTGCTTTCTTTAGTCTTAGGCTGTTTTTCTGCTAAGTAGTGAAGAAGTCTGGTAACCCCTGCTGTGCCAGAGGAGACTGACCCTGTACAGTGATCATGGTGTAAAACTGATAAACTTGAGCCTGACATGTAATGACATCTCCTGCCTATCCTTCTTCATCCAAAGAACCCAAGCTTTACTAAGCTGCTTAATGACAGCACAATGTTTACTTCCTTTTCAATGTAGGAGGGTAGGTTATCAATGTAGGTGTAGGAGGGATCTGAATAAAATTTATCCCTTTTTGGTCCTGAAATATTATATGTTGTGAAACACAGGTTGTACAGCTGAGAGCATAACAATTTGAGGACAGAACTGCCTCTGGAAAAAACATTTCAGTTGCTCTTCTGCACGTTTCTGTCTGCCTTTTACATAGCTGTTTATCTTTGTAATTATGAAGTACATCTTTCTGCATGGTGGTCGTAGCTCAAATAGTATTTGAAGGGAACGTCTCTTGACTGTCATTTTGCTTACTCAAAGCAAAATGGAGTTCTTGAAATGTAAAGATTTATGGCTTTTTTTGCTCTGCTTATCCCTTACCTATGGATATATAGATCATATCTCTGTCTCAAACTGGGTGATTAAAGTAATTGGTGCAGAGGAATCCCCATCCAGGAACAGTATCTTCTGCTGTATCTGTGGCTCCAGTCAATGCTTGTCTTCTGAGACCTGAAGGAAAAATACGCAGTACAAATACAAAATCAAGGAGCAGGAAGTATTTTCTTTTTTTCTTTGATAAAAAACTTTGCTGACCTATGTGCTACAATAATGAAAGCCCATACACCTACAGAACGTGATTCTACAGCTTTGAGTAGGGGAAATTAATTCAATAAACACAAGGCCCTGACAACTTTATGATCAATTATCAGAACTGCTCATTCCCCTCTAATTATGTTAAATGAAGTTAAATGAATTAATTAGGTTAATATGAAGACATATTTTGTGAATCTCCACAGGACTAGGCCAGATACCCAGAGTTTTAAAATCGAGAAAAGAACACTTCCCTTTTAGGAAGCAATCTAAAACTCTTTTAACATTCCTGAATGGCTTATCCTTAGTGTGCTAAACAATCTTCAGTGTAAGTGGTTACCTTTGCTGGTGCCTTTTGGTAACATGCATTGACATATGCAGGAACACATGGAAAAGGCTTTGTCACCACACCTTGGCATTACAGGTAGCATGTTTTATTGAAAGCTATGAAAAAAAAATGTAGAAAAAAGTGAGGCTTAAAGCAGAGGTCTTGCAGGCTTGTAATTTTCATAGCTTCTAGGGAAGCTCATTGTCCCTAAGATGAGGTATGCCATCATGGGAAGTTCTCTGCCAAGTGAAGAGCAAAGCTGGACATCACAGTCTTCACACAGGAACTTCAGATGAGTTTGGGACCCAGACTACTGAGTGCTTTGGAGACAACAGGCTTGGGCTGGGGTCAGCACTGTAGGAAAACACTAGGAGGGTACTAGTCCTAGTCTGTGTGGATGAGAAGAAATATTGCAGCCTTCTGCACTTGCTGGAATTTCCTGAGAGCTCATGACTTGTCACTCATGCGCCTGACATTGCTTTGGTCTAGACAAGAGCTGGCAAAAGCTTGTGAAATGGGGAACAGGTCACCATCTGAGGCTGACTCCCACAACCATTAAATGACATTGTTTTTCCAGACAGTTATCATAAATAACATTTTCTGTTAGAATACATGACAAAAACTCTATTACATTTTTTGCTCTGCTTTGAAAGAAATCCCTTTTACAATTCCTGGTCAAATCTGGCTAGGAGATTCTGGAATGGGACTTCTGTGATCAGAATTTTCTGCTGTGAATTGAAAAAAAGAAAAAAAAATCTTTGTCAAGGGGGTTTAAAGTTGACACAATCCAAAGTAAAAACATCCATATAATCTAAAATGACTAAGAATGCTTGTACAATGTAGTTTGATGACAAAAAAACCTTCAGAAAAGTCATATTATCAGACAACAGCAATTCAAAAGTGATGACAGATTTTTTCTTTTATTCTAGATGTCAGGATCTCTCATAAATAGACAAATATGTAACTTGCCAGATGAATGATCCAAATCCTTCATGTTCTGAAAATAGACAGTAACTAAATATTTTTTTTTTTTTTAAGAAAAGTACAATATTTGAGTGACCCTGTGAAATTTACCCCTCTGCTTCAGCCCTCACCTGCGCCATCACACTTCAGGTCACTGCCCTTTTGGGTGTGCTATCACATGTGCTTATTGTGATCAGTGCTCTCAGTGAAATGATCCAGTTTAGCCCTCAAATGCTGCAAGCAATCGAGCTGGTGCAGAGGAGAAGGCACTAACCTCTAAGGAAGAGAGGAGTACAAACCCTGAGCACTGTGTAACATGCTAGCCCAGTGCACAATTGAGACTACTATTTAGTGGAATTCCCCCTCCTCCTGTATTAATTAATTAGTGACAGGGACTCTCCCAGCTGCTGGCCCCTGGGGATCAACACACCTCATTTGCTGAAAGGTGCTGGCCTGAGGGTTTGGCCCGTGGTGACTAATGCTATTCCAAGGGATTTAGCAGCTAGCACAATCAAGGCCCTCTTCCCACTAAATACCGTGCTTAAGAAGTTAAGGTGGTGGAATGCAACAGGCATGGACTAAACTCCATCTCCTCTAGCTCAACAGGCTGAGAATTGTCATCATATTTCAAAAGCCTCATACCTCCTTCTCAGTGATTTCTCATGGGCAGTTCCTTACAGCAACAACTCCTTCACAGCCAGCAAACTCCATCTCCCTTCTCAGCTAGCTCACCAACCCACTCTTTTGTGGCACTCTTCTTATTGGACTCAGCTGTGGCCTATTAAGGGCAGGCCTGTTCCTAATCTTTGGTGATTAGTACAGCTGCAGCTCCTCAGGTGTGAGACTACCTTCTGCACTATTTTCTTACATTCTATCCCTCCACAGAGAATGATCCTGGATGGTGCTCCTTTGTGAGGATGTCTGCATACACACTTATTCATCCATCTTGCCCATACCACATGATCTGTAAAGACAAAATTATTCCCACTGTCCCTCTGCAAACTGTCTTCAATCACTCTGGAGGGAACACGAAGTCCTCCAGGAATTGCAGAATTACAGAATTACAGAATAGTTTAAGATGGAAGAGACCTTTAAAGGTCTTCTAGTGTAACCCCCATAATGAGACAGGGCATCTTCAACTAGATCAGGGTGCCCATCCAACTTGACCTTGAATATTTCAAATGATAGGGCTTCTGCTTCCTCTCTAAACAACCTGTTCCAATGTTTCAGCACTTTAATTGTAAAAATTTTCTTCCTTAAATCTAGTCTAAATATATCCCATTTTAGTTTAAGGTCTTGACCTCTTGTCCTGTGCAACAAGCCTAAAAGATTTGTCCCCATCTTTCTTGTAGGCCCTCTTCAAGTACTGAAAGGCTGTAATAAGGTCTCACTGAAGCTTTCTCTTCTCCAGGCAGCACAACCCAACTCTCTCTTCATAGGAGAGGTGCTCCATCCATCTGATCATCTTGGTGGCCCTCCTTTGCACCTATTCCAACAGGTCCATGTCCTCCCTGTGCTGGGACCCCAGAGCTGGTTGCAGGGTTCCAGGTGGGGTCTCACCAGAGCAGGGCAGAGGAGCAGGATCCCCTCCCTGGCCCTGCTGCCCACGCTGCTCTGGATGCAGCCAGGACACGTTTGGCTGTCTGGGCTGTGAGTGCTCACTGCCAAGTCATGTCCAGCTTTTCATCCAGCAGCACCCACAGTCCTGCTCTGCAGGGTTGCTCTCAAGCCCTTCTCCCCCCAGGCTTGATCCCAGGGACTGATCCCAGGGATTGCCATGACCCAGGTGTGGGACTCTGTCAGAGCAAGGGGCTGAGGGCCCTTACTGTCATTCTGTCCCTCTGACCTTGGTGTGTCATCTCACAGCTTGTCACAGGCAAGCCTGGCATTATCCCACTCTCCCTTCAAGTCTGGTTTAAAGCTCTGTTGACAAGCCCTGCTAATCTATGAGCAAAGACTCCCTCCCCTTAATTATGGGGGAAAAAAATTAAAGTTTAAATTTGGCCACTCTTCAACATCAGGCTGAATTTGACCCACAGCCACTGAACACCATTGAAAGGAAAGCTGCAAAATTATCAGTTCTGGGCCTGGAAGAAAATTTCTGGGCAATGTTTCTGAATCCTTTTGCTGTAGTACTGTCATCTTTGCTAGCTAATATTTCTTTTAGCAATGAAACCGCTTTGATTTGGGTGGAACTCAGAACTTCTGTGCTTTCTTAGAAAAACAAAATTATGCTGATTTGTATCTTTTCCTTGTACAGGCTGCATTTGTTTGCACACAAGATGTGAATAATGAAGGAGTCTACAAAATTCAGCTGGCGAAATTCTATCAGAGTTTGCAAGAAACAAAACAAACACAAAAACAGCCCATCAAGTAAAAATGGCTGAAAGATGCAAAAGGCAACACAGATGGAGGTAATGGAGTTTCAAAAGAGGAATTAGAGAAGATCTGAATGGAAGCTCGTAAATCTGCAGCAATTCAGCTTTGCCAAGAATTGCAGTGGGAAATCCTCATTATGGGAGATATTTGCATTCTGTACTCACCGATGGGAGCTTTGCTAGGGCAACCACAGGGAAAGCAGGAGAGCCAGCCATCAGCATTCCTGAGCCCTGCCAGCCTGCAGTGCTGACTCACAGGGCAGCCTTGAGCGAGTCACTGCTCATTGCCAGATGCTTCCACCTGACCTTGTCAAGGTGCTGCAAACAAGGAAGCAAAACAGACTCACCTTTGGCAACTCTGGCAAACAAGTTTTATCATGTTGTATTCCAGCTTCCCCCACATCACCAGTAAGCAGTGTGGCCGAGGAAGAAGCTTTAGGCCAGGCCAAGCTGTTTTTGGGACTGGGAGCCATTTGCCTGGCGTGGCAGACACATAAAGGAGTGTTTGTAACAGAGGAAGACTTGACTGTTGCAAAGGAAACATGACAACTGGTAGAATGTTCTTTCCACACAGAAAGTGGAGAACCTGGCAGCAGAGAAGCCAGTGGCTCAGCAGATCCTGTGGGAAAGATCAGTGAACAAGGAGGATGCTGAGTCCCAGGGAGGGAGCCACATAAACATCTGAAATAGCCTCCTGCCATGCAAGTTCAGCTGAAGGCTTAGATAGAGCCTGGTCTTAAATCTTCCACCAAATGGGAAAAATATCACTGCTTCTAACAGTGGGCTAGTGAGTCCTGGGGGCTACAAAATCTGGGGATTTTTCTGTTTTATTTCATCAGTTTCTCACCAGAGGGCATGCCACATTGCTAGTCTGGGAAGGACAGTCCTTGGTGTGACAATCTGTCTCAAGGCAATTGCTGTGACGTGCTCTTTCTCTTCTATGGGATCAGATGTGGGCAGCCTGATCTATGTTAGAAAAACATCATCAAAAGTTTCTGAAACAATTCACTTGGGACTGAGATTTCCTGAGGCTTTTTCTCTGCAGTGCCTCTTTGTAATATTTCTTGTACCACCACCTCCAACCACAAACACTGGGCTGGACTAACATGACTTGCAAAGCCTAAAAAAAGAGCTGAGACCTGAGTGGTGCGTGGTGAGACCTGCCAGCTCAGGGGAAAAGGAGCCATAATCACCCTTATCCTTGCCTAATCTTCATCTCCCCTTGCCTCCCAGCACTGGCTCTGGATCAAACTTCCCTTTTTCATGACAGGAGACAATGCCATTAATCACTTTGCTGCATCCAGTATTTATACATAGAAAAATGAGGCTGTGTTCCAGGTTATTGAAAATCCCTCCTGAGTGCCAGCAGAGGGTTAGGTTTAGGCTGCAGCTGCCCAGATACCATTACTGGTAAGGACCCTTACTATCAGCTATAGGGGGAGATTCTTGAGGGGGAGACATGAGAGGCTGCCCTGCAGAGCTGTAATTTGGGGTTTAGAGTTGGCCCACATCTCCTCCAGAGTCATATAAAAGCACCACTAAAGTCAGTGCAGGAGCTCTCACTGCAGTAGGCACCTTAGACACAAACACAGGCACCAAGCTGTGTCCTGAGTGCTCCTCTCCACTTTGCCCATCTTGCCCCAGGCTCTGTGAGGACTGTGAAATGCAGAAGGATTTGGGATGGGTCTCAGCTCTGTTGGGCTGGTGAAGGTAAACTGATGTGAGTTGTGATTGTTCCTGTTTTCTGTTACTGTGACCCTTCTGTGACACCTGAAAGCTTCAGGAAGTGATTCATAAAAACGCATTTGTAGCAGGTTGGGTGCACTAAGGGAGCCGTAGGAAGTGGTGTCAAGAAACCATCACAGGTATGGGCAAACCCAGCTGTGTACCACCAACAGCACAGAAAGGTGTCCTGAGCTGTGGTACTGACCCAACAAGCCAGGCTGTGTTGTAGGAGGTGCACCAGGCTTAGATCCTCCCAGCACTCCAGCAGTCACCCAGGTAAGGGATGGATGTCCCTCTGTGAGGTCTCACCCTGACACCACAAACTACTCCACAGGGAGCAAGCCTTTATTCAGAGAGGCACAACTTCCATGTAATGTGTGCCTCTCTTGTTTCTACTCTGTGACTCTGTTAGAAAACCAGGCTAGTGAAATACTCTTACCAGTTTTAATCCCTGGATAGCACAGTGAAGCCTTATGTCCTTTGTGCTGCTTCCAGCTACAGCATTAGCTTTGCTACATATATTAAGTGTTAGAGTGTTTGTACTCTTTTCGTAGAAACAGAGAAAAATAATACTTATGCTGGACCTGAATAGATAGTTGTCTTTGAATAGAAACATTTCAAAATATTACCCAAATATTTTGAAACAATATTCAAACTATGTTTTCTTTGTGAGATATTCTATTTGATGTTTACAAAGTATTTGATGTCTGCAAGCTATTGGATTTGACTCTCAGCTCATGTTGAGCAGTAAGCAACACGCTTTTTGGCTGCAGGACTAAAGCTTTCCTCCTGACAACTGGTGACTTGCACACCATTGTCTTTCTTTCTTTCTGCAGGTAATTTATGCTAAATTAATGAAGCATTTGCAGAATACCTTCTAATCACCAATAGAAAAATCATTATGCTATCTCACAAGTTGCAGTTAATGAAATTATGTGGTTTTACTTGCAGTGCACCTAAATGTTTTATTTGCTCCTTGAAAAGAGCTACAAGCTCTTTTTCTGAAATTCTCTCTTTCTGAAATAAGCTCTTTTTCAAATGTTCTCCTTCTGAAACGATTCATGGGCATATTTTCTGTCACAGCCAGGGCTGCGTACATTACGTGACCAGCTGTCCTGTTAAATTCCTTTGAGCAAATCATCATTTAGTACTGCAGGTGCAAGTTCTTCTGCAGCCAGTGGGTGTAGCAACTACCTATCTGAGATCTGCATTTTCCTGTTGAATCTAACTGCCCAGATCCTCAGCGGAGCAAATGGGACAAGGGGAAAAATGGGAGCCATGAATTGTGGTACCACTAATGGGCTGGGGTGCTGGGAGGATATAGAGACATGTGCTTTTTGGACACAAAACCACTTTCCAGTGATGAGAAAATCTGGGGAAAGTGGTGGCATTTGAGAGGCTGGGAAAGAGATGTAGCAACTGGAGTGGGAGAGCATGACTGTACCCACTGTCAGAGTTTCAGTGCACCAAAGCCAGGGTGCCTCACCCCATAATGACACAGCTAAATGGAAAGATTTTGTTTCTTTTGTGTCTCCACCCAGTTAGATAAAGATATGGCTAATGAAAGCCAGGTCACACCTGTCTACTGGCACCTTTTCCTCTCTCATTACGTGTGTTACCTTCACAGATAGATTTATCTCGGCATAGAGATAAAGGGGGTTCTTTTTGTTTGTTTTCTGTTTTCTCTTTAATTTTAGAGGAAGTGTTTCATACCTGAAAAGTACAGATTACAGTTGCTTTTGCTTTCTCTAAGCTTAACTTTGGTGGAAAAATGGGAGCTGCTGAATCCATTGTGTTTGATCCACTAGAGAATAAATATGTAAATAAAAAGTTGGGGCTGCATAGATTATAGCCCTCTGACAATAGCTGATTAAAAGCCATGAAGTAAAACCAAGGGTATCTTAAGCAATTTCATGAAATGAAAAATATTTATGTTTTTGGCTTTAATATTTCCACATATCTTTTTATCTTTTTGCATATTATGATTTAAAGCAATTTTAATTTACCTCAAAATACTTGTTATTCGATAAGAATTATTCAATAATACTTGTAATTCAATAAACACTTTACTGTCTAGTATAGCTGGTTCTAGACCTGCATCTTTTATCAATACCTTCTCTGAGGAAATCCTATTTATTTCTAACAGACAATTCAAATCAGGATTACAGAGTTTAGCCTACAATGAATTAGGAATGCAGACATTGCTCAGCTGAGAAAGCACAGGTTTCAGTTAATCATGGAATTATCTGTCCTGAAGCAAAAACCCTCCTTGAATGTACTGTTCAGATGAGAGAATATTTTTTCAACTTCAACCCTACAGCAGAATAACCAAAGTCCTGGTGTTGAAACTACAGGTGCTTCATGCAACACTGAGTAAATTACTCCAGAGTGAGTTTGGCTGGGGAGAAGTGACAGTCTTTTATTCATTGCACAAGCACCTCAGTCAGTCTGTCTGCTCAGGTTTCTGGAAACCTCTGTGGTCTGATTCACTATTTCCTTACTGTTTGTTTTGGGACTGGGAGTAACTATGCAAACATGACGTTGATGCAATGTTGTAGGGAGTATCTAGGCTAATCCCTGCATTCAACTTCTCAACATGTTTGTTGGGAGCAAGGGGTTGGATTCCTTAGTGTCTTCTCTCCTGCGCTAAGCCTATGGAGATATAGGCACCCACTGTTTCTACACTTATTTTCTAACTAAATCACCATATGCAAGCCAGTGAAAGGGAGGACTTCTAGTGTACAGTGAAATGTTCTGACACTTGGCATAAGGACATAACTAGCACAATAAATATATTTTCACACAAAACTTTGTTGCAAATTTGCAGCTTCTAAGAAATTCAGCATTGTCTTCAAAATCATCTGAGGTAGTCAGGCTAACATCTTGGTCTTGGTTTTGGTGCTGATGGCTTGGTGCTTTCAGGAAAGAATTGGAATTTGCTTCCCTCCAGATTGGTTTAACGATGTCCAAAGATACAGTATTTCTAGCAGGCCCTGTCTGGTGACTCAGAGTTTAGTTGGAGGGCCGGTCTAGGGGCCAGAAACACGCTTCTAGAGACCTGTGCCACTTTTCAACATGCATTTCAGGCAGCATCCATCTCAGCTAACATGACCTGTGAGAAATGTCTGACCGGTTTTAGAAGTCTGCCTTCTGAAGAAAGGTAGGAAAGCTGCTTCCATGGGTCAGCTGTGAAGGGATCCACTCAGCACCCTCAGATGTGGAAGTCTGCAGCCACTTTGGCCAGCAGACATCCTACCTACCCTTGGCTGCTGAGGAAGAAGCAGGATTCAATACAACAAGTATGTTATTTACAGTAGCAGAAAGTGGGAAGGAAGAAAAGAACAGCAAAGCTTTCAGACCTGCTTTCCAGTTCCTGATTCTCCAGGGAGTGTTGTGTTGGTTTTGGAGACATTTATGAGGAAGGATTTAAAGTTTCCTTTAAGGAGTTCCTTTAAGAGTTTCTAAAGGCGGGGTGGATGGTGTTTGCAAGTCTTTTTAGGAAAGAAAACTTGGTTTGTTTCCCTCTGCAGACAGTGCCACTTTCAGTTGTGAAGCAGTGGTATGGAGACCAGAAAGATTTCCTGTTTAATCTCCCAGCCAAAACTACAAACACATGGATAGTTCTCTAGAAAAACACAGCTAAAAGATTGCTCTTCCTGGCACTGGCTATGGAACGTCAAATTATAGGTGGCCGTGCTGTGATGTCAGATGTCCGTGGCCTGCAGACCGGCAGGACAGAAGTCCGTGGGACTCGGGATGCATCCAAGGGTGCTGAGAGAGACAGCTGTGGGTCCCTGCCATCTTTGGAAGGCTGTGGTCATTGGGGAAGGCCACCAAGGAGGCCTTGCAAATGTCACATCTGAAGTGTGAGAAAGGATCCAAGGAACTGCAGGCTGGTTGGCCTAACCATTACAAAGGTATCTCCCGGAAGCTGCGACTGGATGCACGAGGAACAGATAACTGGGAACAGCCAGCATGGGCTTAGCAAGGACAAGTCCTGCCTGCCCACCCTGCAGCCTTCTGTGCGGCAGTGCAGACTGTGAACAAGGGGAGAGCAATGCTCAGTCCAGAGATGTTAAGCACTGACCTCTGAGAGGGGCCACTGCACTGTGCCAGCCGCCCGAGGAACTTTGCACCTCTGACCACAATGCAGCCAGCTTTAATGCAGCCAGCTTTAATGCAGCCAGCTTTAATGCAGCCAGCTTTCCACCCACCGTGCACTCTGCTCATTTGTTTCAGCAGTTTGGCTCCAAGGATACTGTGAGAAGCTACAATGAAAGTCAAGATCAAATCAAGAGGCAGCTGGCAGAGGTTGCAACAAAGGCAATCCCAATCAGATAAAAAGAAAACCAAACCTCGCTGGGGAGGCGGGGGGATTGATTCTTATTTGGGAACCCCTGTCCTTAGAGGTGTTGATAACACAGCTATCCAAGGCCCTGAGCAACATGTTCTGAGACAGCCACGTTCCAGTGAAGGGGTGGCCCAGATGGATGGAAGGCACCCAGACAGGTCCTTTCCAAACTGAATTATTCTATGATCTACACTGTATTATGGTATGTGTTTCTACGTAGGTGTGCAGGAGACTTCCAGCACCATCTCTGGCCTTGTGTGGGAGGCTTAATTCAAAACAGTTGTGTCTGGCTTTCTCCAGGAGAAGAGACAACCTTCGGGAAGCTCATGTTTTTGTTTCCACTTCTGTTAGGGAGATGTCAGAATCGTGAAAGTTACCACTGTGTGCAAGACTAATTACTGCCTGTTTGAGAAAAGGAATATGGGGCTGTAATGCCTTCTTACAAGGTCAGGTGTGGAAGCTGTCTGGGCAACGGGAGGAGGTCTGTGCTCTCCTGCAGAGGAAGAGCAGAAGAACAAAGCAGTCAGCCTACTGCTTATCATCCCTAATACACATCTCTGTTTTGTGTGTGAATTGGTATTTGCTCCACACCTGACCCTGCTCTAAAATTAAAGATAATAATATTTCAACATGTGCTTGCCATGCAGAGACGGCTAAAGAGAATAAACAGCAAGGAAAGGCCCATGGGGAACAGCTGTGAGGGGTAATATGTACTTTCTCTGTCCTCCAGACAGGAATCAGAATAACCTTTAAGGGCTCGGCCAACAAATATTTTTGTGACATCATCAGTGTTTAATCTAAACAACTAATGTTGATATTACCTCCAATATCATGATAGAGATAATGCCTGTGAATGGATAGGAAGGCTCCACATTGTGGGGCTATATCCGTGTACGTTTTATCTCATCCCTGATGACATAAGCACCACAATCGGTGCTCATTCTGGATCTTAGAGGTACATCTAGAAGGGTGCTTCTGACCCATTTTACAGCAAACCCATTTGCACTGAGATTTCCTCTGTGGTCAGAGGAGGGATATAGGTGTTTTCAGGGAGTAATTTCTCTCTTTTGATAGCATATCTTCAGAATAGATTATACAACTTCCTGTTTCTTTCCAGCTACTGAAAAGGAAATGTGGATGACAGGCTCAAATGCAGAAATCTTCATTGTGAACATCCAAAGTGCAGATTCATCTCGCCCTGATTTTAGGCTGTTAGAGTAATTGCCCTGACTAGCCTCCCACAGGACCCCCAGACATGTATCCTGTGCCCCCTGTGGCAGGGGCTGTGTGTGAGCTCAGGCCCTGGTGCCCAGCCGTGGTCCCAGCTGTGTTGTAGTCCCTGTGCCCTCTGCCCCATCCCCTGCTGATCCAGACTCACTCCCTGGACTCCCCACATTGACTTCACACCCGACTCCTTGCCTGCTGCTGCCTCTGAAGGGCTTGATCCAATCACCTCAGCTCTAATGCCATTTGGTGTTGGTTGTCTCGCTCAGTGGGGAGCTGATGCTCCACTGGTCTCACACAGGTCTGGCACCAGCCCCCAGGGATTTCACAACAACCCAGGGGAGTCTGAAAAGGTGTCAGACATCAATGGGCAGGCAGCTGGACTGCACCTCAGGTGTCTAAAGCCCGAGTGTCTGCCTGGGAGCAAGGTGTCTAAGCTCCGGTACAGGCTGGAAGGGTCATAAGACCATGTAGTTGGTGGAGTCTGGAGAACAATTTAGCTGACCAAATGTTGGGACCAACCTCTGGAAGAAAGTAGCTTGCTAGTCTCGACCAACTGTATGGGCTTGGTTTTCCTTGTCTACCACTGGAGTTTAAGCTGTATCTCACATTCAGGCACTATAATTTAGGCAAGTTAAATCCCACCCATGGTGACTAAAAGGAGAAGAAATAAATATTTATGAGAAAAATATGAAAATTATCACTCTTTGTGTTAAAAATTATTATTTTCATCTGAAAGGTATAGAAAGGCAAAAGCTCTGTGGATATTTAAAGTTTGGTCCCTCTGTCTGTACATGCAATCACACACTCCAAGAGTATTACATACACTCTCACAAAACACATCCTTTGTTTACAGTCATATGGATTTACAAACACTCCCTGGAAGAACAGGGACACACTCATTGTATACAATATATTTTTTGCTTCTGTAAACTGTTAATGTGGAATTATAAATAATGATTTGGGATAGATCCCATATGGTTTTCTGCATTCTGGGATTCTATCTCTCCAAGTAAATGAAAATATTGGTAGTGTAAAATAATGATTTCTTTTTGCCCAGTCTCCTCTGCTCAGTTCTACAGTATTGTTATATCCTCCTCTGTTGCCATAGAAATGATTGATATGCCCAACCATCGCATTCTTGCCATACCCTTGCCTCTACATATTCTGTATTTTTCCCTCTAAACCAGACTCTTGGTTGGCTTTTTGATATTTTGGGTTATGTTCTGCAGAGACAATAACAATGAAACACACAAACAAAGAAAATTAAAGAAAAAAGAAAACTTTGGCTTTGAGAAGACTGAAACTAATTCAAAAGACTGAAACTAATTTAAAAGTTACCTGTATTAACACTGTGAATATCCATGATTTTACTGTAAATCTTTAACATTTGTTGTTCTTATTGACTCCTAGCTCTGGCAAGCAATGACTTTGTGAGATTCTTAGCATCTTCTCATGCAAAACAAGTGTTTGCAGTGTTTAAAGCTTCCTACCTATGGAACGTTAAACACAAAAGAAATTTAAAGATCTCCCTTTTGGGGGGGCCTGCTGATTTTAGGGGGAATGAGCTATGATTTTTGCAGATTTGGGTTTCCCTCTCAAGAAAGCAGAAGAAAAAAAAGAACCAGTCAAGCATGATGACACGATTCAAAGAATAGCAGTCAGAATGATTAATTTAATTTTGCTTCACATGTTTCAGAACTTACTAATGCACGCTGGCTACTTCCAGACTCAGATGTCCATTCCACCGCACTTTATGACTCTAGGAAATACCCTGGGGCTGCCTGGACTTCCTTTTCACTGACTTCCACTTCCCCCCCAGCAGTGCCTGCAGGGATATGGCACCAGACATGCTCCCCGTTCCCTAAAACCTTTCCCCCCGCCCCAGTCCTTTGCTCAGAGCCCCACGAAGGCCCCTACACATTCCCCGAACATCCTCTACGCAGGAGAGAGGGCTTTCTGTCCATCCGACGCAATCTTGCAGCACGAGTGCTTCCAGCCCGGAGCAGAGGAAACCAAGGCAAGCCAGGTTTTAGGAGAGGGGGCTGCATGGCTTTGCACCCCTGCTCCTCCTGCTGAGATGCTCAGCCTTTCCTCCGCGTCCCAAAGGATGGGGCCGCCAGCACCAGAAAGGGCTTTCGGTGCAACTGCGGCAAAGCTGCCGCTGAATCTCCTTCTCAATCTCCTGCCTTTTTTGGGGACTTCACATCCTGAAGCTGCCTGTAGTACCGATTTCTGTGAAGTGCCACTAGGTGGCCCGAGATTGAACCTCTGCAGGCAACAGCTTTCAGTGGGATGTGCGTGTGTGGGGGGCAGGAATTTGGGAATTATCCCTGGGCGGTGCGCACCACCCTCATCGCTTCTGGGATTTTTAGATCTTGGTTGCAGATGCTGGAGGAGGGAAAGGGGCATCCGAGTAAACCCTCTGAAATGAGAACGAGCTCATTCTTATTTCTCACGTGAAATGAAACACAAAGTTTTCTCTTGAGAATTGGGACTGGTGATAGCCTGGAGCCTAGTAGTACTGCCCGGAATACCAGCCCCGCCGCCGCCCCAAATAAAAATGTGTATTGTTCTTCTCTTTTCAACTTTTTCAAAGGCAATTGTTACCATCATCAGGGGCTTATTTTGACACAGGTCAGCTTTGAGGACTCACCATGGATGAGACATACTGGAGGAGAAAAGGGCTTTTGCATGCCCAGCAGATGACAAGGGTGATCCACAGGCATCAGTTTTATGCCTGTCACCCTCCTAACCTCTTTCTCAGACATGCCCTGGAGTAATTGATTGCTCCCCATTTCTCACTTCTCTCCATACCACACCTCTGTGTTTTCTGCCCATTCTTGCTGACTCTCATTCCAGGGTGCTCCGTGTCCCTCTGCCTCACTGATACCTATCTGGGCATCAGACCTGCGGTTTGGCAGACACCCCCTGTGGCGGTGGAGGGACATCTCCCACCTGCCTCCCACCCGGAGCTGCCGCAGACCCCTGGGGCGGTGTGAGAGGATGCTGCGGGCAAGAGCCGGGAGGAGCAGGGAAGGTGGGATGCACGGCCCAGCACTGCCTGGAAAAGCTCGCCCTGCTCCCTGGGGAGGCCAGGGCTGAGTTTGTCAGGGTGTCAACACCTCAATGGCAAGGAGGAGGGGAAAAGAGGAGATAGAGGCAGCGTTGAGCAAGAAGGTGCAAGTGGGTGCCATCAGTCGGTTGTTTGAACTATAAACAACTCCAGAGATGCTGGGAGCTGCAGCTATGCTAAACAGTTGGCCCATCCACCTCCTGTGTTGTTCCCATTCCATTTTCTCTTATCCACAGTCAATAGGGCTCTGGCCAGCAGAGCTTTCCCTGACATTTTGGATTTGACTGGAAAGCAATGCTATCCTATGACATGCAGGCAGGCGAGCACAGCAACGCTGGCAAGTCAAGCATGTGGTCTCACAGACCCTGACAGCAAGTCAAATGAATCCCCCCACACCCTTATGGGCCATAAAAATTCCTCATTTAGGGCCAGAGACAGCAAAGGTGAGCAACACCAAAGTGCTCGCCCAGCTCTTTGGGGGCACAGAGTGGGGAAGTTTCATCTGGCTTCTGCACAGCAGCTACCCGAGCTCCTGCCAACCACTGACAAATTAGAGGCTTGTTGTAAAGTGTAAAAATACATTTATTCTCAACTTTGCTTTTATTGAGAGAAAAGGGATAAAAACCTAATTCATAAGCCCCACCTAAAGCCTCTTCCCGAGCCTTGGCTTTGCCTCAGCCTCCCTCCCTCCCCACAAACATTACCTGCCTTCCCCCCAGAGGGCTCCTCCTGTCTTCCTCGTTTTTAGGGTGGAGGCTAATAAGCTCCCCAACCCTGGTAAGTCAGTATTAATTAACCTGCAGATCCCTGCAGGCTTCCAACACCTGCTAACTGAGAGAATGCAGCCAGGCTCTCACGGTGGTTTTTGTTTTTTTTTTTTTTTCTTTTTTTTTTTGCACAGAGCAAGCTTTAGCACCTGGAAAAAGGGAAGGTTATAAGCTCTCACTTTGCCTGGGTGGTTTACAGTGAGGTCAAAAAAAAGGGGGGGTGGGAAATAATATTTTGTAGGGTCTGTTTTCTTCCCTTTTTTCTCTCTTCTTCTTTTTTTTTTTTAATTTTTTATTTTTTATTTCCCTTTTAATTTAGACCAGCAACCTCTTTTGCATGGGAGGGGCATCTGCACAGAAGCAGCTCTGCTGCATGCCATTACCACCTTTCTGAGGTGGGGGGAGGCACTTTTTGCTGAGTTCTGCCTCTCTGCTAATGGGCACCCCTCTCTGCTGGCTGTTGGCTGCCATCTGTGGCAAACGTTGTAGAGCATGTAGTCAATCACTGCAAGATGCAGTTATGTGGTGCAACAGCTCTCTAGGGACTGATTTAGGGCCACTACAGTAACGCCAGTTGGAGCTAATAGGATTTCCCCCCCCCCCAGTTCCCCAGCCTGGGTCTCTAGAAGTGACAGGGCAGCATAGCTTTATTAACCTGTGTTCATCCATGCTCCCTGTTACAGAGAAAGAGATTTCTCTTTGTTGTTTTTTTTTCCTTGGTGTTGAATCACAGCATAGTGGGGGTTGTTTCCTGCCAGTTCCTGAACAAGAGCCAAGTGTCATTCCTTGCCTGCTGGAATTTTACAGCATGCACTGAGCAGAGGTGCCACCCTGCTGAATGCCGGCAATTTTTATTTCAGTGAGCACTTCCTGTTATCCCCACCAATACAAAAGTAATTTTTCTGTGGACTGGGAAAACCAGAAAAAAAATCCCTGGGAACATTCTTCCATGACCCATTCAGGTGGCTAAAGCTTTGACAAACATCCCCTCACAGCTAAGAGGACACACTGGTAAATAGTCTGTGTGCAGAAGAATGAAGGTGGAGTTTTGCTGGGTCACTCCTGCAAGAGTGTGCAGGCCTCTGCCAGAGAACTGCCAGCACCCAGCTCTTCCCTGCCCAGGCTCCATCTTGGTGCCAGCTTTGGTGCTCTCTGGTCCTCCCCTCAGCCACATCACCATTCCAACCAGATGGAAACACGGAGCTGTGTCCTGTTAGTGTTTTGCCCCAAGAACAGCTGGGCTGTGAGGGAGGAGAAATGAGCCCACCTGGTTGGGAAGATGTTTGATCACTGTAGAGCAGCAGCCCCAGTCCATCTGCCAGCGCTACTCACCAGCCACGTGTTCTTTATCACAGTGCCCTTCTGGAAGAGATAAGAAACAAAGGCCCAAGGAGAGCTTAGATGACCTGCTGGAGGTCATAATCTAACAAACCCAGCTTTTCTCAGAAGTTTTCCTTGTGAGTGTTGTACCAAACTATCAAAAAAAATTACTTGTATGCTATATTTGTTTGGATAATCCTGTATTTTAGATAATGGAAGCTTGGTCCCTTATGCACCGTGCCCCACTTCTAGGGCAAGGGAATGTGTTTCAGGGAACAGAAATAATGTTCTGCTATGGCTGTTGATCCTTTACATTTTGCACTTGTTCCCTGAGGATCTCCACAAGAATAAAAGTTCCATTTTTATCTGTCTTGCAGATCTTTAAGAGAGGCTGAAGGTTCCCTAGTACTGTGCACAATGCAATACAACTCCAGAGCCAGAGTGGAGAACATCCTACAGATCACCAAGGTAAATCTGCATTTTTCACAGTCCAGGCAAGGGTAGTAGTGGCTCCTTCCAATGCAAGTAGCTCCAACAGGATCCTTAAAAAAATGTTTAAAAGCACACTCTTTTCTCCTTCAGTCATGGCAAAGATTTTAGGAAATGTGGCTCTGGAGCAAGAAAGACTACATGCAATTCCATCTGCATAAATGTCAGAGGCTTCACTCTCTTGGAGATCCTGGATGTGGATATATACCTGCTCATGTCTGGTCACTGCTTTCTCCTCACTTCACACTTAACCTGTCTTCTTTTTTTTATTTTTACCCCATCTGCCAGCAACAGGGAAAAAATTCTTTTGTATGGAGAGCAGCTGCTGATTCCCTACCACCAACCCATCACCCACAGTGATGGATCTTTTCCATCCTAAATGATTCCATGCTATTATACAGCTCTTCTTTCACTAGCAACAGAAGGCTAGTACTGGAATAGTGGTTCTCCCCACAAACTTCCAACCTGCCCTCCCAGACAGTTTCCCTATGAAGCATCATCCCTAACATCTTGCACTTGGCTTGCCTAAAGGCTGCTGCTCTTTAACTGGAAGACAGGCTTCTGGCATTCCTGGGCAGTGAATTACAGTCATGTTGGCAGCTGCCCTCTGCCCTCTGTCTATTGCAATACCTCAAGTTGATGCCAGCAGGCCCTGGGCTGCATTAGGAGGAGGGTCACCAGCAGGTCGAGGGAGGGGATTATTCCCATTCAGTTCAGCACTGGTAGACAGATGTGAGAGGTTCTGGGTCCAGCACGACACAGACAGGAACTTGCTGCAGCAAGTCAGTGAAGGGCCATGAAGATGATGAAGGGATGAGATGTTGAGACAGCTGGGATTGTTCAACCTGGAAAAGAAAAGGCTAGGGGGGATCTGACCCTTGTGTATGAATCTTCTTTAGTCACCCCACTCAGTGGGGTGACTAAAGAAGATGAAGTCAGACTCTAAGTGGTGTCCAGTTAAAGGACAAGAGTGAACTGGCAGAAATGGAAATACAAGAAATACAATTTCAACATTCACTGCCTCTTGCCCCTCCTCCACTTCTCTACTAAAAGGGTGAGCACCCAGACAGGCTGTGGAGTCTCCATCCTTGGAAATAGTCAAAATCTGACTGTACCCACTCCTAAGCAACCAGCACTAGCTGACTCTGCTCTGACCAGGTGTCAGACTAGACAATTCTCTGAGACATCTTCCTCCCAGCCTTAACTGTTCTGTGATCCTATTTGTTGATTCTCATGTCTTGTAGTCAATCTCACTATCCTTATCCTTAACCATCTTGATGAAGTGTTGTTTGGCATTCCTGGGTGAAGGAGCAAATTAGCTCTTCTGCAGCAGATACTCAGAGACACCTGATCAGCTGTCAAATGCACAGCTGATATGGGGACTAGATGAGGAAAAAGGTCTTTCCACAAGGTACTAACTCCAGACTCAAGGGGATTCATCCCATCTAACTCTGGACATTTGCAGTGTCTCCATTTATGTCTGAGTAGTGTACCTAGACTCCCTTTGGAATCAACACAGAGAAATAGGCATATCTAGAGAGTGACTCATGTGACCTATTTCACATGAGATGAATCACGGCCAAGAGCTGCCCTTCTTTCTTTGCTGACTACTATGAGTAGAGTGAGGAGTGAAGAGGTCAAGTTTGGACTTCTCTACTGTAGATATCTTACAACATTTAGGATGACTCCCACCTCTGATACTTGTGCAGAAGTCTGTTTTTGCCTAGAGTAAATTTTTACACACCATAAAATGCAGTCAAATTTGATGAATGTCTCTTTGGCTACAGAGATGACTAAACAAAGAGACAACTGATAAGGACAGGCAAACCCCAGAGCACTGCAGATTAAAAGTTCATACAAGTGATCCAGGGGGTGGAATCCTAGATGGGATCCTATTGTTTTATTCCAAGACTGAGTATTTTAGGGGTACAGGTCAAGGGCACTTTGAGTAATGGGACTTCAACTAGTACATTGGACCAAAGTCAAGGGCCCTAAACCTAATCCTACAGATTCCTGGTGTGGCTGGGCTCCTTAGAGTCCAGGGCAGTCTAGAGAACTGATTACTTGATCAATCCATGCTATTGTTTCTGGGATGGACAGAAGAAGGCTTTGGACAAGATGGCTTGGTAATGTCTTAGATAATTTTTTGCAATTTTTGCAGATTTCTTCTCATACATCCATCAATAAGATCTTACCAGGGCAAATCTTCACCTCATCACACTGTTGGTTGAACTTTCTTAGCCATGAACTATCCTTGGCCTGCAATGACAAGCAGCAAGGAGATATGTGTGTCCTTGGCAGTGACAGGCCTAGGCTGGGTCAAAGGCTTGAAGGGCATGACAAGAAGACACAACCTGTCTTGTTTTTTCTTTTGAAATATGATGAGGCAACACAGCATAAAACTGTCTTCCCTTTTTGCACTGTCTGGCACACATCTGGACAGCATCTAGACAGAAGACTGATCAGACTTGGCAGAGGCGGTTTGGCTGTGCAGCAGGATGCCTCCATGCACTTTAGGAAGCCAGACTGCATTAACATGCTGTGGTGGTGCTAAGGGTGCTGGGGTGCAGTGTGGTCCTGGGTGCCTCAGACAGCCAGTCTAGGAGCTTGACCCTAATGCTGCACCAAGGGCTCTGGGAAAAGGCAGTAAAGCTCCAGATTTCATCAGGCAAGTGATCTTTGGGCAAGTGATCTTCCCTTTTTCAAGGGAAGCCACAGCTTCTAGATAGCTGCATCATTTTGGAATGTTAACATTGTAGAAAAAGAAACTGCCAAGAAAAATAACATGCAAAGTGTGAATGAAAATAGTTCATCTCAAATTAGGTACTTCAAATCCCAAATAAATTCCTGTTATAAAAGAACTTGTCACCTCAAATTTCTCAGAACTTTGATAAAGACAATAATATGTTTGGGTTTTTTTTTGTGTAGTGCTTAGAGATGTCAGACAACTACATAAGATTTAAGTGTTATTAAGTGTAGCTATTAGCTACTGTCCTGTAAAATGCAGTATGCAAACACACTGGAAACTGCTGTAGGATGCAGGGAAAAGGTTGATATTTAAATATAATTTTACACCTTGACAGTGTAAAATTTCATCATCAAAAAAATCATAAAGCGTTTCTGTCTTATTTTGGTGGTGAGAGGAAAGTGACTAACTATAACAAAATGTTTGAAATACCTGGTGCTAAGGTTAGTGGCCCTTATTTAAAACTCATTAACTTTCCTCATTTTGTATTGCCTTTTCAATAGTATGAAAACACATTTTTTCTTCCAGCTGAGCCTAGTGAACAGCAAGACAGGACCTTTTTTTCTCTGCTGCACAGGTGTCCATCTCAGTGAAGATGCATGATCTCCACCTCTTCTTGCAGTGGTGTGATTCCATGTAGATCAAGAACAGTCCAGCTCCAGAGGTTTTTACCCTCAGTCTTGTCAAAATTCATGTGCAAGAGAAAACTGTTTTGGTGAACTTACATTCATCCTCATGAATGATCTCAACATCAGTGTACAGACAGCTTTCTTTCCTGGAGGAAATCAAGGACTTGATGAGGCAGGGAGCTGCAGGCAGGGTTTGAGTACATCTGGCAGTGTTCTGGGGAACTCTGAAAAACCTCTTGCCAAGTACTTAGGATGTGATCTGGGGGAACGCCTTTATTCAGAAGTGCACATTTGCATGCCACCCTATCACCTTTAGTACCTGAGCTGTCTCCGGAACTGGGACTTCCTCCTTCATCTCATGAAGGTGTATGCCTTCATCTCATCATTTCTCCTATGTATTTACAGCTAGTTCAAATAACGGCTCCAGAATGGGCTCGTGAGAGGAGGGAACAATGATCAAAGCAACAGAAAAAATTTTCAAAGTACTGTTGGGAAATCATGTGTTGTTTTTCTCTTCTTTGTATAAATTTCCCTTCTTTTTCCATTTCATGGCTAATTGAGCCGAATTGCCTATTCACCAGTGCCTAACAACATCCTTGTTTCTGATGATGACTGAGTATAGTAAAAACAGCAGTCTTAAATGGGAGAAGCTGGTCATCAGAGCTTCCAGGCAGTTTCAGAAGAGCTATCTAATTCACAGCAGTTAAATATCTGTCCCCCTGACTTCACTTTGCTACTTAAATGGGTAAATAGTTTCCAAAGTACGCATGACTGCATTGAAAATCTTAAAAACTGGCATTGCATGAAAAGCATTGCCTGGCTACAAGGGATTCATCACACCAGCCTGAGATGTCTCCAGCACAGGCTTCAGCCTCCAAACTAACCATGACTGCACCATTCCTCTGTGCCACTTCATTGTTTATTTCATGATGAGAGGAACTTGAAGGTTCACCCTGGAGGTGCTCACTTCTTCAAATGGACAAGTGAAGCCCACGTGTTTTATCTGGAGATAACAGCTCTCTGTAGACCTCTATATTCAGTGTTTCTGTTATGACCAGAAGACCCTTAAAATGTTCACATTTCAAAAGTTATGACATTGATTAGGAGTTCTTCACTAACAGTTACACCAAGGAACTTTACCAAACTTCTGTGTTACAGCAGCCCTGATATTTGGCTTACTTAAAACCAGATCACAGAGGGTAAATGTATCATACAGAGGAGACCCCTGTTAAATTAGCCAGCTCTAGAAATAGACAGAAAATGCCTCTGAAAGTCAAACTGTAGCTAAAATACTTTGCCTTCTACCAAAACCCAGCAATGCCCCATAACATTCAAGGTTTTACTGTATTTTGATGACAACATTTTGTTTAAGAAACAACACCTGGAGGATTATCTTGTGTCAATCAGCAGCCCTTTCCATTTCAGCCATTGATTATGACCAGCGGGTGTCTTTTTTTTTCAAATTATACCCTCTAAGGTGATATTAGCCTAGAGGCTTTGTACCTTCCCTTGGACCTTTCTTTGGTATTTCTATTGACCTGCCAGCAGCAGCCTCATGAGATCTTGGCTTTGTTGTTGGAGGTAACTTGAGAAGTTGCCAACGCCATTTCACCATTTCACTCGTGCCTCTTTGCTGTCACAGCCTTCTTGGTGGTGTCACTGCCAGGCATCAGAACTGATTCACTCTTTCTGGGGAGTGTTATTTTCAGATGATGTGGACTTAGCCTGGAAAATCCTTGTTCTGGCAATAGCAGTTGCCCATGGAGAGGTGTGAAGCCAGGTACAGGGCACCAGGGAAGGGAGCAGAGGAAACATTTTAAGTTAGCTTCACTGACAAAGCCAGAGTTTCCTGAAGTTATGGCCTCTGTGGACCTCATGCTGTATAAAATGAAAGGGAAACTTAAACCAATTAGACCTGCGTATTAATTGTGAAAATTCTTACCTGGTTCTAAATTTCCTTTAACAGCACCGGGGTTTTAATTTTTCATTTGAAAAGATAGTTAATTCTTACCTACACTTTCCCCCTACCTTTCTTTTGCATTTTCGTGTTAATTCACTCTTCATTTTAAAGTTACTTTCCAAACACAACTCTACTCATGGTCAAATATACCACAAAATGAAAATCCCTTCAACGTTCAAATAAAAGTGACTTGGAAACTGAAGAAGAAAGCTTTGAAAGGGCAGACTTCAGTAGCTTTAATGTTTGTTTAAAATACATGTTCTACACTTTAATTTCAACTTCTATAATTTACCTTACAAAGTCACAATTCTCAAAGGTGTATGAATTCACAGGAAGCTTGCACAATGCATGAAGTTCAACATGGGGACACATTTTCAGAATTAAAGACGGCTGTACTCAGACCAGGGGCACAGCAGGAATTTATGCTGGCACAGATTTCTTGCAGAAGCCCACTGTTTGTGGAAGTGCATTGGCTTCATTCTGGGGACACGATGACTTCCATACCAGCTCAGGCCATGTTAAAGGTTGGTTATTACCAGATATATAAACTTTTTTGGATCAGCTTGCTCTGCATCAGATGCAGACACATAACATCATCTTTCCACTCAGTTAGGCCAAGTACAGAGAAATATTTCTGTGCTAGCTTTATGCCTTTTTTATCAAGTTTAAGCTGACTTCAGTATCTTCTCTGTTAGATGTTCTGTGACAAAATGACTCCCTCAGAATTTTTTGAACACATTTGAATTGACAGAATAAGTTCATAAAGGTTCAGTGATTTGTATCACGTCGTCATGGCATTTCTGACTCATTATATGGAACATCAAGACTATGTTCAGGGTGATGCCAAAACGAGGCCCAAGTTCTTGAAAAGTCATCCCCACTGATCTGCTCACGAGCCTGGCAGGCTCGCAGACTCAGCTTGAGCTCTGTTAATATAAGCGGAAGGGCTCTGAAAGAACACAACTACCTCCACGCTCACTGCCTTTCTGCTTTCACCACACTTTGGACACAACAGAGCTGGATAAAACAAAATAAAATCTGAAAACAGGTGTTATTTCTAATAATTATCTGTTTGATGATATGGCTTTTGTAAGGACGACAGTGACAGGAGCCAAAGAGCAGGAGGAAAAGCATAGGATATGTGCCCATGTGCTTTGTGGGGAAGGCCTGGGAGATCCTTGCACAAGCACTGCCTGTGAATGCCTGCATAGCCACAGCCACCATCATGTTGGCAAAGCAGCTTTTCTTATTCCAGGGCGCAAATGTGGCATAAACAGGTTGTCTCTCTCCTGAAGACAGATCCCAGAAACTCTGGGTGAGCATCCCCAGGTGCCCTTTTGTGAGATAAAGCGCATCAAGACAAATGTGACGAGAGACAATACTCCCTGAGGAGTTCTGACTCAGATGTGAAGGAAAAGAGGTTGCTCACAGCCACTACAGATATGGCTCAGGGCCTGTATAAGAGGTGAAATAAGTGTCACACTTGGGTCATGGGAAGATAGCTACAAGCCAGCTTAGCTACAAGCAGAGATAGCCTGTGACAGCCAGTCACACTCAGTAATTGCGTGCTTTGTGTGACAGATAGCAGACCCAGAAACAGCAAGCTTGTTAAAACCCTAGAGCATGAGCAGTGTACAAAAATATACATGGGATCTTCTCAGTTAGCCCAAGCATGCAACAGTGGTTTTTATGCCAGGTTTTTGCATCGTTGCCTGGTTTAAGTCTAGCTGCAGGACTGACAACTGTCTGATATGAAGTACAAGATTCTGGACTGTACTGCGAGTTCAGTCTGGGTAGATCAGTTAGGGATGTGGAGTCAGCGAAAGACTGTGGCAACATGAAATCACCCTCTCTTCTGTGCAGAAGCAGTCTCCTTGCAGAGGCTATGGCTCCAAGGATGCAAATCCTGTGTGGGCATGTTCAGAGTCAGATTCAAAATGCCCCAGCTAGATGATGCAAATTTCTGAACTTCACTCTGCTGGTTTAGATTTGTTCACAGATTTCTCTGGAAGCATGTTGTCCTGGCAAACTTCATACCATTTCAGCCATCAGCTTGTCATGTCCTATGACTCTAGATGGGCCAGGTACCATCTTTCTTCATCACAACCAGCATAAACAAATGACATAAAAATTGTATTATGTTTTTTTCATATGTTCATTTGTGATCTGGATTAAGTTAGAACTGCTGGGTGCCCCAGTACTGCACAAGTGTGATATTAATTATTATAGGACTAAGGTTAACTTTTCCCCTTAGTCTATACTGCAGTGCCATTTGAGGTAACTCTTCCCATAATTACTTTCAGGACATGGTTTCGTGGTACCTAGATCTCTATGCAATAACTTGAGAAATTCCCACTCTCACATAACTGCCCACCACTCATTTAAAGCAGGGTGTTAATGGGAGGTAAAGCCGAACTTGCAAAAAAAAAAAAAGATGGTGTATTCTTTTTTGCTAAGATCAGCCTAGCTACCAAACCACAATACAGGGAAGCCATGCTAGCACAGCTGAAAAAACAGCACAGATGTGGAGCCTGGCAGGGGATGGAGAAAGGTGGGCACCTCCGAAGTGCTGACAGTGCTGACTGTACTGTGCCTTCCCGCATGGCACCGAGCAGCTGCGGAGAGGGCTCTGACTCACTTTCCACTCTTCCTGCACTAGCGGGACTGCTATATTTAGACAGCCCCTGTGTTTCAGGAGTCCTTTCAATCCAGTCCCCAAAATGCTAACAGACGAAGCCAGCCAGACTGTGGGCAATGATGGCCTCAAAGAGTACAGCTGGTGGAAAGCTGCTCCTTTTTGGCCCTGTGCAACTTATGTCACCTACATCATCATCTACATGTGCGTCCCCAAGCTTGGGTCCAGCTACCTGCCTAAGCCTTGGCTGTGTGCTGGAACCAGGGAAACCCACCAGTGTGGGAGGTAGTGCAGTATCCTGAGGAGCGGGAAGCAGCAGGAAGTCACCAGCAGCAGTGTGTGTGCAACTGGGCAAGCAGAGCTGCAGGAACATGTCCAGCCCATATGACATTATTAAGATGCAGCATGAGAAAAGCTGGGTGTGCCAGCAGTGATCACACAGAGCAGCTCTCACATGGAGGTGTGACATAGGGATGGTGGAAACAGCAGAGGAGGAGAGGAGCCTAAGCTGGAGGGAGGCTGATTGTGTGGCATCCTTTTGTAACTGATCTACTCCCAGTATGTGTTGTAATAAATAGCATGAGGAGAACAGTCTCCCAGCCTCCTTCTGCTCCATTTGCAGCAGAAGAGCTGGACTATGCAAAGCCTCACTCAGCCCCACTCACTAGCCTGTCCTCTGTTACTTATCACCCTAGCTTGAGCCTCCCTCAGGGATTTTTTCAGCCAAGGAGCGAACCATTTCCCCAGAGTATGACGGGGCACATGTCTAACACTTCACACTATAAAGGAGGTCAAAATCACTCCCATTTTCCACATAGAGAACAGGAGTGGAAGCAGGAAATGAGATGCCCCAAGGCTATGGGATGAATCAGTAGTAGAACAAAATGAAAATTCAGAACTTCCTGTCTCTTTATTCATCTCCTTGAATACTGTTGATGATTAAGCTCATAAAAAGTTAATGCAGTTGATGACCTCTGCATCTCTGGTCAGTGATTAGGGCCCTGGCATATTAAAAGTGGAAAATTATAGAACAAAGACAATTTCAAAGAAGTTAAAAAAAATAGAAGGCAAGGAATTTCTTTTGTGGCTACAACATAAATGTTGGGTTCCCATCATTCCCACAGTGTCTCTTCCAGTAAGGAAGGAAGTTTCTCTAGTTTTACCCCTATGGGTCCACTGAGAGTTGAAATTGGCTTAAACCACAGCCACAACCAAGAGGCAATGCTCTTGTTACACTTCCTGCCCTCCACTTAGTTTCTGACCCCTCTGTTTCCCTTTTGTTAACACAACAGCTCAAGGAAACACATGATGAACCAGCCCAGGGAACTGATCAATAGTAATATTAGAAGTTATTTTCCTTTTGTGGGCTAGCTTTGCTATGAGTCCTGGCTCACTACACAACTGTAGGAATGCTCACACTCACACAAGAGATGAGTGCCGCTCAATAGGAAAAAATGGCCAGAGAAAGGGGGGCTCAGCACCCCTCTTTCAGGGATGCTGAAACTGCTCGGGAGCTACAACTCCTGTGTTCCCTTCACTGCTATAAGCACTTTGAGCAGGAATGGGTGCAACTGTCTGAGGGTAATGGAAAGCAGCACAAAGGTCCCAGCCTTCTCCTGCTTTGCTCCCCAATGGATGGAGTGGATTCAGATTTCTTAATGCTTCTACTGAAGTTTGTCATTAGAAACACCGTGTGTGCTCTGTGGGGTGACAATTCAAAGGGGTGAAAATGCCTTTCCTTGCATTTAGTTGTCATTATGATTTTTGATAGCTGTCTCACTCTGTCTCATTTCAGGATTGCCGGTTTCACTATGAGGAAGAGTTAAAACAGACTGCTCATCTTCTTTCCAGTGGTTTAGGTTTGGTCTTTCAACCTTTGGACTTTCAAACTTGTTAAGAACACTGAGCTGGTGAAGAGCATGATGAACATGTGAACTGAGTGGTTTTGGCCTCAGCTGAAGAGGCTTCTTCCTCAAAAAAGCAAGCCTTTCATCTCTCCACTTGAGTATGAAGGAAAAGGAAGGTGAGACATCGTGGTGCTTCGCTTTCGGAACTAGCAGGAAGCTCTCTTGTGGCATTTACTGCTTTATGAAAACTAGTTTTTCCCTAAAGTTAGAGGATGCCTTACCTTTCAATAATTCACAATCTTGTTGTTAGCATTTTAGCAGTCTTTAGTATAATACTAAAACACACCAAAGAACTGAACTCACTGTAATAAAACAAAAACTTAAAGCAGAGAGGGGACACTGTGGTAGAGCCACATCAGAGTCTGGTGAAATGATGTGTGTTGGTGAAAATATGAACGGTGAAAATGTGTATACAGGCTCAGATCCTCATCTCTAAAATTCTGGACTGTACTTTTCAGAGGCACAAGGAATTTGTTACATCCTAGGCTTGGAAAACTCATAGTTCAGAGTTTGGGCTTGAAAATCTTTCAGCATTCAGAAATACACAGCAACAGCCTCTGAGGTAGTATTAACATTACAGAAGGGGATTCTGGAGTTATAATAGACATATGCCACAGGAATGTCATATTCATACTCAACAACAGTGAAGAAAGGAAGAATCAGGAGTGGATTAGAAATGAGGACATCACTATGATGCTGCATGGGGAACCCAGCATGAACATGAGATAGAAATCCGTTTACCCATATTGAAAAGGAAGGCATTTGAAGCAGAAATGGTTCAGTGAAGGGTAAACATGGAATGAGCTCCATTCACAGTATCACTAAAAAGACCAAAACTTGCTAGCTGGCAAAAATCAAGGAGAAAACATACCAGAAGTCTAAAAAATGGACATAATGAAGAAAATTAATAGGAAACAATTGGTGTCTCTTCCAAAACAAGAACCAGCAGGATTTTCTTTGTTCAGTCTAGCAAAAGGTGGTCTCCACACAACATGCTAGCTCAGCTTTGGAACTCCCTGCCAGAGGACACTCTAAGAGCCACAATCATGTATGAATCCACAAAGTAAATAGCAAATATGAAATGCAGTGACACCAATTACTGCTAAAGAACTCCCTGAGCTGTTGAGAGTTGGTAAGATAAGCCAGGGAAGTATTACTGGATGGTTAAAGTATCCCATTGATCTTCTCTCAGTGTTTACTGCCGGCTGCATCTGGAGATGGACGCAGGGACAGACGGGCAGTGGATCTGACCTACCAAGGCTTCCCTTACACATAAAAAGGCTGAGTTAAATAAGCCATGTAATGCAAACCAGGCCAATGATAATAAATCTTCGTGGAAATCCACTTTTCAAAACCTACTGCACCTCTAGACTTGACCTTATTCCTGTGCATGCACTCAGGCAGACACAGCATCGAATCCATTTGAAATTATTTGCCTTTTCCTGACTATAGGTTCCTGTACAGAGAACAAAGTTTCCTGGTCTAGGCTGGAGCTTCCTTTCTTTGTATCTACACTTAAAGTGAAAATGAAGTATGCCATTAAACTGTTATGGTAATTTATCCTTACACTTTCTGCTCAACAGGTTTGCTTTGTTTCAAAAGTATGTTTCTGTGATACTTATAGCTATGTATATGTAATTTTGTGGTTAAATTAGAAGAGAGAGGAAAACCCTGGTTCCCACAGGAAACATAACTCGACCTCTTGCAAGCAGGTAACATTTTTGCCATCAATGTGATAAAGAACTTCAATGAGAAACAAATCCTGCCAAGGTTTACACCTGTGTGCAACTGCCTGATGTGTCTTGCTCAAGTGAGGTTAATGAGATTTTTCCACGATTCAAATTCTACAAGAGAATGCTTCTGGGCGGGAAGGGGGCCTGAGACAGCTCTGTCAGTAAACGATGTGTTAAAATAGGAGAGATGGGTCTAGTTCTGTGGGCCAGGATTTGGGTCTCTTTCTGTAGAAATCTCTTCATGAGACACTTACGTTTTTCCTATGGGCCTGGGGTCTCGGGGCAGAGGGAAACTGTGACATTTTGCTGGTCATCTCACCGGGGATGGGAAGAGAAAATATCCCCACCGCACGGTGAATACCAGCCGTGACAGACCCACGCTGACCCCGCTGCCCCGCAGAGGCGCGCCGGGGGCTGCGGGCCCGTCCTTGCCCTGGGCGCGGGCAGCGGCAGCGTGGGCTGGTCACGGCAGCCGGCGGTGGGGCGGCCGCACGGCCCTGCCGCGAACACGCGTGGGGCTCCCGCCGGCGGGGCCCAGCGCCGGGGGCGGCGAGGAAGGGCCGCCCTGGGTCGCCCCCGCCCCGTGGGGCTATTGTTGGGCGGCGGGGCGGGCAGGCTGCGCGGCCGGTTCTCTCCCCGCCCGCGCTCGCTGGCTCCCTCCCTCTCTCTTTCTCTCTCCCCGCGAGTTTACCCAGCAGTGCTCTGGTGCGGGCGCGTTTCCGCCGGTTTTTCCTGTTGGAGAAGGGAAGGGGGAGCTGTTCTCTCTCTCTCTCCGCTCGCAGTATATTTTTTCTCCTCCTCCTTCTCCTCCTCCTCCTCCTCCTCCCCGGCTATCTTTGTCTGGCTCGCAGCACCCCGCTCCAGCCCCGCGCCCCTGCCCCGCCGCCGCCGGGACGCGCAGCCCCTGCCCGCCGGTGCCCGGCGCCGTTTGATGCGAGGGCAGCGCCGCGGGAAGGGCTCGGAGGCGGCGGGGGCTCCGCCGCGGCGCTGGGCGTGAGCCGCCCCCCCATGCGAGAGCGGGGCCGCGGCTGCCACTGCCGGCTCCCGGCGTGAGTGCCGCCGGCCGGGCCGAGCCGTGCCGTGCCATGCCCGGGTGCGGGGCGCATCGTGAGGCTGCCAGAGGCTGCCGGCACCGGCGCCGCTCCTGCCGCCGCCGCGGCGACATGGTGTGAGCCCGCTGCCGCCGGGGACGCGCGGGCAGCCACCGACTCACCCGCTCACCCACCGACCGGCCGGCCGGGATCCTCGGGGGGATCCAGCCCCGCACTGCAGCGCGGAGAGACGGACGGACGGACAAACCGCATCACCCCTTCTCCTTCTTCCTTCCCTTCCTTCACCTCCCTTTCCCTCCTCCTCTTCCCACCATCCATCTATCTATCCATCACCCCCCCCGCCAACCCCTCCCAATGCTGAAGAGTTTCAACCCGGCGGGGCTGGAGTGAAGAAGGGAAGGGCGGAAGGGAGGAGAGGAGCGGAGCTCCGCGCAATTCACAGCTGCTCCAGGGAGGGGGAGCGGCCTCGCTATTATTTAACAGAGAAGAAAAAATATTTAAAGGAAAAAAAAAAGAAGAGACGGGAAAATGGCGAACGATTCTCCTGCAAAAAGTCTGGTGGATATCGACCTTTCCTCCCTGCGGGTGAGTGCCGGTGCCGGGGGCCGGGGCGGGGGCCCCCCGGGGCCGGCGCGCCCCTTGCCGGGGCTGCGGGGCCGGTGGGGTGGGAGCGGCCGGGCCCGGGCCCGGTGCCGGGGCGCGGGGGGCAGCGGCCGCATGGGGGGAGCCCTCCCGCGGGGGCGGGCGGGGGGACCGCGGCCCTGGGCTGCTTTTCCTTTGTTTGCATGTATTGGCATGTGTGTGGAAAAACAGGGCGCAACAGCTGCACGCCGCCAGCAGCCGGGTTCACTGGCTGGGCTCTGCCAGCAGCCATCGCCTGAACAAAAATGTAACCCCGCTTCTCTTCTCCCCTTTCCTCCCCCGCCCCTTCTGCCCCTTCCTCCTCCTAGGACCCCGCTGGGATTTTTGAACTGGTGGAAGTGGTTGGCAATGGCACGTACGGGCAAGTCTACAAGGTTTGTGTCAGAATTTCTTCTCCTTTTATTGTTGCCGATTTTCCAGAGGGTACCCGGTGCCTGCGCCGGGCTGAGCACACGGCTGAAGGCGAGCCACCCCCACTGGCAACCGGAACAGTGAGGGGTGGTAGAAGTGTTGTCCTTGTCATTGTTGCTGGCCTTGTCAAGTTTGTCAGCCTCTTGGCTTCTGCTTTTTCAGATGGGTACAAATTACTTTCCCAAGTACCCATCCTGTAATGATGAAATACGCCTTTATTGTCCTTATTCTTCTCTGTGCTCCTTCCAGAGAAATGACCAAACCAAGTGGACGCTGTCAGAGTCTGGCTCAGTTATACAAACACGTCCACAGGCTCATTCAGCTTTGCTGCTGGAAATCCTTATGGAAGTTGCTGCTGCTGCAGTGACTTTAGACAAAGACATTGGCCTTAATTAAAATTGTCACCCGGTTTCCTTGTGAGCGTTGAAGCTGTGGAGTTGGGGGCAAGTGTATCTGATGGGCTGTGCGGAGATGAGGGGTGCAGAGTGACAATAATAAGTGACTGAAGCAGAGAAACTTATTTTGTGGAAATCAGAATTCCCAGAATAACCTGTTTGACAAGTGTATGACTTTAAAAAATAGAAATCAGAGAGTGCCCATGTGGGTGTGAAACTAGCCTACTTTTTCCTTTTTTTCTTTTTTTACCCTTTAGTGTGCAGTCAGTGGAACAAACAAATCTTGAGCTTGCATGACTTTGCAGTGAGTGCTAGCTACCAGGATGACTAATTATTTGCACTTAATACTTGGCTAAATATTGAAGGTTTTAGCCTTAAACTATAGAAATGTAAGATGCATTTGGAGAGAGAAGGAGAGAGATGAAGATGCTTAGCTGCTTGTTTGGTTTTTTGGTTGCTTTTTTTTTTCCTTGTTTTGTTTTTCTTTTTGCTTATAAACAAGGGAATGTAATTGGTCTGAGTTTCCCTGATGGCAAGATACTGCTGCTGCAGCTCCAGTAACTAAATAAAGCGCTTTGCTGCCTCTTCTGCAAATGAAACACATGTCAGTTTGTTTTGAGGGCGTGAACCTCAGCCTTCCTGATGGAGAATTAGTCTGCCTGTGCAGCGTATTTGTTGCTTTTTAAGACTTTAGCTGAATAGCCAGGCTGCTGCTGTTGGTATAAAGCTGGAAAAAAGAATGTGGCTCAAAGGGCCACAGGAGAGGGGGAAGATGATTAAAAAGCTGCACTTTGACACAACCTCAACCATTTAATTTTTTTCTGCCATTTCAAAGGATGCAATTTTTTCTGTAATCATTTGCTCCCAGAGCTTGCATCATCTGAACCCTTATTTAAAAAAATTAATAGGGTGTGAATGTGGGACTTGAAACTCTCCTGTTAATTATTGCAATTTAGTGCATTGTTTCTCAGTGTACCTGTTAATGCTTTGAGTTAATGAACAAAGTTCTCCTTAGTTTAACAATCTTGACAACAGAAATGTTAAATTTCCTTTTCTATAAATAAGGTAGAGCTCTCCCAGAATAGTTAGCATTAGACATGAAACTGGGCACATACATTTATTGTCTTGGAAGGGTTGAACGAACACCTGATGTCTAAGGGCATCGGTGTCACTGTGAGACCGGGGAGCAACAGGCAGTCTCTTTTCTTGCTGTGGAGGCTGCTAGACAGTAATGAATTGACAGGTGTTTAGGTCTGGGTTGGCACTGCTTCTTCTTAGGTATTTGCCCGCATTTGTGTACGTATACCGGTAATGTTGACACGTAACAAGGCTGTATGTAAACAAACAATACCAAACAAAAAAACTTCCTTGCTGCGATAAACATCTTTCTTTTTAAACCAATGAAGTTATGTAAAAAAAAAAAAAAAAAAAGGCAGTTGTTACAAAAGTTGTTGCAAAAATCCCCCAACTTTTCTTGGCCACTTTTTTTGCTAGGAGAAATGCTCCAGGGGCACCTGAAGATGAGACTGTATGTGTATGTTTTGATGGCTTTCATAGAAACTGCAGAACCGAAGGAAAAACGCGTTTACACCGTGTTTGCTTGTTGCCTTCCGCTTTCCTTCTACCCAGCAACCACTTCTTGAAATCCCTCTTCCTGGATGGTTTTATTTCCCTTGTAAGCGGTCCGTCATCCCGAGGGGCTGGCGGGCGGCGTGTCGGTTGCTTTGGAGGAGCCGAGCTGCGAGATGCAGTTTGATGTACTTCCACATTCGTGTACAGGCATCAGCGATGATGTCACCCGGGAGCGGGATTGGCTGGCTACCTGCCACTGCGGGGAGGACACGGAGGGAGCCGAGAGGCCATGACGTTATCTCTTTGTCTAGCTCATACACCCGCCGATGATGCCGAAGGTCGATTGCCCGGCTGGGCAGTCAGCTTTCCAGCAGCGCTGGGAAGGGGACGGCGCCAACCTGTTGAAAAAGCAGAAAATAGCCCTGTTTGTCGCCTCTTTGCCTTAGCTGAGCTAGCTGGAAATAGCTCATCTATCTATCTGGCTGGAGATATTTCTGTAGTTCTACCTTAGCTATTTATTTAGCTATATGTAGGTGTGTAGGTGTTTATACATGTATGAAATGTGAGGGCAGCCCTTGGATGTTTGGCACCTAAATGCAAGTGGAGTTGCGTTTTATGCGTTGAATGGGTTGGATTAGGTGGAATGTTACTGTAGGTCTGGGACCTCAGGGCTGAGGTGGTAAAAATACAAAGTTTTCTGTTGCTGTGCTTGAGTTGGGGTAATGGCTTTAAACTGAGAGTAGGTTTAGATTAGGTATTGGGAAGAAATCCTTTACTGTGAGGGTGGTGAGGCACAGGAACAAGTTGCCCAGAGAACTTTTGAATGCACCATCCCTGCAAGCCTTCAAGGCTGGGTTGGATTGGGCTTTGTGCAGCCTGGTCCAGTGGAAGGTGTTTCTGCCTATGACAAAGGGGTTGGAGCTAGATGATCTCTGAGATCACTTCCAACCCTAACAGTTCTGTGATTCTGAAATCTATAGTTTTTATTATTTTCATCTTCCTAACCTTGCTTACACCTCTCCTGTGTGAAGAAGCGTTGCGTGTCAAGAGCAGCTTGTTATGCACTGGTGAATTAATGGGGAAAAAAAAAAAAAAAAAAGGAGGTTCCCCAGCCCTGGGTATGTAAAAGAAAGGAAGGGGTGTTTTGGGGAAGCCTTTGCCCAGCACAGGGGAAGGGACGGCGGGCCTTGGCTCATTCGTCCTGGGCGCAAGCAGAGCTCTACTGCTGCTCGGAAATCCTGGGGAATGAGAGTTGTTTTGCCTTTCGTAGTTGGTTCGGAACCCGACAACGATGGCGTGGAAGTTTCATCGCTTAGGTTAGAGAGAAAACAAAGGGTTAAACGCTGCCAAGTACGGCCGGCAGCTTTCCCTCCGAGCCGAGGCGGGAAGGACCGGCCGCAGAACCCCCTGGCTCGCTCGTTCTCACACTTTTAAGGAGTCCCAGGCCAGTGCTGGAGTTGGGAGGGGGAAATTTCCCTTGGCTAGGTCGGTATCAGCTGGCGGGAGCCGAGCGGCGTGTGCGGGCCGGCCCGGGCCGCGCCTGTGCCCGCGGCGGGCGGGGAGCCCGGGCCGCCCCCCGCCCCTGCCCGCGCCGCTGGGCCCGCGGCGGGCAGGGCGGCGGCGCCGGGCTCGGCACGGCCCGTGCGGGTTCGGCCCGGCCCGGCCCATGGGGGTTCGGCCCGACCCGGCCCGTGGGGGTTCGGCCGGGCCGGGGCTCGCGGGGCCTGCCGCTGGCCTGTGGTGCCGCTGGTATGGCGCACGGATGTGCTGCCCTCTCCTTCCCTCTTGAGTCAGCCCTGTCCCGCTGCCGTGTAACTGGGACTCGCCGAGTGATCGGCTGCCTTAAGGGCTTTTTTTGATCTTATGCAAGTAGTGGGAGAAGCATTTTTGGCATTGCTGCGGTTAGGTTTTAGTTTTTCACATCCAGCAGTAAGCTTAATATGAAGTTTGGCTTGCACCAAATGAGAACACTGCTGAAATTTGTCTCAAGATAAGGTCTCTGAACTGGGTGTTTGCTTCCATTCTGGTTTTTGGTATTTTGGGTTTTTTAATACAAAAATTACCTGTGACCTAAAGGCAATTGGTTAATACTTTTGAAATTTTAAGATCTCTATCATCTGATCGTTCATAGAGGTGTAAAACATTGTAATTTTGCTATTGACACTGAACTATGTGAACTTGCTTAGTCACTTTCTCTTTTGTTGTGTATATGTCTGTTTTTAAAGACATCTAACACTTTGACTATTGTGAGTGTGCTGTTACATCTCACAGAACTCGTAATTCTCTTGTGGCAGCAATGACTTGGGTGGAAGGATGTATTTGTGGGAGTATCTGAGGCATATCAGGAGTGCACCAGAAAGATGAGAATTAGAGGTTGATACTCCTAATTGCCCTCAACGCAGGCTGGAGTGACTTCTTCTAAGAGTCTTGTAATAGTTAATTCATAGTGAAGGCTTCTTTTGTTGATCTATGTTGCAGCCTTCCAAAACTGCATGTAAATGATGTGTATTGTCTAACTGCTGGCTTGTAAAAGGAAGTGATGTAAGATGTGATCGTTTAAATGCTGATTTGAAAGTAAATTAAAACTTTGCTAAATTCTTTCCCACGCTAAGGACACCCTATTTTTGTCTTAATGGACTTTCTGTCTAGCAAGGTGATTCTGTTGGGGGGGGTAGGAAGATAGGACAGTCCTTGGTATTCTCTAGTAACTCAGTTAAGGGTGTTTTTTCCATTCTCTCCCCTTTGTTTCTCCCACTGCTAAAGGGACATCATTGTGGATTCAAGTGATTTTGTTAAACATGAATACAATTCCAGTCCTATCACTATAAAGACAAACTGTACTGGGGATCAGTGAGGTCACTGGCTTTCAGGAACTGGTCCAGACCAGCTCTCTTAAGTATGAATTGCACTTCTTCCCTTACTCCTCTGATTTTTTGTGGATTGTGTTGCAAAGTGAGACCTTGCTGTTTTAGAAATCGTGAAGGACCAGGCAGCGGCTGGAATTTTGGCATTTTTTTGGATCCTTTAGCTAGATGTTTACTCTCCTGTCCTCCCCTAAACTGGCTGAACTTTTGACCAGTTCTCCATCACCCAAATCCTTCTTAATTAAGTACACAAAAGCTAGGCAGGTGGCCAGTGGGGATTACTGATATTTATTTTTATTAAAAAAAAAAAAAAAAAAAAGAGAGAAAAGAAAGCTATGTGCCAGTTGTGGGTAACCACATGTCCCTCTTGTTCTTCCTCCCCCAGTCCCATCTGTCTGTTTGCAAAATGTAGGGGTTTTGCAAACTCCTGGGGCAGGGACTCCTTATTCTGAACTAATTAGAAGAGGATCCAGTGGTCTGGGACTTGGGTGTGTGCAGAGCTTCAAGGTGATGGATGTAACAAGATCCAGCCCAGAGTTTTGTGCTGACATCTAGAATTTTTTTTCAGCTTTCTATTGGAAGATAGTTCAACTGGCGTGGATAAAATTTCAGTTGAAATCATCTGGTACTCTCTCCTTGCTTTTTGCATATGTGGTCTCTCTCCCCCTTGGCAGTGGTGGGGGTAATTTCCCTGAGCTTGTATGGGTGGATGGTTTTCCCTAACAAGGTCTCTTCTTGCAGCAGTGAGGAAGGTGAGCATTATCTGTAAGGCCTGGAGTAGGGGTTTTTAGTCATTTTGGGATAGTGAAGAAAGGAGGAAACCAGGAATGTACAGCTTCCATTCCTTACTTAATTTTTATTCTCTCCTAGCAGTGTCATGTAGTTTGGTGACGTGTTGTCAACTTCCAAGACCAGAGCCTTGGCTTGATAGTGTGCAGAAATCCTTCTTTTGGTCTCTGTGGTGATGGCAGGTGTGCACCTCCCACCCAAGGGAATGATGTAGAGGAACATCTCCAAAGGCAGTGCAGCATTCTAAGAGGTGCTCACCCTTGCATTTCCTTGCCTTCAGCATATACATTTTTTAGTATAAATTTTTTGGACGAGAATGCTAGCTAACTTTTCTCATGTGGTCTAGCTTGTGTTTGTATATACACATTATGTTCTAGTCATCTTTTCAAGTGGTACTTGCTGTTGCAAGAGCGATTTTAGCCCGGTACGTTGTATGCCTACCCTCCTGAGATCTGTTTTCTGTGGAGGAAAGTGGTATTTTTGTTTTTTCCATTTTACATTTCTGACTGTACGCTCTGGCTCCACCAGGCCTTGGATGACATTGATATTTAAGCTCAATAGCATTGACTTGCACAATGTGAGCTTGACTGTAGTCAAAGTTACAGTAAGATCCTTATCTGCATCGTTATTTTAGGTCTCAGCCCACAGAAAGTGGTGGAAAGAATTCAGCTTGCTTGAACGAGAGGTGGATTTGGGAGGGGATCTCATAGCTTTGCACAAGAGTTCTCTTATCAAATACTTTATGTTTGTAACATTATGGGTCCCTTATTATTTCTCTGGTTAGCACAGGCTCAAGAAAAGATACTGTTGGCTCTAAAGTCAGACAGCTATGGGAAGGAGGAGGAAAAAGCCTACGATTGTGTATACCTCTTGGGAACCTTGAGGCAGCTTTGATTGTAGAGAGCTTGGGGATTTTGACACTGCATCTCGATATTATTTCTGAAGTGTATTTTCTGCTTTGGATGCATTGTGAAACACTTTCACAGAGGCACAAAAAAATATTACACTAGTTACAAGCTGTGGAGTACTACTGAATGGCCAATATGCTGCTGTGAAGCTCATGGTACCTCCACCTAAGCCTCATTCCTGGTCCCTTGTAATATCCTGAGCAAGGCTTGATGAATCTCCTCCAAGGTGGCCATGGGGCCCTGTAGACCTAACTCATGTGGTATCTATTTCAATGTTAGAAAAAGGACAGAGCAGCTTTTTGAAAGAGGAGCAAATACTGACTAGAGACTTGATAGTATTGCTGGCAAAGCACTGCCCTGCTCTCCCAGGCTTTGCTGTCCTGCAGCAGGGTGAAATCTGCTGTTCTGAGTGTAATTAATAATTACAATTTGACCTCAGTGGTGTTGGTTTTAATTTGCTGTTGATTGGGAAATCTGTGAAAAGCACCACTAAAGAAGGATGAAATCACAGAGGCTGGGGAGTGGAGATGCTCACCCTTTCAGAGAATTTGCACTTTTGAGGCACCTAAGGACCAGATAGAGGTATGGATGGGAGTAGGCTTCTCCACTTTACTTAGAAATTGGTGCAGCTAAGTCCTATCTGTAATACCCTGTGCAGCTCAACTGGGCATAAAGGTTGTTGACAAGGTTCTTCTATGGTCTCCTGCTTGATCTTGTAGTTGCAAGTGAAGGGTGAAATCTATAGGAAGATTTGGAGTTAGGAAAAGATAGTAGGACAATTCAGAGAGAAGCAGTCTACTGAAAGTGAATTTACAGAGGAAATCAGAAGATGAAGGAGAATATGGTTTAAATGTAGAGAGTGAATTAGGGGACTGCTCATAGTCCTGGGCAAGAAAAAGTAGGGTGGAGTCAGGAAAGTGCTTAATATAAGAAAAAGTAAGGGACACTTTAGTAGAAACATATTAGCACATATAATTTATATAAAAATACTTACATTATGAAAGAGATTAGCTTTTAGCCATGGCAGCTCACTAGTCAGTCAGGGTTTGGGCTTAGCTCACCAAGGGAATGTTCATTGACACTGTTTTTTGTGCTGATTTCAGCATGGCCCAGGCTGAGGAGACCTCCTTTAGCCCACCTAGCTGTGTTGTGACCGTATGCCAGAATAAGGGATGTCTTTTGGGGGAGATTATTTCACACTCCTGGCAGAATGCTTCTTTCCCACCAGAGCCGCACCTCCCTGGGTTGCTCTGGCACTGTGGCTGTCATTATCACTGTACAAGGAGGACACTGCAAGTGCCAACAGGTCTTGATTGGCCTGTCTAGCAGTAAAACAGCTAGCGTGGTAAAACTCCTAACATGGATGCAGTTATACTGGTATTGTAGGGCTTATCTAGTAATGTCTCTGTCACCTCCCTTTGGAGCTGTCCCGTGGCGCATTGATAACAGCCTGCTCTCTGTGCAGGGATCGCAGTGACTCATGGCTTTGTACCTGTGGCTGAAGGAGCCACATGAACTGTAGCCATCTCTTCTTGGAGCAAGGTAGTGCTGCCCCTGGAGAAAGTCTGCTGTGGGCTGCGGTCAGGATGTGGCTGCTGGGGCTGTTGGTGGTGTGCCACGGATGTTTGTCTGCTTCCTCCCCTGCCCCTGTGTGCCTTGAGAACCCCCCCAGTAGCTCCCTGGCTCTGGGGCTGCTGGTGAGGTCCACTTGCTTAGTGCTCTTCTCACCACCCTGGTTGAGAAAGTCCTAAAAGATCCCTCTGGGCCCTGTAAGTTTGCAGCTTTGGAGGCATGGTGCTGCTCCACTCTGTATCTGGCTTTCCTTCTACTGCCACTCTGCACATGGAAATGCAGGTCCACATGTCCATCTGTGGCATCCCTCTGCTTCTTCTTTGACTACTTACTCTATGATGTCTTATCCCACAAAATGGGTTTTCCTTTCAGTTTGTCTCTACATGGAGTTCCCCTTACTTCATTGGATATTTTAGGGCTCTGAAAGTCATGCTGGTTTTATGTGTAAATATTTGGGTTACCATCTTCTGATGTTGTTCCAGTCCATGGGATGGACTTCTTGACTGTAGTTCCTGCATTTGGAAACTTCACCAGAGGACAGAGGTGAAATGGAAAAGTGTTACTTAGGTAGGTAAAAGAATGGCAGCAGCTCAAAATAATTGGTTGAATTAAATCTGTTTTATTAACTCCCTGTGGACCACCAAGGCAATAGTTTATTCTTGCTGGTTTACCTCATAAACAGGAACTGACACTGTTAAAAAATACTTGAAGTCTTAAAAATATGACAATTTCAGTTAAGCTCTGGCAGTTTCAAGAGCTTCTTCCCAGGATTGAGAGAGAGTAGCTGTAGGGAATGACAGTGGGCAAGAGTTCATGATTCTAATTTAAACTCCAAGCTCAAACAAAATAAATTTGTCTCAAAACTTGCTCCCTAAACTTTGAGCTATCTAATGGCATTGGGTTGTTTGTTTTCAAATGCAAAAAAGCTTAAGGTCTATGGGTCTTAGTGTGTTACTGTATTCTATGCCCTGATTTGGTGTATGTATCTTTGAGTCAGGAACCCCCAATATTGTTTTGGTTCATTATTTTTCTTTATTTTTTGTGATTCCCAAAGAAAAATGAGTAGAAAACTTAAAAGGAAGTGCAGCTGTACCCATCTTACAAGGCTGTTATCAAGAGGGAACACTTGTAACTGAGTTATAAATCCATACAGATAGGGGTGCAGAAAGAAAGCATGCTGGTGAACCTTGCTGTAATCCACTACCATGAGCTACTGCAATAATCAAACTAATTCTTGGGGGAACTGGTGCAGCAGAAATAATGGTGAGGTATTTGCTGACTGGAAGTCCTAATTAAGTTTGTTTTGTGCTTCCCAAAAAACTGATAGTGCTGTGTATCTCTGGTTATGTTACAGTGGCCTGATGGGTGAAAAATGCATTTCGTAGTGAGAGCTGCTTTTACACCCAGATGCTCAGTAATTTACAGCTTGGTTCTGTGGAGTGGGCCTGGATGGTACTTTTGAAGATGCTTAAGTAGGTGGGCTGCTTACTGTCCTTTTGCTGTCTGATCCGAGCTGTGTGCTCTTGGACTCAGTGGAGAGAAATAGAACATGGAATGGCCTCTGGAGATAACTACCACAGGATGAAATAAATTGCTCTTTACCTGAGCCTTTGTTTATTAGTTAAAATAGGAACTTTTGATGAATGTCTCAGTTTTGTGTCATCTGAATATCTAAGATTGGACAGGTTGACCCCACTCTGTACCATGCATGTAGCAGCTCTTGCAGTCCATGTTCTTTGTGGGGTATGTAGTAAGAGTGAAGATGCCTTTGTAAGTGAATGTATGAAAGTCAATGACATGTAAAACCCCACTTGCCCATCATGGAAGGGAAACATCCATGTTCCCAAAAAGCTTGTAAGTGACCTGTTTTTGCATGATCTTCTGCACTCTTATATGAAGTATGATAACTTATATGAGACAGTTTTTCTCAATCAGATCCCTCAGAAGTTTTGCAGAAATAAATCTATCAATGTGAAAAGCAGTCAGTGCCTTGTGTCTCCTCTCTGCTTCAGCAGTAAGCATTGGGGTCGTTCCTGTTCAGGTAGATTATACATCTACAGAGAACACATTTAATCTAGGTTACTGTTTGTGAGGTGAGAATTATAGAGGTACTTTAGTTTTTTGATGATCTTGATAAGAGTTGTAATTAAGTGCCTGACGTTCAAACTATTTTTTTCAAACGTGTTTCTCTATAAGGTATCCTTTCCCATCAAACCTGTTGTTTTTTATTTATTTATTTTTCCCACCTGTGGTGTTGTAATTGCTTCTTCCTGTCTGTAGGCTCAGCTAGTAGAGTTTAGTCTGGTTTTGAATCTTATGTTTAAATCTCAGCCTGTTACAAATCCAAGTATCTTTTCTCTGATTAACACTTGGGTTTTTTTGAGACAATATCCTGGATATTCCTTCAGCAGCTACAGCAGACATTCCTGAAGTACTTGAAGTTTCAGATTCTGCACCATTTGTTAAACTGAACTTTCAGTTGCATGATAATCTGCTGTATAAACACAGAAGGAACTGGAACTCTAATGTGCTTCTCTGATACTCAAGTTATCCACTGTGCTTTACTACAGGGTGAGGAGGTTGGAGGGAAGTATGGTGGGGAACTGATGCAGTTTGTTCCCGGCCATCCAGGAAATACGTGAGAGGTACAATCTAAACCTCTGAACACAGAGTAGTTAGGTGCTTTAATCAAAAGAGACCCCTTCTTTTGCCTTAGTACTGGCTGGGGTCAGTTTTTGTGCTTACCCATGCCAAAGAGAGGGAAGACTTTGCATGCTGACCTGGTGGTATCATAAAAACTGCCCAGATAAAGGGTCTAAATATTTTGGGATAACTTGGTGGGTGGATCTCATAGAGCGAGTCTCATGGTACCCCTGGTTGTTTTACTTGTATTTGTGGTGGAATTATGTGCTGGCATGCAGTTGGTGAGGTTTCTGCTTAACTGTCTTTTGCAGAAGGGCCTGAACTGAATTGCTCACATGTAACTGTATTGCTGTCTGTAACGGAGGTGAGGAAGGTATTAGGTTATTTTACCATGACTAAACAGCAGTTTAAGACCTTTAAAATTGGTATATTGACATTTATGAGCAGATACCACATTACAGTGATAGCTTCAGGGACCTTCTGCATATGAGAGCTGTTGGTTGCTTTAGAAAGCAAATAAATAAAATTTTAAAGGTACCCTAACACAGCTAAGCATGTTAAATCGAAAATGCAAGGTGATGCTATATCCTTAGATTATCCTGTCAACCGCTGCTATTTCAGCAGATGAAGTTAATGATGTACTGTCGCAGGAAGAGGAACAAAAGGTGCATCATTGAGAGCTATGGGGGAGTCTGGGATGTGAGAGCTTGTCCTGGGCTCTCTTTGGAGTAGTCCCTGAGCTGCAGAGTTGGGATTTGGTAGAGCTGGCATGACTCCAGGCTCCCTTAACTTCTCGCCTTCGCCTGTGTTTCTGGTGTGGTCTTGTGGGGGAAGAAAGAATGTCAGCCTATTAATAGTGACAGCACAGGCTTTCTCATCTTCATCTCTTAAAAATCACTGGAATGCTTTGAATAACAAATAAATGAAAAATCTAATTTTTTTTTTTTTTTTCCTTTTGGTTTTTAATCTGGGTGTTGTGAAAGGTGTACTTTACTCTTCTTTTCTTTCCCCCATGTGGAACACACTGAAATTTTCTGACCTGACTTGTCCTTGGGGACTATGGATAACACTCTATACAGCTCCCCCTGTGTTTTCCCCACGAGTTAAGTTCTGGGGTGATGACAAGTGAATATGAAGAAAATGTTTCAAGTCATGTGAAAGAAATGTTACTTGCTAAATAACTTGAGTGTTAAAAGAAGGAATGGGAAAAGCTTTTCTTAGCCTTCTTGCAATCTTATATGGGAAGGAATGAAAATCTTTAATATTGACCTAATTTTATTTGTATTTAAGATCAAAGAGCCTTTGTGAATGAGTTGCTTGTCTTGTCTGTCGGTGGCTTTATGGTCTTGAATGGCTTGAGGCCCTAAATCAGTTCTGAGTAATGTTACCTTTCCTTAGGTTTCCTCTGAGGTAATGGAGGAGTGTTCTAGTTTCTTCTTCAGGAATAAAGATATATTTATTATTGAGAAGACTTCCTTTGGGCTAATTGCTGAGTTTGGAGGTGCCCCCTCATGGACCAAGTGTTGTGGCAGTGCTTGTGCTGGGCTTTGGAAAAGGATGAGAGAAATGGGCAGTGAAACCACTATTGTTGACACTGCTACTTTGTTCACAGATCAGCTCCTTGTCTTTGCAGTGTCCTCATCTGCTGCTGCTCTGCGCCTCTGAGCTCTTTGCTAGCAGAGTGTGTAGTCAGTGCGAGCTGGTGTTGTAAGAAAGTGTTTTCATGTTTTGTATACATAGGCTGTGGTTGCACTGGGCTATGTGGGAAAGGGGAAGGTTTTTGTTTTGTGCCCCTCATCAGGATTTCCCGTTGCAGAAAGGAGAAGGGAACTTTAGGCAGACAGATGGAATACCTTGGGTGGTATCTGGTTGATTTATTCCTGCAGGGAGAGGGATCCTGCTGGTTTACATGGTTCAGAGCTATGCTGAAAGCACTGGGTCTTGGAGATACCTGGGATTGCTGGAGAATCTCTTGACCCAGTAACACCATACTGTGGATTTTAATCTTTCTCTGTAACTCAGAAGAAGATGGGAAAAAGAAATATAAACAGCATTTCAAATCTATAAAGATGGCATCAAAGTAGTTTGTAGATCCTTGTGAGTTTGGAAACAAAGCCATTAGACTTGAGTATTAAAGTGCTTTATTACTGCTAAAATCTGTTCACCCTATAGGATTCCTATGCTTAGGAAAAGAGAAGATTGTTCTTAAGGGAAGAATCCCAAATCCTCTTCTTTATTTTTTAAGAATTCTTTTTGTGGGTGCCATTGTCTCATCTGTTGGCTGTTGTGAAATGGCACTTGTGGATGAAAACCCACTGAAGAGGGTGTGGGTGGTACAGTACCTCTGGGGTGGTAGTTGTGTCTGCTGAGCCTTGACTGCTTGTGGGTCTTTGTCAGTGATGGTGGATGACTTGGCAGTGCCTCTTCTCACCTCCTCTGCTCTGAGATGGTGCTCATTTGTGGGAGTGAGAGGTGCCCAATAAACATATCACAAAGCCACTGGTGTTGCTGAAATTTATCAAAACCTGTCTTTTTGTCAGGTTAGCTGGAAAGTTTTGGTTGTGTTTTTCTTAGAAGAGTTTTTGGTTTAAAGCTCCATTAATTGTGTGTCAGTTACTGTATGTGTTATGATAATAATCAAGTGCAAAAGACTAGATTTATTTCAGTAAACATTTCACCTAGTAAAATTTTATAGCTTTGTCTTTAAAGGCCATTCCTTTTTTTCCGGTGCAGATTGTGCACCCAGCAGCGGTACAGTGTTTCCCTGAGAGATGTGCTTATAACCTGACCTTGAGATGCTGCTCTTTCCAAGATGTGGACAGGGTTGTTCCAAAGATGCTCAGTCCTGAGTGTCTTTGCAAGGCAGAGATTGAGTTTGCCTCTGCTGTACTGGATTTTGTGGGTTTCTTTTAATAGTGACTATGGACAGCTTTGAAAGATGATAAAAACAACATGCTGAAATGACTAGGGACTGAATCACAGCTGTCAGCAAAACCACCTCGTTTCGGGAACAGTTCTGCGTGATGGCAGAAAGTCTTGTGAGCACCCGAGCCAAACTTGTCTTCAAGAAATACGAGATTTCATGGTTTGAATGTTTTGAGGGAAATGTTCTGAACATCTTTGCTGTCTTAGGCCAGCAGGAATGCGCACCTTAACAGATTATGACACCACCTGTATGCTCATGATGTAAGAGATGTAAATGTCATTTGAGAGATAACGAAGTGTGGTGGCATAAGAGCGTGATAGAAGCAAATCCATGTGCAGAGTTGAGGGGTATATTGGTTTAGCTTAGATTACTTTTGTAAAGCTAGAAGTACTTCGGCTCTCCAGGAACAGACCCTGTCTGCTGAAGTTAGAGGAACTAAACTGAGTGTCAGCCTGGCTCTGGAGCTTGTGGTTAGAGCTGTGTGGGCAAAGGCTGGCACATTTTTGGTTTGAGACAATGTTCACTTGTCAGACTTGTGAGAAAGAAGTATTCTTTCTAGAAATAACACTTTTCGGAAGTGTCTCAGGTCCTTAACTTCTTTGATTTATTCTTTAATATTTTCTTGTATAATAAATTTTGTAATTTTGCTCTTTCTCTTAGTGATGGCAGGTTTCTCTCTCTTTGTGTGGTTTGTTTTGTCCTTGCTGTCTTCCTTCATACTCATCTGATGTGGGTGAATTCCTCCTGCTAGTCTCCCTTCCTCTAAACTCTATACTCATCATCTTTTGCATTTCTTCCTCTAGGCTTGTCTGAGGCTTTATATTTTTGTCTAAAAGTAACTAACAAATAGAAAGGATATGGTTAAATCCACGTGACCTTTGGTATATTGGCTGTAGTTCTGTCAAGATGAATGAGTTATATTTGTTTTTACATTAATGTGTTGCTCCACATGCATTCTGTACCTTCTTTAATTTTTTTTGTCTCTTTTTACCCTGGGTTTCTGAAGGAATGAAGCTTTGTCCACTTCATTTTGTCCTCTATACTTTTTCAACCTCAGGGTGGACTTCACCTGAGTTTTGATTTGGGTTATGGGTCTGAAATCCTTACAAGTTTCATGAAAAAATAGATGAGTAGGTAGATAGATGGGAGTGAGAGAGCCTGTTTGCTCTTCTCCTCCCCCTTGCTTCTCAGTTAAACCCCCTCATTATTGGTCATTGGGATGGTGTGTACCCAAGCTTCAGGTTATCCCTGCTTGCAGATCTGTCTTCTGCTCCAATGGGTTTTTTTTTTTACCTTGGTCTTTCAGAGGGAAAGTCTGGTGCCATTTCTGAAGTTTGGGTGTTCCATCCCCCATCAGTCAGACTAGCTCTGAGGGGAGGGGACGGGACGGGACGCTCTCTGCTCTCTCTCAGGGCTTCTGTCTCCACTGGGATTGAAGATGTGAGATCTGGATATGCTCACTAAAGTGCATTGAAAGTCTTTGTCTAGACAAGGCATGCTGCCCTTGACACATGCTAAGTTGGTGTGGTTTAAAGCCTCGGGTACTTAGTGTGTGCTAACCTCGGGAGGTAAATCCAGGGCTAGACAAGCCCCCTAAGGAGGTGGTGGACAAGGTGGGGATTTCTTTGCATTTATTGTGACTTCAGCTGGTGCCTGAATGCAAAACTAATAGTAAACAGTCATAAACCCTGGGTGCTTTTTCTCTTGTCAGCTCCTGTCTGAATAGGGGCTTTTTCGTGACACATGCTTGTTTGCTCATGTTTCTCTTTTAAGGAAAGCAGTTAAACTAGGCAATAACCACCAGTAATTCAGTGCTCTGTTAAGCATGTAATAAACCAAGCCCCAGATCTCTCTCTGGAGCCATTAGAGACTGCCACCCTTTGTTTCTCTCTTGGTGGGCAGGAGGGAAGAAATGAGGCACGACTGGCTTTTGGTGTGGGAAGGACAAAAGGGCGCCGAGCAGGGGAGAGGTGTGATGGTGCAGTGCTCCCAGGACAGGCACCACCATCCTGCCCCAAGAGTGCAGGGTCAAACCCCAGCCCCTGCTCTCTGCCTGTGGTGGCAAAACATTGTGAAATCTGCTTCAAATTTGTTCAAAGAGGAGTTGCAGCCCCTTGTGACTGGTGCCAATTCGATGGGTCTCAGCTCATCCTTCTGATGCAGGCACCTCTCCTTGACTACAAGGCTTGCTATCAAATTCTGACCTTTGTTTAATCCAAGAGCAGCCCACCTGTGGGCTAGCCAGTAGCTGATTCTATTCTGCTCTGCTTGCAGTCATTGATACAGCCTTCTACTAAGTTATCAAGTGGACTTAGATTTTTTTTTTTTAATAAAACTAGTCCATGCAGGTGTTGGTACAGAGTAGAAACAAAGCAAAGGCTTTAACCAATGTGTGGATACATATTTAGGACACGTGTATTACAGAGTTCTGGGAACCTCTTGCTGTAAAAACTGAAATTGAAGTACCATCTCATCTCTAAACTGCCCCTTTAAGCCTAAAACACAGCCTCTGAAAATCAGTTTGCTCTTTAACAAAGAGAATGGCTTCATACTCTTTCTTTCTATGATCCTGCAAAAAGCATTTCCAGAGGGTACCTTTCTTATACTTATGCAGAACAAATTTTAGCAAAGCATTTCACTTTCTTCTCTGTTCAGATTTATGAAAATGAACTCCATCATGACTTTCCAAAGTGTGGGTTTAAGCAGAAATTCTCAAGGCATTTCAGTGCTGGTTCTGATGCAGCTGTTAGTTTAAGAAATCTCTTTTTAAACTGGGGGTGGCTGTTAATTTTATTCAGGAGAGGAAAATGCAATGTTGAGCTGAATAAACCGTAGTTTAGCTGATACTTATTTTGAGATTGGGTGTGGCAGGTAAAAAGACATTCTATCAGAAACACGAAAGAAGAAAGACTGGTTTCAATTTTGTTGCAACGATTTTTTAACAACCTTTTCTGAAATTTTCTCCTGCAAGGCAAATTACCAGCCCTGCCATCCGGAGAGCACTGTCACCCCCTGACATCCTGCTTTGACTTCTTTGTTGCAACACTTCTGCCTTTTCAAAATGTATTGCGCTGTTCACTGTAGGACATTTGATATACATGAACTTTTGTTTCTTCCTGCTCTAGGTGTAAGGAGTTGCCTAGTGGCTCTGTAACTGCTGAATGGCAGTGTAAAAGACAATAGGTGCTAGGCAACTGTTAAAGAGGAAGTGGGGGAACTGAGGGAGGAAAGCAGGTTGTCTCTGTGGGTCTGCCTTCTTTAGCTTGGCTTGAAGCTTCCACGTGGACCGTTACCACATCCTGTCTCTGGCTCTGTGGGTTAGCCTGTGTTATTGTCCCCCTGAGACTGTGTGGGCATCATGGCCTTAAGAAATGGTCCATTTAATTTGTCTAGATGATAATAGCATTTGATGGGGGAAGCTTTAAATGTGGAGTTACTGCCTTTGGAGCCTGGAGCTTAGTTACATTTTTCCTTGGTGGCTGTGCTTCTCTTCCCCAGATGTGTTTGGGTGATCTGCTCCATGTACAGGAGTGATGTTGTCCCCTTGGGAGCCATTCACCCCTTTGCATTGATTCAGATCCTGCTCCCCAGGAGCTGCTTTTCCTGTCCTTCCTGGGTGTGGAGTGGATGGGAGAGCAGAGACACACAGCAGGCTTATCATACTGTTTCCCAGCCTGCCAGGTTTACCAGATGAAGTGAAATTTGTTATCTATTCAGAGTTTTTTCACCTCATGGATGAATTGAGAAGTGTGTCAGGGTGTCTATGGCCTTGTGTCATACAGTGAGCAGTGGAGGATGAAGAAACTGCTGTAGGTCTCGTCTCTAGCCTTCCACATGCTGATTGCTCCTGTATCCCCAGTTCAGTCTTTAGGGTGCTGGATAGTAATGCAGTGGTCTTTCTGGTAGCAGCAGGCAACAAATTATAAAGATCAAAACTGTCACTGGGATATCTGCAGTTTTGAATGTACTTATATAGCCTCTTTCCCCCAAGAAAACCATAATTGCATCTATTTTTTAAGATTCACTCCTCTTTGCCCCCCCCTCCCCGCCCCTATCCCCCCCTTGATCTCCAAGGAGGTGACAATTGTGGAAGGATTGAGCCAAGTCTGGTTTTTAGGTATTATAAGGTACTTAGAGCAGTTTCTGCTGAGACTGCCATCTGGACAAAGATTCATTTACTGAGAAGCTGCAGTGGTTCCAGGTCAGGACTGTTCACATGGGGTGTGTGTGATACCGGCAGGCTGAAAAGGCAGTAAGGGAAGATATAGGCTGCTCTATGGTTACTTCAGGACCCTGTGTTTCTTGAAGTTTTTACTGGATTAAAACTAGCAAGTAGTCATTGCCGATGGGCTTGGTGCTGACCAAGTATTGTACTGGGTAGGCAAAGGACTCTAATCATTGTTAATTGCTCCTGTATGGCAAATTCACTAACAATATTGGTGGTCAGGTACTTGAGAATTACCTTTTCCTTCCAGTGATCTGGTCCTGTACCTGTCCCATAAAGGAATTGCTGAAAACAGCTGAGGTTCTTGGGAAGAGTTTAAATTGCAGTGTATTTCCAACTTGACCCCTTGAAGTGTTTGGCTCTTGCCCTTGGACACGGATCTTGTTAGTCCTGCTCTGCTGAATTTAACTGGCTGTGTTTCATGCTCTCTCTGCTGGAATTGATTAAAGATTAGAGCTGTGTGGACACGCCACACATGTCCCACTCTGGGAGCATTGGACTGGTGGGGCTTCACATTTGGGTACCAGAAGGATTAAAGGGCATGCTTTGGAAAGATACCACTTCATTGTGCTGATAAGAAGCACTGAGCACACAGGAGGGAGAGGGGGTTAATGCCCTTTTTACCCAGGGTCTGTTTAAAGAAAGGCAGTAATTTAACTAAAATATACATCCACAGTTCCTTTCTGTTTAAACTGAAATTACTGAGTAAAGAAATGCATCCTGGGAACAGATTAAGCTGTATGCTGGGAAAGGAGCACATTTCTCTCAAGCTCAGTTGACAGCAGCTTCAGGGTTTTCTGTATTAAATATTTGATAAATCTTTAGTAGACTTGAATTCTGTGTGGTTTTAATTTTGATTTTTTAAGTCTGCAGGATTCTGACATCTTTTTTTTTTCATTGTGATCCTTCATCATGAAATGAGTACTTGGGTATAATTGTTCATAGCCACATCCTGGTGATGGGCAGAGTGGTCCCTGTGGAGCTGGCCATAATGCTACATTTTCAACTCTGGGAGGTCCAGAAAGCTCTGGTCTTGAAATTTGTTGCTTCAGAAATATTTGGTTAAATTTGTTGTATTATCATAAGGTTGGTTTTATTGCTATTTCCTATAATTCGGAAATAATCTTAGTAAACTTTATTAAAAATCTGTTATTAAAAGTGCAAATATAGTGTATTTCCTTGTAATCAATGCTTTCTTTTTCTGCTGTTGGCAGCAGTTTGCTATAGGATTGTTAGCAGCCAGTGCTTCCAGGCATGGCAGGATGGGGAGCGAGGAGTGGTGTTCCTCCTATTTTTTTTAATATTTTATTTTATCAGAAAATATTTAGTGTTTTTTGTTTGTTTTGTTTGGCTTTGTTTCCTTGTATTTTTTTTTTTTGAGCTGGAGAGAGGTCAGTTCTCCCTGTGCATTCTAGAGCAGGAGTCTGGATCTCCCTCTCTTGTTGAGTTATATTTGGGGTGGTTATATTTTTTGCCCATCTGTGTGTGCTGTAAGTATGTAGGTGCCACTGGCCTCTGTGCCCGTTTGCCTTCTTCCCCCCACTCCCAACTGGACACAGCCCAGACTTTTCTCCTGCCCCCTGCATTGCATTCCCAGCCTTTGGGTGAACCTGTCTTGTCAGGGAGCCGTGGGCACAGGTGATTTCTGCTGAGTAGATGCACCTGCATTGTGTCCCTGTGTAATTTTTATCAGCCAGTTCAGTGGTGGTCTCAAAACACTGAATGGAGAGGAGGGAGGTCAAGGGGAAAAGAACTCAACCAACCCAGCCTTGAGCAGTTGCTTGTAGCTGTTTTAGGCAGCCTTGCTGCTGCTTTATCACACATGTGCTTGGGGCCTGCAGATTCTGGACTGCAGAGGATAAGAAAAAAAATATAAATCCACTCCAGAGAGAACTTGATTTGCTTATTCACAGTACAGATATCTTTAGATACCTTTCCTAGCAAGAGCACAGATTTTTTTTTAAGGGAAAAGTGCTGATTCCGCGTGAGCAATTGCGGTATTTTGTTGTGAGTAATGATGAATACATTCCTTTGCAAAGCAGGACTCTTAAAAAATTCTTTCACCCAGCTAAGGGTGCAGGGTGGTGTTTGGTGGTCTTTCCCCATTTCTCCTTATTTTAACCAGGTCTACAGCTGTTTGACTTTTGAGAGATCCTTTCTGGAGATGTTTGCTATGACTTAATTTTCCCCCCTCCCCAATGGTATTTTCTTGGTTTCTCAGTTTGCATTTTCCATCCTTCAGAATATTTAGTACTTGAGACATTAGTCTTTCTTCAGTCTGTTTTCCATAAGGTTATAGGTATGTAAGAAATGCTGTAGACAGCTAAAACAAAAGACCTTCCCAGACAAGAAATATAATACAAGACACCTGAGTACCTTGGTCTTGTCTAGCTGCCCGCCAGCAACCCTCCTTTATTTCCCTCAGTCTCAGGGCCTCCATGAAGTCTCTCCCCATCAGATTTGCCAACTGCTTGGTTGCCTGTTAATCACTGTAATAAAAAGCATGTTTAAGATCAGGCGGATGTCTCGGGACTCTTGTCAAGACTCTTTGTCTCCTCAGTCTGTGCAGCTTTTTCCAGCAATGAGTGTGGATGGAGTGACTCAGAGCCCCGAAGTGCAGCTGAGCCACCAGCTTGCCTGTGGGTACAGGCTTGGCCATTTCCCTCTTACCCCCTGCTTTGCACAGAGACAGGCATCAGGCAGATCCTCATTTTTCAGGAGACAAAGTGAGGCTGTGTTGTGTATGGCTGGGAAGAGGATGTTTGGTGTGTGCACAGCACTAGTGAAGCTTCTGCTGAAGGGCTGCAGCTCACCCTGCTCCTTACTCTGAGACCAGATGTGTTTTAAGGGGTTTCTACTTCTGCGGACAGCTGCTCTCAGCATGGATGTGGGTCATAGGGTCACGGTCACATAGCTGATGAGGGTTGGTCTGTCAGGGCTGGTGTTAGCCATGGATGACCCTCTGGCTGACTGCAGGTTTGAAAGCTTGAGCTCAGGTGGGAGAGCCTATTGCTGCTGTCTTCGTCCATCACCTGCCTCGGCCGATGCTCGTCAGCACCTTGGTGTTGCCCAATGTCGGTTCAGCTCCTTGTCAATTCATCTCTGTTATACAAGTCATTTGCTGACAAAACAAAGATCTGGGTCACTGCTCTTAAAATAGATTCAGCATTAGGCAAATTGCTCAAGCAAGCTCTCCTTTCCTCTGAGAAGGCAATGTCAACTCAACCTCATAAGGATACCCCTAAGAAGCACAGCATCCTGCCACAGAGGCCCTGTCAATTTAGCACACTTGCCTAATACACTTTCAAAATACAATGCTCTGCTGTTTGCTCAACATTTGACTTGTGCCTTAGGGAGTAAGGGTTTTTTTCTTTACATTAATGCAGTTATATGCATCAATATGAATAGTTTCAGGGTTTTTTGTTTGGTTTGGGTTGTTTTGGTTTTGTGGGGTTTTTTTTGGTGGTGGTCCTTGCAAATCGTTTCTTTCTTTGTGCTTTTGTGCCTGGAAGTGTGATCGGCACATTTAACTTTCATCTGTAACAGCCATAATAAATGATAACTGTATAAGGTGATTGTTGCCTTTGCTTATAGGCAGAGTCTGGTGGTGCCACTTTCATCTTGATAACAGTCATCCTGTAACTGCTTTGGCCATGCTGTGCCAAGTTCACGTGTGGGTGCACAACCGGTCAAGGTTGAATTACTCATGAAATAAATTTTTAAGGTCACAGCCTGTGGACTGTGATCCTGAGTTTATAGCACAATTTGCTGTACCATGTGCCCTGCTCCCAGAGTTCTGTGGGCTTCCTGGGCTTGGGCGGCAAAACGTGCTGCCTGGCAATTTCTTCTGCTTGTGCAGGGGATTTCTTCCACTCTGAAGAGGACTGCTGTTCCTGGGAGTGGGACTGGAAAACGCAGATCAGAAAAGGGGAACTGGAAAGCAGGATATTGGTTCTTCTTGCTCATCAGAGTTCACCTCTCTGCGTCTATTGATGTTAATATGGGCATGGAAATTGTAGTAGACATTGGTTTGAGGAACTGTGAAGTCTAGGTTGGAATTTCCCAACTGAAGAGCAGTGGTGTGAGTGCGCACCAAATACAGGGAATACTAACAATTCTGTAGTTTCTTAGCGAGAGCATTTGGCAAGTAGGGAGTTAGGAGGCAAGCTCTTCCTTTGGGATGTGATCTCTTATCTTCTTCCCCCTACTCCAGCTGCTGTGATGTAGGAAAGTCTTGATAGGTTTGATCCTGCTCTCTTTCAGAAGTTTTCATACTTGTGTGAATAAAGTCTGATTGGTTTGGGAAGGAGGTGATACAATGCATATGGCTTTGTGTGATACATCATCATGTGGAGTATCTCCTCAAAAGTTCCATGTCTGCACATCTAACAAGGCTGAAGTACTGTTCAGGTGAAGAGAGGATGGTGGGTTGGTTGTTACTGACGGTTCTTCCACTGGGAAGAGGAGAGGTGGGGATGCTGTTACCTACTTCAGCCCTCTCCCAGCAGTGTACTTTCAGGAAAAGCAGAGTGCCTCAGTACAGCTGAGGGGTAGCAGGGGTGGGCAGGCTGCCATGAGGAGTGGCTGTTGGTAGGTACCAGTTTTGCCCCCAGTGACCGACTGAGTAACAGAGGGAGTCAAATACTTCTGTAGAAACTGTCCTTGATGGGAGCAGAAAGCTCCTTCCCTTATCAGGCCTGTGGGGCCCAGTGGTTTGTAAATCCAAACTGTCTTTGTTGCGTCAACTAAGAAAAAAACATTTCTTCTTGCAGATTAGGGGAAAAATCAAGGATCACCATGGTGACTATTAATTAGGTTTATCTGTGTTCCTTGTGTTGAAATTTACTTTGTTTCTTTTTTCCTTAATGAGGAAGCTGAAATACTAGTCAGTGATTTTTAACAGCCTGCTCCAAAGGACACTGCTTCTTTAGAAACTAACTCCTTTATTTTGCAGTGTTGCATTAAGGTTAATCCTGACCTGGAGCCTAGCATTTGCCTTTTCATTTTGGATTCTTCCCACTCCCAAATCACAGATCTAATCAACTTAAACAGAGCTGAAAGATGGCAGACTGGGAGAAGGCTTTGTAACTTTTCCTGGAGAGACTGGTGCTTGTCCTTGTGGAGCTGTTTTCAGTGATGCTTTGGGAGCAGAAAATACTTGGTTGCCCCAAATCATTAAGTCAGGAAGATGGACTGAAGGAGGATCAAAAATTGTTTCAGGTTGTTGTCACTCTTTTTATTTCATCTGCTCTCAAGTTTTGCTGTACTGACCCCAGCAGTAAAGCTTGAGTGACATTTAGCTGCTGTTATGTCTTCATTTGGGAGCTGAGATCTGGGCTTGATTTTTTTGCTTAAATGTTTTATTCAGAAAGGTGAGGACTGGAACAGAGAACTGTTTGCTGGCACATGGGTGTGCTTATGAGATCAGGCTCAGAATCATTCATGTGATAGTACTGAAGTACTGTGATGCACAGAGGGGGATTTTTCAGCAGAGTGATGCTGTGCTGCTGTACACGTCAGATTCTTGCTGTATCTTTAAAAAATAGCTACCTGTCTCTCTATCTCTGTTCAGCAATTTTTTTTACAAAATTGCAGAAATGACCCCAGGAATGGTTGTGTTGTTATTTATTTTCTTTTTTTCCTAAGGGTGGCAAATTCAAATGGGCTAGAAAAATAGCAAAAAGCAAATAGAAGCTTGCTGGAATGGACTTGGGGCTTGTGTTCTGTTTTTAGGTGTTATTCTCTTTGCTGAAAATGTTGAGCTAAATCTTAACCAGGGTTTTAATGTTGAAGTCACATGAGGTGCTAATTTTGGCTCAAGAGGTAAGACGACAAAAGGAAGATGAAGAGAAGTGTGGACATAATGCAGAGATGTTGAATAAGTGTGTTAAAGCCACATGCAGAATATTCCTGTTCAGGCATTTCATGCAGTTTCTAAGAGCTCTCACTACCATGTTGTTGCTTGGTCTCCTCTGTGTCATTACCATGAATTTTTCAGAGTATGAGAGAGCTGTGTGTGTACTGCACATCAGAATAATATAAATCATGCATGTTAACATACAAAAGGGATAACGCTAACTGCTCTGTCAGGCTGATAGTGTCTTTATAATCGGGACTTCTAAATCAATGTCCTCCCCTCAAAGTATGGAGCTATGACAGCTGTCCCTTGGACATTGGTCTCTGTGTGTTCATTTTTAGTTCCTGTATCAATCACTAGCTTTATGCAAGGCTTGATCAGGTTGATAAAAGACAAAAAAGGATCCATCTAACACAGCTTACAGTGAAAGTGGCACAGTAAGTTCCTCCTGCATGAACAGCAGTCCCCTGATATATCAAGGAGACCTGGTTATACAACAGGACTAATCAGCTCTGGATGCTGCCATGAATTATGGGTTGGCTTAAGTGCTGTGATACACATTTCTGCCTTAAATTATGTCAGAATCAAAACAGAAAACCAGAGCAGAAAGCCTAAATGTCGACAAGGCTTATCTTCTTTAGGTCTCTATCAGGGTTAAGGAAGAGGTTTCTTAATGTAATTATAACCTGTCTCTTCTATCCAGGCTAGCAAAAATAAACCAGGTTATACTGGAGCTTCACTAAAGAGTTGCACAACCATGCTTATTTAAACATAGCTATTTTTGTAATATGCATTGTCCCTTCATGGGAGTCATGGATAAAGTGCATTGACCCACTGAAGCAGCTTAATACAGAGGTACAGCATTTATGGAAGTTACAGTGAACCCAGTATATTTGCACTTAGGGCAGAAAAAAAGGTGAAAAATAATGAATGTGTTAAAAAAAAATCTGCCTGGTGTAGCTATATGCTTTTTCATTCTATGGAGAGCAAATGAGTTGTTCCTTCCTCCCCCCCGCCCTTTGTGTGTTTTCCATTTTTATTTTGCTATTTACAGTGGTGTAATTTTGGCACCTTATGCGTACAGTCTCCTCAGTTTTTTTTTTGTTTTAGACACCTTCAATTGATGTCTAAGGCTTACCTATTTACTCAGACTTAGTTGCATCTGTGGTTGAGAGATGAGTGGGTGCTTGCAGGTGATTCATCTGACCTGTCTTAGACCCTGATGAAAAGGTGACTAGCTGAAACTAGAAGTTAGGTGCCCTGGATTGGGACAGATGCATTCCCTCTCTCCACCTGCATGATATCCCCAGCTCAGGTCGCTTTGTGAAGAGGATGAGGAGGGTGGCCTTGGTCTATTCCTGGTAATTTCCAATCCAGGTCCACAGCTGTTAGGTAAGTTTTGGGGGTAAGTGTGCTTGGGAGGTGGTGATTCAGACCAAGGGGCTTTCAGAGATACAGCATGATGCTGGCTGTGGAGAACTCAGCTGTTTCTTAGATATGCAAATCCACCCCCTCTGATTTGGCTGGGGGAACTGGGTGTCTGTGTCTCCTCATGATGAGATTGTTTGTTTGTTTATCTGTATGGGATTTTCAACATTATAAATTCAGAGTATCATTATAATAATAGATGGCATGGTTATTTCACAAACATGTGCCCTCTTCTGTGATGCATTCAGGAGTCTATGTGCCCATCTGCAGCTTCATACCCTCTTGCCGTGTCTGTATTCTGGTTGTTCCAGGTTTCCCGTCCTTGAGAGCAGCAGCAGTTTCCAAGCATTAAGAAAGAAATAATAAAAGAATGATGTGAACATTTTTGGGGTTGTCCTGTCCAGAGGCAGGAGTTGGACTCAGTGATTCTTGTGGGTCATTTCTAACTCAGGATATTCTGTTTGGGTGATTCTAACATGATTTAGGAAGGAAGAAATTACTAATGGATTGGTAAGAAGCAGCACTCTGTTGCCTTATTTTTGTGCAGGCTGGGAGTAGCGAGGGGACGCAGCCCCTGTGACGTGCAAGGTGTGTCTGTGGAGGAAAGCTGGCACCTACCTTGCAAATAATTACAGTCTAAGCAAGCTTGGAAAAGGGGTGGAGCGCAGGGAATAATTCAGTCTTTGAGGGATTTGTTGTACAATGGTGTCGACTTCTCTTGGTTCTCATTCAGTTTTCTTCTAGGGTTTTACCCCCTTGGAGGGTTCAAGTGACAGAGTGAGGGGATTCTGTTAGTCACATGCTTCTCTTTGGAGGGGACTCTCAATTTAGGATTCCCTAAGTTTAAACCTGGATGTTTCTCCAGCATTTCTTTCAGCAGACTTGTCAGCTGGGAGAGCTCAGCCCCTCCCCACCACCATCTCTCTGGCCAGGCTGGTACAGCCCTGGCAGCAGCTGAATTTCAGTCCCTGTCCAGCTGCACAAAGTAGCTCCAGGTGGCGGAGCAGTGGGGAGGGAGGAGGAAAAGGAGGAGGAGGGATGCTGGGCTTGGCTGTGCTGTCGAAACAGGAGCTTGTGGTTGAAGGCTGTCAGTTTGTGTAAGCTGGTTTTAGGGCCTTTTAATACTGGATCAGAAGCATTCTCATCAGATCTGAATCTTTGCTGTGCAAACTCAGCTGGTTCAAATCTGTTAGCATTTATTTATTTAGTTAGTTTAAACAGGTTAGCTTCCTGCTGATGGGGCTTTGTGCTGGTTTGGGTGTCCTCCTCCTGCAGCCAGTGGAAAGCTGGCAGGGTGTCCAAGCTTTGGCTAGTGCAAGAGTCATGTGGCTGGCTGGCTGGCTGCTGGCTCCTTGCTGGCATTTTGGGGTGGGGCAGTAGCCTTGCTTGCCCCATGGGTGCCTGCTGGCTGGCGCTGGCGGTTGCTGGGGAGAGTCCGGACGGTCCCCAGCTGGCACTGGCGTGCTGGCAAAGCCGTGGCAGCATGGCGCTTCATGCTCGGCTCGCCTGGCCCAGGGACAGCCACCGTGGCGTGTGCCCAGCCAAAAGAGGGTTCCAGCCGCCTCTCTGAGTGTGTTGTGGGCACAGTGTGCCCGGCTGGATGCCCTGGCAAGGTGCTCCCTCTGCAGATGAGGTCCCCACCGTCCTTGCTGGGGTGCAGTGTCAGCTGGGAAGTGTTAGCTCAGGAGTCAGAGCACATGCAAAAACATAAAACAGACTGAAAATGTTGGGCTGGAGCGCTGACAGGAGATCCCTCAAGTCTCACCTGTGCTGTGAAGATAACCATCCAGGCTTCTTTCCCCGGAGTGCAGCACCGCCTGAGTAAATGGTTCTTAACAGTGCTGAGGAACACCCCACAGCTTGTCTCCGTCGAAGGGGACCACAGGGCTTGCAGATGCTTTCAGCTTTGTCTTGAACAGTTTCACCTGTATGCTGCTGATTCTGAGTGAACATCACATGGGCCCTGTTGAAATGAGGCAAAATCTTATTTAGTTGCTAGCTTCTCCTGTCCCAAAGAGAGGTAAGAAAACCTCTGCCTCTTCCCTTCTCCTTCCAGTCCCTGCAGGGCAGAGGATGTACTGGCCAGTGCAATATCCAGTTCATTCTTTTTGGTTTATTGTTATTTCTTGGTGGGAGATTAAATCAAGATGCAAACACAACATCAGAAAATAGAGTGATAGAACAACCCAGAAGTTGTAGTAAGGGTGTGCAACTTTCTTGTTAAGTTTTTCCTTGAAATTGTATTTTGGCTGTGCAGCCCTTATATTTGTTTGAACCAAGGGCGCTCCCTCCTTATGTTTACTGCTTTTTTCTTTTGCAAGTCAAACATCCCTCAGGTGTGCAGCTGAGCCAGATTGGGTGGGTGGGACTGAAGGCAAGAGGAGGACAAGCATATGCAGGAAGAGACATATTCTGGATTCCTGCTGTGGAGATGAGTAATCGCTGGTGGTTAAGGCAAAACAGGCAAGTTACAAATAGAGTTTTGTCTATTCCTTACATCTTCTTCCCACTGGAGAGCCTTTTCGTGATTAAGGTCTAAACATCTGAGCCCCAGGGTTGCAGAAAAAGATAAGGCTATGTTTTTTGTTAGTATTGGACAAAACTTGCGAATTACCTTTCTGTTTTTCTCTTCTTATTGTGAACTTTGAAAAGATGATCTATAGCCACATGCCAAATACCGGATAATCTGTGAAAAGGGATTGTTACACAGGAGGTGCTTGTGTACTGTCTGGATATGAGGATACAAACAAATCCCAGTTTGTGTTTTTAGGACTAAGTTTGACTTTATAGTACATTGGGGAGGACAAGACAGAGCTGGAGCCTACTGACATAGTTGCCCAGCCTGGCAGTTGGAAAGGTTTTGTGTATGAGGCCATGAACAATGGCTTGGAATGTGATGCTATTGATTTTTTTTTTCCCTGCAGTGTTTCATAAACGCTGTGCAGTTTAACTCAGCTTTTAACCTTGTATGCAGTTTGGAGTGTGAGGCTTCTCACCCGGTGTCAGATGGCTCAGTCAGTGGAAAAAAAGGCAGCCACCCTACAGCTCAAATCCCATCAGTACGTGGAAACGTGCCCGTTCTGCTGTCCGATTCCCAGCAAAAGCGCCTGGGTGGTGGCAGCCCTCCGGGGTGGTCCCTGGGAGGTCTTGCACAGCTCACAGAAAGAAGCATGAGCGCTGTAGGCTCCATACTGCCCGGAGCCTGGAGCCTCAGGCTTCAGTCTTAGATATCTTTGTTTCCTGCCTGGATTGCTATAGCATCTGTTTGGGCCTAACAGGGCTGTGTAGTACAGTGTAACTCTGCTTGCTGAGTTTTTTACTGCATGTGGTACTCAGCACTTGCTGTAGAGCACTCGCAAAAGAAATCTTACAGCTAACTGGGACTTATTTTTAACCAGTTACCATTTCACTGAATATTGCATTGCATATTCATTAAAAAGCCCCGAAAACATAAAACACTCCAGTGGGGGAGCTTTATACTTTCTCCATGTTTTTTATAACGTTCCCATTTTTCTGCATGTGCAGGTGTCTCATTTACATTCCTAGAAACACAGCCTTCATGTTTCCTTTAAAGTCAAAGTTTCTGATCTGTTGTACTTAGTTAGCTTAAGGCATCCTTGGCATCGCTCAGGAACACCTTTGAGAGGGGATTGTTTCACAACGCAGTACCTGCAGGTGGTGATGTCATGGCAACAGGAGCAAAAGAAAAGCTATTAGAAGCGTTGCAGAGTGAGTTGGGTTCCTCCTGTGCTGTGTCACCCAAGGATGTGTCTTCTTGTGTGTTGAGTTTCTGTCACGGCACTTGTGCCTGTGTGTTGTGGCATGCCTCTCATGCAGCAAACCTTTTGTACAGGTTATTGTGCAGTTTCAGCTCCAAATTGCACAGATCTGGATTTAGGTAGCGTTACACTTGCCTATCTGACTTATTTATTGCTGTTTCACATGGTGGATCAGTAAATACTGCTGAAAGACATGCTTGATATAGCAGTATCAGGAGAAAAGCCAAAGCCGATCTTGTCTGTAGGTGGAGTGAATGACTACCACTACCCCTCCTAAATAAGATGATTAACACACATGCACACACCAGAAAAAACCCTAACCAACCAACTAACCAAAAAAAAAAAAAAAAAGGTCTTGAAATGTTCACTTTTTCCTTTAGACATCACTCTTGACTTGCTCAGGGCGATGACCCTGTGTCGTGAGTCTCAGGCGTGTGATTCAGAGGGAGTGCTGCTGACAAAACATCTGCTTGGAGTTTCTGGTTATGAGAGGAGATCCCATTTCTGCTGCTCTGGCCTTGCCTGCTTAGCCATGTGGCAGCTGGAGACATTGTGTGTGTCTGTATTAGTAAATGCTCTGAAAATGAATTATATGCCGGACAAACACTGGAAATGTCAACGTAGTTTTTATTTCCTGGAGTAGCCCTCTTCAAACATACGTGAAACAGAAAAGGGACTGGAGGCTCTCACAGAGTTTGTACAGGGAAGGCTTTGCTGGTAGGATCAGCTAAAGGTGAAAAGGTCTGACCCGTAGCTGGTTGAAATAAATATGTTGGCTAAAGTTAATGGCTGGAGGTTTCCTTGCTGTTTTTGTTAGTAAGTTCCCCCAGTGCAGCATTGGAAGTGTTCATGTTTTTTGAAGAAAAGTTTTGGGTTGCTGAATCCTCAACAAATCTTAGCTAGAGGTATCTCAGGTTAGTACGAATCCAAGTGCCTGGAAAGTTGAGACATGGGATGTGTGTGCTCTGCCACTGGACCCCACATAAAATAAAACTAAAAAAAACTCACAATGTGCAATTTTGTGTTTTTTGTGTGTTACACCCTTAAGTTTATACCTCTGCTTAAACTCAAGTTGTCAATGGAAGTGTATAATTGCAAGTTTTGCTGAAAGATTTTTATACGGAATGCAGCTTTTAATATTGAACGTCTTTGGAAACCAAATTCTGTTATTTTATCATGGAATAATTTTAAACAAGGTCAAATGCTAGGTATCTCTGTGCAATTTTTTTTTTTTTTTGGTGGAGGGGATACTGTTTAGAAAAAAAAAATCGCACTGTGTTAAGTTGATTGCAGCTGTCAGGATCCTGATATGGCACTCCTGTGCTTCCAGACAGTGTAGCCATGATGTAGCCATTGCACTTGAATTCTTTTCATTCTGACAGCACTTGCAGTTTAGCTGTTGGGATCTCTTGGAGTGCAGAAATCCCCACAGTGGGAAGGCATGCACATGGGCTCTCTGCTGAGAAATCATTCGATTGACACCCCCCTCCCCCCATGGAAAAGTACAAGCATGTGCATGTACTTTTGAAAGCTATTTATTTGCCTTGCAGAGGGTCAACTGTAAAACCCTTTCTGAAAATATGCTCCTTGAAAGCCTCCTAAAGAATGGTGGGCTCAAGCCAGAAAGGTCTTGTTTTACAGCCCCGCTGTCATGAAAGAAATCTAAGTGTGGAAAAAAAATACAGCTTAAATACCTCAGATATTTATTTTGTCCTTGCCTTAGACAAGCCTTCTCTCCCTCCCTGGGCTGGGAGGTCAGGGCGTGTGTGTGTGGCTGTGCTTTCAGGGGGAACCCTGCTGCACAGGCACTTGTGGGTCTGCTCTAGCCCTCTTGTTGTTTTAACAACTCATCTTTCACCCATTTATAATTCAAAACACTAATAAACACACCCTTCTCTCCCCAAATTCTCAGGAATTTCTGCAATCTCCTGATTGTGTATCTCCAAGCTTGCACAAATAAGTCCTTCAGTGTTATTCTGCCAAATGAAACCTTGAAGGGTTGTTCGACCTTGGTTTGTGCAGTGACTGGACCTTACCCACTTGTCCTGAAGACAGAAAAGAATGTTGACATTCACAATGTGAAAATAGATGTTTGAAGATAGGTTTTGGTCTGTCACCATGAAGAAAAATCCTTCTCTTGTATGTGTGTTAAGGGTCTGTATTGTAACTTTCACGATACTATGCTGTATAATCCAAAATCCCTTCGTAGGAGGCATTTTTAATTGGAAGTTAAAACCAGAAAATAAACCAGAAGTGAAACTCCTGCACTCCTATGATTCCTTGTATTCCTTTCTTCTTCTTAAATTCAGTATGGATTTTTTTTTCTTTTAGCATATTCTCACAGCAAATGGTATGTTTGCTACCCCACTAGGAAGCTCAAACTGCTGCCTAGCCCTTGCTTTCATAGGAGCCTTTAATTTGGAAGAAAATTTGAGCATTTCTGTGGGCTGCCAAGAAAAATTGGGAGAACTTGTTTCACATTAGAGCTCCCACCTTCGTTCTTAGCTGTGGAAAGAAATGAAAAACTTGTTTTGATGACCTGGAGTATTTGTCTGAATGCCTTCCTTGTCACTGATGGATGGAGGGACAGGCTTGTAGTTCTGGGTAACAATGGGCCAGGGAACAGTGCTTCCCAGAACAGGGCATGTAATGAAGGACAGGAATGAAGGCCTAAATACCTACTTTCAATTCCATGTGTGTGCATCTGCTCCAGGAAACTTTGAGATGGAAAAAGTGTACGATTCAAGGCTACCTGGTTGGTAGCTTTGTCTACATGATCTTATGTGTGGATCCTCTCCTTTATCTCTATTGTTGAAAAAGTGCAAGCCCTTATTTTAGGCTATTCCCTTTCCATTAGGACCTCCTAAGAAAGTAAGGGGTGACATGTTGAATTTGGAGTGGACCAGATTTGTTTGCCTGAGGCCAAACAAGAAACTGTGCAGTGGGCTCTAGACAAGTTATCTCTTGCAAAGAAAATGATTCTTCAAAGGGTGGTGGTGGTGCTCATTTCCTAAAGTGGAGCTTGCGTGAGACAAGGATGTCCATACCACTGAGGTGGTGTGGTGGCTCTTTGGTGTTCTGAGAGAGATGTGCCTGTGGGAATGGGCTCCTACTGATGGAGATGTGACAGTGTGTCACAAAATTCTTCACCTACTGCTGCAAAATTTCTCCTGGAGTTTGCTGTGAAGACTGATGGAAACCAGAAGCATTTGGCGTTGAGTCAAAATGCTGAGATTATTATTCTCCTACTTGCTGTGCTTTTATACTTTTAAAGCCAAGGTGAGATTAGTAGCAGTCTCTAGTATGTGTTCACCTGATTTTGAGATACTTCTAGTGGTAGTGTGCCTGCTAAGGCTGTTTCAGAGCATCAGGATTTTGTTAGTTCCAGAGAAGTCTATAGAAGAACAATTGTCGACATCAATTTCTGCGCTGAGAGTTCACTGACAGTCTGTGATGCATTCAAGGACTAGATCTGGTTTTGATCTGATTAGCTTGTTTATAGCTTGAGGTAGAAGAGCTGAAAGTCACTTTGCCGTCCTTTGTTTTCCCTGACTGTTGCTTTTTCTTGGAGTTTTTCTCCTCCTTGGGTAGTCTTTCCCACCTAATTTAAAAGGAACTGCTGTGTTTAGTGCACTATTTGTCGAAAATTTAATGTTGACAGGCAGTAATATATTTAAAACAACTTTCCTTGAAACCTTTTTGTCATGGTTGGACTGTCTGGCAGGCTGATTGGATTGTGCAAAGCAAGGGCATAGAGTCAGGTTTCATGTTTTGGTTAATTTGCAGGTCATTTAGAGCTCAGGGTATTGCAGGGAGAAGGTAGCAGAGCTGTGTGAAAAACATGGGGTTTATCACTTAACCTCAGTCTGTTTTGTTTTTTTGTTTGTTTGTTTGTTGTTTTTTTTTTTTAAATCTTGTTCATAGGAATTAGTTTTCCCGCCTTTCCTGCCTTTCCAGTTCATGCCCTAAAAATCACTGAACTTTCAATGAAGAGGTAAACTTGAAGTCAACCTGTTGGCTTCCTTGTTTATGTTGATTTGGTTTGAAGGGAAGTTTTTTAAAGCTTTAGAGGGGAAGTCTGACTAACCCTTGGTGGCGGTGGTGCTTGAGCTCTTCACTGGTGGCCTTTGCTTTGTGTGTTCCTCCTCGAAGGTGGTGTCCTGATGGGACTGAGGCCTTGGCAATGATTCTTAAGATGATGAAAACTTTGTGTAGGACTACATTTGTCCTATAGTTTTTAAAGCCTCTGCTCTAGCTCTGTTCTGCCAATAGTAAGTGAGAAAAGGGATTGATGGTGTGAGAGGTCAAAGATGGCACCAGCTACTTTCTGTTCAGAATACAGATCATCCAGCTCTTGAGGTGTGTACACCTTTAGCCACACTTTGTGTTTTTGCTTATTGTTCTTCTCAGTATGGAGGGGAAAGCAAGTTACAAAAAGTAAAAAAACATGTAAAATTAGAGTTGTGAGCCAGGAGAGGTTCTCTGTCCTTTCCCATGCAATATTAACCTTGTAATTGTCTTAGGGATGAACAAGCGCTGGTAACAGTTCATGAGTCTGAAGTCCGGTCACTTTGCTTTGCTCTGGTCACTCTGTCTGGTGACAGACAAGAGGACAGAGCTGAGGCTTGCTAAGGTGCTTTGCTTTCCTAGACACCTGGTTAATCTGTCACTGCTGTGGGGTGCCTGGCTCTCCCCCAGTGGGACTGCAAACAAGGTGCAGTGAGTTTGTGCCCAAAAGGAGGAAGGGACTGAGGCAGAAGAAGTCCCTGCTTGGTGCAGGCAGCTTCTGAGACAGTGACATCAGGGTGTCAGGGTCTGCTCAGAGCCATCCATGTTGGTACCTTACTGTGCTAGAGGCAGCTATTAAGGAAAGGCTGACCAGTTTGATATGAATCACCTAATATAGGGAAAAAAAAACCCTCTTTAACTAACAGAGAGAGAAGCAACTGGTTCTGAACTGTGTCCATGGTGTAGACCTTTTCTCAGGCACCATCAGCTTAGCCTGCTGGCACTGGGAGATAGCGTCTTGCTTCCACACTGGTGGGGTGCAACCTGTTTCCCTACTGCTCTCAGGGGTTTTCTCTGTTGGTGTGACAGGCAGAACCTGGGAGAAGTTGAAGACCAGTTGTTGGCTGTGGTGGTTTTGACCTTGGCTGGATGCCAGGTGCCCACCAAAGTCACTTTATCATTCCCCTCCCCAAATGGACAGGGCAGAGAAAATACGACAAAAGGCTCGTGGGTCAAGATAAGGACAGGAAGAGATAACTCATCAGTTACCATCACAGGCAAAACAGACTCAGCTTAGGGAAATTAATTCAATTTATTAACAATCAAATCAGAGTAGGATAATGAGTAGTAAAACAAAAATCCACCAAATTCTAAAACTACCTTCCTGCCAGTACTCTCTCCTTCCCAGGCTTAACTTTATTAGTTATTTTCTACCTCCTCAGCGCAGCAGTGTAGGGAGATGGACAATGGGGGCTGTGGTCAGTTCATCATTGGTTGATTCTGCCACTGCTTCCTCCTCAGGGTAAGGAGGCAGTCCTCCACAAACTCCTCCAATGTGAGTTCTTCCCATGGGTTGCAGTTCTTCATGAAGTGCTTCAGCATGAGTCCCTTCCATGGGACCCAGTCCTTCAGGACCAAGCTGGATCCACCACAGGGTCACAGGTTCTGCCCTCAAACCCACTCCACCGTGGGCTCCTCACTCCACAGGTCCTCCATGCCAGGAGCCTGCTCCAGTGTGGGCTTCTCTGCAGGGTCACAGCCTCTTCTGGGCATCCATCTGCTCCAGTGTGGGGTCTGCAGGGGCTGCAGGTGGATGTCTGCTCCACCATGGGCCTCCAAGGACTGCAGGGGCACAGCTGCCTCACTGTGGTCTTCACCATGGTCTGCAGGGGAGTCTTTCCAGCACCTGGAGCACTTTTTCCCTTTCCTTCATTGACCTGTAGTTGTCTTGAGAGTTATTTCTCTCACACATTCTTCCTTCTTGATTCTCTGGCCACAATTACTTCCACACAATAATTTTTTCTCTTTAAATGTGTTATCCTGGAGTCATTACTAACATTTTTTCTGGGCTGAGCCTTGGCCAGTGACAGGTCTGTTTTGGAGCTGACTGGTGTTGGCTCTGTCAGACAGGGGAAGCTTCTGGCAACTTCTCAGAGAAGAAACCCCTGTAACTTCCCCGGCTATCAGTACCTTGCCACCCAAGCCCAATAGTTTGGCCTGTGAGTTCTTACTGGTGCCATTTGTTTTCATCTGCATGGGTCCTGGGTCTTGGGTTAGGCCTGGGAAAAACAAATTAGCCTGTGGATCATTTCAGGCACTTTTGTGTGCACTTCTAATGTCCTTTACTGGAAGAAGAAGCATTTGACTTCCCCCCCCCTCCCGCTTTAGAATAGTGTTGGCCTGAGTTTTCCAAAACTAGTCCACTGAGAGGACAAAAAAAAAAAAAAAGTGTTTAGGCAAATGAAGGCTTCAGCAGCTTAGTGCTTGTCTACATGGGGAAGTTAGTGCGCAGTAAGCTAGGGTGTGAGTTTACAGCACGCTAGCTGCTCTGCACTAACTCCCCCTGTGGATGCTGAGTGTGCACTAAGAGCGCCTGTTGGGCAGGTTAATTTAGTCTGCTGAAAGAAAGTGTGCTGAAAATTCACACTGCCACTTCCTTTGCCCTGACTTTCCCATGTAGACAAGCCCTTAGTAAGGCTAGAGTAAAAGGCCCTTGTTCAGAGGACTGGCTTTCTGCTTTGTTATTTCTTCATGGTTCTTTCCTCTCTCTTCTTTCCCAGTTCTCCCTTTGTTTTTTTTCCCCTTGTCTTTCCTCTTCATTTTCTCTCCTCCTTTTCTCTCTTCTGTGAAAATTAAATGTAACTGGAGCTTTGTTGTCCTGGTGAAGACTCTCTGTACACATAAATCTGGGGACAATGAGGGAATGACTTCAGAAGGAGGCCTGAAGGTGTATCATGTGCAAGTGTAAAATGCTGTTTTACCAGATGCACAAGGGGGCATGTCCTCCAAAGCATAAGTTGTGCTTGACTCAGCTTAAACAGTATAACCAAAAGCTAGAAAAGCACAGTCATTTGGAGAAAAGTACTTCCCTTTGCTTAGAAGATGAGAAACTATTTATACTTGAAACTGTATGTTTTGTAGACACAGCATTAGGTTTGTTTAATTTGCAACAATTAGGGGTCCCGTAAAAAGCCCCTCTTCTAACAAGTACAGACAGTAATTCTCTTACTGATTCCTGAGGTATCAGGGCAGATTAGTGTTGTGGAAATTATAGAAACAAATTAATTTTTTAATAGGTTAAACTCACTGATGGTTATTACTCTCAGCACATTTCACTGCCTATTATCTCCATTTATTTCCTCTTGGGAGGTAGGAAATGTGAGAAGTAAAATTGTATGTTCTGGTACAGAATGCAGAGCCATCAGTCCTTTTTGTTTTTGAGATGGTTTAGCATATGACATTTTGGCTATCTCATACTGATATTTTCTATCTAGATTTCTGAGAAATAGGTTGTTTTGCTGACTTAAATAATGGAAGGAAAATTTGCGTTTCTTCTTCCTAATTGGGAGGGTGAGAAGGTGTGGTTACATACATGTGTGAAAACAACCTCTTCTGCAGCTCATCTCACTGCGCTAAAATAAGCCCAGTCAGATGGGTGAAATAGGTCAGTTACAATGTTGCACCATACTGGCTTTTCACTTATCCTGGCTTGTGGTGGAGTTTCTCAGAGAGCTTTTCCAACATGCCTGCCCCAGCCCTGATGCGGAGGGAGATACAGGCTCTTCCCTCCTCCCTCTCTCCAGTGTGCGTGTGCTCGCACACTGTTCGTGTGTGTGTGGTTATGCTGGATGCAGTCCATTTCATCCAGTGTTTCCAAATGCAAAGGGCGGCGAGTGATTAGGAGGTAAAAGAGAAGATCTAGGGCTGTCTTTGATATAGAGATCTTGTTTTAAGGATTTGTGCTCAATGAAGAATGGAAAACAGGCTGTGTTCAGAGCTTCCTTTGGTTTTATAGATCCTCCCCATCTATGCTGTCTTAATGGTCCACACTTGTAATGACTTAGAGGTACTGCCACAGAGGTTGGAAGCAATTTTATCATCCTCCCCTTTTCAACAGAATGTGTATTTTTGTTGTGTAGTTTGTTTATAAAGTACAAAGATTATGGTGGTGGCTTCTGCTTGGTGTCCTGGCTCATGTGGCAGTGAGTTAGTGAAGTGGACTTGGGTCTCCTGTAGAAGAGGTCATGAGCAGTAAACACGGATACACCACTGTGTTGGGTTGTTTTGACTTAATTCTTCATTACCACTGTTTCTTGTCAGCTGCAGTGTATCTGCTGGTACTTTGTCAGCCTGTAAACATATATTTATTTTATAGAGAGTTTATAAAACACAGGAATAAGTTCCTGTATTGTTTGAGAAGAATAAATAAACCCCCAATGTATATCTGCAAAGGAGCAGGAGTTGTTCTTTGTATTATAATTGTAACATATTGTTGATGGATGTCTTTTACATAAACAAGCCTGAAAAAAAAAAAAAGCGATGTGGTTGGTGCTCTTGCTGCAACAATTTCCCTTCCAAATTAAACTGATCTATGCCCTTTTTTTCTTGCCTGGTGTAACCTCGCATAAATTGCTTTGAGCAAATTTTTTTTTTTTAATCTGTCTGGTCATTTCCTTTATTTTCTGGCATCTGTGGTGGGAATATGTCTCTGTTTAGCTGCTCCTCCCCTCCTTTCCATTTTTGGGAGACCCTTCTCCTATAAATGCTCCCAGTGCCAGCTTCCCTGGGCCGCTGCTCCGGACCATGCCAAGCAGCAAACAAAGCTGAACTTTAGCAGTCTCTTGGCTTTCCAGGCGCCTGCCTGCTTCTGAATAGCAGCTGGGGAGACTGATGAGGCACTGTTTGCCTCCTGCTTCGCTGTGCTTAGGCAGGCGAGGCTGGCTGCTGGGACTGTGCCCTTGCAGGCTTATGAAGACATTACTCACCTTCTCTTTGCCCAAGTTCAGGTTTGAGTGACTCCCTTCATAGCTAGTGGGGCACAGAGATGGGATTGTGCCACATCTGAAGGCTTGGGCTCTGCAGAGGTTGGGGAACCTGCACTGGAGTTCTTCCTGTGTTCTATGGGTGAGAAGAGTTATGCAGAGCATTACTTTTGCCATTCGAGCATCAAACTCCTGAACATAATTAAGCAGGGCAAGAAAGAGAAGGGAGAAGGGACTCTCTACTTCCCCAGTTTTCCTCCCTGAAGCTGGGAGGTGGAGGGAACACTGTGCTGCAGCAGGAGCCGTGGCAAAGGCTCATTGTGTGTGGGGCAGCTAGAGCCGCACACCGGCTGGCAGCCTGGGAGGGACTTGAAGGTGACAGAGATAAGGCTTGGATCCTAGTAACCCGACTAATAAAAGACTTATTCCAGCCTTAATAAGCTCCTTGGACAGATGGATTCTGTTGGACAGATGGATTTAATCTGGGAAAATGATTACACGGCTTTTGTACTCATTAGTATTTTTGGTCTTGGCATTTATGTGTTAATGTTCTTGTGGTAGGCTGGTGAAAATATGTCTGTGTAAACCTGCACTGCTCCTGCTCACAGCAGTAGGACAAGATGCCTTTGTGCTTCCCTTCCCAGCCAGGTATGTGGTGTACATGTGCCTCTCTATATTTTATAGACATATATCTATACATGTACATACAGGTATGTAGGTATCTATAAAGACCTATCTCCGTGTGTCTGTAACATACATGTAGACTATGTATTCCCATAATTCTTGCATGATTGAGTTGAAGACTTCCATTTTGGTAGGGCTGTGCAGCCCTGTGTTCCCTGAAGGTGCAGCTCAAGGTGATTTTCTAAGCTGAAATATTCTTTTCTCAGTTTGTGCGCAGCCACGTTTTTGAAGGAGACTTGGCAGCTTTTCAAGATAATGAGGGAGATCAGAGTTGAGGCTTTGGGTTGTCCTCGTGTCCCCAATAACATATTAGACAGTAGGGTGACCAGAGAGTAACTAAACAGATTCACAATCTTCATACAGCAGAGGAGAGCTCTTGCAGTGGAGTGGGCGCATACTTAGGTGATGGTTTGGGAATAATTAATGCTAGAGCAGAGGATGCTAATAAGCACCATCTCTCCCCAAGGTTCATTCAAAGCAAGAAGCTGCAGAAACATAGAGTGAGAAAGAACATGCCAAACATTTTGTGATTGGACTTTATATTTTCATTGCCTTAAGTGAGAGGTACTTAATTTTAAGCACTTAATTTTCCCATTATGGATGGGTGTCATTTGCAGCTCTGGACTGGCTGGGGATTTTTGAAATAGCTCGAGCATGATGAAGTTTAAATGAAGTCAGAAACCGAAACTTACAGTGGAAACTTTCTTAATATTTAATTTATTACCTCCAGAGCTAGTGGAAAAGGGCTGGGGGCAGAGGGAAAGGTAAGAATGATATTCATGAATTGTTCCGTGAATATGTGAGTGGGTGTTTTAACAGAACAAAAAAAACAAAGTTGATTTCATAAGATTTATGAACTTACTTTGCTATAAACAGCAGGGGTGTTTGCCAAATATTTTTCTTCCTTGGCACTTCATTTTCCTATAGGTGCTTTACCAATGCTTCCTGTCACGGAGGATTAGCTTGGTAGTTTCACAGGCTTTGGAGAAATGGCCATTTGCAGTGGGGGCTGAAAAGTTTTGTGACCTGCCCTGGAAGTCTGGGCTACCTTGCTGGTGCTGTGAGGGTGCAGGGTCAGATTACTCCCACCCTGTCACCTCCCTGATGCTGGATAGGCAGCTCCCTATTCCTGGGACTGCCCACAAGGAATCCTCTTTGAAACACTCTTTCCTCTGTAGGCACCTGCACTATAGGTTTTCATAGGGAGTGTACTGAGGTGAAAGTATTAGTGTTCAGAATGTTTCAGTGTTTTCTCAGATACAGTGTGAGCATTATCTTCTCCCATAGGTAGGCATGAATAGGTTAGCTGTTTTCTGCTTCTGTAGGGGTGTCAGAGGTCCCTCATCAAGTGCTCTCCTTGTGCTCCCTGTAAGCCACAAGGTGCACAGATGGGGCCCTGGTGGTAGCAGGTGTGTGACCCAGCAGAAGCAGGTGCTCTGGAACTGAGGCACACAGTGCAGGTTGTGCTGTTGTTGTGAGCTTTCCTGCCCCTCTAATTGACATCCTAATGTGGATAAGTATTGAAATATTTGGGTGGAAAGTGTTCGTATTTATGTTGTGATATTTTATTTTTTTCATGTGTGTGTGGGTCTGTGATGACTTATTCAGTCCTTATATGTCTAGAGTTCCTTGATTCCAGAAAGAAAGAATCTGAGTAAAAGACCCCAAAAATGGTGTGCTTGTGTTTCAGGGAGCTCAGTGCTGTTATGGTGAGGTCCTCAAGACCTGGTGGCCGTGAAAGGGGGGTGAGGTTGTCAAGCAAAGAGCAATTAAAGAGTTATTCATGGAACAGATTATCCCAGCTGTGTAATTAAAAATAGTGGTCTGCTGCTGTCATTGCTGTTTGGGTTTGCAGTTAGAAGTAGAGCCAAGAAGGGCAGCAGGCAGCTGCCCCTCCCACAGTGTGGCTGCAGGATGCAAAGGCCTGTCTGCTCAATCATTCTTCCCCCTGGTACCTGCTTTCCCCTGCTTTTCAAGCACACCCACAGGAAGCCCCACCCCAGTGAAGGGAGTGAAGCCTGTGCATGCTCTGGGGTGCTTATTACTGCACAGCCTGCTTCAAAGCACCGGGCATCCCTGTACATAGAAAAGCCTCTCTCTGTGTTCAACTAGCTGTGCTTCATGGGTTTCTCTGAAAAAAGTGCTAACACGAGTCTTTAGTTACAAACAAAAAACAACAGAAGAACAACTGCTCTGAAGGAGCATCATTTATACTGGCTGGCAGTGAGTTGTAGAAATTTATTTTCCCCCAAGTTACAAAGTTTACTGCTCTTTTTTGCGTTTTTGTTTTCCAGTTAGGTGTATCTGCAGTATTTATTGTACAATAAAGCACCTCTTAGATGAATCCCTTTATTTAGGGGAATATCCCCTCAGCTTCTCTCTTTATCTTTCTTAATGATGGCTTTGCTCTGCTTTCTGACTGGTGCCATGAATCATGTGTGTGTTAATAGATCTCTGTTGAGGTCTGCTTGCTCACAGAATTCAGAAAGGGGGCAAATGATGGGATGTCTTCTAGATGCAGAACTGCTGGAGCCATATTATAGGTTGAAAAGCAAAGAAACCCCAAACCTGCTAGCATAAGGTAATTTTTCCATGAGGAAAGGTGGTAAAAAAAAAAAAGGTAGAAAAGCAAGGCTGGTGTAACTGTGACCCCCTCCAATTCTTTCAAGTCCTGTCCAGCTGTGTAAAGGAGTGCAGATGGCATTGGATTTTTGACCAACCTTTTCTTTGCTTGTTTGTTATGGTTCTTGAAAGATATTTGCATGCTTTGCCTGCAGCAAACCAGAATTTGCTTTTATGGTGAGATTTGAGTGACTCAAGGGAATTTCTGCTGTAGTTTTATTTAAATTCAAAACACGCTTTGATTAATCACATGAAGAGGGGTCATGTGGTCAGTATCGTCTGTTTTGCTTGGAAAATGATTATGCTTCCCATATTCAGCTTGCACAGAGTAGTTGCTGGTGTGTTCAGTTGCTAGTACGCAGCTGGGATGGATGATTCAGGGTTCTAGGATAAAGACCTTTGGACTCCTAACTAAATTCCTGCGCTCAGCTTTTTGGCAAAGCAACTAACTGAGCTAGCATTTGTGATTGCCTTTTCAGTTCATTATGGTACACAAGGAAACTAAACTATGGGGGGACAGCCAGGCACCTCCTTGAGTGCTTGCAGGTGAGCCATGGGGGTGGGTGGTGTGCTGCTGGAAGTGTGTCCTTGGTGGCAGCCAGAAAGAGGGGAAGGAGTGCCTGCCCCAGCGTTTTCGTATCGCTCAGCCGTGGACACAGGTAGCTGCAGCTCTGATGCCTCTTGAATTTAGAGCAGGCAAGAAGCACGTAGGTGGATTTCAGTGGGTGAATTTGGCTGGAGAGGCAGGGATTGATGGTAAACACCTGGAATGAGGAGGACCTTCAGCAAGCAATGGCTCGCCAGCCAGAGCTCTTCTGCCTTGGGTCTGTGAGTAAGTGTGTTTTGGTAACATTGATGGAAATGAGAAGTTATCTTCCACCCCACAAAAGTTCCCAAAACCTAAGTTAGTATGTTGGATTTCTTTGCTCAGAAGTTGGGAATCAGTAGGTGTGCAGTTATTCTTGCAGCAGTTCTCTTTTTGCAGCATAGCCTAAAACATGGGCAGGTGGAGTGTGGTGGCACTTTATTGTAATGTCAGTTTGAGGGAAAACTGAATGAAAGCTTGTGTGGATAAAAGAATAGTCCCAGCTGGTACAAAATTTGGATCTGAGAATTGGATAACTTCAGCACAAAGGAAAAGGTTTCTGCTGTAGGCTTAAGTAGAGAATGGTGGGGACTTTTCATTTTTCAGTGATTGAAAAGTACTGGTTTTTGACAGTATAGCTGTCACACATTTTTTTTTTTTTTTTTTGTCTTTTAGAAATAATGATTCCTTAGGCTAATCTTGCTCTGAAGCAAGATTATACATTTGCTGTTCAACTCTGCTCTGGCCCATGCTGGCCAAATCCCAAATAATCCCCAACATTTAGTGAGATGAGAATTCCAGATCTGGCATTGGGCAGAGTGTTACCGGTCATGTGTCCATGTATACTGTATGGAGTGGGAAGCTGTTCTTTTGGAGATGCCTGTTCTTAACAGGGTCAGTCTTTGTCCCCTGAACCCTGTTCACAGTTCTTAGGATGGCTATATGTTATCGCTCTCCTTGGAGATTATTTACTGTGCTTTAAGCTATGCTGATTGCCAGGAGGTTGAGGCTGTCAGTATTATTTGGGTTGCCTTTGTAGCCTAGAAGTAAATATTTTTATCGTAGCCTGTATTCTTGGGAATTGCATGCATATGTTAACCCTCCTTGGAAACACCTTACTGTGGAAAGCAGTACTAAGAAAATGCTATAAACTTTGTTAAAGTGGGAATTTTGGTCTCTCATTCCTTCTCACTTAAATTTCTCCTCCTGATGCTTGTTCACCTTGATTGCTTGGGAACATGCCTTTTTCTGGTGTATGTAGGAGGCTGCTGTATGAAGAGTTATCTTTAGTTTTGGATGGATGTTCTAGGGCATGGATACTGAAGAAAATACGGACGTGCTCTCAGATTTACATTCACACATAATTCCATTGATGAGGGGCCTAAAGGGCAAATGATTTAAATTTATTCATTACATTTTTGTAACCCTAGATTTGAAGAGTTTCCTGTTTTAATTAGATGCATGGGAGAAGCCTATATCTAGTTTATTCTGTGTACTGAAGAACTATAAACAGTTGGGTTTGGATTAATTAGAGCTAACAGTAATAAATTGTTTTACCTACAGCTCTCAGACTTCGTCTTGAAGAGCAGATTCGTCACTGTGATTGAAAGTGACATGAGGACTGAGTCATACACTCAGCCCCATCCAACACTTGCATATAATAAGTTTTAATTAATTTTAAATTTGGAATAAAACCCCATCTCATGATGATCTTTATTTTTATGCGAAGAGCATGATTTGTGTTTTTATAGTAAGACTGCATTTTGAGTGATTGCTGCATGGCATTTTAAGATAGCTTTTAATGAGGAATTTTTTTCTGTAGAAGCTTTGCTTTGTGTTTTTATTTTAAAAAATACTGTCTTTTATTTGGAGACATTAGGGAATATTAAACTGAGAGATAATTTACTTTGTCTTTTTTATGCAATGTTCTTGTGTCCTATCGTGATTTTGAACAATGATACCTTTGGGTACATGATGAAGGTGATGACAAGTTGATGAAGTATGACGACAAAGTGAGGCTTAATTTTAGTATATTTTGTACTTAGAAAGTTCACTAAGTTCTTTTACAGTCTGATTTAAGTGCATCTGTTAGTTGCTTAACCCATGATTGATGTGGAAGAACAAACTTCTGAGCGGGCAGAACATGTAATCATGAAAACTGGATAACAGCTTGTGATTATGGAATTGAAACTACTGGTTAAAATTTTTATAGTGGCATGTAGTTTATATAACTAACCAAATTAAAATTTAACCATATGTGAATATCTTTCCTCTTACGGAATAGGTTTACTAAAAAAAAAAAAAAAAAAAGAAAACAAACCCCAAAGGAATTCAGCAATTACAGGGAGTGCATTGCATTTGATCTCTTACCACTCTTTTGCTAATAGTATTTTAAAGTATGAATTTAATTTTAATGCATACATAATTCTCTCCTATTTCCACTGGTTTGATTTGGACTGCAAGAACAGAGCAACAGCTAATATCTGTGTTTATCAATATCTGCTTCCACATCACCACCTCCTCAGGAGAGTTCAGAGCAGTGTTTCAAAAGCACTTTTCTAAGCTCAGAGTTGAACTCTTCTCCCTGAAGCTGGCAGGACAGCTGGTTCTGAGGGCCATGGAGGGCTGTTTCAATTTACCTGCTGCTTCTTCATAAGGAAGAAAACGTCTGAAAAGAGGAGGGGACTAGGGGTAAGAAATTTTGCTTTTTCCATAGAGCTGTGCAACTCCTCTTAGCCACCTTGATACTAAATCCTGATAAAGAGAAAACAGGAACTTTGTCCTTTACTTAGTTGTTTTATGTCAGCATTACACCTTCTCAACTGCACTTAGGGCTGATTCCCACTTTTTAAGATGCCGGTGAGCTGCCACTCTTGATGTAACAGCCTGTTTCCAAGAACTTAAGCTTTTTCTACACAAAAACCTAAGTGTACTTGGAAAGCCTAAGAGCTTCCATGTGGAATCAGGCTGCAGATCTGTGCTGCCTAGGCTGCTGTCTTTAGTACTTGTCAGTGATTGAGAAAAGGATTAAAAAGACATACACAGACAAAACCAGAGACTTCCCATATTACCAACCCTTGGCAGCTGATGCTGGGTGCTTGGGGTTTTTTGTTTTTGTTTTTGGTTTTTTTTTTTTTTTTCTTTTCTTCTTTTTTGACGGAGGTTGCATCCAGTTCATCCATACTTAATAATCCTTATGATGTAAAGCACATTTCCACCTTTGGCTTCAGTGGCATCCAGTGGGAAGGAGTCTGGCTGTGGTTGAACTTGCTACTCAGTTAACAGTGGTAGGAGCACCATGGTGTGACTCTTCAGAGTGGAGGAGCACTCAAGAGCCATCTGCAGCTGGCACAGCCTCATCTTTCCTGCCATTCTTCTCCACTCTTTGAGATAGCAAAGTTGCACCTCAGCAGCTTGATGACCTGTGGGTTGTGTTGCATGGATTTGCAGCCCGCTTCCATCTGCCGGACATAATTAATGATCCGTGTGTGTCCATCTATTACAGTATCAGACTAGTGTAAACAGTCATTTTTCCTTTGGAAGCACGGCTGCTCAAAAGCATGCTATCACCAAATTGGTATTTGTTTTAATCTACAAGTTGGAAAAATACGTTTTTCTGATTTATTAGGCTGTCATGAGGGCTCCCTAAGTCAGGCCTGAATCTCGCTGTCTCCTGCAATCCCAACTGGGACTCCCTTCCAAAGCTGCTATGAATCCCATTTTTGCTGAAACAGTTTCATATGTTCTGCTGTTAGAAAAAGAACACTTGAGATGAAAATTAGTCTCTTAACAGTAAATTTTGGTCTTAAGCCTAAGATTCTTTTTAGCCATGAAAGAGCTCTTATTCTGAATTTCTGCAGTTCCTTTCATGCTTCTCAACAAAGTACAGGATGAGTTTTATGAAGAATCAAAGCAAGTTTTAGGTGTTGCTTGCCACGTGGTGTTTGTTTGGTATAGTTTCTCAACTGTAGGGTTATCTGATGTAATTTTCTAATTTGGCTCTCCAGCCTGTATTCTAAGTGTATGTATTTCTTTTGTGCTTCAGACTGTTTTTACCCTTTCTGGAAGGGGGAAGAAAAAAGCAAAAAAGGCACATATAAATGTTTCATGGTATATTCTTGTGTATGCATGGTATACTGTCATGTATGCTGGATATATTCTTGTGAACTCAGGTGTTCATCAGATCAGTAGGGAGGAGAGTTTTTTCTAGAACTGGTGTCGACCAAGAAGTAGAAAATTTTAATATCCCAGGAAGATGGGAACAAAAGGATGTGACTCCTGCTGCATATGTCTGTCAGAAAGACCAATGAAACTGTGAAGAAAGACTGAATTTTTGTATATGTTGTTTTTGGCTTCTGGTTGGTGTGCAAAAGACTTCAATTTTTATTAGGAAGAGTGCTTTTGGCTATTTGCTTCTATCTTCTGAACATTTTCAGCAGCTGCAGAAACCAACATTTTGCTGAAATAAGTTTTGGGTTATTACTTCTTTGCTCTTTGTTAGTAAAGAGTGACAATTATGATTTTCTGTAATAAATATTTCCAGGATATAGTAATCTGCAATGAAATATGGCATGCACTGAAAGTTTCCCAATACATTTTTTGTATTTTTCAGAGAGTGCGTAATCTTATTTTTTTTTCAGGATGGAGTTGATTAAAAAAAGGTTGTTTTTTTTTTTTCCACACCAGCAGTTGGTGACATAGTTTGCCGAGCATGCAGTATATAAACAGATGAAAGCTATTTTTGATGTGTCATTGTCTCAGCAAGATGGGAATTGGCAGCACCGATGAAATGACAAGTACTTGGCGCTGTCGACTTTACCACATGGCTGTCAGTCTAGCGATTAAAAAGAACTGGCAGGCTAGGATTGCTGTGGTTTTAAGCAGAGGAGCTGATTTTCTGCTGTGGAGCCTGATTCTGCACATTTTGACTCCTTTTGAGGTGCTGAAATCAGGTGACTTGGCTCAAGTGAGGTAGGGATGCTGGAACATCCTGCAGGATTGTGTGCTCAGGAGCAGGTGTGGTGCTCTGCAGCCCCCCCCGTTGTGGCACAGAGCTTGCTAGCACACGGACACTCAGGGATGCAGGACACATGGACAGACCCGTACACATGCACGCTCAGGTCACCACCTTGTGAGCCAGAAGGATTCGAGCCTTGGGCACAAATCCTCCGAGTCTCCGAACTCTGGGCTGGAGTTGCATTTGCTGGAGTTGCATTGCTTCTAGTTCGTGTTGGAAATGAGGATAAGTTGTTTTATATGGCTTTCTCTGGAATGGGGGTCTAAAATAACTGTCCTCTTTAAGGTACTGTGCAGGAGTGATTTAATCTTTTAAATTAGAAAGTTAAATGAACACCATTAATGAAGAGCTTGATCTGTTGATGGATACAAGGAGGGCAGAAAACATGCCTAAATTTAGGAATTTTCTCTCCCTGTGGATGGGGGATGTATATGCCCCAGCAATGCCACTTTCTGTGGTGAAGGGGTATTTTCTTGTTGCATAAAAGAGTTTTCTTTATTTATTTTAGTGGCACAGTTTAAAGGCTAATTGGAAGGGTACTCTTGGGCTGTGCTGAAGTGCTTAAAGGGCTCCTTGTGGCTGGGTGAGCAAAGGGCCTTTGTTCCTTGTGCAGGCTCACGTGATGGCAGCGAGGGGATAAATAGCGACAAGACGTGCACAGCCAAGCCTGACTTATCTCTGCAGCCCCCCTCCCTGCCATCTCCACCCTCCCACCCTGCTGCAGGTCCTCGGAGGATTTTTTTTTTTTTTTTTTTTGTTAAATATGATCCAGTTTTCTCTCCTGTACTTAAATTGGGGGTGAGCAGAGGAAGGGGGGGAGTGCAGAGGGCAATCTCCATCCCAGTTAAGAAGAACTTGCCAACGACTTTCTAATGCTGTAGAAAGGGCAATTCTCCAGGCGTCTTTAGGATTTTAATGAGTGTAGCTGATGGCTTGCTTAGGGCTTTTCTTTCCTTTTATGACAGATTGCTGATACCCGTCCAGGAAACCTAAATGCAAAAGTCATTTGTGGCTGCACCGTTGCTCTCCTCTCCATCTCCCCAGGTCCAGACGTGCTCGCCGTGGCAGCAGCCGTGGGTGGGGACGCTGGGAGCTGGGTGTTCTGTCCTGGCTAGCGCTGCACATGGTCCTGGTCACAGCCCCTCTGGTTTGTCTGTGGGCATCTGCCAGCAGATATGTGGGTGACGCGTGCTGGTGCCCAGGTTTGAGGAGCAGACTCCTACCCACCCTCCAAATGAACCATCTGTCTTTAGTGACCTTTCTAGTAGGAGTTGGGCAGTTTGGGGTTTTTTTTAAATTTTTTTTTTCCTCCCTCTCTCTCAGTCAGGAAATTTTTCAGTATTGTGCCTGGTGGTTTCATGTTACAAATCCTCTCAATCTGGCTTCTCATTTTTTTGGCCATTTTTCTGACCACCTTGTACTGGCTGCAGGGAAAGGAGGAGGGGAAGCTACCCTCGGGATCTGAGGCTCGACTGCTGCCCCTGTATTTTTACCTTTTCCTGCTACTTCTGTTTTTCAGAAGGCTCAGTTTTAAGTCTTAGTTGCCAAATGTTTGAAACGAGATGGCTAGGCCTATTCAACGCTAAACTCACTTCAACATTTTAAATTTATCAGAAGTGTGTTAAGGGATTCAAAGTTACATGGCCATTTCAGAAGTGCAGCAGGTATTATTTCCCTGAGCTCCATCATTTATCTTTATGGAGAGAGCTGGACCATTGCACACTTTTTACCTACATTTATCTGATGAAAGGAAGAGGGCTGAAATACAAATCCTCAGTTGTTTAGTTCTGGTTTTGTTCCCCCTTTGTTTTGTGAGGGCATTAAGAAAGAAATGTGGGGGTGGGTATGTCAGAGTCACCTGAAGCTTTTGACAATTGACAGGAACAATAAAAATATGAAGGGAAGGCGAATTCTTGCCATCACTGGTCTCAGGCTGGTGATCCTGCCATCACTGGTGATCTCAGGCTACAGAGCTTACAGTAGCTTCAGAAAGCTGTGAAAATACTTTCTTTAGATTATGCTTGGGCTTTTGGGTTTTGGTTTTTGTTTGAAATTCTTTATTTAGGAGTTCAGGACACAAGGTTTCTTTGTTTTGAGGGAGAAGTGAGTAACCATCAGTGATTAGCCTTCCCTGTATTGCGTTCTTAAGCAGATACTATGTAAAGCTCCTAGCTACTGTTTTTTTATTCAAGCATAAGATCAAGCTCTGGCCTACAAGTTTTCCACTCTTTTGAAATGTGACATTATTTCAGGTACAAGTGACCGATGGCTCTGCTCCCTCATGGAGTATTGGTGTTGTTTTGCTCAGCACATCCATTTTCTCTGGTTGCCTGGGCTTCAGGGAGGTCCTGACTTTGCAGCACTGCAGATTCTCACAACACGTTAGGCCTGCCACGAGTTATGAAGATAACAGGCTCTTTTCACAGCTTTTAATACTAAAGTTTAGTCAGAACTTCTTGCAACTTAGGCTTTCAGGGCTCTTGGTTCTTATGGGAAGGTTTATGTTTGAGGGAAAAAGAACAGGCTATTGACCCTGGATATTTTAGAAGAGAAATTATCTGTTCATTAGCCTTGGCATTGCCAGTTGTTACAAGTATAATATTACATGTCATTGTCCCTTGGTGACCTGTAGCTGTTACTGGAAGTGTCGCTGTATGGTTCATGGGAGTCTTGAAGTAGCTCCTGATGATCGTTTCTTCCCCCCACCCTCCATCTATTGCCCTTGTGGAGCTGTTGGCATTTTACCTGTGTCCGGAGCAGCCCTGGAGAGGGGACTGTTTGGGGCTGCCCCCTGATGGATAGGAGTGACCTGTGGCTTCTCTTCCTTTGGCTGCCCCAAGCCGGCATTAGGGAAGCCTTAGCGTTCATTATGGGTAAATTACATTTAATGTGCTTGTTTGATTGCTGCCTCCTGTTGTTAGAGTGCATTTATGGCAGATAAAATACCTGGATTTGGAGGGGTGTTGAGGGCACAGGCTGAAGGAATGGTTTTTATTTTGTGTATGTGGCTTGGACAAGAAGTCTTTCAATCTCTCCTGTAGTTTCTAAATTAATTCCCAGGGAGTGTGGGGTCTGCAACTCAAAGTCTTAGACGTGACAAGTGTGACTACTCATGTGCCTTCAGTTTTTGAGAAGGCTTAAAGAAACTTGTCTCTTTGAAACATCTTCTGAAAATCACTGACTGCTGCTTTTTCCTTTTTTTTTTTAATTATCTTTGAAGTAACATTGAGTGTTACCATTTAATCTTTCTTATGCTGATGATGAAAAAATGCCATTGCTAGTGTGATAGCATTTCAGAGGCAATGAGGTTTTGGGGACTGCCTGACTAAAGGCAGCAGGTGTTTTTTTTTGGTTTCCCTCCCTTCCTGCTGTTCTCTTGCTGGGGAACATGACTTGTTCCCTCCTGCCACAGAGAAAGCTCTATGATCCAGGCCCTTGGGGACGAAGCTGGTGGAGATTTTGGGGGTGCCCTGCAGGGCAGCAGAAGCCCAGGAGGGTGGTTAGCTCAAAGAAGGCACGCACAGTTTGTGTCTGGTTACCAACCTGGTAGTCCCTAGGCCCTTGTGTCCTGTGATGCACTGGCATTGCTGATGGTCCTGTTGTATCGACACATCTCCCATTGCTCTCCCAGTCACTGCTCTGGAAAATAACAGACTTCTTCTCCTGACTTGAGCAAATGTCAGGTCTTGTTACTAATCAGTTTTTTCCTTCTTTCCCCCACTATTCTTCCTGTGAGAAGTCCCTGTGCTAGCCTTAAGAAGGGGATCAGTGCTTGAATTTTCATCCCTGTAAACACAGTACTCCCGTCTGCTGACTTCCAAATCCCATTGAAAAGTCTTATGCTGCTATTTGGTTTTTGAAGTATTTCAGATAGGCTCTCATTGTAGCTGCACACTTGTTTATTTACTTACTTATCCGGGTGCCCTTTGGTCGGCTGGAGGGCTTCAGTCCTTTTTGGTTGCACTTTGGTAGATCTTTTAAGTGTGGTTAGCAAGCATGCTTAAGCATGGTTTAAAATTCCTATGGCTGAACAAAATTACAACACACTTCTGCCAGCATTGTGGTGAGAGCAAATGGTGTCAGAACCGTCTGAAAAAGCTTTGAAACGATGTAGAGTCTTCTGTGCCATGGATAGCTGCCTTGTCTCCCTTTAGGGACAAGGGGGCTTTGGAGATGAGAAAGGACTCAGTCCAGGTTGATGGAGCAGAGGAAGGAGGAAGGAGCAGAGGGGCTTTGGCATCGAAGATTGATTCACTAACATTGGGTGTTAGTCGCGACAATCATCTGTATTCATCTGTGTCATCCTGGGCATTCAGTAGGCACTTTCCATAATTGTTTTTGTAATAGTAGGCTAACCGTTCTGAGGGGAAAGATTGCCAACAGGTTTAAGAATAAAAGTCTGACTATTGTAAAGGAAACTGTTCTTAGCACAAATGGGTAATTATCTCCCAGAGCTTGTCTTATCTATTCTCTATTCTCAAAGGATCTGATGATACCATCTCGGTGGCATTTCCTCAGGAAAGTTTGTAGCTCAGATCCCCTACACCACCCTGGCCCTGCCCGAGCCACTGGGAAGTGGGGGTGGGTGTGAGGAGGGGGGGCAGGGAAGACCATATGGACTGATGTTTTCTGAGGGAGACAAGAAGCAAAACAGGATTCATTGCCCCCTTCACCTTCACTTTGCTCCATCGAGTGCCTCACTGAGAGCACGTTGGGCATGACAGGGTGTCAGCACAGCTTTGTGCACACAAGGTTTGTCCCCCTTGGCGCCTTTGCCTGGGCCATTGTGTTCATGTCTGCAGTGTGCTAATCTCCTGCATGTGATCGCTCTCCTTTCCGTGGCTGCCCTAAGTTACTTAACAACCAGCAGATTAACCTTAGGAAGATTTCCTCTGGTTTGAGGGGGAAGCCTGTTCTTTTCTTACTGAATGTGGTATTCGAACCTTATGTAAGGGACCAAAGATGTTGACTACAGTCCCTGGATATGAGATGCATGGCAATGTCTTGTGTTACTGGGACTTCTTTGTAGTGTAGGTTTGGACTTCTGTTCTCCCAGCCAAGATTGGTGAGCTGGAAACTGTATTAAGGAAATTATGTATGCCATTTTTTCTTGCTCCAGAATAGAGAATTTGTGTGTACATGTTTCTGTGTATATATATATATATGTGTGTGTGTGTGTGTGTACAGATAAACAATCCATTCATGGAAAAGAATCTCAGGATATTATCCAGTCCTGTGTCCCAAGACTGGAGAGCTTTGGTCTGTTAGGCTGTTCCTCATGGCTAATTTGTGTAGCCTCTGCTCTCATGGTACTGCATCCTCAGGCAGTCTGTTTCTGAAGGTAACCATCATCGATAAGGAGGACCCCGTAGTATGTAGCAGCATGCCCTCTGATTTCCAGCTGATAAATGAAAGTCATCAGGAGTTTGTGTCTTATCCTCAAGAGACATGCAGTTTTAGTAGGAATGCTGCAACCTTCACCACATCCACTCCTCCTTGTCAGGAATCCTTGACCCTGTCTAATTGTTTGCTGGCTGCAGGTGCTCAGCCTCCTAGCTCAGCACCACTGGTTTTGTCTCTGAGTTGTGGATGTTTGTTTTTCCTTTTCTTCCCCCTCTCCTCGACAAAGAAGCAATGGCAGTTTTCTGCCAGTCTGGCTCTGGCAGTGGCCACTGCTGCTGTGCCTGAGGCCGGGGCTGGAGGTGCGGGGAGGGGAGGGGAGCTGTCACAGGCCTGCTCCTGGTGGCAGTAGCTCACCCTTAGATGGGTTTTTAGAATCCCCAAGTCACACCCACAGACATCTGCTCAGGTCTGGTCTGAGTGAGGCTGAACTGCTGGTGCCCTGGCGATGGGGTGAAATGTGGCTCTAAGCTGTGACTTTCAGCACTACGGTCTGCTCAGGATAGATGGGCTTAATTTGACAGTGAGGGACTCGGGGGGAGGAGTTGCACATACATGGGCTTCCCATCCTGCTGCTTTGACACCCTGCTTTCTGTTTACATTCTCAGATGCTTTCTTACCCTTGGCTTTTGCCCATTTTTTGCCTGTTTCATCTTGCACATTCCCTGCTTTGCTTCTTTACCTCCAGACAGGGACAGGAAATAACTTCTTGCAGTTTGGCTGAAGCTGAAAACAAAACAACCTTCTCTTAAACACCCACTTGGTTTTGGTGGGCAAGGTGGTAAATCTCTATGAAGGAGCATTTGCACCACTCTTGCTTTCCTCTTTTGGGATCAATACTTCTTTTTTCAAATATGGTAGTTAGTGAAAGTGATCAAGTCACCCATGAACACAAGTGATCCTGTACTTTAAGAGAAGTAACTTCTGGCAAACTAGACCTTTTCACTTCCTCTGGCATCAAAAAAAAGGTGACTTACTCTACCCATAAACACCACCAACCTTTCTGTTTCCCTGGCTTTAGCTGAAAGAACGTCCTGAATAGTTCCTGCATTCATCTGGCTGCTGTGAGAGAGCCTGCTTTCACGGAGGCATGTTTTGAAAAGGCTTAAGTTACAGTTATGTTGTCCTCAAAAAACCAGAATTTGTTTTCATAGCTGAGGACAGAATAAATGGATTTCTTTAAATGATGGTATTTTTAGTAAAATTGTGGGGAGTAGAGTAGTAATAAAATTGTCTACAGCTGAGATAACATTTTATTTTATTTTATTTACTTATCTGGGGTTTTTTCCCTGGTTGAGAGCTAGCACAAGGCATTGTCATTGCATGAGCACAGCAGAAAGGTCCAGTGCTAATTTCTGTTCTTCAAGAAAGGGACAAGAGCTGGAGGAACTCCACTCTGCTGTTGAGTTCCTGATCTTTATTAGCAGCCTGTGATCTAATCTGCTTGTGCTTCTTCTTAACATGGTTTTCTGCTTCTTCACTGTGTTCCAGGCTGAGCACACATCCATCCATCCATCCATCCATCCATCCATCCATCCATCCATCCATCCATCCATCCATCCATCCATCCATCCATCCATCCCATACTTTTGGTAATAGCAGCTAAATACCAGGAGTCTGCCTTAGCATTTCCAAATTACTTCTCAGTTCCTTGGCATCTCACTGAATACCTGCCTGAAAAGGGGAAAAGTAGATATTTTTCTCCTCCTGACAGGGTTCATCAGAGTTCCAGTCACACAGCACAATGGTAGTTAATTGTAGAGCCATGCTGAAAGTGATGTCCCTGGCAGCAATAAGTTTTTCTTGTTGGAATTTTGGCATGGAAGTGGCTTTTAGCAACCCAGTACTCATGAACCTACTTCCTTAATTTATAAATACTAAATTAGAAGAATTAAATGTCCTCTGATTTTAGTCTTTAAGACAATGAAAGTGAAGAAAATCATGGTTATGGATGAACTGCTATGTAAACTTGCTGCTGTAAAATACTCTGCAGAGTAGAATACCATAACAAAGTAAATCCTGTAAGCCTAAAGCTTAATTATTGATTTGATTTAGGCATATATACAAATGCTAAGAAAATACTATAATTTTGGGTTCTAGGGTAAGTTGTAATTCAAGTTGTAAAACAGTTTCCATTATGAGCCTCAGATTGGAGACCCTTTTTATTATTATTTTGTTTATTTTTTCTTTCCTGTTTTGGCTGACAGTTTGCATCTGGCTTGTTCTCTCTAGAGGTTGCTTTGAGTGTTTGTGCTCTGTGGTTTTGTTCTGGCCTTGGAAATCAGGAGGGTGACAGGAATTAGTTCCCTCCATCTGACTGAATTCTGTCCTTCCTTTTATAGAGGATTAGAGCAAACACTCTAAACTAGATGAGAAATTGGCATTAGGGAGAACTTTATAGCTCTTGAGATACGGAAATATTTTGGTATTGACAAAGCAGTCCTTTGGTGGAAGAGAGTCCTGAGAAACTGTCTCCATCAGAACTTCACAATATTTTCTCAGAACAAGGACTGTAAGTAGTGTCACAAACACAATAGGTTAGAGCTGTGTCAATTCTAACAAAATCATGTTTATGGGGAGACATAGTGTGTTTGATAAACATAGTCAAAATGTGGTCATGGAATACTCCTTTGAGCCCTGCCACAGGAGGAGCTAGCTTCAAGAAGTGATGTTTCTTGTGTTTGGTGTATTTTTAGGGGTGTATGTGGGGTTTTTTTAATACTTTTCTTGTCTGCATGGTTTCCTTTTGAATGCCACAACTGCATTTTGATCACTTTAGAGAACATTTTACTAATCTTAAACATCCTAAGGTTTTACTAATCTTAAACATCCTTCCAGGCTACCAAGTGGCTGGGAACTTGCAGGACCTGAGTGTTGGACATAAGGCAGCCAGAGGAAGAGCTGAATTTACATCAATGTTTGTTCATACCAGGCATATCCCAGCTGGGCATTTCTGCCCTAGCTGGGACAGGATTAAGCTCTTGGAGGCTTTGTTGTCTGGGATGGCTGGAGTGCACATGCTTTCCTGAGCGAGGGCACCGGGCCGTGAGCGCTTTGGCCGGAGCAGTTTGCCTGCGAGGATGGCTGGATGGTGCCTAACACAGGGCTGATTTGGGCATGATTTGGGGCCACTGAGTGGTACTGCAGTGTCAATAAGAAATAAATTGATGCTGAGCTGCACTCTCCTGCTAAGCCTGTGTAAATCCATTCAGTCCCAACAGCCTGTTGTTCTAGCTTTAATTACTGTTCAGTGCGAGCTTCCCCCAGTACCCAGACCACATTGGTAGCTTGTGGAGAGGCTGCAGCCTTATCTTTTCCCTTCCTTTGCAGAGTTAGCTCTCTGGTTCCCTTGTGCTCCTAATTGAAGAATTCATGTTGAGTTCCCATTGGCAGCACATCAATTTGTGCCTCTCTGAGCTCTGGGGATGCCCCGAACTCCTCTAATCTGCCTGGAGTGCAATTCCGTAGGGAAGGGCTGCTTTGGCTTCCTGTGCTTCATGCTGCGTTGGATCCTCAGGACGTGGCTGGTGGGGAAATTGTGTGAGCTGCAGGCTTCCTGCTCACCCCATGTGAAGCCTGTCTGCCTCACACTGTCCCTGTGTGGTTTCTTCAACTGTTTCCCGTTGGGAGCTGGTGACATCATTTATATTTTCAGTGATGCAGAAAAACTGCCTGGCAAATCCAGCCTTGTTCATTTGTTCCTATGGACATCTTGTACCTTGAAAAATAACCTGCAGAACATCTGCGTGCAGGGGTGTGTTTACTCATGCTATAGATATCTGCTATGAAGTTTCTCCCATCTGTGCTTCTGCCTAGATGGATTAATTTAATTTATAGCTTGCTGCAGCTGCAGAAGTGGGAGTCTGTCTGTTCTACCCGCAGACCCAGGGCAGGCTCTTGCTCAACCTCTGCTCCTTTTCCTAGTATTTTTCTGAGGTTTAGGATCCTCTTTGATCCTTGGTTTGCCTAGGAAGGAGTGAACTGTGTAAACCTGAAAGTAATTGGTTGTTCTACTCAATAAAAAAGGCTCTCTGTCTTTTTTTTTTCCTGCAGTAGCTTAATTTTTGCCATGATTTCCCCCCTTGCTTTGCTTTAAGTGTTGGTGTTCGGGCATAGTAATATAAAATGGGTAATGTTGGGGGTATAAAATAGTTCTTTATAAATACTGCACATGTAACTTCCACATCCTCCACCTCTTCTTGGTCTTCTTTTAAAATGCAGGAAACCTGATAGTTTGAGATAAATGGGATAAAGCAGATTGTTGGTATCAAACCCAGCACTGGAAGGAGACAGAGAAGGGGCTCAGGGAGGAATTGCACTTCACATTTGCATGTGATGTGAGGTCAGATATGGCATTTGTGATGAGTGGTGCTTTGGTGACCTCTGTCATTCTGTTGAATGACTAATCAAATAGATAGTTAAATGCCTTCCAGTCCAAATTGTTAGTCCTCCTTTCTCAACAAAGAGAAGAATAACGCAATTTTAGCCCACTGTGCTGTTCCCTACTGTGCTATAGTGTGGCCCTCACAGAGGGCTTTATGTGAAACTCGGCATAGGGAGAAGATAATTAGACTGTTGCTCTTTTTTCTTACTCTTCTGTTAAATTCATGATGCACTTTCCTCTAACCAATGCTCATTATAGGTAATCTTATAAACTGCCCTGCAGAATATTACTAAATACCTTAGTAATATTCTAATGATTCAGAGACACAAAAGCACCAGGCAGAGGGTGATCTTAGGACCTGATTAACGATGTCTGCTGCTCCTAGGGGAGGAGGGTGACAAGTCCTTCCTGCTGGATGCGTGGTGCAGTTTCTTTAAATAGCTGTAGCTCTTGCAGCTGAGCAAGGAGGGAGGATGAGGCTGTGTGCCCACTGAAGTGTCACGGGAGGAGTGGGCTACACCTAAGTTCTTGGTGGTCCTCTGTCACAGCGTTGAATGAATCATGACCTGGGGAGCTGAGGATCTTTTGCTTCAGTGCAGCTCCTTAGGGGTCCCAGCTTACTCTGCAGAAATTGTCATTTGAGAGTAGGATGTAAACCTGCAGCAAATGCTAGGTGGGTTTTGGGGTACAGAAGAGGGTCCCTGTGCGTGGAGGGTGCTGCACAACCCCAGGCTGCTGCTTGTTTCTGGAAATTTCTTTCTTGGATTTGCAGAATTTTAAAATAATTTGGCATAGAGTGAGCCATCAGTTGCAAAGTGTGGGAGGAGTTGGCCTGCATTAAAGGCAGTCTTTTCTCACCACCCCTGAAATACAGAGCCTTCAGAGGATCTAGTGACTTTTAATTTTAGAAACAAGAACACCTTAGATCTGAAAGTACACCAGCAGCCCCAGCTCTGAGCCAGGCAAGGTGTAGAAGTCACAGTGCTGAAGCAGTCACAAGTGGAGTCTTGTCTTGAAGGACAAAATGTCTCTGCAGAGAGGGAATTCAGAAATTTATTTCCTTTTGCTTTGCTTTCAGGCATATGGATAAAGATCTGAATTTCGTTAACATCAGCAAATCTTGGATTTACAGCCTCTTGAAGACATCCACATGATGCTGTTAATATTTGTTAAGCAGACCTTCCATTGCTAAAAAAGCTCCTTTTTTTGGAGGCTGTCTTAACCTGCTCATTCCCTTTTGCTGTGCTGAAGGGAAGTGCAAGAATTAAGAATAATCCTTCCCGTAACCCCTTTCTTCCTTTCCATATTTAACATGGAAAACATTAATGTGCAGAAGCTCAAAGTCAGAGTGCATATGCTCTTTGAAAAACCATACCACCTTTTCAGGAATAGGAGGGGTTTTTTTGTGTGTGTGGTTTTTTGGTTTTTTGTTTTGTTTGGGGTTTTTTTTTTTGGTGGGTTGGTGTTGTTTTGTTTTTTTTTTTTTTTAATATATGGGATCAAGAGTGAGAAATTAAAAGGTGGCAAGATCTCATCTCAGGTGAAGTAGTAGTGATCAGTAGTGCCTTTTTGAATAGGTACTCCTCCTCCTTTTTGTCCTGCCTGCCAAACTGCAGCGTTGTTTGCAGCACGCCTTTCTGTGAAGGCTGGGAAGCCATGCCTGTCGTTAAGCTGCTCCTGGGTCCTTTGTTCCAGCCATGTTGAGGTGCTCCCTCAAAGTCAGAGGGATTGATCCCACTTTCAGGGGCCACCACAGCCCAAAAACCAAGGTGCACCCAGCTGGGACACTGCCTTTGAGCTGTTGTATGGGGGGTATTGCTGGTGATGCCATCATACCTCAGGGGCAATGGGATGGGATCTATGTCCTACTCTCTTCCCCTCCACCCTCTCGCCTCTGCTTCTGTCCAGCAAGGAGAGGTATGCTGGAGCATCCGGTCCTGCCTGGCCCCAGCATATGCTCCAAAAGGACACAGACCTCTAACAGGAAATCTGAGGAAATCTGACTCAGCTTCCTTGGTTTTCCCTCAGCACCCATGATTTTGTCTCTTTGCTTCTGTGGTGTCATCTGCTGTCCTCCGGATCTGGCATGGCACTGAATGTGCCTGATGCTTCTGATGGATGTGTCCCATGCTGTTTCCTGGTCTCAAATGGCCACTTAATACAGAGAACTTGCAAATACTCTTGTAAGGCCTTAGTCCTGGCAATAGTCAGCTGTTCTTTAATATGTGATCTATCTGGAGCAGTTTTCACTCAAGAACATCAAAGCACTTTTTAACTAAACATTAATGAATTACATCTGACAACATAACTATGGAGTTAGTATTTTTATGGATTAAAGGAAAACAACTGAAACAAAACAGAAATTTGAGTTGCATTTTCAAAACTGCACAGGAAATCTACAGCTGATGTGGAAATGTGTCATCTCCTTCCAGACCTCTATTCTTGACATGCATTGTCCCATCTCCCACTGTCTTGTGGTGACAGACACCCCAGATTTGTATGTGTGTTCATGTGTCTCTTTCAATGTGCCTCAAATTGCTCAAGACAGTAATCCCCTTCTGAATTTATGTCTTGAAATTTCTGCTAGTTTTCATGGCAAAACTGGAAAACTGGAAATGGGGGGGTACGGTGGGAGGATCAAGGTCCGGAGTTTATCCTGGAAACTCACTCTACTGGATCCTGGCAATGTGCACATCTCCATGCTGTCTTCCAACCCCAGGCCCATTGTTCATGGGACGACCTTTCTGATGCTTCAGTGTTCTCTTGTAAGCCATGTTAGAGCTACAGGAAAAAGAGATGGTTGGCATGTTTTTCTCTTTCAGCGCAAAGGCAAGGTGCAAATGTGTGCTCTTTACCTGCTGGATGCTTCACATCTGAGGTAGTGAAAGGTGGTACAAGAAAACGATTTTTTAAGGTAGCAGATTTGGCAGGATAAGGCTTGAAAAGAGTAGGAAGAAACATTTGCAAACTGAGGATTAGAGGAGTGGTCGCAAGGGTAGAAATGCAGATGCTGTTTGGGTTAGACTGCCGCTGCATGTATGAACTGGATGAAAAATGGTAGCAATGCTAAGATCTAAATGTGTACAGAAATTTCTCCTCAAGTAATTTTATATGTGCAGAGGTCCTCTGGTACAGCTGTTAGTTTCAGAAGTAATTTGGCAGAGAGCTTATGGTCTGCTAGAGAGTTTTGTGAAAACATTTAATGGATATTTGTTACTTAAGTTTTAAATTTTTTGTTACTAGTACTTTTTCAAAGGCCTTAACTATCTCAGTTTTGTAGACTTGAGAAGCAAGTTTTGGACATTGCAGCAGACAACACAGAATTTTTTTTTCTTCCCATCTTCAAACATTAGGCCCTATTTTTTGCCCCACTGAATTTGAGGTACCTGTATTTTCATGACAACCTTCCATCGCAGCCAAAGTGGTGGGAAGGACAAGTAGAGTCCAGTCCTGGAAGTGTCTGTGTCTAGGTGTGGTAGAGAGAATCATCGTTAACTCTCTTTAATGGCATCATTAAATGGATAAGCCTTCTATAAATCTAGCTTTGAGGAACCAAATTATCTTACCCTTATATTGGCAATAAGTCACCAACACTCTGGAGGCACTGTTTTTTTTCCCCCATTAGGAATGAAATTTTGCACTCTTAAGGGGAGACTCCCCTGAGCAAAAGGCACAAAAGCAGGTTGGGATGGTAGATGGGATTACTAAATGCTGGCCTTTGCTCACCCTTATAATCTCTTGTGTGCACACTTTTTTCCTGGACTTGCCTGATGTAAGGGCCTGCTGTTGTGTGTTGACTTCCTAGCAGTGACTAGGCAGGGACCTTTTGTGAGGATTAATGGTGCTGGAAGAAGTCCTCTTTTTCTTCCTCCCTCCTTGCTTTTGCTTTGACGGTTCTTCTAGCTTTATGGAGGGGGTGCCACCTCCTTTGGCATGGTATATCTGTGAGAAAGATTTCTTTGTCCAAGTTTGGATGTTCAAGGAGAACAGAGATGATAGGAAAGAAGCTCCATTGGCTTGAAGAGTTTTGCCACCCTCTCCTCCCTCAGATGATTTTTAGATTGTCCTAGTGTCACATGGGATCCAGTATCAGGTAATCTTGATTGAAGAAAGGAAGGCTTTGCTCATCATTCACGAGGTGATTCTAGCTGGGGGAAATGAAATCCTAACAATACTTTATTTATTAGGTGTTCTCTTCTTGAGATTCTGTTTTCTGAGATGAAGGGAGTCTTCATGGCTGGGAGTACTGATCTGATGTGGAGGAAGAGATGAAAGATAAGGCTGTGCTTGCACCTACATGCCATAAATTCAGCTCCCTGCCATTGACCCATCCAGCAGTAAAAACAGTCTCTTTTTGTTTACAGCTGTTACCTCCTATCTCCCAGAGTTCTGCCAAGGCTGTAACTGGCGTGGCTCCCTAGGGTAGCTGTGCCAAGCCAGATTTGCCGACCTCCATCTTGGTTCCTCCCTGGGGCTCATCTATCCTCTCTGTTTTTGACCCACTCTTTCTCTCAGGTCTCCTCCATAGGGCGGCTGGAGGAGAAATGTAGCCCAAAGGCCTTCTTTTTAAGTGGATTTCCTTGAAGGAATCAGACTTCATTTAAGCATATCATATATCTCTCTAGTTTGTTTGCTTGGAAGGTATTGGCAGAGGCTTGCATATGACTTCTATCCTGAGACAGCTAAAATTTTTCATTAGTAAGGGTGTACTTTTTGCTAAGTGTGTGACACATTCAAAGGAAGCATAAAAGAAAAACAAATTAATTTCTGCCTGCAATGAACATGAAAATGAAGACTGGAAGGCTGGAGTGATTTACTTCAAATATCCACTAGTCAGTTTTTCTCTTAATTTTCAATTGCTTGTACTGTAGCTAAGGATGATTCTTGAAGACTTTAATGCAGCAGTCAACTACACTTCACTTTTCTCGCTCGCCACCTCTTGTTGAATTTTACTCGCTGATTCCAGTACTAGCTATAAATGCAAGTGGCAAACACATTATTAGGTAGATTAAACCTCCCTTAGCTACAGACTTATTCACAGAGTGGAAAAGTGTTTGGTTTCTTATACTTTTTTGCTCTGGAATAGTGCCTCCTGAAATTCTTGAACTAATGAGCAGTCTAAATGGAAGCCAAGCATTATCATTTTCAAGTTTCTATAGAAGATAGTTTGCAAGCTACTGAAGTGATAGTAAAACTGAAAATAAAAAGCAGAGTCATCAAAATCCATTAAAGTAAAACCAAGCACTTGCTATTTTTTTCTTAAACGGAGTGCTGATGTTTGCCACTAACTTGTGTCTGCTTACTTTCTTTGTCCCAGTCATTAGTTTTCACACTGAGGAACCCTTGCTCTGTACTTCTTGTGGATTTTTGGATGTTAGAGCTCCTCATCTTTAATTCTTTGGATCTTTGATGATTCTATCTCCGATCTCTTAGCTTTGCCTCTTTCTTGGTTGCACTTAGAGTTTGTGGCAAAAGCCAGAAAAGGAAGTCCTTCTACCTTGCTGCTGGTGGAAGGTACAAGCTCCTTCCCTTCTTTCTGCCATATGGGCATCTTAAATGCTTCCAGCTTTGAATTCTCATGTTTATTTGAACTCAAGCCCAGCATAACATCCAGTTAAGCTTTGGGGGTTTTCTTGATGTTTCAGATGGAAATTCATTGGCAGCTTTGAGCTTTGTTTTGTTTATTTTCTTTCCAGGCATCTCAGTTTGGGATGTGCTGTAGTTAGATGATGAGAAAGTGCATAAGATCCCTGAGTTTTTTACTTGGTTTTTTTTTTTTTTGTTTTTTTTTTTTTTTTTCCCCACTAAAACAGCCTCTCAGGCCCTGATCTGGATAGAATAAGACCTTTGGGACAGACCTGTGTTCCTATGGGGACCTGACTGTCCTCCTTCAGATTGTATGTACTGGGTGCCCCATAGGTGCCCTTGGGAGGGCAAGAAAGCCCCTGGCTTTCCCTTGGAAAGAGCTGGTTGTGGGAGCCTGCCTCCCTGCCACAGACAAAGTCAGGCAGAGGTGAATGACGATGGAAAATGTGTTTTGGCATGTACATATATGACTCTTGGTGTGTTTTTCACCTTCAGTGATAGTGGAGCAGCATTCCAGCCAGAGTTTAACAACTTTGCCAGGGTTGTGCTTTGCTGGCTGCATCCAGTTTTCCTTTCCTTTGGGCCCTGTAGTTCCTGAATGTCAGTAGTTTCCCTGGGTGGTGAAGCAACCTCACCCACTGGGCTGGTGGGTGGCGTGGGATTCTGACTTTTATCAGGGTCTTCTCACTCAGAGTCGGTGATGTGGGTTGTGAAGTGATCACTGATGCTCAGGGTCAGGTAGTGATACCATAGTCAGCCCTTGGCTTGTCTGTGTGTTTGATGGGGCCGCCCCACACTTCATAAATATGCGTCTGCCCGTTTGTGTGCCCATAACTGACAGCACTTTTGGGCTAAATTTTGTCTTGTACATGCTTTGCCTGGTGATTCATGGTTCAGTGAAATTGCTTTAAGTGTTAACTATTGCTTGTGCTTGTGTTTTGCAAAACAAGTGCTTGGACTTGTTCTGAATTCTACTTTGACAGCAGTTGCAATAGCTGTGCACTGTATAATTAAGCAATCTATTCCAGCATTCCATCTTCATGTTTTCAGTGCAGACACATGATTATAATAAACTGTAATGCTTTTTCAGTAATTATACAAGTAACTGTAAATTTATAAGGCGAACTTTAAAAGCATTGGAACTTTTGTAAATCCAGTTTTATTACAATTTACATGTAGTACAGCTGTCCTCATAGTGGAGTAATTTGGGACAGGCACATCTGGGGTGTGTAGACCCCTCCCCAGCATCTTGGAAATCCAGTCCTGCTGGTGATACAACATTCAGACTGGTGGAAAGGACTTTTGTTTTCTTTCCCTGATGGGAGAAGGGAGTAGAAGTAGTAGGGCAGCATCACAGCTGATTTAATTTTGTTTTCAGTGCATGACACTTAATTGGAAGATTGCTTAATTCTAGGAACTGCTGTTCTGCACCACCATACCACATAATGTAATTAGGTCATGGCTGCAGTGTTTGGTCGGAGTACCTGATTAACACAACTGTTTTCCAGATTCAAGTGGTGATTTGTTTAAATGATGGGTAGCTTTTCAGCCAGTGTTGCTCAAACTTTGTAGGTAGTTTCCATACGTCCTAGGAAAGTGACTGAGCAGAAACCCTAAAACAAGTGGAAGGCTTCTACTTTTAAAAAAAGTTATTTATTTCCAGTCCCCCCCTTCAATCCTTTTTGTAAGGTTGGAAGTGGTGGAATGAAAAGTAAAAGATTATGTTTGGCTACAGCTTTGGCATTATGCATATCTATGTTTTCAGGATTAAAATTTTTTAAGGTTTAAATTCTAAGTGGGATTAAGCAGTATTTGCACTTGTGACTTCTAACCAAAAACTTACTGGAGGTTTCCAGGCTATTCCTCATGTCTCTGAGCTGCAGTAACTGAGACAACTGGTTATTTTGCAAAGAGCCACATGCAGCAGGAGGCAGTGTGCTGGCTCCAGCTGTGCTGCAGTCCAGATGTGTCTGGGTGCGTCCTTCACAGTGAGCTGCATCTGCTCTTGGAGATACCAGTGTATCAGCAGAGACATGGGATCTTTCATGACTGCCTCTTTGGAAACCACCCAGCTGGGGATGGAAACTTTGGGTGTGTAGGGCGCTCCTGAGTCAGGGCTGAATGATTGCTGGAGAAATATTTTTTTTTGTTTGCAGGGGGCTGGGACTTTCCAAGTGAACTGTTTATAGGTTCCCATTTCTGTATTTAGGGGAGATGAGGTGATGGGCCCAGAGATGATCAGCCTGCTGTAGTCATCAGCAGGGCTGGTCCGCTGTCTGCTTCCTTTATGTTGTGCTCTGGTCCTCAGCGAAAAGTGTCCCTGCTGCCTCTTCTGTTCATGTGAGCATGGCTGCCAAGATGTTTGCAGGGCCAGAGGGACAACTTGTTGCCCATGTGGGTGCAGTGTTCTTCTTTTTCTTTGCCACCTGAGAAGTGGTGCAGCATTACCGGGAGTTACCTCGTGTTATGTGGGGTGGGTGGTCAGAGACAGGGACGACTCACTCTCAGAGATCCATGTGAGAACAGAATTTCACTATTTGAACCCAGTTTGTATAGGGGGTTTGAAACACCTCGGTTTAAACTGCTGATTGGTCTGCTTGTAACACTACCCAGCTCTTTGACCAGTGAGATGTCTGCAGCTTAGGATGGAATGTAATTGGGTGAAGTCTCTGTTTAGGTTTGAATCCAACCTATCCCTGCCTCATCTGAGGACATGTTTTGAGAGTCTGATATGACCAAATTTATTTGGCAACTACAGGCTAGCTGCAACAGTGATAGTGCAATATTACAGAGGTTTCATGGACAGTGATGCTGGTCTAAACTGCCTGGCTATAACTGGCTACAAAAGTATGAGTCACGCCCCTCAGCTGAATTTTGATCCTTGCTCCTCTTTTGCAGTCTGGGGCAAGAGTAAGTTGTCTTATTTGTTCCAGTTTACCAAATGATTTACAACCAAAAGCTTGGCCTTTCTGACTAGCAATTTTTATATTACATCTAATGGCAGTTGTGGGTCCATAGCAGTGACTTGTGGTTTGCAGGAATGTCTGATGTTGGATCATGAGCTGAATAATAGTTTTGTATGTGTTGTGCTGTCATGAGAAAAGAGATTTTTATCTTTCCTAAAGTGCAGTTTTTAATAGAAATATTAAAAAAGTCTTCAGTGTATATCCTACCTACAGCGACAGCAGGTGTGTGTGTTGGGGACTAAAACCATAGAATTGTTTAGGTTAAAAAAGACATTTAAGATCAAGTCCAACCATTAACCAAGCACTGCCAAGTCCACCACTAAATTAGGTCCCCAAGTGCCACATGTGCATTTCTTTTGAATACCTCCACAGATGGTGACTCCACCACTTCCCTGGGCACCCTGTTCCAATGCCTAACCACACCTTCTGCAAAGAAATTATTCCTAATATCCATTCTAAGCCCCGCTTGGCACAATTCAAATCCATTTCCTTTGGCTCTGTCACTTGTTTGCTTAGGAGAAGGGACTGATCCCCACCTTGCTACAGCCTCTTTTCAGGTGGTTGTAGAGAGCAATAAGGTGTCCCCTGAGCCTTTTCCCCCAGGCCAAACACCCCCAGCTCCCCCAGCTGGTCCTCACAGGACCTGTGCTCCAGACCCTTCACCAGCTCTGTTGCTCTTCTCTGGGCACATTCCAGCGCCTCAATGTCCTTCTTGTAGTGAGGGGCCCAGAACAGAGCACAGGATTTGAGGTGTGAACCACACTATTGCTGATGTGGGTGAGGGTGCTGTTGGCTTTCTTGGCACATTCCTGTGTTTCCTGCCCCTTCTTCCAAAGATCATAAACTCCTTTCTTCTCTAAGTTCCATCCAAAGCGCTTTATTCAGACAGGCCACCCTTTTTCCCTGCCAGCTTGTCTTGCATCACATGGGAATGGGCTACTCCTGTGCTTTTAAAATTTCCTTCTTCTAGAATGTCCAACCTTTCTGGACCCCTTTGCCCCTCAGGGCCACCTCGCAATGGACTTCGTCCCCTATTTTCTCAGACAGGCCAAAGTGGCACTTCTGCTGCCCTCCCCCTTACTTGTTACCATTTTGTGATTGCTTTGCTCAAGAGTCCTCCAACCATCACATCGCCCTCCAGTCCTTCTCTGCTCACAAACAGCAGTCCTACTAGGGCAGCTTCCCTAGCTGCCCACTTTTGACCAGCTACCCCAGGAAGTTACGATCTTCCACACTCTCCAAGACCCACCCGGACTATTTCTTCTCTGCTGTGTTGTATTTCCAGCAGACGTCTGGTAAATTAAAGTTCCCCATGAGACAAAGGGCCAGTGATAACGAGATGACTTCCAGCTGCTTGTAGAATATTTCATCTGTCTCTTCATCCTGGTTGGGTGGTCTGTAACAGACTCCTACCAGGATATCTGCCTAGGCCTTCCCTCTGATTCTTATCCATAAACACTCCACTCTGTCATCACCATCATTAAACTCTAGGCAGTCAAAACACTCCCTGACACAGAGGGCTACCCCACCACCTCTCCTTCCTTGCCTGTCTCTTCTGAACAGTTTATAGCCATCCATTGCAGCTCTCCGATTGTATGAGTTATCGCACTGTGTTTCTGTGATGGCAACTCTATAACAGTTTTCCTGCTGTGTGACAACTTCCAGTTACTCCTGTCTGTTGCCCGTGCTGTGTACACTGATGGAGATGTGCTTCAGTTGGTAAGTTGATTCTGCTACCTTTTCATGGGCCCTGTTTTTTGTGGGGCCATTCTCAGATACTTCTGTGGTTTCCAAAACACCACTAACCCATTGTCTTTGCTGTCATATGAACATCCATTTGCAGCCTTCACAAAGACAGCAGACTGAAGGACCTTGGTAGCACGCTCAAACATTGGCATGGTTCTCCCAGGCTGATCTCTAATGACTCTGGTTTTATCCCTTTCCACTTTCAAACCGAGTTCAAGGCTCTTTCAATGAGCCCTGTTAACTGCTGTCCAGAGATCCTGTTCTCTCTTTGAGTAAGGTGTACCCTGTCTGTTGCCAGCAGCCCTGCTGTCGTGTAGACTAACAGATGACCAAAACCCCCAAAATTCTGCTGGGGACGCCAGGCTCAGAGCCAGGTATTGATCTGCTGACTCTTCCTGTAGAAAGAAACCTAACAAAGCCTTTTGCACCAAAATAACTTTTGCTTAATCTGTGTTTTATTTGCACCCTGAGTTCGCAGCGAGGCAGGTAAGGACCAGCTGCAGTGGCAGCAGTACTGCAGCCTTGCTTTGCAAGTTCTCCCAAGGAATTTTTTTCCCTTTTTGTTTGCCACAGCTTGGTCTGTGGAAGCCTGGAGTGTGGAGTTATTTAAGAGTGGTGAACGTGTTTTGACTAGTTTTTGTGAGGCGCTTGGTGTGTTCCTGAGTACTTGGTAAAAAATCATTATTGGAGAACACACAGCCTCCATTTCCTTAATGCCGTTCTTTTCCATGGATTAACCTGTGAGCTGAATGTGTTGCATAATGGCTTTTCTGTCGTCTGGCCCTTTCACATAATAAACATGTTGGCCACAGGCTTTGGGAATGCAACTTTCATACTACCCAGGTAGCAACAGAGAGGAAATGGCATTTATTTTGGTCCTTCTTTTGCTAAATAAATAAATAAATACATAAATAATTACATGACTCTGTAATTGCTGAGACTGAGGAGTTGTTGTTACTGACTCTGGTATAGAAAGAGTTGTTAGTACAGGCTTAAATTTCTGAGTCAAACTCCTGCTGACAAAGCAGAAATGGTTGGAGGTCTGAAAATACTGCCTGAGTATTTGAAAATAGTTGTGTGGACACAAAGCTGTTTACAGATCACTCGCTGGCATCCAGCCAGTTTCTCAAGGACAAGGTGGTTTGGATTTTTTTTTCCCTTTAGAATCACAGATGTACTTGGCAGGTTATCAGAAGATAAAAATGCTGGAAATAGTCTCCTGGTGCGAGTCCTCATTTAATTAAAACATAAAACTTTAGGCCAAATGTTGCTTACAAGCAACTTGGTAGAATATTTCTGAATTTGTTCTTATATATGGGGTTACAGTATAAGGCATGGTCCCCATTCTTTTCAAGAATGCTTCTTACTGTAGTCCTTCTGCAGCATGTCTTGTGCTCTACAAGGTGTATTTTGGTTTCAGCAATTTTTGCTGGCTTCCTAGTCCATAGTGGCAAGGAGATATAGTTAAAACTGTCACTGATGATGTTTGTAATGGCTAAAGGAAAGAGAATCAAATAATAGAATATCCTGAGTTGGAAGGGACCCACAAGTCTTGATGAAGTGTCTCCCCTCAGGTGGAAAAGCGAAAAGTTCAAAACCATGCGATTCCAGCCCTTTTTGTTGTGTGGGATAGCACTGGAGAAGTATTAACAGTTTGATTGGAACTTACTTTGAAAAAAACCAAAAACGTATATATGTATCTAAATAAATGTACATTTAAGAGTTCATTAACTTTCCTTCTTTAATGCTAATGCTCCAGATTTTTTTTAAGGCTGCCAATGTGAAATCTCTAATTTCATTCATGTTGAAATAAAATTCATTACACAGCCTGATTTCCTTGCTCTGCTCAGCTGTGTTGTTCTGCTGGGAAGGTCTACATGGAAATAGTTCCCCTTGCCCCTCATTAATATTAAGCTAGCATTTCCTCCCCATGTAGTATGTTTGTTAGCATCTTGTGATGCAGCTAGACAAAAGGTGGCACTCTTGATGGGGACAGCTGTGTGGGGCAGTGTGTGTTGAGCTCCTCTGTGCAGCAGCAACCCCAAAAACATAGTAAAAAGTGAAATAAAAAGGCAAAGGCAATAGTTCCACCATTTTCCCTTCCCACTGTCTTCTGCATTTACAGTGAGGTTTTGTGCCTTCCAAAACAATTGCCCCATCCATTTAGCATTCTTGAAATAAAGAAAAAGTTGATTTCCATTTATTTCCCCTCCTTGCTGCTCTCCAGGAGGCTGCTGGACATTTTGGTATGGTGCCTCAGGCAGCAGGACCTGAAGCAGCATAGCTGGACACTTGTTGTCTGTGACTGCTGGATGCTGCCCAGGGAGGGACACTGACCTCTCGCTGCCCGGCAATGGTTGTCACCCATTTCTTGCAGCGGGTCTCTTGTGACAGTAGATGGAATGCAGCAAGGCTGGTAGGGTGTGTGTGGGCTTATTTTTCCTTCTGTCATGGTGTACGACCTCTGACAATGCCTCACCAAGAATGCAGGCTGCTTACAACAGCAGCGGTGCTTGGAGTGGCAGGGACTAACTAGGGTTTGATTATTATTTTTTCTTTCCTCAAAGAAAAGTACATATTTCATGGCACTTCTTTGTACTCAGTGCCTAAATATTTAAAATTGTCAAGGACATCTCACCCTCTCTTTCTGAAGAGGTGTGCCCAGCAAAGAGGTGGTTTCTCTGCAAGCTGGTGGTGAGCGTGCACAAAGTGAAATGGGTGCAGACTTGCCTGGGTATGCAGAGGGCCTTGGTCAAAAGGTGTCACTTGCTCCTTTCAGTTGGAAAGTTCTGCTCCTCCAGGGTGATGATTAGATGTCAATATGAATTCATTTTAAAAGCAGTCAAACAAAGAGAAGCAGCCCCAGGCTTTCTTCATCCAGGCTTAATTTGATGTCACTCTGCAGAAGGGATGGAGAAACTCTGCCCTTTATCTGCCATCTCTCTCAGCTGCAAAAGCACCTGCATTGTTCTAAAGCCCCTGTCCACCCAAGTGGGGACCTTGGTAGGTCACTTTAGGCCCTGCTTGGTCTGGGGGGGTTCTCATGCTATGTGGCAGACACAGGGCTTGCTCTGGTCACTTGTGGTGGTTCCCTTCAACCTGAGTAACACAGTCCCTGTTGCAGGGACTTGCTATGGCCATGCCACCAAACTGGACCTGACACTCCTTCAGGCAGTGGCCAAGACTCTGTGGAAAGAGTTTTGTGGTGAAAGTGCCTATCAAGGTGTAAGATGAGAAATCAGCAGCAGTCTGCATTAACAGACCATGTAATTTTGTATCTACAAGTACATGTTTTATAATCTTGATCTAAATTATTTTCTTGATGTTCTCCATCTGGCTCATTTTTAATTATAGTTGCCAGAAAGAAATTGTTCTTCGTAAAAGAGACCATTGCAAGGCATCCAGAGAGACAAACTGGTGTTAGGAGGGGTGTGTTTAGTGACTGGTAAAACCATTAAGGTAGGGTGAAGGTTTGAATGGGGGCCAGCTGATTTTAGCTGATGTTTCCAAAGGAAGCCAAATGTGCTCTAAGCCAACTGTGTCCACGTGGGAGGTATGCCTCTATTCTGATTTAATTATTTTCTTTTGTTTTAGTTAGTTGGGGGTTTTTTGTGTTTTTCAGTAGTGTGTTAACTAAATCATCTAGGAAGGTTTAAAACCAGAAAAAAATACAAGGATTATTAAAGGCCTTCTCTTTTTGGACAGCTGAGGGTGCAGACTCTATTCTAAGAGAAAATGAGTGATGGTGGTTTCAGTAAAGGTCCCTAAATCTGGACACATCATGGTGGTGACTGGAAGAATGGGATGATGACTTCAAGGATGGCTCTTGGAGAGGGTATCCTCCAGGCTGGGGTCTCAAGCCAGTTAGCTTAAGTGTCCCTTTAGAAGAAGCATCTGGTGTGGTGCAGGAAGCTGTGGTGGTCACCTACAGAGCAGCAGGGCTTGATGCAGTGCCCAGCTGATGACTGGGATGTCTGGCAGGGGGGCAGCACTCAGCACAGCATATCTTCCAAAAAGTGTTTGAAGTTTTTGTGGCCTTGTGTGAAAACGCATGGTGGCCTTGCTGCCAGTGTTGGTCAGCCTTTCTTGCTCTGTATTTGAGGAATGAAAAACAGGGAAATCTGTAGCCTTCACTTGGTAAGGGAATGTTCTGTGCCATTTGAGCCAGGAAATGTGCAGTCTTGAAGAGATCCCAGTTGGCTGAATGGACTGCAGTTGACATGACTGGGTTAATAAAGGACCATCCATAGTCTTAAACTGCACAGCTGCACTCCGCTTACCCTCCCCTTTCCCCTGCAACATCCCCTTCTCTTGCTATCTTTTTTAATCTATTGCCAGGTGAAGTGTTTCAGTGGCTGTGAACTGAAACCAGCGTGAACGTCAGGCCTCGGGCAAATCTTTCAAAGCTCCTTGGGGAATCGGTGTTGTTTTCCAGATGAATTGTCAAGAGAACTGCCTGCCTTTGCAGTTCTCTTTCTGTCTTCTCCCATCAGACCAAAACATCTCCTGCTGGTGGGTGTGACGAGGGAGGTGGGCTGCTGGGCAGTGTGCTGGGAGTCAGCAGAGATGCCTTCTGACTGAGCTCTGCAGTTGACCTGTTGTTATCCTGGGAAAGTTAGATTGTGGCTTTCTGCCATGCTTTTCCCACCATCCTTTCTCCCCCCTCCCCTTTCCTTTCTTCCTATTTAGGCAATGAGCTGTTTGGGAGAAGGAAATGCCTCTGATAATGTATATCCAGCATCTTTCACAGTGGGAAAGCTACCACAAAACTAGGAATCAAAGTGAAAAATCAGTGAATAGAACTCTCTTTTTTTTTCTTCCTAGTGGGAAACATCTTTTCACTCTGTGCGCAGAAGAACAAAACCGATAATAACTGTGTATCTTTCTGTGCGTTATTTCACAGAATGCAGTACTACGCATGAGTAAATTGTCATTATTATTTCTTCAATAGGCAGCTAGTGAGCCTGTGGATATCAAAAGCAGGATAGAGAGTATGTTATTTTCTGTTTTGCTTTCCAGGCATTTGATGTCAAGATTTAGACAGAAGGAAAACACAAGAGCTCTGTCCTGTCTTTGACTTCAACAGTGACATTCTTTAACAGCTCTGGTTGGTTTGGGTTTAGAAATCATCTAACAGGATGACTTCTCATGTATTTCTGCAATGATTTTCCTTGTTTTTACACTCAGTCTTTTTTTGCTCAATTTTATTCTAGAATTACTTTTCATGCCAGATAAACATTATCCTTTTTGTTTACAAATTCATCTCCTTTGCTGGAGCATATGATTATTAGAATGCTGTATCAGTAGGAATAGCATAATTTTGGCTACAAATGCAGTTAGATAGACTTTTTGTTTAAGAACACTTTATTATTTAAGTTTTTGGTTTTGACCAGGGAGGTTGTTTTCACTTTGTGTCATTCTGTCTTTTTGCCTGTCAAAAATATGTTCTGTTTCCTCCACAAGCACTACTCCCAATACTTTTCACAGGGTAGACCTGATCTTTTCAGGGGGTGGAAAAAAATGCCATGTAGAGTCCAAGTTTTCACAATGCAAAGTTGATCAGTCTACAACTTTCTATGTTGCCAAGTGACAGAAAGAGCTGATGGTAAACATGCCTTGGAATAATAAGTTATCATTTATTGCACTGGGGCGTGCAACCCAGTAGCAATATTGCTTCATGGCCTCTTGCCTCAGGCTGGTAGGAGTTAAGAGTCAACTGAATGGGAAGCGAAATGGAAAGTTAAATTTGCCATCAGGGCATTGTACAGCACTCACTACTAAGAGGTGGTACTGTGGTATTTTCACTTGATGGCATGTCTAAATCTGCTCCTTCTGTGTGCAGCGTGGCAACTGAAATTGGATTAGTAGTTCGTTTGTTTTTTTCAAATCAATTCCTCTTCTTTCTGCAACTGTCAGCATAGAATACTGGGAGCTGGGAGAAGTTTACCAAAGACTTAATTGTGTATAGTGCACAGGACGATGCAAACTTGCAAGTAATGGGTCACAAATGGTGCATTCTTTCCTTAAGGTGTGATGTTGCCCCACATGCTGCTTCCATGCCATTTAGGTGGGGAGCAGTCTCCCAGAGGCACATTAATACGCAGGTCTGAAACTGTGTTAGTAGGAGAATACATTACTGTGACACAAATATCTTGGGTAATTGGGGGTGGGGGGTGGGAAAAAGAGGTAAATTAGCTGATGGAATTTCTTTTGCACTTAATTTGCATAGTTCTTTGATAACATTAAGGCACAAGAGAAAAAGAGCACCATGAAAAACAGCACATAACACCACTTGCCTTTGAACCTTTCTAAACGAAAAATTTTACAGTAATAATGTGTGCAAAGGAAGAAAGAGGCAAGAAGTAGGTGTATTAACTGACTTGGAGGGTGTGGGAAGACTTGAAGTTTATTATGTTCTGCAGATCTTGGCAGTCTACCACGGATTCCCCTTGCCCCTCTGCTTTTCAACATGCATAAAGCCCACTGAGATGAGAAATAAACACCATATTGCTATCAGACATGACTAGGAATGTGCTTAAGTAGTGGATTCAGTTTAAGATCCAGTTAAATGCTGCAGTATTGCTGTGTTGATGAGAAGAACTACAGCTCTATGTATATGAACTTGCAGTCATCTGCATGAGAAGAAAGAGGACAAGATTTGAGGTTGGCAGTCTCAATTCCATTGACTTGCTCATCCCAAGAGGCCATTTAAAAATGCAGTGGTACAAGTAGCACTCTTAAAAATATTCTTAGGCCGCTTACTTGGGAGGATAAACCAAGTGCTTTAATATGAATAGAACCATGAAATGAGGGAGAGAAAAGTGGGGAGAATGTGTAAGAGACAAGAAGTAGTTCAGAAATTTTGGTGAATAAAATTGCAGTGTGGTCTAAATGAAGGGAATGCGTTGGCAATCTCATTTCCATGTGGACAAGCTGACAGTGCTGATGTTTTCTTGTGGTTACCATGCTGAAACCCAGTAAGAGGCAAAGTCTCACTCCCAGGGTGACGTAGCCTTTTCTACCTGTTGCTGTGCCACTGTCTGAAAAAACCTCTGCAGCTTCCTCAGTCCACTGGCTCTGGAGACAGTCACCTTATCCTTAGCAAGATCCTTCCAGGCTGCTGTTGTCTTCATCGTTCATTTCATATCCACACAACATTCTGGCTGTGGGACAGTATCTTGTGATCCTCAGCCTCTGATATTTGGTGCCTAGCAATATTTTAAGAACCTGCTGTTTTCAGTTAGCATGGGTTGCATTTTGCAATATTGCAGAGCTTTTCAGATATCTAAATGGTAATTGCTAACAATCTGCCTGGAGAAACAAAGCTGCAAGAAGCTCTGCCTTGCCATGGGGATGGGGATGCCTGGATGCCCTGAGGGACTGTGTCCACACTGCACTAAAGCAGAGGCTTCATTCTGCATGGAAAATGTTATCCCAGTGGAGAGTTGTTGCTGAGATGTGGTGTCTGGATGGAGCCTTGATGGTTACTGCATTTGTAAAGTGCCCTGTGAGCAGAATTTGAATAAATTTGAATCCCAGGAGATTGAATTCAGAGGGTTTCTCCCATCGATGATTTCTGCAGCTCTTTCTTCACGTTCAACCACATTGCAAATTTTATTATTACTCTCTTTAACACTGACAAATTTTTCCAAAGCAAACGCTGGCCGTGAAAATCTGATGATTGGTTTCCAAAATGGGAATGCTTAGCCATTTCATGTTGCAAGCAAAATTATACCAGCATGCTAATAGTTTGACAGGTCTGTTCTTGAGCAGAGCTGTTAAGCAAATAAACAAACAAATACTCTGCTCATGCTTATATGCTGTGCTTGTGGTGTTTGTTTTTTCCCGCCCTCTGAAAATATTTTTAATGAAAAGAATGTGGCTTCAAATGTCTTTTTTACCTCTCTCATATAAATTAATGTCATGCAGGCCGTCCCTCCTCCTCCCCATATGTTGCAGATTTTTAGAGTATGAGTGCTCCATACATTACGAAAAGGGTATTTGGAGTAATTTTAAACAATATTCTGAAGTGGCCAGGGTTTAAATTTGGTCTGGGATACTGAGCAGACCACACTTCCCACACTCTGCAGTTCCCTTGCTTTCAGTCCCTTAGGAGGGTTATGTAGAAGCTTTTCCTCTCCCAGAAGCAGCAAAGTGAAACATGAGCAGTAGCTGTGTTCTGCTGTAGCTGGCCCCAGATTTCATAGGGACACTCGTGGAGGCACCAGCAGGATCCCGTAAAGCTGCAGGGGAAATGTGGTAGGGCTGGTGCACATTAGTCATCCTGAGTGGGCCAGTCTCACAGGGAGGAACATTGACTTCAGAAAAGCTGTGAAGTTGAGCACTGGGAAATTTTAGGTGTCTCTCTGGAAATAGCAAGCCTACCAGTAGTTAGTAGATTTAAAAAGACAAATAGAGTAAAAATTCCATGAAAATGGCATCCTGTCCTGCTACTTTGCTCTTATGCATGCCACATTTTTTGCTTGAGTATTTTCTGCCACCATTTTAGCACCTCCACTTTGCTGCAGAATGAATGGAGAACTGTATTTCACTGCTTTTTAAAAAAAGTTTCTCTCTTCAGACCTCCTTAGTGTTGTGAGGGTTTTTTCTTCAGAGATGTCTTTGTTTCTCTGTTATCTTTAGCATATTCTTTTTGTACCTAAAACTGTACTTCCCATGTCCTTGGGCTTTCAAATTCCTTCAGCAAAGCTGTGGAAAATGTGGACAGAGCTGAGAGTAGGCATTTTTCACCTCAGTATAAGCCATTTTCCCCCCTTTCCATGTGGGATGGTAAGTCTTGAGGAGAAGACCACAGACTTTTGTCATTAGGCAGACGTCCAGGGTGGGAAATTGGAGTTGGAAATCTCGTGGGCTTGCTGAAAGACTTTGGTTCAAGAAGTAGTAAGGTCAAGGTGAGGTCAGTCTTGGCTACTGCACACATTAGGACCCCTAACTTTGTTTCAAAATCAAAACCAGCTTGAGACCAAGCTGTAAAAAGAAGTGCCTGTGGTAAAGGCAGTTTACAGAGCAAGCAAAAGCCCGAGCTCAGTAATGTATTTATAGAAAGCACGTGGATTGGTTAGTAAGGGGGAGAGTGAAGCGCAAGAGGAGTTGTGGAAGAAAGCTGAGGCAGTGAATTCTGCAGCATTTCATCCTTTTGAATGCACCAGCAATGCCTGGCCATTACCTCCATGGAGGGTATCATAAGGTGTGAAAGGGTGAGGATTTCTCTAAAGAGACTAGTGGTTTGGGGTGCTTCAGTTCTGGGGTGCCAGTCTCAAAAGACCCTGTAAAGAGGTTAATGTTAGTCCAGGCAGAAAATGCGCTATTCACGTCCGTCATACGGGTTTCTGCCTAGGAAACTCAGAAATCGGTGTGGAGAGAAATAAAGGAACTGTGACTTCACTTAAATGTTCAGTTGTGTTCTTATCATTATTTGTGATAAAAGTGAAGACATTTAATGGGCTTACCTGTTGCTAGAAAGTTTGACTGATGCAGATAAGAACCTTTGGAGATGGTGCTTGGGAAAGTGGTTGGAAGCCTGGGCTGTTTGACTGGTTTAAGATAGACTGCTGGGTGTTACACTGCTGAGTGTTAAGCGGAGAGCTGGAAAATACCAATATTGGGACCATTTCTAAGTGCTTGTGGAGGGAAAAAAGTACACAGCAGCTAATTGATGTCTCTACCTCATGTAAACATACACTGGAAAGAAAAAGGCTTTTGTTAGAAGTCAGCTGAGGCGAGTTACAGCCCACCAGGGCTGGAGGGGCCTGCCATGCCGCTTGCCTCCCAGCCCTGTGATCTGCATCCTGCTGGCTCCAGCTCTGTTTTCACTGCAGAACAAACCCGTTTAATTTCCTGGACTGCAATCCCCTGCCCCACCCCACAGTTTGCTTTTTCTGTGTTAACTTTCTGCCATTTTAGTGATCTCAATCAGCTTATCATATGATACAATGAGTGCCAGAAGGAGCTCAGTGCTCCTGGGAGAAATATGTGACAGGAGGCTGGAAGGAGGCAGAGGAAGGAAGGGTAGGAGCTCCCTGCTGCAGGAGCTGGGATCTATTAACTCAGCTCCAGCTGTACTGAGAAACTGTACCCGTACCATGGTGTAGCTGAAGGGAGAGGACATCTTGTTCTTGTCTAGCCATTGTGAGACAAGCAAAGAGAGCTCTTGCAGGTCTGATGCATCCCTTGCAGAAACCCCGCTTTTTTCTCTTGGAAAGGCCAAACCAGTGAGAAATGTCCTAAGCCCTCATCATGGGCTAACCATGCTTACTAGGTAAAGCATGTAATATATCACCTAGGTACTAGGTATTGGTTCGTACAGATAAAACGGGCAACATGTGGAATTTATTCTGGCATGTTGATAAACTGTCATTACTGATGATGAGCTTTGCTAAAGTAAACAGAAGGCAGAAGGGAAGCAGTGAATATAACCTGTTTGTACTTGATAATCATCATTTTAATGTGGAGAAAAAGAAATGGGTACTAAAATTTGAAGAGGAACGCTTTAAATTTATTGTTGTTTTAGGCATCTAGAGTATTTGTGGTATTTCCTAGGAAGTATCAGAAGGGTCTAGCATTGCTGGGGAAAACCCAGTGACTGGAACTCTTGTCCAAGTGTTTGCTCTGTGTAAGCTGAAGGGATGGGTGAGATGCTGGTGCTGACTGTTCTCTCTCTCCCTTACTCAGGGTCGCCATGTCAAAACGGGTCAGCTGGCAGCCATCAAAGTCATGGACGTTACTGAGGTGAGTAGAAGAACCTTCTGCTTCATTAGCAGCGTGTAAAATTTAATTATGAGATGGTATAAGGCATACATCATATTTCTGTTGAAAGGCATGGTCCTTGTATGTGAATGTTTGCTCTCTGCTTGCAGGACCTGACCTCTCCAGTCCATCTGCCTGAGATTTCTGTGTACCTGCGTGCTGGGGCGTTTGGCCTCCAAAAATTGCATTGTCCAGTCCAGGGCATACTGGGTGCATGTAGCACTCTCTTTTCAGAAATTTCTTAGAAGAGGGGGAAAAAGTTCAGATTGCTTGCTTCCCACTTGTTTCCTCTGAAAAGTATCATCTTGCTTTTACCAAAAAAGAAGGTGAGGTGTCTGCTTGGTGTAGAGGACAGTGTTCTCCCTGGAGCATCTGCAGCCTACAAAGGGCATATGTTTATTCAAAGGAATGAGTCTCTTGTAGTTCCAAGAAGCCTAAAAGCAGAAACATCTGCAGGAATGATGAGCAGATTGCTAACAGAATTCAGCAATGTAAAGTAGTTATACTAACTGACCCATGGGGATTTACCGTGGAGCTTTAGATGGGAAAGAGGGGAAATTAACCCAGTCAAAGAAATAAAAAATATATGCCTATATTTGAATCCTTGGGCATCTTGCAGTTTATGCTGTTCAAAAAGCAATCATTTTAAATTAAGTTTTCAAAACAGATGAAGAAAAGCATGGGCTTCTCCCTGTTACTCTGTTTGTGGTATGTAGAGTTCCATTCACAAATTAACAGCTTCAAATTTAAAATCAGATGAGATACTCCCATGTGATATCTGCAAAGCTTAACTGATACTGCTCTTCTGGAGAGAGGTTGTGCCTTTTCAAACTGTCATATTCTTATGAGCTCCTCAGTCTTACACAGGGGGGAATAGTTATGTGTATATTTTACAGAGCAGGGGGTCTTTGGCCAGGATGGTTATAATAAGCAAAACTTCTGCAAGAATACTGCTGCAGAATATTTTATAGCTTAGTCTGGGTATAGGTGCAGCAAGTAAAAATGGCCTTGGACACAAGGTCCTAGATGGGTGGTGGCGTGTAATGGGTAAACAGGCAGGAGAGGAGGAAAGCAAGAGACAGGGTTAGGTCAACTGATAGAGCTTCAGTCTTATCTCTTCATCTCTAGTGATCGATGGGCAGTGTGACTGTAGCTCTCTAACTCCAGCTGTTGTGTCCGCCAACAGCTAGATATTCCTTTTTTGTAAGATGGCTTGATAAAGATCAGTTTTCAGCTGAAGATTTTCAAAGGCTGCCTTCATGAGGAGGCAATGCTTTTTTTTGCTGCAGTTAACAAGCAGAGAAACCAAAGAAGAATGAAGGTACATTGTCACACAGTGAATGTTCTTTGCACAGCAAATGTATTCATCTGTGCAGCAGTTTTACACAGGGCAGCTTGCTGCACTGTGCATGACAATGGCTTCTTCCATAATACTAAGATGGGCTCTGTTGCACACACTCTGTTTTTAATAGCATGTATTAATCACAAACAGTTGTAATAGAGAGATTGCACAGAGAAAAGGAAACAGTTGAAAAATGCTGTCGTTATTATGTCTTTAGTATGGCTAAGCTCATATTGCAGGAGTAAGTTTTGAAACTTACCGTAATTTTTGTCTGGTTTTGAAAATCAAGTTGTATATTGGCACTGTCTTTTATCTCATAAATGCAGTGCTTTTTTAGGGGATGAAGAGTAGTCAGAGGGAGGAGTTTGGAGATGTTAGCTAGCCCCATGTGGCTTAAAAGCATTGTCATTCCTACCAGCGGAGCTCATGTGTTTTTGCTTCAAAGAAAAGGGCTCACAGAGACTAAAAATGTGTAAATTCTTCCAAGTTGTACTAACTCAGCTCCACTTTTTAACACCAGGCATGGGTGATCCTGTTGCATGTTCCATTTTCTCAATGGTAGATGTGGTTGCAGGATGTTCTTGTCCAGCCTTGCTCGCTGGTTCCTTGCCCGTTTCCCAACACTTGTTCCGGCACAGCTGCCTTGGGGTCAGGTAGTGACCTGGATCATTGAACAGGCTCTGGTTCTAGTTTTAAAATACCCTTACTCCTCTCCTTCCCCTGGTTATTTATAACCTGGATTGGTTCATTGATTGAGTTCAGCACATGATGTTGCAAACTGGTGTGGTTGCTATGAAGAAGGTGTCATGAGACTGGAAAAGATCCACTGCTGGCCATCAGGGAGAAGGGGCAGTAGCTCAAATTGATATGTCTGCCAGAGACGGCTGTATCCTCAAGCCATAGCCTCAGTTCCTCGAGGATTTGTTTCATGAACACCTCCTTTGCTGGCAAACTATGCAGGTCCATCCTGGTCCTAGCTCACCACAACTTACTGGGACAGTGGAAGGAGAGAATATGGGGACAGAGAGGGCAGTGACTTCCACCCCTAGCACTGTTCCAGAAGAAATGCTGAGGGAACCACAGCCACAAATTCACCTTCTCCGCCTGCTTTAAGAGCTACAGTTTCAGTGAGTGGTCATGCACTGCTAATGGTAATACCATATCCATGCCCATGGAGAAAGAGGCTTGAGTGGAAACTTTCACAAAACTGAAATTGTGGTTTTCTGATGAGTGGTTGCTTGAAGCTGTAGGTGATTTGTGCCTATGTGCATGTTTTATTGGCAGTGTTATGCCTTTCTGCTTAAATTCAAGCGGTGCCATGGGGGATATCTGATTATTCTGACTAACCTGAACTGAGAACAGACACAAGACTTCCTTTCTTCTGGGATACCTCTGATCCAGTGCTTGTTTTGCCAAATGCTTAACAAATTAGAAAACCTAATGTATTGGCATGCTCTGTGGGCACACCCCAGATTTTCAGTTTTCAAGGCCGTGGTTCTGCAATTCACACATTGCTCAGGATCAGTGAAGTTATGTCAGTTCTGGGCTGTAAAGCTTTGATCATCCACACAGGAGGGATGTCAAAGTCAGAGTGAAGGCTTTCCTTAAAATGTTTTGGTTGGCGTGAAGAAAATGAGGTATTATAACCTCTGACTCGAGGCATTGGAAGAAATATTACAACTCTGGAGTGCACATGGCACTGTGGAAATGCTCTTCATCCTTCTCATCTTTTCTTGTGGTTTTCTCTTTAGATTTGAAAAGAATGGTGGCAAGGATGAGAGAAGAGGAGGTGGGCTGAAGCCTATCAGCTTGATCTTTGAATAAATTATGACTAGTTAGTTCTGCCTGAAACATTGGGGGATGTCGATGTGCATAAAACTTCCCTGCCTCTTCTACTTTTCCTCCTTTCTAAACAAATAAGGAAAATACTTAGAAGACTGTATCTTTACTGATCTTTAGATCTACAGAACTAAAGCAAGCACTGATGGAACTGTAAGACCTAAAGATCTATAGGTATCACTACAGAATGGTGCACAAGTAGGCCTTCTTTTCACTTTCGAAGGGCAAAACTGCAGTGCTTGTAGGCTGAAAAAATTTCACTGGAGTATAGAGCAAATAAAAGCAAAAACCCCACTCACTGGTTTTCACTGATGGAAAGCTGTTCTTATTCCTTGTTTCAATGAGCCCAATGACCGTAAAAGGGGAACGGTGCAAGCTGTCAGCATATGCGCACTTTAAAAATTGTTTTACAAAATCTGCATATGTAGGATGAATCTCACGCTGCATGCTTGTTGTGAGGGAGGCATTATATGTAGTCTGTCATTAATCTTTCTGTTGTAAGGGCTCAGTTCCTTTTATGACATTGGTTTGGAGAAGGTGGTGTTCAGTCCATGTTGATCCCTTCCACTCACTGACCATACTGTTAGGTTTCCACGATCGTAAGATTGCCATGACTCCCAAGATTTAGCAGTCCCTGTTTACTTAGAAGAATCTGTTTTCTTGTGAAGCAAGTAGCATTTAAAACCTTAGCAAAGCTTACTTGGCAAATCTGCCTGCATCCAAGCTGTTAACTTGCATTACACCCTAAAGCCTGACTCTGCTTTAACTGCTTTGGAGCCTTTCCTTGCAGCTGCACGGTTGTTTCCAGGGTCACTCCTGTGTTCCACTTCCAGCTATGCTTTTCTCTTTGAAAAGTTTAGTAACTGATTTTGAGGGAAAAACACAATTGCTTCTCTTCTGTTTGTTATAACCCCTGACGCTGCTGCTTCTTCCTCCTACCTCTTCCCACACACACTCTTGGCATCCCTTGGGAAAGTTTTCCGCATGCCTTTTTTAATAGTAGCATTTCTCAGCTCTTGTGCCCAGTGTTTCATGACTTGTCCAATCTAGTCTGTGTAAAATTATGCTAAGTAAACAACTGGATACTGTATCCTGCTGATTTATGAAAGAAGTTGGGCTGCTTTTAGAGCTTGCCTGTCTTGCTCTTTCTGTGTGTCCTCTGCAGAAAAATTAATAACCTCAGATCAAAGCCTCCAGGCCTGCAGAGAAACATGGCACATCTCCCATACCTAGATAGGAAAGGTTCCCCAAGTTACTCCTTGCCATCTTCCTTACTCTGCTGACTGCTTATTTCTGTTGCAATAGGAAAGTCACTTGGATTGTTGTGAGTCTTTATCTTACAGCCTACATGGCCGTAAGATAATACATAAACTACAATCGTGTGGATAATTTGTCCATTTTCCATAGGACATCTCAAAGCAGTCTGCAGAAAAACTGCTGTTAAATAAAAACGTGGGTTCCCACATAAGCTAGCAGACAAAATGAGGGAAAAAAAAAGACATAATAAGCCAAACCAAAAGTTGGTAATATTATGTTCTTGTTTTCCCCATTAAACTCAAAGACAATCCTTGGATTTTTGATCTATTTGAAGAGGAAAAAAATAAGAAAAGTTAATGGTTCACTCTGGAAGATTAGAAAATGCAGATCCTTGTGGCCCACTGCAACAGAACTGGGTCAAGCCAGTCCGGAAAAGCTGAATAGGAGCCATCCTTTTAGTGTAGAGATATGAATGCAGTGCTTTACCTGGCTTTATCTGGCTTAGTGCAGCTGCCTGATAAAGTACTTATGTACCAGTCCGTGGCTGTACTTGCTGTGAAGTTAGCCAAAGCAAACCTAAAGTCACCAGAGTTACTGAAAGTCTTTGGCCTTCCAGTGTTTCATAGGAGTCACTTCTTCTTAATGTGAATTGGGGAAAATTGATAAGGGACCTAGAAATCCAGATTGTTCCAGTGAGAGTACTGGCACTCTACTTGCTTGACCCTGAAATGAAAGATTGCTTGCTACTATCTTTACAGCATTTTGCAGTCTTTGGTTAAACAGTTACCTGGCAAAATAAAGAATTGTTCTGTGGAAAAGAAAAAAAAAGAAGGAAGGCTATTTACAATCTTGACAGCCCTGATGTCCAGTTCTCCTGAAGCTGATTAACCTCTGATCTCTTCTAGGGATTAGGTTAAGAAAAAAAAAAGTTGCTGAGAATTATATATTACAGTTAGAGGAAAACAGAGCTGGACAGAGTGGTCCCTTGAGCTGTAACATCTGGTTTTGGAGGAGGTCAAAAAGAGCTACAATAGTCTTGCAGCCAGTAGGGCAGCCTTTGTTGAACTGCAGAGCATTTGTATAATTGGCTGTTTCCTTCTTTAATTGAGATCCCTCACCTACCTCTGCTTCATGCCCTTGCCCAGCAGCTTAGCACAGTTCTTCCCCCGGCTTTTCCATGGACCTGATGCCAGGAGGTTCAGCCCTGGGTGCTGATGTCTGTGTGGGATGGGGCACTGCTGCAGCTCCATGCTGCTTTTTTTCTGCAAGACTCCTGTTTGGGTCAGGCAGAGGTGGTCCTGTCCATCTTCAGGGTGAGGACAGGGCATAGAGCCTTGCAGGGGTGCCAGACATGTCACAACACCCCTGCCCTTGGGTGGCTGGGAAATTTCTTGGATTGCCAGCTCATAGTTCTAACAGAGTAGAATGTCATTTAACTCTGAAAAGCCTTTTGTCCTTCCAAGGAGCAGAGACTTTATCTCCCAGCAAGGCAGACACATCTAACACCTGGTTTAAGTCAGAGCTTCAATTTCTGGACGCAACCCAAGAAATTTCCTGGAGCAGTGCTGGCACCAGTTTGGATAAAGGGCAAACTTCCACTCTCTTCATCTGATTATTCAGGGTTAGCAAGATTGTCAGGCGGGAGAAGCTTATTTGGAAAGGGGAGGATGTCTGGTTTGATGCAGTTGCAAGGGAGCTTCACAGGCGGTGTGAGATCAGGGGGAAAAGCTGTGGCTCTTACCAAGCAGCTTGGGAAATTATACTGCCGGAGAGAGCTGATGTTGAGCGCTGAGGCTCTGCATTACTGTGTCCCTGTGAAGAGCAACTTTGCATTGATACTGTGTGAGGGAAAAATTGACAAAGGAGAGAGAAGAAAATGGATGTAAAACATTCATACATGCTTGTTTCTCTATGCTTATTTCAACCTATGTTTTCCCCTTATGCAAGATTTCCACCTGAGAGGAATAGTTTGCATGCACAGCCTATCTCAGTTGTCCTTGTGGGCATACCTCTCTGTGTATTTTAACGAGCTTGTTTTGGAAACCTGACTATTTCAAGGCTGAAAGAAGCAGATATGTTCCTTTTGCCATGAAGATCCTCGAGGGCACTGTTGCAGCACCTCTCAACAGTGATAGAGCTTTAGCTGTAAAGGCTCCATGGTGCTCATTTAGTAGGATTCCTGGTGCATGGATTTTTCAGTTGCGGCCGGGCAGTGGCTTCATGCTCAAAGTTGATTGTGGAACACAGTGTGAATAAAGTGTAAAGAAAGCAGTGCTGCCTCTGCCTTCTCATCTGTATGCTTATGTCTGATGTGCAAGGTTCTTGTCCTGTCTAGCAGAAAATGTTTTACCAGTGCTCTGTAAATTGAAATGTAGTTTAGATGACACAACCCGAAGTTATGGTTACATAAAGGGAACTTTGCTGTAGTTTGGGGTATAAAAGAATCTCCCTTGTTGTAGGGAGAGGGCTTTAAAATTTTGCCTGCCTGGCTTTAAGAGAACCAGATAACACTCTGCTATTGCACAGCAGAGGATACTCAGGATATGCTCCTCAGCTGTGGCACCGAGATCTGTTATTGCTCATCAGTATGTGAGAGCACATGTTTAATATTGGAGCATAATGGAAATGGCTGCAGCTGACTTCTACAGGCAGAAGGGTAGAATTGCATATTAAGAAGATTTCTCTGCAAGTCTTGAGCTCTTTGGACAAGTCTGGACTTGGTAAAAAATTCTTTGGTCTGGTGGTGCGGCTGCAGTGACACACTGAGAAAGAAAGAGTAAGTCATCTAGGTGAACTCGTTGACTGTTACCATCCTTGGGCATTGTTACCTGTCCAGGTGGGCAATACTCATGAATTTAAGCTCTCATACTGTGCCTATTTTTCTTCAGTCATTAGGCTTGATACCTGCAATCATCTGAAGTCCTGCTGTTAGCAGTGACAAAGAGGTCACTTAATGACACATGGTTTCATATGTATACAAATGGCTGCTGCCATCAGTCTGTGTCCTGGACTCTGAGCCTTCACCAGTGTTAGTATTAATGTGGGTAGCATGCAGATGCTTTCACAGTTGAGATATTTTACCTACAGGTCATACCTGCTCTAACATGAATTTGAGAAATAATAACCTGTGCAAATTCTAGTGATGGGCATTTCTCTGAGCTGAGAGGAGTGTTCGTGCAGGTGGCCTCGGTGCAGGTGATTTGCTGCTGCCTTCCCCAGTGCTGAGCTCTGATTATCTCAGCTGTCTAATGAGTTTTGAGTTCTGATGGGAAGCAAATGTTTTGTGTGCAGATAATAGCAAAAGTACAGGGCTGCATTTTTTATCATTTCTATCAGACACAGCATAGCTTAATTTACCCCCAGTGAGTCAGACATTACTGTCTACTCAAGGATAACAAGGCAACCCTGTCAATACAGAGTTAGAGCATGTGTGCTCTTGCCAGTTTGGGCAGAGTGAAACCAATAAGGATTGTGACAGAGCATTGTGCTTTCATTTTAGCAGGTTTCTAGGCTCATCTCGCATCTGCTGAGTATTCTTCCTGTCTGCATAGGGAACCAAAACATCCCAGGTCCAGTATAAGCTGCTATCTTTCAGAGATAACACTTTAAAATCTGGCTTGGACATTAGGATCAAAGTCAGGGGAATTAAATTCTCTGTTTATATTAAAGGGGATATATCTGCTTGAAATGTAATCTCTCTTGACTGTGTTTAATTGTATTTTTATAAACGGCACCTGCCTGTGGGCTCCTCCTGTATTTGCTGCAGCACTCCATATTTTTATCTTGACTTCCTAAGGAAATGAGGCTTCTTGGTGATACTGAGCATGTCCTGCCTTCTTTTCCACCAAATACCATTTGGATCTGCTGGTCGACTTCAGCCAAGTTTAATGAGGAGGAGAAATTCCAGAGATACAAAGTCCTGACAAGTTATGTGAAAACTGGCAGGCTGCATGGAGAAGGGAGGGGCTG